>NC_091469.1:89736980-90383052 GCF_036971445.1 Narcine bancroftii
ACTTCAGAGTGTCCATTGACAGGGCAGCAGGATCTTGATGTGCTCCAGGACAAACCTCTTGAAGTACTTCATGATGATGGACGTGAGGCGACAGGGTGGTAGTCGTTTAGGCAGGATACAGATGACATTCTTGGTATGGGGACAATGTAGCACGTTAGGACCACTGCACTTCTCAGGGAGATGTTTAAGATGTCAGTGAGAATATCTGCTAGCTGAGCTGCACATCCTTTGAGCACTCTGCCAGGAACCTTATCCAATCCAGGAGCTTTCCATGGGTTAACCTTACCTGTCTCTCTTTTCACATGCGCCTCAAGACAGCACCTGATCATTAAGGCTTTGTTGCTTTTCACCTAAAATTGTGCATAGAAGTTGTTCAATGCATCTAGGAGGGAGGCATCACCAGCACAGGCAGGTGGTGTAGTCTTATGCAGAAAATATACCAAAAATAAGTATAAATTAAATTGCCACATGAGAAAAAAAAGATACTGTGTTAAAGACAAGGAAACAAATATCCACAGTTACATTCAGTCCACAAAAGTGAGAGAGAGAGAGAGATAGATAAAACATATTTATATTTTCCTCTAGTCAAGGACCGCAGGATTGTCAGCTACAGCAGGGGAATGCTCCTCTTGCAGAATGTGGGTTGTCAAAGTAATCAGTAAATCTTTCCACCAATTCAAATCATATTTAATTTTAGGCAATAAAGGCAAATAATTCAATTCATATAAATGACTATAATCACAATCTACCTTAACACCTAAATACTTAATCTGATCTGATTAATTAAATTTCACAATATGCCTACATGAAAAAATAATCAATTTCAGCTAAAGTCATAATCTCACCCTTTTCCCAATTAATTTTATAAACTGATACCTCACCATATTTCTCCAATCTATTATGATTTCAGAGGTTCTGTTAAATATATCAAAACATTTTCTGCAAACAAATTTATTTAAATTAATCAAATATTAATACCTTTAATATTATATCTTGTCTAATCACCTGAGCCAAAGGTTCAATAGCTAATATAAAGAGAGCTGGTGACAAATGGCAGCCTTTTTGAGTCAATTTAGTCAACTAAAAAGTGAAGATAACGGTCCATTTGTCATGACTCTAGCAGTAGGACTTCTATATAAAGCCTTAATCCAACCAATAAAGAAGGGGCCAAATTTAAATTTCTCCAAAACTTTAAATAAAAAAACTCCACTCTACTCTATTAAAGGCCTTTTCTGCATCCAATGAAATAACCATTGGTAGGGTTGATACCTCCAGAGAAACATTAATTAAAGAAATCAACTTCACAATATTATTTGCTGAATAGCAATTTTTAATCAAATCTGTCTGATCAAAATAAATTAAATCTGGTAAATATTTAGCTACCCTGTTACCCAGAACTTTTGCCACAATTTTTAAAAATCAACATTTAAAAAAGAGGTAGTTCTATAAGAACCTGGATTCAATGGATCCCTATATTTCTTAAAAATAACTAATAATTGCTTTAGAAAAATAATCAGGAAAAGAATGAACCTCTGTTGCCTGCTTCAATACATCCATCAATAAATGAATTAATAAGTCCTGAAATTCTTTATAAAATTCATAAGTAAAACCATCATCTCCTTGAAACATCCCACTAGGTATAGATTGAAGTACATCTATTACTTGTTTAGCAGTAAAAGAAGCATCCAAATCTCTAATATCCTTATCACTCAAAAAAGGTAAATCCAAAACAGATTTTAAAAAATACCCGTTTTAGCCTCATCTTCCAATACTTCAGAAGTATACAATTTTTCTTAACATTTTTGAAACACACCATTAATTTCCTGAGGTTTAAATGTAATAATTGAATCAGATTTAATAGCATTTATTGTTCTAGAAGTTTGTTCCAATTTTAACTGTCAAGTTAATACTTTATGAGCTCTTTCACCTAATTCATAATACCTTTGTCTGGATCTTTGTAACAATTTTTCCAATTTACAAGTTTGTAATGAATTATATCATAACTTCAAATGAACAAAAATGTACTTTCTTAGCTTCCATAGAATTTCGCTGTAAATCCTTTTCAAAAAATCTCTATCTCCTCCTCCAATCTACTTACTTCAGCTAAATGTTTTTTTCTTAATTTTGGCAGTATAACTAATAATTTGTCCCCTCAAGTAAGCAAATAAATATTCCTAACCCCTTTTCCCATTTCATCCTAGATTTATGCACATCCAAGTTTAGACATTTTATTCTGTAATAAAGAATACATCTCAGATATAAATCCCTTCTTACCACCTCAATGTAAAATTTTGATCCTGTTTTCATGTTTAAAAATAATTAAAAGCAACTTTTGTTTAAGTAACCATTTGTGTTGGTGAATTTCTGTTGCTGCTTGGATTTGGGGTCCTCTGGACTCTTAACAAAATGGTCCACCACCAAGTAAGAATGCAATTCCCATTTTCTCTACATAGCATCAAATTTGTGGCCTCAGAACTGCAGAAAAGAGCTAACCAAAATGCAAGAGATGGACTTTTTTTTTCTACCTTTCAGCTTCAATTGCATTTTGAGCTGTAGAATTTATGTGTTCACCTCATATAAATAAAGCATTACAGATATTTTGGGGTAATGCACCAGAAACACCTTATTTGGTAATAGTATATCAATTAACATATCACTGCAAGCTTAAAAAAAATCTAACAGGGAATGGTCATATTAGGTTGAATAATATCCCCAGTATAGATTGGCTCCTGTCTTAATGTGACTAATGCAATTAAACTGGAAATATTATCCAAAAGATGGAGCCCTTAAAACCAATTCAACATCTATTGTCAGGCAGCTTTTGTCCTTGAATGAAATAAAATGTTTGTTGTCTGTGATACTGGACTTTGTTCAAACCACACACTTTGATCACCTTTCTCTGCACATCAATAATTCCTTTGTCAACTTTCATTCTCACCATCTCCCACAACCTGTTTCTCAAACTTACTTTTCCACTCTTCAGTGTTCTATGGTCTCATCTTTCCCCTTTGTGACATAGGATCTTTCCATGTTTGACAAAAGAATTTTGCTCTATTTTCAAACAAATATAATTATTATTCTATTATTTTTCTCTCATGATCATTTTAAACTCCAAAAATACATACCATAATTAAATGGGAAAATGGACAAATATTTGATAATTAAGTGTAAGATCTTACAAGACATACACTAATCAAAATAATTCATCTGCACCATTCATAATCAGTTCTTTTTTTTCCCCATTGTTAAAATCAGGTCATAATGACACTCTCACTGAAAATAACTTCATATTAGCCTCCTTTTCCTTTAGAAAATCCAACCAATTTTAATAACTGAATTTGCTTTAGCTCACCCCTCCTACAATTTTCACTATCAAGTCTCTGCTGCATTCAAGCATCCAATTCATGGTTCTCAATGCAAATATAAATAAATCTGAGGCCCCAAATTGAAGCTTATTTTTATCATATTCTTTTATAGATACAGTAAACACTGAATAAAAATTAAATGAAAAACAAGAGACATATTTACATAGTTACCACCATGACTTTGTCATGGCAGTGAGAAATATGGCTTGGAAATATGCCCTTTGACCTTATGAGTTTATGCCAACCCATTTTAATACCAATCCTAACCCATTTTATTCTCCCCATATGTCCATCAATTCCATTCTCTTCACCCCCTGAGGTGCTACCTTTCATTTACGAAGAGCAATTTACAGTGGGCAGAAAGCAAGCTGCTGGCGAAACTCAGCAGATCAGACAGCATCCATGGAGGGAAATGGATACTTTGGGTCAAGGTGAATTGCAGAGGTCAACTGACTTACGAATCTGCATACTTTTAGCATGGAGGAGGAAGTTGGAGCTCCCCATTGAGTCATGGGGAGAACATGCACCCTCCAACTGATAGCACCAGATGTGTGGATTTAACATCAGGTCACTAGAAATGTGAAGTAGTTGCAATAACAGCTGCATTACTGTAGGCTGATGAATGGGTGTTATGTCTCTGTGTTACTTAGGAGGCTTCTTTAATAAATTAGAGATTACAAAAGAGACTTTACTTACCGATGCTTTCTACCATTTCTGGAAACTGTTCACATATGCATATGCGCACACACGTGCACACACCCAAGAGTGATGCACTACATTACTACAGTGAGAAGGGTGTGTTCTTACTCAGTTACAAAATAGTTGAGATTATCCTGACTATGTAACATCCCTCCTTCTCAAGATAAAGAAAAAATAGAGTGTTCTTTATCATTTTATTTCCAGTGCAACTTAAGTAACTGAATTTGTATACAAGTTTATTTATACAACTATTTTTAAATAGTTCTTATCGATATCTCACTGGTGGTGGTATGTTGCTTCGCCATCTTGTGGATTTGGCTGTGACTCTTGGGCTCTGTGTTGCTGGTACATGTGTAGGTGACATAGCTTGTTGTGCTTCACCTGACAACTGCTGTGTTGATGTTTCGGTATTAGTGGTTGTGGTCTCTTCACTTGAAACCTCACTTGATGTTGGTGTTGCAGGGTTTGCTGGTATTAAAGTTTTCTGCTTCATCGTATCTTGTGTCGTCCAGATGTGAGTTCCGTTCCACCTCAGCTGATTGCAAGAGTCTGTCTTGACAATGTATGATCTTGGTGTCTCAGCTTCTCTGATGACCTTTGCTGGGGTCCATGTTTTCAACATCGGCTCTTGAATATGTACATGCTGCCCTCTGAAGAGTTCTGGCAATGTTTGTGCATATTTGTTATAATGCTGGCGTCCTTCTTCTTGCGTATCAGCCAGTCTTCTTCTGGTTTCCCCCTAGTGTTCTGGAGGGTGTATTTTACTTGGCAGAGATGTTTTCTATCTCCTGCCATTTAGAAGTTTTTCCAGGGACTTCATATCAGCCCTTAAAAGGTGTTGCTCAGAATGATAGAGGAACTAGGTATGGTCTTCTATTGTTATGTGATACTTAACTAGCATGCGTTTCACAGTTTGCACTTGTCTTTCAATGAACCCATGACCTTTGGGTAGTACCCATACTCTGCAGGCAGCTTTCTGAATTCTTGTGACATGAACTTTGTTCCATTGTCACATATTACTTGCTTGGATATTCCTTGTTCAGCAAGGAGCGTTCTCATTTATGAGGGGAGAGTTGATGCTCTCAGGTCTTTCACTCTTTTGACAAATGGAAACTTAGAGTAAGAACAGGCTACTATTAAATACCACTCTTGATTCTGGGTGAACAAGTCTTCTCCCACTGTGTGCCATGGCGTGGCAGGAACTTCCTTGGAAATCATTTCCTCTTTTAGTTGTGTGTTTTTGTTGATCCTTTTGGATATCTTCTTCATCTGGATCTCATAATTAACAGAGATCAATTGCAAATCCTGACAGCTATCCAGACCTAGAATTGCTGGTCCATCTGCATCTACCTCATGGAACATACAGAGGATGTTCTTTCCCTTATGGCAGCCATTGATCTTAGCTCTCCCTAGCGGCTTGGTCATAGGTCCACCATAGGCTGTTAATGTGACATTTGCTGTTTCCACCGTCTTTTGGATATCCTTTTATTTATGTTCTCGAGGAACATCTGGTATAGAATCTGAGTGGAAGGATATTGCTTTGTGATCCAGTATCTAGCTTCACCTTTAGGTTAAATATCATAGACTTGTTATGGAGTGTCCACTATATTTGGATCCTTGTGTGCAACTCGCTTCCTTCTTTCAGCTCTCCTGACATCTTGTGAAGATGTATGGATTCTTTGCCCAGTATCTGGGTGTCAGAATCCTCATTGTTGTTTCCATTTATATGGTGGATTTTCTTCTTGTCTTTTTCCTTCACTGGTATAACTGTTTTCTTCATTCCAGACTTGCACATCTTCACTCAGTGGTTTGCTTTACCACAGGTTCCACATTCAGAAACGTATATGAGGCATTTGTTTCGCTCATTGAAGGGGGTGTTGTCTGCCTCACTTCTTGCAGGTCTTGGGGATTTGCACTTTTCTGATTTTTATTTATAGCATCAGCCCTTCCTTCTCTTTGCTGTGGGTGGGTCTGCATAGATCGGGATTTAATTTGCGTCTTTGTGGCTTTGAAGGCTCTGGCTCTGTCTTTTGATTTGTTCAGTTTCAAGCTATCCTTCCCTATGAGAGATTTTTGGACTTCGGGTTGAACACTTCCCCGTATTATTTGATCAACTAATCTTTCCTCTATATCCTTAAATCTGCATTTTGCAGCAACAATTTTTAGTCTAGTGAGGAAATATCAACAGTTTCATCAGTCTCTTGCATTAAGCCTTGAAATTCATAACATTTAATTCTATGATTAGACCTGAGTTCAAGGTGAGAAGCAAACTTTGCAAATATTTGCTCTGGATCATTTTTCTCCACCTCTGTAAGCTCCCAGCTATTAAATAAATTAAGGCCTCGATCCTCTGTCCTGAGAAGTATATAACTCTCCTTCTCCTCTGCTGTTGCATTTTTAAAATAGCTTTTGAAAGCTAAATTGCACTCATGCTGAAACATTTTAAACAATTCAGCAATGTCTTCAGCCTCCCCGTTCATCACTGGGTGAACTGCTGTTGCTCCAGCCATACTTTTTCAGTAATGCTTTTTCTCTTCTTCCCCTTCGTATTTCAGTGACTTACAATTAATTGTATGGCTTTATTCTTGCCACCAGGTTATGACTCTGTGTTACTTGGGAGGCTTCTTAAATAACGTAGAGATAAAAAGATTCAAATAATAAAACTGACTTTACTTACCGATTTCCTTCCATCATCTTGGGAAACTTTTCACACTGTACTCCACAGTGGTGCACTAGATACTACAGTGAGAAGGGTGTATTCCTATGCGGTTACAAAATAGTTCACATTATCCTGACTAAATACAATTCGGGCCATCTGAAGGTGGTTTTGTCATGAGTGAACAGCTGCTAAACACAATCAACAATCTTCAAATCTCCTGGGTCATAGCTGCTCCAGAAACAAAATGGCTGCAGGGCATAGGTCTTAAAGGGACCGTCCACCACCAAGTTTGAGGTCAGAAACATGGAGTGAGGGCCGAGATTCAAACAAGGCTGAAGTACAGTAGTGTGTACCTCCCCTATTATCCATGTTACTGCCAAATATGCAGTAACTGAATAATAAAATCGGTGACCTGAGAGTAAGGCTATTCTACCAAAGACAAGTAAGGCAAATCTCAGTTATTTGCTGCACCAAGACTTGGCTAATATAGAACACACCAAAATCTTCTATCTGAACAGATGGTTTTCACCATCCATAGACTGGATCAGAAGTTGGATTCTGGAAAAGAGAGAAGAGGTGGTGGGTTCTTTTTCTTTAGTACTGGGTGGTGCATGGTCATTGGAGTTATATTGTCCTCCTGTTCTACTGCTAAGAGAAAATCTCAATTAAATGCATATCCTTCCATCTACCCTGAGAGTTCACATGTGTGATCGTCACCAGAGTTTACATCATTCCCAATGCCAATTACAAAGATTAGCCCCTGACAATCTTATCCTGTCCCTACCTGCAGATGACATGTGTGTTGCCTTCAGGAGAATGATTGTGAAGAATGCATCCAGCCTGGCTGAGTAGTAAAGATTGGGGCTGACCAACTTATCAAGCTGTTAATGGATATCTTCAATATCTCACTCAAGCAGTGTAGGGTACCCACCTATTTCAAACAGCCATCAATCATACCGGTGCCCAAGAAGAGTGCAGAAACCTGCTTTAACAAATGTTGATCAGTAACATTTATATCATAGTAATCCAGTGTTTTGAAAGGCTGGTGATGAAGCAGATCAGCTACTGTCTTAGTGGTGACATGGATCCATTCCTGTTTTCCCATCATACAAATAGGTCTACGTCGGATGCCAAACTCACTGGTTCTACACAAAGTCATGGAACACTTAAACAGCAAAGATTCATACATCAGGATGCTCTTTATTGATTGCATTTCAGTATTTAATACCATCATGCCCTCAAAACCGAGCAGCAAACTCCAATCTTGTGAGTTAACACCCCACTGCTTAACTAGATCATGAATTTCCTCACCTCCAGACCACAATCAGTGAAGATTGGTAAGAAACTCTCCTCCATAATCTTCATTGGTACTGGAGCACTATAAGACTGTGTTCTTAGCCCCCTGCTCTACTCAGTTTACACCTATGACTGGTGTAGCTCAGTACAATAATAACACCATCTACAATTTCACTCATGATACCACAATAGTGGGTTGTATAAAGGATAGGGATGAGAAAACTTGGCTGAATTGTGCACCAACAACATTCTTGCACTCAATGTCACCAAAACTAAGGAGCTGAGTGTTGACTTCAGGAAAGGAAAGCCAGAGATACAATCCAGTGATCATTGGTGGATCAGAGGTGGAGAGGGTGAGCAAAATTAGGTTCTAATTCAAAATTAGACACTAACTTGGAGGATCTTTCCTGGACCTAACACACTAATGGCATCATGAAGGAAGTATGTCAACACCTCTACTTCTCAGGAGTTTGCAGAGGTTTGGTATGACACCAGAAACCTTGGAAAATTTCTGCAGAGGTGTGGTGAAAAGTGTGCTGACCAGCTGCATCATGATCTGCAGTGGGAACATCAATATCCCTGAGCATAAAGCCCTGAAAAAGGTAGTGGACGCAGCCCAGGACATCACAGATAAAACTCTCCTCACTGTTGAGTACATCGACAGGGAACACTGACGTCGGAGGGCAGAAGCAATCATCAAAGACCTATACTATCCGGCACATGCTCTGTTCTCTCTGCTGCCATAAAGAAAGAGGTGTAGGTGCCACAGGACTCACACCACCAGGTTCAGGAACAGCTGCTACCCCTCCACCATCAGACTCCTCCACCACAAACTCAATCAGAGACTCATTTAAGGACTCTTATATTATTGATTTTAATTTGTTCTCTCTGTATTGCACCGTTGATTTCTTTCCATTCATTATCTGTTTACAGTTCTTTTAGTTGGTTATATATTTACACTGTGTAGCTTTTTTTTACTTCAGCTACAATGAGTGGTAATTCTGCTGTGTCCACAGGAAAAAAAGGGATCTCAGGGTTTTATGTGATGTTATGTATGTACTTTGACAATAAATCTGAAATCTGGTTCCTGAAACATTTAAGACTATTAAAGTACTGTGAACATAATGTAAAATGAACAAATTTGCAGGGACAGCAGTGAAGTAAATGAACTAAATCAATCAAGTTAGATATAGGTCAAGAGTGAAATGTTGGCTTGTCTATCAGAAGATCTTTTCTAATCATTGTTCAATGCTATAGAGTATTTCACACCTGCGTGAGAGGGAAAATGATGTCTCTTTTTAAAAATATAAACCAAAATTAAATCACTTCCAACAGTGCATCAATATAGCATCTTTGGTTTTATGCTAACATCATTGGGATAGAAACTGGATCCTGCTGCTTTTTAACTCAGGTGCAAAAATGATGTTGAAGAACCTTATTAACTCATTGCAAATTGAATCCTTTGATTTATTGAATCGCTGAAGACTAATTATAGCAGGAAGATTTTCAAACTGCTTTCCACAGACAATTGCCATCTCGTGTTGCTTCAGAACTTTCCAAGAACCAATTTCACCTCCCGAAAGGCAAGGTCCCAGTTAGATACTTTCCGCATTGATAAGTTATAACTGCCTGCTGCTTGACATAGTGAGCACAATCCTTTTCCTCCACATTTGGAGAAAATTATGGAATTACAATAAAAATCTTAAAATCCAGGCTGCTCTTGGTTTGGTCTCATCCAGATTTTTGACTTTTCCAGTTTCTAAAGCATAATTTTTAAAATTCAAATTTAAGGAGGAATAAAGGAGGGATGAACAGGAAAGTTTTGATAGTTTATTCATTATTCCTCACGATTTATTTATCAAAATGAGCAACTTTAAAGATACATAAAATCAAGCAATGCCTGAAAATATGTTAAAAAATGAACTTTGTAAAAGAAGAATACAGTCCACAAATTAAAGAAATTATTTAATACAAATTAATTATTTATTTTGTTTATTTATGAAACATTTTCATATAAAATACAAAGTACAAAAAAAACCAACAAATCTTTATTCATTCATTTCCATGACTTCTATTGCATCTGCTGCACGGCTTCTGGATGGAACACTTGCAGCTGCTGATCATTGGTAGAACTTATGCGCATATGCACGCGCACAAAGACCAATGAAATTTTAAAAGTTTGAGATTTTCTGAAAAGACCAGATTCTCAGGTAGTCTGGATTTTTGATACCTGGATTTTTGGATTTCTACTGGACTCTTTTGAAATGTAATTGCATTTTATTCTAATATGGACTGATAGTTTCACCTATCAGAATGTCAGGCTCAGTAGTTATGTCTGCAATGACCAGAAATAGAGGAAAGTGTATTATAAAACATGGTTCATAGGTCTAAATTCTGTGGTGTCTATGAAGGGTGAAAAATGAGGGAGAGAAAGTTATACACCTTATACATTTACATTTGTCTAATAAAATTAGGCTTGATAAAGTTAATCATTCAAAGCACTCCTTGCTGACGTCTGTATTTTTATGTTTGTTTATATTTTATTAATTTTTATTAGAAACAATGAAATTACACAACATTACAGAATACATTATTTAGATTTACATTAAATATGATTTCCAAAAGTGAATCAATTTTCTTTTTATCTTTTATCTAATGTATTTCTTAAAGTTGCTTAAAGGGAAAGCATGAATGTTTAGGGAACAAGGGGCAGAGATTGATACAATCATGCAACATTTATACGAAGTCTTTCACCAATAGAGCCAATAAATGATATTTTGAACAAAACCTATCAAATCATTAAACTATCTAATCCAATTCATCGGAATATGTTGACTGTTTCTAAGTCTGCACAAGCATTTCAAAAATCAGTAGTTGTTGATTAATCTTTGTAAACCTGAGGCATGCTATACTGTATTTTTCTTTAGTAACATAGATTGCAATTAAACTTGATATCTCGCCAGTTTCTTTCAACCAAAATTACATTGTGTTGCAGGCTTCTTTTTTTAGCGAATTACTTTGGAGATTGGAACAGGGCACAAATACTCACAACTTTCATAATAACATTTTGAACAGACACAGAGGCACCTAAGTCCAAGCTATAAACAGAATTAACGCTCTAATTAATGTCCTAATCTAACTATAACAATGTATCATTTACCTAAAGAAAAGGGAATCTTGTGAGAAGTTATATGTTTATGACTCATGCTTTGGGGAAATTGAAACTGAAATCAAGAAACTCATGTGATTGAAGTAGCATTCAGCATCATCAGCCAGTCAACTGAAAAGACAGAAATTAAGTAACTTTGCATGAGATGGGCACTGCTGTTGTTTTCTCCTTGTCAGACCTGCTGTGATCATTATAATGGTCATTTTGATTTCCCATGTCTGGATAAAGGAAAGAGGATAATTCCTGTATTTGGATCATGATCATTCCAATGGTCATTTAATTTAACCCTTGCCTGGTTTCATAGAAGTATCATGGAAGTCACAAGTTTTGTTTATCCCTGTGCAAAGAGGAGGGGAATCATGACAATCATTTGTATGAAAATTTTTTTATCTGGAAGCAACTTAATAAGGATTCATGAGTTTTGTTTGGTTTGTTTCATGCTTTGTTTAGCTTTTCATGTGAATCAGATATTCTTCTGTCTGCAACTCAGGAGAAAACTTTAACTTTTACCATGTTGATAGCCAAATGAGCAATTTTATTGAAATGGAAAGATGACTGTTCACCTACCCTTACACAATGGTTATATGATTTAATATCCTATTTAAGCTTGGAGAAAGTTAGAAAAAAAATTAAACATAGAAAGTTTCAATTTGTTAAGTTGTGGGGCCCAATCATAGAATATTATCGTGATTGGAAGAATTAAGGATTTTGAATGTCTGGAGATTCTCTGTCTGATGTTTGGAGGTTGCTATCCAATCCATAAATTTCCTTTTCTTTCACAAAACTGCCTTGATTAGAGGGAGTGGGTAGATTAGATTCAGTTTTTAGGTTTTTTTTTGTTTGTTTTACTTTTTTTAAATTTGGATTAATTTGGTAAATATGGGTTTAGCATGGTTATCTTAGATTAATTCATTACTTGTTTCAAACATTGATCAAGGAACTGTTTAGTGTAATTCCATTCTTTTTTTGTACTTGTATCTATATACAATGACTTACGTGTTTTTTTCTTACAATTTTGTATGTACCTTTATATGTTAAACTCAATAAAACATTTTAAAAAATGAAAGAATTTGTGAGTTTAGAGATGTCTGATGACTCGGTGTCTCACCTATTTTATATTTAATTCTAAACATCAATTTAATTGTGAATTTAGTGGGACAGAGTCCAGTGGAAAAGGAACATTGTCCAAACGCTGGCTTCAAATGATGTAATTTCACATCAGGGATAAACTGCCTCTACCCCTACTCATATCCCCGATGTTTGTTGATGCCAGCATGCTGATAAAACCAGTAGAAAAGGGACAGCAGAAAGTCACCCATTTTCAGTTGAAGGTTGAACACTCCGATCCCTGGGGATAACTGTGCTCAGTGGAAAAATAATCAGTTAAGTCTAGCCCAGTGGAAACAACACAAATGGCTTCCTATCTCGGGAGACTGAATAGCCAATTAACTGAGATGCCAGTGGAAAAGGGGCTTAGGACTGAAGTTGAATTGTAATGGTTTGGGTAATGCACACACACACACACACACACACACACACACACACACACACACACACACACACACACACACACACACACACACACACACACAAACACACACACACTCTCACACACACACACTCACACACACACACACGCGCACATGCACACACACATACACACACACAAAAACACACACACACTCACACACACACTCACACACACATACACACACACAAACACAAACACACACACACTCTCACACACACACACAAACACACACACACTCACACACACACACACACAAACACACACTCACACACACATACACACATGCGTGCAGACACACACACTCACACACACACACTTACACACATACACACACATACACACACACACGTGCACACGCACGCGCACACACACACACACACACACACACACACACACACACACACACACACACACACATGCACGCATGCACGCACGCACACACAGTTTTTATATAGTAGTTGGGGTTAATTTTAGATTAAATAAAATGTTCTGTGGATATTTTATGTAGAAACTATAGCATTTTTTCTTATGTTGTTCCTTCATTTCAAAATTTCAAGCCTTGCAGAGCATCACCAGAGAAATATTCAGCACCTGGTAATGTCACAGACTTCAAGCTGTCATTGCATGCAAGAAATATTCAACAAAGTAATAAATGTGACTATTTTCGTATACATACCATTGCTATGTCCTAAATGTTATGGTGCCCTGAAATGAGTGGAGTATGTATTAGAATTGCTCTAATTTCTACATGGTTAAACCAAAATATATACTAATAACATTTATTAAAATCTGGAATGTGCACTTTAATCACATGTGAATTGTTTGATTACAAATTTAAAACTGTGGAGCACAGGGACAAATAAAGGATAAAAGTGTCTTTATCTCAAAGATTATGGAGGACACTGTATCTGATACAATTAAACAATTTAGGCTTCATATTCATTTTGTAAATCACAAGGAGATAATTGCAACAGTGTCTGAATATCCGTTTTGCTGAATTGTACATGATACATAATGCAGCATAGTTAATGAAGCAAATAGCACCACGCTATTTCAACACTAGTGACCTGGGTTCGAAACCGGTGCTGTCCATAAGCAATTTGTACATTCTCCCCATGCCTGCGAGGGTTTCTTACTGAGTGCTCCGATTTCCTCCCACCCTTCAAAATGTATTGGGCTCATAGGTTAATTGAGGTATTTGGGCAGCATGGGCTTGTTAGCCAGAATTGTGTCTAGATTAAAAATTAAAATTAAAAAAATTCTATAATTTGAAATGTTCTTATTGCATAGACAATTTACCAACTTTGCACAGTAACAGCAGAACACAGGTTGATTTATCGTACAAGAGCAAAAATGTCACTGTTTATTATCTATACGATGAATTTTCAGATTTATTATTGGACATCATAGGGCATCAGATCAAAATCAGTCATAGCAACTCTTCATTTTTGACATCAGCTTCATCAACCTCAATTAGCTGGGAAACATTGATTCTTGCACTCATGCATCTTCCAGTAGGATCTACCTATTTTGTAATGTGTGGATCCATTATTGGCAGTTTTGTTAACTGTTGTTTGATAATATTCCAATTATTCTCACTGAAGAACATTCTACTTGTTTTTCCCCTCTCTCTCACTGCTCCCATATTAAAAAAATGTGGGGGAGATCACCAGACCATACATTAATTTAAGCACGGTGGCCTAAAATTCTGAGAAAACATTGAGCTTAATTGATCCGTCAAATGATACAATATTAACATTGCAAAAAATCATCTTGTAATATTATGCTAAATGCACACTCTGCAATAGAAGATGTTATGCAAAGTTCATGCAGAATGTAATTAATGTGAGGGACAAAATGATTGAACTGGTTGTTCTTGTTGAAATACATCTGCTGTGTTGAAGGTTACTCTTAATGTGGAAGGGATTATTTGAAGCCACATTATTGCACTGTGAAGACTAGGTTAATAGGTTAATAGGTTTAATAGCTGTTCAACTTGTCTTTCAGGATTCTTGTGGATCATATTGCTTGGTGTTTTGGATGAAGAACTTTGGATGGAAATTTTGAATTGGGGGAAAAGGCAACAGCCCTTAACCAGAACAACTAACATAGAAACATAGAACCTACAGCACATAAAACAAGCCATTCAGCACTTCTAGTCTTTGATGGCCATCATCTCCCTCGTCCCACTGACCTGCTCCCATTCCATAACCTTCCAGGCCTCTCCCATCCATGTACTTATTCAATTTACTCTTAAAACACATGATTGCATTAAAACATATGTTCTTTATGTATAAGAAGTTATCACAATCTTTCGCTGGGATCTCCTTATTAATTTTATCAAAGCTGAGACTGTGGATGAACACAAAATAATATGACACATCACTTAGCTAATGGGGAGGTAGGAAATGACAGTGGCAAAGCTCCCTCCTTTCCTCCCTCCAATCTAACAATTTTTCAAGATGAAAGGGCCTTGATTTACTGCTCATTATTCGACAGTAAGAAATCCACCTTATCACAACATATTTATCTACTTATATGATAAAATCTTCAATTGATTTCAGTAATAAGGTTCCATGAAAAGTTGTGTTAATATGTATTACCACTGACAGTTAAATTGAGGGAAAACAATGCTGCCTGATTTTTCAGATTTTCTCTCTTTGAGAAAAGAGGTATTCAAATTTGTGAAGCGTCATTCAACCTGCACAGTTCTGACAATTTTCACTATTCTGTCCATTTGGTGCAAATAAATTCTTGGTACCGTACATGAAAGGTTGCCCATTAGATTCATGCAAGAATAAAGTTGTTTCCATCACTGAGGTTCCAGCTGAACTGAAGGAAAATGTGTGCAAGAGCTCTGCTCCAGGTCACTGATGTGAAGCAAATGACAGGAGGACACACAGCAAAACACAGGGCATAAGGCTACTTAATGAGATGAGAGCCCATGGAATTGCAGAAAAGATACTCGTATGGGTAGAGCATTGGCTGATCAACAGGAAACAGAGAGTGGGAATATTCTGGTTGGCGACCAGTTACCAGTGGCATCCTGCAGGGTTCGACGTTGGGGCCAGTGGTTTTTACGTTGCCTGTTCATGATTTGGATTGTGGAATAAATGACTTTGTGGCTAAGTTTGCAGATGATCTAAAGGTAGGTGAGGGAGTAGGTTGTGAGGAGGGAATGAAGAGGCTGTAGAGAGTCTTGCATAGATGAGGAGAATGCACAAAAAAAGAGGCAAATGAAGTACAATGTTGGAAAGTATCTGGTCATGTACTTTTGTACAAGGAATAAAAGGGCAGACTATTATTTAGATGGGGATAAAATTCAAAATTTGAAGGTGCAAAGGAGCCCTCATGCAGGATACCCTGAAAGTTTACCTCCAAACTGAGTTGGCAGTGAAGAAGGCAAGGGCAATTTTAGCATTCATTCCTGGAGGAATAGGATCTGAACAGGGATGTAATGTTAAGGCTTCATAAGGCAATGGTGAGGCTTCACAGATATGGAGTCCAGTTTTGGGTTCCTTATTTAAGAAAGGATGTGCTGGAATTGGAGAGGGTTCAGAGAAGATTCACAAGAATGATTCCTGGAATGAAGGGATTAGCGTATGATGAATGCTTGATAGCGGTTGGACTCTTTTCCTTGGAGTTCAGAAGAATGAGGGGGGAACCTCATAGAAGTATCTTGAATGTTGAAAATCCTTGACAGAGTAGATGTGACAAATTTCCTTCCCATTGTAAAGGAGTCAAGGATAAGGGAGCACAACTAAAGGATTGAATGGTACCCATTTAAAGCAGAGATGAGGAGGAATGTCTTTAGTCAAAGGGTGGCGAATTTCTAGAATTTGCTACCATAGGTGACTGTTGATATGAAATCATTGGGTGTATTTAAGGAAGGGATCTGAATCATCAGGGCATCAATGCTTAAGGGCAGAAGGTAGGGAAGTGGAGCTGAGTGTGAAAATAGATTAGCTTATGATGAAATGGCAGAGAAGATTTGATGGGCTGAATGGCCTATTGGTTCTATATCTTAAGGTCTTATAGAAGGTAGGGAAGGGAGCTCAGTCTGGGAGCAGCAGACTAAATATATGATGCAACTTATTGATGGATCTGATGCTAGAATCAGGAGAAAGCATCGGGGGATATGGTCAAATGTACGCCAGACTGTAATGGGGATTATGATTTCCACTGAAGTCGGAGAATTAGTGTTCAGATACTGGAACAATTCATAAATGTTCTGGTGGAACTCAGCAAGTCATGCAGCATCCATGGAAAGCAACAGGCTTTTGACGTTTCAGGTCTGAGCAGTTCATTGACCTGAAATCTCGGCTGCCGATTACATTCCACAGACGCTGTATGAACTGCTGAGTTTCTCCAGCATGCTTGTGTATTGTTCCAGTTTTTCAGGAACTGCATACATCGTGTTTAATCTTTGCTCAGATAATGGAATGCACCGTGTTACCTGCATTAAAACAAACATAATGTCTACCAGCCATAATGGTGAATGCAGTTTAATACACAATAGTGCTGGAGAAATCCTTTCTCGATCTTGGAAAACACAAACCAGTCCTTATCTCGGGGGGTCAGCAGTGGAAAAAGTTAAGGACTTCAACTTCCTCTGAAGATATATCCTGGGGCTTCCATGTCCATGAAATTACGAAGAAGGCTAGCCAGTGGCTATACTTCGCGAGATGTTTGAGAAAATTCTGTTCATCACCGAAGAATGTGTGCAGGTGTACCTTGGAGAGCATTCTGACTGTTTACATCATTGTCTAGTATAGAGGTTCCAATGCAAGGGCAGGAAAATACTAAAGAGAGTTGAGAACTTGGCCAGCACCATCATGGGTCTTCATTCCATTGAGGATACCTGCAAGGGTTGGTGTCTCAAGAAAGCAGCCTCTATCCTCACGTACCCTCATCACGTGTCCTCTTCACACTGCTACCATCAGGAAAGATGTAGAGGAGTCTGAAAATGTACTGGCAGCAGTACAAAAACAGTTTTTCCCCATCTGACTTCAAATTTCTCAGTGGACAATGAACCACAGAATGCTACCACACTTTTCCTTCTTTTTGCACTAATTTATTCATTTTTAAATGTAATTCACATCAATAATTGAACCCATGACGCTGCTGCAAAACAATGAATTTTGTGACATGTTCAAAATGATAAATTCTGATTCTGAGCTCTCTGTCTCCATCTCAGGAAACAAACTCTCTACAAACTTTTTCTACAAACACACCAACTCCGGTTTCATTAAGGCCCCTCCTCTGTCTGTCTATCTGAATCTCTGACTGTCTATCTCTGTCTGTCTGCCTGTCTGTCTGTCTGTCTATCTGTCTCTCTCTCTCTCTCTCTCTCTCCCTTTCTGTCTCCTTACCTCCAGTTCCCCATTCAGAGAAGTACCCCCTCCTTCTGTAACTTCTCAGCTTTCTTTCTCCTCCACCCACCAATCCATATCCACCTATTCCCTCTTGCCTCTGAGCCCGTGTCCCTCTCCTCAGTTGCCTGCCTGCTTTTTGTTCATACCTTAACGAAGGGCTCAAGCCTGAAACATTGATTATGTATTTTTGCTATCAAGAATGCTGCATGACTTGCTGAGTTTCTCCAGCACTTTTATGTGTTAAACTACAATCACAGCATCTGCAGACTTTCTTGTTTAAAGGCGAATATCAAATCATTTCTGACTGTTGAACATTAATGAGCACAAATCCAACGAAATGCCAGGACAATGCTTAATTGTTTTATTTAACATATTCACTGCAAATAGGTCCAGTAATAATAGTGGTTTACTGCATCAGAAATTTCATGACTGCATGAAGTAGAGAATGCCATTGATAAGAAGTACAGAAAATTGTTTGCGACAGATAAGAAGGACGGAAAATTGCCTGTGACTGATTTAGCATTTCTTTTGATCAATATGGAGGGCACTCGAATCCAAACGTGGCAGGATAAATTCACAGTTAAATAACCCTGGGTAAAATTTAATTAGATAATGGAAATGGACAGGTAGCTGTTAAGCTATGCAGCAGCCCATGTCTGCATGCAGTGTGGTGATAGAAGAGATAACAGTTGCAAAGGAGATGAATTGGAAGGGACTGAAGAACATCAGAAGCTGAAATCCAATTGACTAAAAGGGTTGCAAACACTAAAGAAGCTTCTGTTAATTTAATTTAATGAGGCACATAATCTGATTGATGGAATTAAAATGTTTGTAAACGTGTAAAAAGACAGAATTTTTTAGATGTCTAAAAAGACATCTTAATCCATGCCATTGTTTTATTGCCAACAGTATTTCTTTCCTAATTGCTACACCACCTAATACTTTATGCTTCCAACTGATTTCCAGGTGTTAACATCTCCAATGACTTGTCCGGGTCCACTCACATCAGTGCAATACTCAAGAAATCACACCTGTACCTCTGCTTCCTCAGAAGCCTGAGGAGATTTGGCATGTCACCAGCATCCCTTAACCACTTCAACATGTACACTATTGAAAGCATCCTTTCTGCTCTACCTAAGAGGAAGGCGCTCAGACCCCCCCACCCCCCACCCTCCAAAACACATACCACCTCCTCTCCATCTACAGTACCCGCTGCCTCGGAAAACCAGCCAATACATTAAGACTCATGCCACACCAATGACACTCTCTTCACCACATCCCCCTTCTTCACAAGCATGAGATCATTCACCACCAGGATTCTTAGTGCCATTGCCAGACTCCTGAATGAAGCTCAAAATCATAAAATTATGTTGCTTTTGCTCCATAGCAACTGATCTCTCTCTGTATCTCTGCCTTTTTGCCTTACATGTTGGGCAACGTATGGGATGTCAAACTGGCCTGCCCACGAAATGATCTCCATCGCTGTATCTTTGTTATATGTGATAATAAACTTGAACTTGATCTACCAAGCAGCTTTCCAATACGCTTTTGAGAACTGGTTTATTAACAACAGGCACTGAAGTGATATCATAAAATTTTCTAAAGTCATTGAAAGAATAAGCACACCATCTCCTGGGTCAACATTTCCAGCAGTGGGGCTCAAGGTACAGCAAGTTCACCAAGTTTGATCATTACATCTCTCATATGCCTGAGACTAGACTCTCAAAACTGACATTATATTCTGCAGTTCACTTTGGAAGTAAGATGACATTTCCTGTTTACTTTGTGGTTATTACTTTTTCTTACCTTATCTATACTAAATTGTGCACAATTTACAAAATATTGGTCTAAAATAAATTGACTAAACCAAATCAATGTTATAATTGATCTTCAGCATCGAGACTCATAAAATGCATATGTCTGAATTAATGATTATTTTTTAAAAATCATTTATCACATATGGAATCATATTTGATTGTGCCTGCAAATGCAATTTCTTGCATATGAAGCAACTGAGGTATGGAAATGCCGATGATTTTTTTTGTTGTTGAGAATTTGCAAAATATTTTAAAGTTTGGAAAATAAACACAAAAGATAATGTAAGTATTCAATAAGATAGATAGCATCAGTTGAGAGAAAATAAGGGTTGGTGTTCAATGATCTTTCATCAGAATTGGGAAACGTTTGAAGGAAGCAGGTTTTAAAATCCAGAGAGAGGAATGGAGAAAACACAAGTGCAAATCTGCAGAGTGAAATGTTTGCAGAATAAAAACTTCACATTTGCTTCATTCAATATAAAACTTGTGCATCACTGTATTTTTCAACAGCATGTTTTGACATAAATTATTCACCAGCCTGTTTCTTACTGATCCTGTAATGTTTTGGTACCATGTTTTACTATGGTATTTTTGAGCAGGAATAGGCCAACATTTCAGTTAAACCAAAAGTAAATGATACAGAATATACGTGTTGATGCAAATACAGCACAGATCTAGATTTGGTAAGTCTAAGCAGTGCTTAACACCATGCATTCACTGGATTTAAATACTGACAATGTTGAATTATTTCAGAAAATGAAGTGTAAAATGGCACACATCTAACATACGTGTGTGATTTACAACTAAGAAGTTAAGTATGATTGAATTTAAGAATCAAAAGCAGAGATGACACCTAGAAAGCTGTTTATTCCTTTAAAATGACTATGCCTCAAGTGAGTAAGCAAAGACATCTTCAAGAATTCTTGGTGGAACGTGCCGGCATACAGACCTTTTAAATTGTGTGCTTTAATGCAATTGTGCTGATTTATCATAATACTTGAAACAAATTGAAGTCAGGAATTTACTGCTCTAAAGCACTTGCGTTCATGCCACACAGAGTTCACTGTATTCTGGTAGACTTATCTTCACTTTTTGTTATCTTTCTAATCACTATTCCAGAGACAAAACCTGGTGTGGGAAGTTGCCTCCCTAACATATGACCTCTGGCCATATAGTTGAATATGACAATCATTCACAGCTGCAAGAACACAACATATTAGGGTGTCTGCACTCTTCATTTCTGCACCAGAATCGATATGAAACTGAGCATCTGAGAGACAGTCTTCGAGGAAGAGATGGCAGCTGGTGTGCTCCACAGGCAGCAGTTGCTTCTACTGCCGGACCTGGTTGTTTCCCAGCTACCATTTGTAAAAGTCACAAGGTGGCTGACAGGCCCAGGTGGCAGCCCCAAATTTCTGGTGCTTCCAACAAATATGTTGCCCGTCAACTCTACCAAATCCTTAAACAGTGCGATTCCAACCAGACTGAAGGGACAAATTCTGTTGAGTGCTCAAAGCCTGGACCTGCATAGTCAGTGCTGCCATTGGCTGCTCCAACTCAGTCATCTTCAGTTGATAAGGTGCAGGTGATTAACAAGGTGCCGTAAGCAGTTGTTCCAGCTCTGTTGGCTACTGCTGACTGTGGGAAGTAGCCAATGCTTCTATTTTTATTGCAGAGGTCATGGACGAGGTCAGCATGATCTGCCAACACATCGAGGGTGGACATGTGAAAGACACTCACCAAGTTTTCTTGTACTTGAAGAGGTAAACATTGGAGCAATCTTTGCTTCCAAACATCCCCTTCAATAGACTCCATCCCAGTTAGCCTGTGCCATCTTCTCAGCATCTGTGATGGTTGCTTATTGCCTCAGCGGTCGACTGCTATCAACTCAACAGGATGAGCCTCCTGAGATGGCTGAGTACACAACAGAAGAGTAGCCTTATGGGAGATTATCATCTAGATTAACTAAACCATCTTCCAGTTCACAGTAAATCTGCTCCGGAAGACGAACCACAAATAAACTGAATTTTGTCCTTTGACTTGTCACGTTAAGTATGGAGAAATATACCCCGAGGATCGTGAACCATGCTGGTGCATTGTTAATAAAGTTGGGGAACATCAAGCTTGACCTCCTCATTTGCTCCTGTAAGGAGTTTATCCTCATCTCTCCATCTTTTCCATTTTAACTTAGAAGGTGCTGTGAATCCAAGGGGTCACCACTTGTAGTTGCTGTAATTTACCCACACAGCACACAATTTAAAGAATCCATTCAGTTTTACTTTTCAGCACAAAATGGAGTCAATTCTCTTTATTTCGCTCAGACATGACACTGAATTTTTCATCCCATCAAACCACCACCCAGCGAAACCCCTCTGACATTCTCATTGGCTCTCCACGACATGGATAATCTCGATGCTTTCAATCTCCTCCTTCTGCATCCAAGATCCATCACAACATACGCAGCCTTCTGAACTAACCCATGAATGCACGCTATTACCCCCCATGTTGCCTCGGATGCATTATCAGCGATGACCGGCTCCACTCCTGACTCAGGTAAGTACGTGACCACGACAGATGTTCTTACCAATCCTCACTGATTGTTGTCTGGTGATGAAGAAATCCATGATCCAATGACCACAGTGGGGTGCTGAGTTCCAGGTCTTGGAGTTTGCTTATCAGTTTTGAGGGGATGATGGTATCAAATGCCAAACTGTAGTTGATAAACTGCATCCCGATGTACACGTATGCATTTTTACTGTTCAGATGTTCCAGGCCTTTGTGTTTAGCCAGTGAGAAGGCTATGATAGGCAAACTGGAACATATCCATGTCGTTGGTCAGACAGGAGCTGATCTGCTTCATCACCAGCCTTTCAAAATATTCCATCACTGTTGATGTAAGCGCTACTGGTCAATAGTCATTAAGGCAGGTTACTACGCTCTTCTTGGGCACTGGTATGATTGATACCTGTTTGAAACAGGTGGATGCCATCCCCTTCTGGAGTGAGATATTGAAGATATCTGCAAAACCATTGAAAAGTTGATCAGCACAGATTTTTAATTCACAGCCAGGTACTCTGTTCCTGGTACTTTCCTTGGATTCACTCTCCTGAAGGCAACACACACATCATCCTCAGATAAGGACAGGATAAGATCATTAGGGGATGTGGGGGTGCAGGTTCTTCATTGTTACCGTGGTTAAACTGGGTGTAGAAGGCATTGAGTTCCTCTGGGAGAGAAGCTTTGCATTCAGCTACTTTGGTTTTGTAACAGGTTATGGTGTTCAGGCCCTGCCACAGCTGTCGGGTGTCCATTGTTGTTTCCATTTTCATCTGGAATCTCCACTTTACCCGGGAGATAGCTTTCCGCAGGTCATCCCTGTTATTATACATTTCCAACATGTGGCATTAACTCACTCCATATAATGCCATAGTTTTAAAGAAGATTTCAATTATTTAAAGTCAATAATTAATGTAAGAGCCAAAGGCTTGTTTGTTACCTTTGTAGCAGCGGGTTTCGGCAGAGTCCGGGATCCATAGGCAGGGCTCTTCCACTGGCCACATGCGCAAGGGCTGACACTGTTTACGGAGCAGGAGCATGGCAGCACATGCGCGGTTGGCTCAGGCCCGGCAACAGCGGCTAAAACCGGGGCCAGCGTGTCCTTCAATAAGCATGTGCAGGGGATTTAGTCGGCGCAGAAAAGGAATTTCACAAATATCCATCATCAGTTGTTGATCCAAGGAGGGTGAGTTAGGTGTCGATAATTTTCTGTCAACTGTTATGTTAGGATAAAGGTTAAGTTATACGGAACATTTCATGTTAGGATGAATCAATATTTTGCTGGAACTTTACTTTCTTCTATCATAGATCTTGCTATTGATATTGAACATTACTATAGATGTTAGTCCCTTTGATGTTTATTAATAAAGACATTTGAGAAAATTCATTTGGGCTTAGTTACCAATTTATTCAAGAAATATGTCATAGACAAACACCTCACTTTGTCTCCAAGTGACTATTTTATTGATCAAAGTCATCAGAATAGTTATTTTATTGGAACATTTGGACTTCTATAAGGGGAAATTGAATTGTATTGAAAGCAATAGGGCAGCCATCTTAGAAATGTGGAGTTGCTTTGCAGTTTGTAATCATTATCCATCGGCTTGAGTAGTAGTATTAATAGTAGAGTTCAAAACCTCTAATTTGTCAGAAGAAAATTTTATTGACTTTGGTCGAGCCATTTCTTGAAAATCAGTGGTATTATAGACGGATGCTGAGGTGGAAACTCACTTGCTAACAGCAGCTCATTACAGCTATCAGAAGCAGTAGGCCTACCTCTGTGGATTCCTTCTGTATAGTTGTGGCAAATTTTGAACACAATTTGAATTTGCTGCCTCTGTTCCATTGGGAAATGTTGATTTGGCTTGTGTTATACTTGCTCCACTCGAGCTAGACAGATGGTGGAACAAGATGAATAAACTGGCTGAAGCTGCCACTGACACTGCTGTTGGGGAGCAGCGTATTGAAGACATAAAGAACTGCACCAGTGGGGGATAGATACAACAGGTGGAAAAAGCGCTCTCCTCGCTTGACTGAAGCTGGCAATTAAAGAAGAAAAGGTAGCTTCAGTTGATAAGAGTAATGACTGCGAAAGCACTGCAGATGACATCAGCTGATTCTCGCATGATGGAATTGGCTGAAGATGTGTCACTACATGTCAGCAAAGAGGACGAAAGGGAAGAGGATGTACGATTCAAATTTGCAAGGGAATCAGATTTCTGGGCATCAACTGACGTACCATAGGTAAATCGAGAAGAGAGTGTGTCAAATGCTTGAAGCTGAAGAAATGCTTCATCTCAATATTAAAAGGTTCAGGACAAGTTGGCCACTCTTCAAAAACAACAAGATGTGCTTTATGAGAAATGTGCCTTGGAGGATAGATAAAGATTCAGCAAATAAAGCAACACTTGGAGCTTAGGGAAAAAAAAGGGAACAATTGGATTTAAAATCAAAATCTGTTGTGAAGAAGACTGAAGTGAAGGTACTGACAAGTTTAGAAGGATCTGTTGTTCAAAGCGACCTATCTCAGAGGTCCGATGGTAAGAAGTCATGAAATGAAGTGAGAGCATTTGATGCTAACGCAGAACCTTTTGTACCACTGTCACAAGGCATGAACATACATGAACAAATCCTCCCTGAGCATGGGTTGTCAGGGCTTGAACACTAATAATTACCCCCTTTGACAGAGTTATGAGCAGATTTCAATCTATCCAGCTAGAATTATGTTTACTTTTGTCAGGTAATAAAATCCATGGTGAACAAGGACATGTGAAGTTTTCAGCTACAGTACTGGCTTTAAGCCACAGTGAACAAGACAATATATTGTCAATCATGGCAAAACAAAATGAAATCACTGCTTTATTGGTGCAGCAATGAGGTCTCTATTCCTTTACCCAAGAAGGAGATTCGGTTTTGATGGGAGATTCAGTTCAGTATCAAACATTTATTAAATCTTTTGAACATAATATCGGAAGTAAGAATAAAAATGCCAGAGATCGTCTTTGTTACATTGAACAGTACACTGGAGGGCAGCCAACGGACCTTCTGAGGAGTTGCCTGCTTATGGATCCAGAAAGGAAATTCACTACAGCAAAGAATATTTTGGCAATGGGCATAAAATTGCAATGGCTTATATGGATAAGGTTTTTTCATGGCCATCAATAAGATTGGAGGATACAAAATCTTTACAAGCATACACCCTCTTTTTAAGAGGATATTGTAATGCCTTTGAAGATAGTGACCATATGAGAGAGCTTAACTTACCTTCTAATACGTTAATCATTACAAGCAAATTGCCTTAAAGGCTAAAGGATTCATGGAAAACAAGAGTTTATAAACTTCAGACAAAATGTGGAAAGGATGCTACCTTTGAAGATATGGTGGAGTTCCTTGAATGGCACATGTGGATCACAACTGTACCAGCATTTGAAAATATTAAGGGCACTCAAACAGTAAGCGAGGACATGAAGAAGCCCAAGTCACAGCCTAGTCCGAAATTGAAAAGGAGTACCTTTGCCACTACTATGTCACTTGTAAATAAGGAAAAGGATAATGTAACTAAAGAATAGGAGAGTTTTCCTGCTGAGAAGAGCTGTTTGTACTGTGAAAGTGAAAATGCTTTGGAATTGTGTTCACAATTGGAAAAGAAGGAACATAATGAGAAGATTGTTTTCATGAAGGAAAATGGAGTATGCTTTGGCTGTATGTGTAAAGAGCACATCAGTAAAAATCCCAAGAAACAAATTAGTTATAACATTTTGTAACATATGTAATTTGAAGCATCCTGGACTATTGCATATTAACCAAAGGAACAAGGAACTTGAAAATGAGCAAACAAAAACAAAAGAAGCAGCAAGCCACAGTGCTATAGCCTCAATTCCGACAAGTGGTCTTACTGGGGCTGGTAAGGATTACTGCAAACTCTCAATAGTGCCTGTACAAATCAAGTCCCAGAATAGGTGTACAACAGTGCATGGACATGTATTTCTTGACCCAGAAAGCACTGCATCATTTTGCATGGTGGGGCTAATGAACAAACTTAATCTTAAAGGATAAAAAGACAAAGATTCTATTGAAAACCATAGGACAAGAATAGATGGTTTTCAGGGTTGCTCGAATACACAGCATATACACACAGAAGACTATGCCTATGCGTAAAGAAAACATCCAATATCAAGATGATGTGGATCAATGGTCATATCTGAGGAAAGTTTATATACTAGAAGACAGCTCTAAGATAGAGATGTTAATTGGTTTAGATGTACTAAAGGCTCTGGAACAAGAGAAGTAGTACTGAGTGTGAGAAATGGACCATGTGCTATTAAAATTATGCTGAGGTGGACAATCAGTGTACTATTAGAAAGAAAGAATGATATTGCTCAGAAGCAGTCAACAACAAATGTCAATATGATATCTGTTGTGAAGCTCAACGAACCATTGGAACAACTGTTCAAGAAAGACTTACCTGAATGCCTCGATAACGATCAAAAACCTTTGAATGAATAAAAACAGTTCTTTGAAAATCTTCCTGATGAAAATAAATCAGTAACATCTCAACCAATATTGAAGGAATTATTTTCATCAACCATAGATGAAAATGCAGCATTAGAAGTTATTGCAAATACTGCTGATGGTTATTCCTGTACAATTGAATCTGAGGCAGGACTAAAACAAATTATTGAAAAACTGGCGCAAGTGCCTTCAGAGAACAAAATGTTGAAAGGGGACTTGAAAACAGTGAGCAGAAAAATTTAATTGTAGATAGAATTCAGAAAGCGGAAGCAAAGAATAACTGTTGAAGAAATTAATACCATTATTGAGGAAAGAGATTCAGTATTATCAAGATGCAAAAGGTTGGAAGAGGGGATTCATCTTTTGAAAGAGAAAAGTCATTGGTTATTAACACAAGTCAGCTGACTACAGAGAACAATCAAGTATCTTGAAGGCCCAGCTAATAAAGTGGCAGAAAGAAAGAGATATTGCACTTCAGAAAAGTAAGAAGCAAAATCATGAAGAAAGGAGAAAGCCAAATGATGAGCCAAAGATGTGACTCATGTTAAAATCAAAAGGAAAGCTGTGTCTATTCTGTCTGGGGAAGATCTGAGGTTTACTGGTCGATGTTTTAACTCAAAGATTCTACAGAAGATGGAGAAATTTTGATATCTACAAATTTACTTTATTTGGTTGTTTTTGTGTGTTGTATTTTGCCCATTACACAGACTGCAGAGTAGTGTTAAAGATCACACTTTCAAGGCTATATGCTAGCAACCTCTGGCCTTATAACAAATGAAGAAAGAAGACTTCCATAATGTTTCAATGTTATGGGGTTAATTGTTATTTATAATTGACTGTGTAATTATGTAGTTATTATTAGAAACATTACATCTCAGTATAATAATTAGGGGCCCGTGTAAGAACCAAAGACGCATTTCTTCCCTGTCGTGGCACAGATGTCAGTAGCATCCCAGGATCCATAGGTAGGACTCTTCCGTTGGCCACATGCATGAGGGCCGGCACCTTTGAAGGAGCAGGAGTGTGACATGCACATGTGTGGTTGGCTCAGGCCTAGTGGCAGTGGCCTCAGCTGGGGTTGGCGTGTTCTTCAATGATCATTCGCGGGTGATTTAGCTGGCACTGGAAAGGAGGTTACCAAGAACGTGTCATCAGTCAATGATCCAAGGATGATGAGTTAGGGTGAAGTGTTGACAATTTCAGTCGACCGTTATGTTAGGATTCCCATTACACAGAATATTACTTGTTAGGATAAATTGGTATTTCGCTGGAATGTTACTTTCTTCTATAGTAGTCCTTGCTATTGATATTGAATGTCACTACAAACATTAGCCCCTTTTTGTGTTTAAGAAAATTTATTTGGGCTTTGTTACCAACTTATTCAAGAAGGGCATCGCAAATGTTTCACTTAGTGTCCAGTGACTATCTTATTGATTGAAATTGCTACTAAAGAACCAACAATAAGCTTTTCCAATTACAGGTTTTTTTTTAACTGTAATGAAGGAGAAGTATTTTAAAAATAAACTTTGAACATAGTTTAGATTGACGATTTTTTTATTGAATCGTGCAGCAACAATCAATATCATCCAATTTGTACTCAGGTCAGCTCTTTAGCAAGATCATCCACTCCACTTGCTCTCTAATTCTCCATGGCTTTTGTTATTGCTTGTCTTAAATTGTTTATCCAATTTCGTTGATGGATAGTGAAATAGATCAACTAGTTGGGTGGTGTCACAATAACAACCTCCCATTCAATGTCTGTAAAACAAAGGAACTGATTGTAACTCCCAGTCCTCATTGACGAGTCAGCACTGGAGAGGGTAAAAAGAAGCATCAGATTCCAGGTTGTCAACATCTCTGAAGAATTGACCTGGGGCCATCATGTCGATGCATTTTTGAAGAGGGCATGTCAGTGGCTATATTTCATTAGGAGTTTGAGGAATTTGGGATGTTACCAAAAACTCTTGCGAATGTCTATTGGGGTACTGTGGAGAGCATTTTGAGTGGTTGCCTCACTGTGGTTGCCAATGCACAGGACAGAAATATGCTACACCACAAGTGCCATCATGGGTATTAGTTTTCACTCCATTAAGGACACGTGCTGGTGCCTTAAGAAACCAGCATCAAGGACCCTGATCACCCAGGCCATACATTTACTTACTGCTATCATCTGGAAGGTGGTATACGAGCCTGAAGACACACACCCAACATTAAAAAAAACAGCTTCTTCTACACTGCCATCAGATTTCTGAATGGATAATGAACCTATTGACACTACATCACTTTTTTTAATTTTTGCACTTTTTTTTTTAAACCTCATATTACGTAATCACAATTTTATAGAGGTTTTTGTATCATTTTCTGCACAACCACTGCTGCTGCAAAACATCAAATTTCAGGACACATGTTCATGATAATAAACCTGATTCTGATCATGTATTACATTTGTATCTATCAATAGTAAGAATTCAGATTCAATGCTAACAATTAAATTATTGATTGATTATTTGACATTAAATTCTTCCCTCTCTTCAACATATTTTATCAAAATCTTACTTTACTCTGACAAAAACAAATGTAGTTCTTTTACCGTGACTTTGTTATTTCTACCTTTTGTAGTGAAAGCAACTTTAATATGGTGATATCATTTAGGAATTGTCATATGTTTGGAGTAATTTGTCTTTAAGCCCTGAAGAGATCAGAAACACGTTAGATTTCAATTATGATTGAACCACATCAATATTTTCTTGTCAAAATACATTGTAGCTTTAACACCCAGCAGAGTTTAATACAGTGGGAAAAAAAATCCCAAATGTGCACATTTCACACTATTGAGTTAACTTGTTACCAAAGAAAATTGTCATTTTGGCCTCGAGAACAATGTGCTTCAGGAAATTATTTGCTCACTGTTTCTCTGAATCTGTTTTTGTTTTTCCTCCCTGAAGACATATGGTTTGCAGTTTTGTGAAATCGCAGGATGGAAAAAGGATTTATTTCAGTGAAATAAACAGCATTTCTGAAATGAACTTTAGCCTTCAAATAGTCATCTCCTGCTTTACTGAAAGAACTAACAATTTCAATAGCTTCCAAAGATCGATGAGGTACTCAGTATCTCTGTCGAGTTGAGAGATCTCATCATTCCCCAATGTTATGCTTCAGTGCCATGGGACAAGCGACTATTTTTTCTGTCTCATCTCCACTCTGGCCAAGCAAGATGTCTCACTTCCGCACCCGTATCAGATAGTATTTTAAATTTTATTATATCTTCAATACCAAGTAGTTAATTTTTAACATTTACTTCAATAGATTTGATGTGGAGCAGCTCCACTCTACATAGTTCAGTGCAGTTAATCCATAAAAAAATCTATGAATTTATCATCTGATGGCTTTATGGTGAAAGTTTAAAAATCATTTACTAATTTACTTATCCCTCAACATGTAAATTATTTGAAAATTCCATTTCTTTCTGGGTCCTTACCGGCAACTTTTTAGGAAGTATCAATTCCATTGATTCCAAAAAAAGGAGAAAGATCTGACTGACTGCATTTCCTATAGGTCAATGTCTTTGCTGAATATAGATTTTAAGGTTCTTTCTAAGATTTTGGCTGGTAGATTGGAAAATATCCTTCCCTCTGTTATATCTAAAGATTAGATTGGATTTATTAAAGGTCACTTCACATTTTAACATCTGTAGATTATTGAACATTATTTATTTCCCTTTGAATATAAAACCAACAAGGTCGGGTCAGATACAGCAATGAGCTCTCTGAACCCTTCTCCATTAACAATGGCGTGAAGCAAGGCTGTGTTCTGGCACCAACCCTCTTTTCAATCTTCTTCAGCATGATGCTGAACCAAGCCATGAGAGACCCCAACAATGAAGACGCTGTTTACATCCGGTACCGCACGGATGGCAGTCTCTTCAATCTGAGGCGCCTGCAAGCTCACACCAAGACACAAGAGAAACTTGTCCGTGAACTACTCTTTGCAGACGATGCCGCTTTAGTTGCCCATTCAGAGCCAGCTCTTCAGCGCTTGACGTCCTGCTTTGCGGAAACTGCCAAAATGTTTGGCCTGGAAGTCAGCCTGAAGAAAACTGAGGTCCTCCATCAGCCAGCTCCCCACCATGTTTACCAGCCCCCCCACATCTCCATCGGGCACACAAAACTCAAAACGGTCAACCAGTTTACCTATCTCGGCTGCACCATTTCATCAGATGCAAGGATCGACAATGAGATAGACAACAGACTCGCCAAGGCAAATAGCGCTTTTGGAAGACTACACAAAAGAGTCTGGAAAAACAACCAACTGAAAAACCTCACAAAGATAAGCGTATACAGAGCCGTTGTCATACCCACACTCCTTTTCGGCTCCGAATCATGGGTCCTCTACCGGCACCACCTACGGCTCCTAGAACGCTTCCACCAGCGTTGTCTCCGCTCCATCCTCAACATCCATTGGAGCGCTTACATCCCTAACGTCGAAGTACTCGAGATGGCAGAGGTCGACAGCATGGAGTCCACGCTGCTGAAGATCCAGCTGCGCTGGATGGGTCACGTCTCCAGAATGGAGGACCATCGCCTTCCCAAGATCGTGTTATATGGCGAGCTCTCCACTGGCCACCGTGACAGAGGTGCACCAAAGAAAAGGTACAAGGACTGCCTAAAGAAATCTCTTGGTGCCTGCCACATTGACCACCGCCAGTGGGCTGATATCGCCTCAAACCATGCATCTTGGCGCCTCACAGTTTGACGGGCAGCAACCTCCTTTGAAGAAGACCGCAGAGCCTACCTCACTGAAATAAGGCAAAGGAGGAAAAACCCAACACCCAACCCCAACCCACCAATTTTCCCCTGCAACTGCTGCAATCGTGTCTGCCTGTCCCGCATCGGACTTGTCAGCCACAAACGAGCCTGCAGCTGACGTGGACTTTTTACCCCCTCCATAAATCTTCGTCCGCGAAGCCAAGCCAAAGAAAGATAATTCCAGAAAATGTAGTTTCTCTAGATGATGAAAAGACTTTTGATAAAGTGGAGTGGAATTATTTATTTGAAACATTAAAGAGATTTAATTTTGGTATGAGATTTATAGTACCTCCTTAGCTCTGGTGGTTACTAATAATAACAAATCCTCCTTATTTAGGAACTTAGCCCCTTGCTATTTGATCTAGGTTTAGAACATCTGGCAATAGCCCTTAGAGACACTCATGAGGTTCAAGGAATTGTCAGAAATGGAGTAACTCATAAGGTTTCTTTGTAGGCAGATGACATATTCATTTATATTTCAGATTCCGAAAGATCTATCCCAGCTATTTTATCTGTGTATTTCTCAATTCATATTTTTCTCTGTCTATAAATTAAATCTTCATAAAAATGAACTTTTTTTTTTCTGATTAATGTGCAGCTCCCTATCTACACTCATGTTCCATTAAAGCAATGGTTCCCAACCTTTTTCTTTCCACTCACATACCACTTTAAGTATTCCTTATGCCATAGGTGCTCTGTGATTAGTAAGGGAGTTCTTAAGGTGGCATGTGGATGGAAAGAAAAAGGTTGGGAACCACTGCATTAAAGATTTTCAGAGATAGTTTCACATACTTAGAGGTTAAAATTACTAAACAATTTAAAGATTTAAATAAACTCAATTTTTCTCCTCTATTCGAGTATGTGAGATTGTCTTTTTCTAGACAGTCTCTTTTATCATTATCTTTAAGAGGTTGCATTAATGCAATTAAAGACATAATATTTCCTAAGTTTTTATATCTTTTTAAAGCAATTCCAGTTTTCATCCCAAAAGTTTATTTCTTTATCTGGCAGAATTAGTAAATATCATTTACAAAACTTGAAAAAAAAATGGAGGTATGGCCCTACTTAAATTTGGATTTTATTACTGGACTGTTAACATTCGTTATCTAACTTCATGGAATTTTTTAAATTCTGACAAAATGAATCATCCATTATAGACAGATTTAGAATTGAGATCTATACAGCAGTATTCAGTGGCCTCTTTACTGGGCACCTCTCTTCCATTTAGTTTTTCCAAGATCAATAAGGATATTGATAAGGGAGATTCAAACTAGAGGACATGGTTTAAGATTGAAGGGGGAAAATTATAAGGGGAACATGAGGGGAAATTTCTTTACACAGAGGGTGGTGGGGGTGGAATGAGCTTCCGGCAGACGTGGTCGAGGCGGGATCATTGGTTACATTTAAGGAAAGACTGGATCATTACATGGATAGGAGGGGACTAGAGGGGTATGGACCGGGTGCTGGTCAGTAGGACTAGGAGGGTGGGGATTTGCTACGGCATGGACTAGTAGGGCCGAACTGGCCTGTTCTGTGCTGTAAGTGGTTATATGGTTATATGGTTATATATCTAACCCAATACTCAAACGTATATTGTGAATCTGGTTCTAATTTAGAACTTTTTTTAATTTAAAAAAAACTTTATTTTATCTAGTGCTATCTCTCATAATTAATTATTTTTGACTATCAATAACTGATCATTCTTTCTCTATATGCAAGTAAATATGATACTAATTATTATTTTTTTAGATATTTACAGATTTTTTCTTTGGCTTGGCTTCGCGGACGAAGATTTATGGAGGGGGTAAATGTCCAGGTCAGCTGCAGGCTCGTTTGTGGCTGACAAGTCTGATGCGGGACAGGCAGACACGGTTGCAGCGGTTGCAGGGGAAAATTGGTTGGTTAGGGTTGGGTGTTGAGTTTTTCCTCCTTTGCCTTTTGTCAGTGAGGTGGGCTCTGCGGTGTTCTTCAAAGGAGGTTGCTGCCCGCCAAACTGTGAGGCGCCAAGATGCACGGTTTGAGGCGATATCAGCCCACTGGCGGTGGTCAATGTGGCAGGCACCAAGAGATTTCTTTAGGCAGTCCTTGTACCTTTTCTTTGGTGCACCTCTGTCACAGTGGCCAGTGGAGAGCTCGCCATATAACACGATCTTGGGAAGGTGATGGTCCTCCATTCTGGAGACGTGACCCACCCAGCACAGCTGGATCTTCAGCAGTGTGGACTCGATGCTGTCGACCTCTGCCATCTCGAGTACTTCGACGTTAGGGATGAAAGCGCTCCAATGAATGTTGAGGATGGAGCGGAGACAACGCTGGTGGAAGCGTTCTAGGAGCCGTAGGTGATGCCGGTAGAGGACCCATGATTTGGAGCTGAACAGGAGTGTGGGTATGACAACGGCTCTGTATACGCTTATCTTTGTGAGGTTTTTCAGTTGGTTGTTTTTCCAGACTCTTTTGTGTAGTCTTCCAAAGGCGCTATTTGCCTTGGCGAGTCTGTTGTCTATCTCATTGTCGATCCTTGCATCTGATGAAATGGTGCAGCCAAGATAGGTAAACTGCTTGACCGTTTTGAGTTTTGTGTGCCCGATGGAGATGTTGGGGGGCTGGTAGTCATGGTGGGGAGCTGGCTGATGGAGGACCTCAGTTTTCTTCAGGCTGACTTCCAGGCCAAACATTTTGGCAGTTTCCTCAAAACAGGACGTCAAGCGCTGAGATTAGAAATTTCTTAAATACCATTGAAGTGCCAGTTGATGAAGTAAAGAAAGACGATGTGGTCAAACAATAATCATGGCAATTATTAGCAGAAACTCATGATACAATAATGAAAGATAATAGATGAATATACAGTTATATCCAAGGGGAATGTCCTTAACAGTAGATATAATGCACAGCCAATGTTAGTACACCAAGGATCTCCAGAGGGGAGACAGGCAGCTTGGCAGACATTCACCACAACCATATTAACAGACTTTCCATTTGTATATTCACCGGATCTAGGTGATAATATTTTTCAATTGACTCCTTCTCAGAAAGGAATAATTGGAATAATATATGATAGATTGTGAAATTATGTCTAGTATTTCATGATAATATTAAAAAGGCTTGGGAATTCAACTTGCAAGACCCTTATCGGAGGGATCTATGGGACATGATTCTTAAACTGGTGAATACATCTTTAATATGTGCCCAACATTCATTAATCCAGTTCAAAGTGGTGCATTGATTTCACATGTCCAAGATAAGCAGGCTTGTATATTTTCTAATATTAACCCTATTTGTGACAGATGCAAATGTGATATTGCTACGTTTTCATCTTGTGCATCCTTCGAAATCTATTGGAAATAAATTTTAATATATTTTCAACTGTTATTTCAGGTGGAACTATGACCCAATCCAATAACTGCTCTTTTGGCGGGGGTTATTGAAACAGACATAGGGAGTTTTTCTGTGTCTGCACAACAGGTTGTGGCCTTCTCTACATTGTGGGCTAGAAAAGAGCCATCTTATTCAAAAGGAAAGACTCTAGACCAGTGGTCCTCAACCTTTTTTCTTTTCACTCACATACCACTTTAAGCATTCCCTATGCCAGAGGTGCTCTCTGATTAGTAAGGGATTGCTTAAGGTGGTATACTAGTGAAAAGAAAAAGTTTGACATCCACTGTTTTAATTGTACCTAATTGCCTCGTTATGTGCTCAATTTCATAACTCCAAAGGAAATAGGCCAATGACAATTTTTTCTCAAGCAATATATTTCAGTAACAATTGGGTCTAGAGCAGTGATTCTCAACCTTCCCTTCCCACTCACATTCCACCTGAAGCAATCCCTTACTAATCAATGGCCTAGGGATTACTTCAAGTGGTATGTGAGTGGAAAGAAAAAGGTTGAGGCCACTGATGTAAATGTTTTTAATGTGATTAGATGTGCTAACTCTCCAATGAGATATAGTCTTACCTTTGTTTTTTGATTCACACTATGAATAAAAGGCCACAATATATATGTAACCCTCAGGATAAGCTGCTCAGATTTTATTTGGTTACTTTTTTTATAGAGTAGGTTAGGTGAGTTTTATATATATAATATTTTTGCTGTCTTTTCTGCCTTTACCCAGTACAGTGGAGGGGGGACTGAGTTTATACTATTTGAAGTTTTTATCTTGTGTGCATGCATATATTATATATATTATTTTCAATTTTGTTCCATTTTCTTCACTGTACAATATTTATTATAAAACCTAATAAAAATATTGAAAAAGAATTTATCACAGCAGTTTAATTACAATGGACTTTTTTTTTCAAAAGGTTTCCTTCCTATAAAAAAATGAGGACGATGGTAGGCAATCTCCAGCTGAACACAAAGATATTTTCAGATTTGCTGTCTCACTAGGACGTTGGAGAAGCATTAATTTAACTTTTATTGAATTTAGCAGGTTTAATCAAATAATGATGCTGACATACTGTGTTAGTTCAACTGACCTAAAATTGCTTTTCATTTGTACTCAGCATCTGATACCTCTTGTTTCAGAGTCCAACAATAGTCAGCCAGCATGAATTACAGATGTCCAACTTTTCAGGATGTTCGTCATTGACTGCACCAAGATCAGCAGGGAAGTCCAAGTGTGAATGCAGAAAATAAATTTTCAATGACATGTTACACTTCATGGTTTTGTATGCTTGAAGCAGACTTAAAATATGATAGGAAATCATAAAAATAGGTGATATGTAAATAAGATAATATGTGATAGAAACATTTTAAAGTGATTGTCATGATCAGCAAACCAAAATCTTCATTTGTAATTGATGTGGCTCTTCCTCACCTGGTCTGGAGATAGAAACACCTCTCTTGCTGGTGTCTTCAATATCTCACACTCCAATCACATCTCTCACTACTTTTCAGGGGAAGCTTGCAGTCTAAATCACACCACAAAACTCACTTCATGAATTTGATGTCCAGCTGATGACTCAGACCACGTGCTCCACGTTAAAGTACTGGGACTAACGCACACAGGAACTTAAGGTGTGCTGGGTAAACAACCACAAGGTAAATAATTATGTTAACTTATGTTACATTTTTCACAGATTTTTCCAACATTGTAGCCTAAAAAAAACACTAACGATTCCAAGTTCTGGATTTTCCCTCAAGATTAGAGATGATATGTATAAGAATCTAGAGAGGCAGTGACTGATCAGGGACACCAAACATGAGTTTGTGCGGAGATGGTCATGTTTGACAGATCTTGTTGAATTTTTTGAGGAGGTGACTAAGAAGGTTGATGAGGGTAGAGCAGTAGAGGTTGTCTATATGGATTTCAGTAAGGCCTTCAATAAGGTTCCACATGGAAGGTTGGTAAGGAAGGTTCCGGCGCTAGGTATTAATGTTGATATAGTCAGATGGGTTCAACGGTGGCTAGAAGGTAGATGCCAGCGAGTCATGGTAGATAACTGTCAGAATGGAGGCCGGTGACGAGTGGTGTGCCTCAGGGATCAAATTGGGTTAGTAAATATGTGGGCGATACAAAAATAGGGGGTGTTGTGGATATTGAAGATGGTTTTCAGAGACTGCAGAAGGATTTGGACGCTTAGAAGAGTGGGCTGAAAGATGGCAGATGGAGTTTAATGCAGATAAGTGTGAAGTGCTTCATTCTGGGAAGAATAATCAAAACAGGACTTATGCAGTGAAGGGGAGGGCATTGAGGAATGTAGAGGAATGGAGATATCTTGGAATAACTGTTCATCATTCTCTGAAAGTGGAATCTCATGTGGATAGAGTGGTAAAGAAGGCTTTTGGTATGATGGCCTTTATAAATCAAAGCATAGAATACAAGAGTTGGGAAGTGATGTTGAGACTATTCAAGGCATTGGTGAGGCCAAATTTGGAATACTGTGTGCAGTTCTTGTCCTCAAATTATAGGAAGGGTATCAATAAGGTAGAGAGGGTGCAGAGAAGATTTACTAAAATGTTACCTGGTTTGCAGTACCTAGAATACAAAGAAAGATTGATTAGACTGGGTCTTTATTCATTGAAGCATAGAAGGTTGAGGGGGGATTTGATAGTGGTATTTAAAATTATGAGGGGATAGAAAGAGTAGATGTGAATAGGTTCTTCCCCTTGAGGGTAGGTGGGATTGGAATGAGGGGTCATGAGTTAAGGATTAGGGGGCAAAAGTTTAGAAGTAATATGACAGGGGGCTTCATCACTCAGAAAGTGGTGGCTGAGTGGAATGAACTTTCAGAAGAGGTGGTTGCAGCAGGGTCAATTTTATCATTTAAGAAAAAGTTGGATAGGTGCATGGATGTGAGGGAAGTGGGAGAAGAGTTGATAACTTGAATTGGTACAGAGTAGAGGGGCTGATATGGCCTGTTTCTGTACTGTAATTGTTATATGAAACATCCACTCCACTTTCAAGCTGTCAAACCCCATCAGGGATTCATGTTTCACTTTCACTCTTCAAAGATCCCACAGATACAAACTTAGCCTGTGCAAACCTTCCTCAGAACTTTCCTTCCCTTTCAAGTTTTCACTATATCAATCTGCTCTGAACTATTTAGCATTGTTCTGTGAACAAAAAAAAATCAATACTGTCCTCTGATAAGGACTGACCTACAGCAAGTTGAGGTCTGGGCCATAAATGAGGCAAACTCCTTTCACAATGATAAAATTCTGCTACTTTTCCATTTACTTGATGGAGTTAAACAAGAAAGTCTGAAAACTTTGTGTATTGAATTACAATCACAGCATCTGCAGGCTTTCTTGTTTAACTTGATTTCTATGAATGAGTTTGTGGTTCTTTCCCCAGCCTTCTTGGTTGTGATGGTAATGAAAATTAAAACAAAACTCCAGATACAAATGAAATGTGAATAATAAACAGAACATTCTGTAGGCAAAGACCAGACAGGCAGCACCCACAGATAGAAGAAGAGTTAAAATATTTTTATGAAGGACTTTTAGAACAATAGAACCATAGAACAATACAGCACAGAAACAGGCCCCTTCGGCCCTTCTAGTCAGTGCTGAACCCTTTTTTTGCCTAGTCTGCTATCTTGCACCCAGTCCATAGCCCTCCATACCTCTCCCATCCATGAACCTGTCCAAATTCTTCCTAAATGTTAAAACTGAGTCCGCATTCACTAAATCAGCCGGTAGCTTGTTTTACACTCCCACCACTCTCTGCATGAAGAAGTTCCCCATCAACTTCCCCTAAACCTTTCCCCTTTCATTCTTAACCCATGTCCTTTGGTTTGTATCTCTCCTATCCTCAGTGAAAAAAAGCCTTTCTACATTTACTCTGCCTAACCCCTCATAATTTTAAATACATCTATCAAATCTCTCCTCATTCTTCTATGCTCCAGGGAATGAAGTTCAAACCTATTTATTCTTTCCCTTTAACTCGGTTCCTGAAGTCTAGGCAACATTCTAGTAAATCTTCTCTGCACTCTTTCTATCTTATTGATATTTTTTCTGTAGTTAAGTGACCAAAACTGCACACAATACTCCAAATTTGGTCTCTCCAATGTCTTATACAATTTTACCATAACATTGTTTTATGAAGGCAAATATGCCAAAAGCTCTCTTCACAACCCTAACCATCCATGATGCCACTTTCAGGGAATTATGTACTTCAAGGTCCCTCTGTTCGACCACACTTCTCAATGCCCGATCATTCACCATGTATGTCCTTTTTTGGTTGGTTCTTCCAAAATGTAACACCTCTCACTTGTCTGCATTAGAATCCATCTGCCATTTTTCCATACAATCATGCAACAAATACAGCACAGAAACAGGCCAGTTCAGCCCTTCTATTCTAAGCCAAACACATTCTCCCACCTCGTCCCATTGACCTGCACCTGGCCGATAACCCTCCACACCTTTCTCATCCTTAAATATTAAAATCAAACCCACATCTATCATTTTGGATGGAAGCTCATTCCACACTCTCACCATCCTCTGAGTGAAGAAATTCTCCCTCATGTTCCCCGAAACCTTTCCCACTTCAATCTCAATCCATGTCCTCTTGTTTGAATCTCCCTCACTCTCACTGGAAAAAAGCCTGTCCACATTGACTCTACCTGTCCCCTTATAATTTTAAATGCCTCTATCAAATCACTCCTCGATTCTTCTATACGCCAGGGAATAAAGTCCCAACCTGCTCAACTTTCCCCTCTAACTCAAACCCCAAAACTCAGGCAACATTCTTGTAAATCTCCTCTGCACTCTCTCTATTCCGTTTATATTTTTCCTTTCATTTGGTGATCAAAACTGCACAAAATATTCCAAATTTGGCTTCACTAATGCCTTATACAATTTCAACATGACATCCCAACTCCTGTATTCAATACTCTGATTTATGAAGGCCCACATACTAAATGTTTTCTTCACCACCTTATCTACATGTGATTCAACATTCAGGGAATCATGTACCAGAACTCCTAAATCCTTTTGTTCTATTGCACACCACAAATGTCTACCTTTTAACATGTATGACCTTTACTGATTAGTCCTACCAAAATGTAACACCTCACATTTATCAGTATTGAACTCCATCTTACATCTTTCAGTCCACTCTTCTAACTGTCCTGTATTGCACTGCAAGCTTCACTGTCCACAACACTAACAATCTTAGTATTATCTGTATACTAACTAATCCAGTTTACCACCCTATTATGTAGATGATTACTATCTATGACAAACAACAATGAACCCATTACCAATCCCTGAGGCATTCCACTAGTCACCAGTCTCCAATTTAACAAACAACTTTCCACCACTACACTCTGGCATCTCCCGTCCAACCACTGTTTCACGACTTCAACGTTAATACCTAATGCTTGAACCTTCCTAAATAACCTCTTCTGTGGAACCTTGTCAAAGGCCTTATATCCACAACCTTCCCCTCATCAACCCTCTTAGAACCTCCTAGAAAAATTCTATAAGATTTTTTTAAACATGATCTACCATGTACAAAACCATATTCACTACACCTAATCAATCCCTGGTTTTACAAATTATTGTATATACCACCTCTAACAACACTCTCCATTAGTTTACTCACCTCCGACATCAGACTCATAGGCCTATAATTAGCAGGTTTACTTTTGGAGCCTTTTTTAAACAGCAGCACATGAGCTCTAATCCTCCGGCACCTCCCCCATGGCCAGTGACAATTTAAATATTTCTGTCTGAGCCTTAACTATTTGTACACTAATTTTGGGAATACCCTTTCTGGACGCAGAGATTAATCCACCTTTATTCTTTTTAAAATAGCCAATACTACCGCTTCATTAATCTGTATATTATCCATGACCTCACTACAAGATTTCCTTACTTCACCTGGATCACTATTCCTTTCCTTAGTGAAAACTGAAGAAAAAGAATCAATTAAATTTCCCCCATCTCTTCTGACTTCTTACGTAATCTAACCCCTCTGATCTTCAAGTGGTCCAATTTTACCCCGCACTATTCTTTTATTTTTAATTTACCTGCAGAAATCCTTTGGATTTATTTGTATCTTGCCTGCCAAAGCAGCCTCATATCTCCTTTTAGTCTTCCTAATTTTTTGCTTAAGATTTTTTTTATACTCCTTATATTCCTCTAGCACTTCATCTATTCCTGATGTACAGATCTGTTGTACAGATCCCTCTTCCTCCAAACCAATTCCCCAAATCCTTTGAAAACCAAGGCTCCCTATATTTACTAACTTTTCCTTTCATCCTCACTGGGACATATTGACTCTGTATAATCAAAATTTCCCCTTTGAATATCATTAATTTATCAATTAAATTATTCCCTGAAAATAAGTTAACCCAATCCACCCCCTCTAAATCCTTTCACATCTCTTCAAAATTTGCCTTATTCCAATCAAGAATCTTAACCTTAGGCCCAGCTCTATCCTTTTCCATTGTGAAAATAAAACGAATAGTATTATGGTCATTATATTCCCCAACATAAACCTGTCACCTGACCTATCTCGTTCCCTAATAGGAGATGCAAAACTGCATCCCATATGGGACCTTGTCAAAGGCTTTACTAAAGTCCATGTAGACAACATTCACAATATTTCCTTTGTCATCTACTTTGGTAACCTCCTTAAAAAACTTTTAAGTTTGGTTAAACATGATCAGCCATGCTCAAAGCCATGTTGACTATCCCTAATCAGTTTCTAGCTATTCAAATAATTGTTTCTCCAATCTCAGATCACCTTTCAATAATTTACCTACTACTGACATCAGAATAATTGGCCTATAATTTCCAGGGTTACTTTTGGAGCCTTTTTTAAACAATGGAACAATATGAGCTAACCTCCATTCGTTTGGCACTACAGCCATGGCTAAGGACATTTTAAATATTTCTGCCAGACCTCCGGCAATTTCTGTATTAGCCCACCTCAATTTCCAAAGGAATATCTTGTCAGACCCTGGGTATTTATTGACCATTATTTGTCTGAAGACAGCAAGCACTTCCTCCTCCTTAATCTCTATAGATTACATGACCACACTGCTTGTTTTCCTTCCTTCCCATGACTCTGTGTCTGTGTCCTGAGTGAATACTGATTTAAAAAAATAAACACATTTAAAATCTCCCTGATCTCTTTTGGCTCCATGCAAAGCTGACCACTCTAATCAACAAGGGGACCAATGTTGTCCCTTACTAACCTTTTGCTCTTAATATACCTTTAGAAAGCTTTGGGATTTTCCTTCACATTGGCTGCCAAAGCAACCTTATGTTTTTTTTAATTAGCCTTCCTGATTTCTTTCTTGAGGTTTTTCTTGAATTTTTATATGCCTCAAGTACCTCATTTTGTCCATGTTACCAATACTTGCTTTAGACCTCTCTCTTATTCCGAACCTAATCCGCAATATTCCTCAAAAACCAAGGTCCCTGATACCTGCAACCATGCCTTTAATCCTAACAGGAACATAAAAACTCTGCACTATCAAAATTTCACCTTTGTATGTCCTCCATTTACCTGGCACATCCTTGCCTGAAAACGACTTATTTCAATCCACGCACTCTAGATCCTTTCTCATTTCCTCAAAATTGGCCATTCTCCAATTCATAATCTCAGCCCAAGGCCCAGTCCTATCCTTCTCCATAATTAATTTGAAACTAATGACATTATGATCACTTGACCCAAAATATTCCCTTACAAAAACTTTTATCACATTTCCTGTCTCGTTCCCTAATTGGCAATCCTGTATTGCATTCTCTCCAGTTGGTACTTCCATATATTGATTTTAAAAATGTTCCTAAATATATTTGTCAAAGTCCAAGACTATCCAGCTTTTTTTCATGTGGGAGTCTCAGTCAATATGTGGAAAATTAAAATCCCTTTCTATCACAGTCTAATGTTTCCTGCAGTTGTCTGCTATCGTTCTAAAGATTTGCTCCTTCAATTCTCATTGACTTTTGGACAGTCTGTAATGCAACCCCATGAGTGTTGATGTGCCCTCTGTTCTGTCCTACTGGAGCACAGCTGTGATATTTTCTCTGATGAGGAATGCCATTCCTCCCCCTTTCATTCCCACCATTCTAAAGCAATGGAAGCCAGAATATTGAGCTGCCAGTCCTGCCTTCCTGCAACAGAGTTTAACTAATTACCACAATGCCATAATTCTACATGCCAATCCACTCTCTAAGATTGTCTGCCTTTCCTACAATACTCCTTGCATTGATGTACTTTAGATGTACTTTAGAAAATGTTCACCATGTACAACCCATTGACTTCCAATTGTGTTTACAATTTTCACATCATTTTTTTTCCCTTCTCCACTTCTCTTTCTGCTCTGGCACTCTGGTTCCTATCCCCTGGAGCAACACTAGCAAACATTCCTGCAAGGAATTTAGTTCCCCTCCAGTTCAGATGCAAACTGCCCCATCGGAATAGGTCAAACCATCTCTGGAAGAGAGCCCATTGATCCAGAAACCTGAAGCCCTCCCTCCTGCACCATCTCTTTAGCCATGTGTTAAGCTGCATTATCTTCCTATTTCTAACCTCAATAGCACATGGCATGGGTAGCAATCCTGAGATCACAACCCTGTCCTTCAATCTAGCACCTAACTCCCTGAACTCTCCTTGCAGGACCTCTTCACTTTCCTTCCCAATGTCTGAAACATAGATCCAAATTCCATTTTTGCAGATGCTGCCCGTTTTTACAGTGCATTAATCCTCCGCCAGGGTTAAATGGCAGATCAACGGAGGAGAAGGTCAGATGTTAAGAACATAATAGGAGCAGATGGTGTAGGCCATTTGGCCCATCAATCCTGCTCCGTCATTCAACAAGATCATGGCTGATCTGATGATAGGCTCATCTCCACCTATTTGCCTTTTCCCCATATTGCTTAATCCCCAATTTTGAAAAAAAAATCTATCAAACCATGTCATATATATATATATATATATATATATATATATATAAGACATGGTTTGATAGATTTATATATATTCATCAGATGCAAGGATCGACGATGAGATAGACAACAGACTCGCCAAGGCAAATAGCGCCTTTGGAAGACTACACAAAAGAGTCTGGAAAAACAACCAACTGAAAAACCTCACAAAGATAAGCGTATACAGAGCCGTTGTCATACCCACACTCCTGTTCGGCTCCGAATCATGGGTCCTCTACCGGCACCACCTACGGCTCCTAGAACGCTTCCACCAGCGTTGTCTCCGCTCCATCCTCAACATCCATTGGAGCGCTTACATCCCTAACGTCGAAGTACTCGAGATGGCAGAGGTCGACAGCATCGAGTCCACGCTGCTGAAGATCCAGCTGCGCTGGATGGGTCACGTCTCCAGAATGGAGGACCATCGCCTTCCCAAGATCGTGTTATATGGCGAGCTCTCCACTGGCCACCGTGACAGAGGTGCACCAAAGAAAAGGTACAAGGACTGCCTAAAGAAATCTCTTGGTGCCTGCCACATTGACCACCGCCAGTGGGCTGATAACGCCTCAAACTGTGCATCTTGGCGCCTCACAGTTTGGCGGGCAGCAACCTCCTTTGAAGAAGACCGCAGAGCCCACCTCACTGACAAAAGGCAAAGGAGGAAAACCCAACACCCAACCCCAACCAACCAATTTTCCCCTGCAACCGCTGCAATCGTGTCTGCCTGTCCCGCATCGGACTTGTCAGCCACAAATGAGCCTGCAGCTGACGTGGACTTTTTACCCCCTCCATAAATCTTCGTCCGCGAAGCCAAGCCAAAGAAAAAGATAGATATATATATCTATATATATATATATATAAGAATTCCACAGATTCACCTCCCTTTGAGAAAGCAGTTCCTCCTTATCTCTGTCCTTAATCTACTAATCCAAATCCTGAAGATATGTCATAGAGTTCCAATTTCTACCTTGATTTTATCTATGCCTTTTATAATTTTATATATTTCCAAAATATTCCCTCTCAGTCTTCTAATTCCAGAGAGTAAAGTACCAGATGACTGAATAGGCAAACCGCTCATCTCTGGAATCAACCTCATGAATCTTCTCTGCACCATGTTCAAAGCCAGTACACCCTTCCTCAGGTAAGGGGACCAGAACTGCATGCAATATTATAGATGTAGCCTCACCAGTTCCTTTTATAGATACAGCACAACCTCCCTGCTCTTAAACACATCCATCTAGAAATGAAAGGCAACATTGTGTTTGGGTTCTTGAGAGCCTGCTGCACCTGCAAACCAACTTTATGTGATTCATGTTCCAACATCTGATCTCTGGGTCACTTGCACTTAAGAATATGGTGGATAATATATGTGATAAGTTGTATTTAACCAAATTTTATAGAACATTTGGAGGAGGATACCAGAAAAATTGACAAAGGAAAGATGATTATGTTATTTAAATGGACATTATTAAGGTCTTTGAGAAGGTCCAACATGCAGATTAGTCAGGAAGGTTCAGACACGAGGTGTTCATGGTGAAGTAGTGAACTAGATTTGACAATGGCTGGATTGGAGAAGCCAGAAAATAGAGGTGGATGACTGCTTCTTCTGGAGGTCTGTTACTAGTGGTTGCCTCAGTGATCGGTGCTGGAACTATTGTTGTTTGCCATCTATATCGATCATCTGGATTATAATGTGATATATTGGATCAGCAAGTTTGCAGATCACACTAAGTTTGGAGACATTGTGGACAGAGAAGGTTTTTAAAGCTTGCCGAGGGATCTGGACCAGCTGCTAAAAATGACAGATGGAATTTAATGTTGCCTTTTGGAATGACAAACCAAAAAAGGACATACAGAGTAAATGGTAGGGCATGGAGGATTGTTGTAGAACAGAGGGACCTGGGAGTACAGATACATAATTCTCTGAAAGTAGTGTAAAAGGTGGATAGGGTTGTAAAGGGAGCTTTTGGCATATTGTCCTTCATAAATCAAAATATTGAGTATAGGAGTTGGGATGTTATGTTAATGTTGTGTAAGACATTGGTGAGACCAAATTTGGAGTATTGTGTGCAGTTTTGGTCTCCTATCTACAGGAAAGATATCAATAAGATAGGAAGAGTGCAGAGAAGATTTACTAGGATGTTGCCCAGACTTCAGGAATTGAGTTACAGGGAAAGGTTAAACAGAATAAGTCTTTATTCCCTGGAGTGTAGAAGAATGAGGGGAAATTTGATGGAAGTATTTAAAATTATGAGGGGGATAGATAAAGTAAGTGTAGATAGGCTTTTTCCACTGAGGGTAGGTGAGATACAAACCAGAGGACATATGTGACGGGTTATGCTATATTTTGTATTGTGTATAGATATGTTTTTGGAAGATAGATTGTGGGGTTTTTAGTTAGGTGACACACAGATACAAACACTTCAAAACAGATCTCATTTAAAATGAGATCTGTACAAGGTACTGGTGAGGCTACATCTATAATACCGCATGTAGTTCTGCTCAAGCCAGAGAGTCTAGGCTCTGAGTGCCTTTGCAAAAACTTTGAGGAATGCCTATAGAGACTTCACAAGTAGGTGTTAATTGGACGTGCTGTGGAGTAATGGATTATTGTTTTGGAAAGCAACAGATGAGCATACTTGGAAGATTGGGTCTGGTGCCGCAGTGTGTCTCAATGTAGTTTGCTGTTCTAAGAGGGTCATGTAGTTTTCACCGAAACCGAGAGAGAGAGAGAGAGAGAGAGAGAGAGAGAGAGACAGAGACAGAGACAGAGACAGAGAGACAGAGACAGAGAGACAGAGACAGAGAGACAGAGACAGAGAGACAGTGACAGAGAGAGAGAGAGAGAGAGAGAGAGAGAGAGAGAGAGAGAGAAAGGAAGATGACAAGCTGGCAAGTTTTTTTTTAAAACTTTACAAAACAATATAAAATCAATAAAAACAACAGAAAAAGAAAGATTTTCATACAGCCAACCCCCGCAAGAGGAGTCAAAATAAAGAACATAAAACAGTTTCCGCTCCATAAATAGTTATCTGGTTATATGGTTGTATACAATATTTTAAGATATTTCCAAACCCATATATTCTAAATAAGATGACCACATTTTAACAAAAAAAGAGTAATTATCATGTAAATTATATGTTATTTTCTCCATATAAATACAAGATCTCAATTCATTATGCCAACATACTATATTAATCTCTACATTGTCTTTCCAAGTAATTGCTACACATTTTCATGCCACAGATAACGGCAAACAATCAAATGCAATTTGAAACTTATCCAACCCCAAACCAGTCAAAGAAACCATATAACCCAACAAAAAAAAATCTCTGGATCTAATGGTAATTTAATTTTAAATAGTTTCTCCAAAACCAACTTAACTTTTTCCCAAAATGGTTGTACCCTATCACAAGACCAAATTACATCCAAAAAGTTCCAATACTTAACCCACATCTAAAACAAGAATCCAAATTACTAAATCCATCATTTTTCAATTTCTCAGGAGTCAAATATAAAACTGATGCAAAAAAATTATAATTAAACAAACGATATCTTACATTATTCAATTTAGTTAACCTTCATGATATATATCCTCCCAGTCCTCTTGAGGTATAATATTTATTTCTAGATTTCTCCAAATTCAGTTTTTCCATAGTTTCCTGTAACAATCGATATATACCTGAAATAAAACCTCTCTTTGGTCTAAAGGAAATCAAAGATTCAAATTTCATTAACTTAGGTAAACTCATCTTTTAAAAATTATTATCCCTTAAAGTTGGTAATACACAAATAAAGAATTTACTGTATACCAAAATAAAGTGTGGGCTGAGGGGGGACCTGGACGGCAGCGGGCCGATGAGGTTGGCCCACTGTTGCTGGGGATGCAGACCCGCAGCCGCACTGGAAGAGTGGCAAGCGCGGCTGAAGAAGAGGGAAGTCCTACCATGCTGGAATCAAGGCAGGAGGAATTTACTTTGGAGTCTGGGATCAAGGAAGGTAGGCCTCAAGAGGGAGTAGTGGAACCTGTACTGGATTCTGTATTTACAATTTTGGAAGGGATTGCTCACCAGATGGAAAATATGTCAGCACAGATGTCTCCACAGTTAAATCAGAGAAAATTAAAATGAATAATATTTGTGAAGAAATGTCTTCTGTGAAGAATGATATGAATGTGGTTAAAAGTGATGTTAATAGATGCATAAAGGCAGTGGATAATGTACAGGATAATTTTGACAAGCTGGCAACGTTGTAGAAAAACCCCATTTTGAAGATGGGTTGTGAGTTCTTAGTTCAGCCTATTCAAAGCCCTTGTGCTCCATACAAGAGGAGATGGCTGGCTGTATAATGTTTCCCCTGAGATAAGGGAAACAGAAAAGGAACTCTGTGGTGACCTAAATTCTTCTATGCTCCAGGGAATAAAGTCCTAATCTGTTTAACCTTTCTTGTAACTCAGTTCTGAAGTCCAGGCAAAATCCTAGTATATCTTTTCTGCACTTTTTCTAGCTTGCTTGATATCTTTTCTGTAGTTAGGTGACTAAAATTGCATACAAATCTCCAAATTTGATCACACCAATCCTTTATACAACCTTACCATAACAATCCCACTCCTATCCTCAATACTTTGATTTAGGAAGGACAATATGCCAAAAGCTCTCTTTATGACCCTATCGTCCTATGACACCACTTTCAAGGAAATAAGCATCTGGATTCCTAGATCCCTGTGTTCTATCACATTCCTCAGAGTCCTACCATTTACTCTATATATCCTTTCTTGGTTTGCCCTTCCAAAATGTAACACCTCACACTTGTCTGCATTAAATTCCATCTGCCATTTTTCATCCCATTTTTCCAGCTGGTCCAGATCCCTCTTCAAACTTTGAAAACATTTTTTGCTGTCAACAATGCTTCCAATCTTAGGGTCATCTGCAAACTTGCTGATCCAATTTACCACATTATCATCCAGATCATTGTTATAGATGACAAACAACAATGGCTCCAGCACCAATCCCTGAGGCACACCTCTAGTCATAGGCCTCCAGTCTGATAAACAATTATGCACCATTACTCCCTGGTTTCTCCCGTCCAGCCATTATTTAATCCAGTTCACTACTTCAACATAAATACCTAGCATTTGAACCTCCCATGCAGGACCTTGTCAAAGGCCTTACCAAATTCCATGTAGACAACATCCACAGCCTTCATCAACTTTCCTGGTAACCTCCTCAAAAAACAACCTACCATGCCCAAAGCCATGTTGACGCTGCCTAATCAGTCCATGGCTATCCAAATAATAGTATATCTGATCTCTCAGAACATATTCCAATAATTTACTTACTACTAAAATCAGGCTCACTGGCCTATAATTTCCGAGGTTACTTTTGGAGTCTTTTTTTAAAATGTGAGCTATCCTCCAATCCTTTGGCACCATACCTGTGGGTAAGAACATTTTAAATATTTCTGCTAGAGCCCCTGCAAATTGTACACTAGTTTCTCTCAAGGTCTGAGGGCATATTTTGTCAGACCCTTGGGATTTATCCACCCTTATTTACTTTAAGAGAGCATGCACTTCCTCCTCTTCAATCTGTATAGGGTCCATGACCTCACTGCTTGTTTTCCTTACATCCCATGACTCTGTGCCCCTTTCTGAGTGAATACAGATGAAAAAAAAAACAATTTAAGACCTCCCATATCTTTTTGGCTCCATACAAAGCTGACCACTCTGATCTTCAAGGGGACCAATTTTGTCCCTTACTATACTTTTGCTCTTAATATACCTGTAGAAACCCTGATGATTTTACTTCAGATTGTTTTCCACAGCAACCTCATGTCTTCTTTTAGCCTTTCTTATTTCTTTCTTGAGGTTTTTCTTGCATTTTTATACTCCTCGTCTCTCATACCTGATATACACTTCTCTCTCCTTCCAAAGCAGATCCCCATTATGCCTCAAAACCCAGTTCCCTAGGCCTTCTAACCTTACCTTTGATCCTGAAAGGAATATAAGAACTCTTTACTCTCATAATTTCACCTTTGAAGGACCCCCACTTACCTTACACATCCTTGCCAATTCATGCATTCTATATCTTTTCCCATTTCCTCAAAATTTGCTTTTCTCCAATTTAGTATATCAACCCAAGGCTGAGACTATAAATGATATGAAAGTAATGGCATTATGATCACTTGACCCAAAATACTTCTGTCCTATCTCATTCCCTTATAGGAGATCCATCATTGCACTCTCTCTAGTTGGTACTTCTATATATTGATATAGAAAATTTTCCTGAACACATTTGACAAACTCTAAGCCATCCAGCCATTTTACAGTAGGGGAGTCCCAGTCAATATATGGAAAGTTAAAATCTCCTACTCTCACAGCCTTATGTTTCCTATGGCTGTCTGCTACCTCTCTGTACATTTGCTCCTCCAACATTAGGGAGGTCTAGAAAACAACCCCGTGAGCGCAGTCATACCTTTCCTGTTCTTCAGCTCCACCAATAAAGCCTTAGTAAATGAGCCCTCTACTCTGTTCTGCCTAAGCACAGCTGTGATATTTTCCCTAACAATTAATGCTCCTCCTCTGCCTCCTCCTGATTTGTTGCATCTAAACCAAAAGAAGCCCAAAAAATTGAGTTGCCAGTCCTGCCCCTCCTGCAAACAAGTTTCACTAACAGCCACAATGTCATAATTCCACATGCCAATCCATGCACTAAACTCATCTGCCTTTCCACAATATTTCTTGCATTGAAATAGAGGCACTTTAGAAAATTTCCATCACATACAACCAGTTGACTTCTCATGGTGCATGAAATTTTCATATCATCTTTTTCCTTCTCCATTTCCCTATCTGCTTTGGCACTTTGGTTCCCCTCTCTACTGAAAATCTAGATTAAACAGACTAGAGCAGTATTAACCATATAAGCAAACCTTTCCACAAGGATATTAATCTCCTTCCAGTTCAGATGAAAACTGTCGAGTTGGAACAGGTCCCAGGTCCCACCTTCTCTGGAAGAGAGCCAAATGATCCATAAATCTGAAGCCCTCCCTCCTACACCATGTCTTTAGCCATGTGTTAAGCTGCATTATCCTCCTATCTCTAACCTCACTAGCACGTGGCATGGGTATCAATCTTCAGATCATAACCTTGGAGGTCCTATCCTTCAACCTACTGTCTAACTCTCTGAACTTTCCTTGCAGGACCTCCTCACCCTCATGGGTGACATGGGTAGGATGTCATTTGTCCCTATATAGACCATAACATCTGGCTGCTTATCTTCCTTCTTGCGAATGCATTAAACTTGAACTGAGATATCTTGGACCCTGGCACCAGGGAGGCAACATACCATCTGGGATACTCGCTCTCTTCCATAGAAACTCTGATCTGTTCCCCTAACTATGGAATCCCTTACTGCTCACCTTATCTCCTCCTTTCCTTCCTTAGCCACAGCACCAGATACCATGCTAGAGACCTGATCTCCATGACTTGCTCCTGGTAGGTCATACCCCTCTAACAGTTTCCAAATGGTACACTTGTTATTGAGGGGATTGGCCACAGGTGTGCCCTGCACTGCCCACCTGTTCCCTTTCCTTCTCCTGACGGTCACCCATCTACCCTCCTCCTGCTTTCTAGGTGTGATAATGACCCTGTAACTCTTGTCTATCTGCCCAGTGGATAATCAACACCCAATTGCATATTATTGAGAACATCTATTAGAAACAGTGCCAGGGCAGTATGAAAAGCATTATCAAGGATGCATCTCACCCTAACTATAGACATTTTACTCTCCTTCCATCCTATAAGTGCTACAGGAGCCTCCACTCCAGAACCAGTTTCTTTCCTGAAGTTGTGACTCTGCTAAATCTTACATCACAATGCTGAGCAGTATTGGACCCATATTGTACTGTCAATACTTTTATATTTGTTTGTTTGCTAGACCGCTTTCACATTTAATTGTAAATATACTTTCTATTCTGGTTAAAAGCTAATTGCAATCCATTGGCTTTTTAGCAACACAATGTCAGTTCATTTGACTCTAATCTAATCTAATCTAATCTAATGTATCATTCCCCCCACCCCCCAGCTCCTGAATGATCCAGAATTCATCCAACTCCATCTCCAATTCCTTAACTCAGAACTCAGCTTGTCAGGAGTTGTACATCTCACAGATGAGGTCATTAAGGATACTTCTGGCTTCCCTGATGACCTGCAATTTACATGACCTTTCCCTTGACTTGGCTGCCATTCCCACTGTCTATGACAAGGTGAATAAAATCTATTATATCTAAAAACAAACCTGCTCTTACCTGCGCCTATCTGCTGAATCCTTTTTATTCCTTGAATAAGGTGGCCCTTTCTAACTTCAACTCTGACTGTCCCTCACCTCTTACCTGTTCTTGCCAAATTCTGTTGATCCAAAAGCTTACCACTTGAACTCAACCCACTCCAGCAATGACCACTCTCCCCTTTGTTTCCAATCAACTGCTGTCTGCTAAGTTTCTCCTTTTTCAACCCTTTTATCGCCAACTGTTGAACTTAATTGCTCAATCAAGATTTACTATGTAAAAAATCTATTACATCTTGTTTTTAATAAGTTTACTAATGTCACCTCCGCTGCTTCAAAGTGCAGTGAATTCCACAGGTTCATCCTGCTCTGGGAAAAGCAGTTCCTGCTCACCTCTGTCTAAATCTACTACCCTGAACCTTGTGGCTATGCCCCCTAGCTCTCGTCTCACCTCACAGTGGAAAGAAAAACTTGCCTACCTCTATCTTATCTATTCCTATCATGGTGCATGTAGGTAGAACCAGAAAAGAGGATCTGTAAGGGAATTTGAGGAGATAGGGACCAAATTAAAAAGCATTGTAATCTCTTGATTACTACCTGAGCCATGTGCAAATTGGCACAGTGTCCAGAAGATTAGAGAATTAAATGCATGGGTCAAGGATTGGTGTGGGAGAAGTGGGTTCCAATTCATGGGAAATTGGCACCAGTATTGGAGAATGAAAATATTTTTCAAAATCCATCTGAACCTGGATCCAGGCAAATCACATAACTAGGACTGTTGACCGAGCTTTAAACTAAATAGCAAGGTGGTGGGTTCAACAGATTGGAGAGGGATGGATAAAGTAAAAGAGAAGATAAAGAAAAGCAATTTACAAAAAAATAGAAAAGTTAAAGAAGATGAGATAAATGTCAAGTGCAAAAGAGGCAAAGTATTACCAGATTTTCAAAGCACAATGAGTATAACGGAACATTATCTAAATGTCTGTAGTATTCAAAACAAGGTCAGTGACCTTGTGGCAAAAATCAGTACAAAGGAGTATGATTTAGTGACCATAACAGAAACAGGGTTGCAGGGTGGAACAGATTGGGAATTAAATATCTAAGGATATCAGGTAATAAAGAAGGACAGGCAGGAAGTTAAGGGAGGTTGGGTAGTGTTCTTAGTTAAGAATGAGATCAGGGCAATAGGGTGGAATGAGTGAAATGTTGAGTCCATTTGGGATAAGATTAGGAATAGTTAAGTGAAAGAAAAATCACTAGTAGGAGTTGTCTTTTGGCAATCTAATAATAACAATACAATGACACAGGCAATAAACCAAGAAATATCGGAGGCATGTAAGGCTGAAACTGCAGTTATCAGGTTGGTTAAGGAAAACTGGAGGAGAACTTCATCGAATGCATATGTGAAGACTTTCTAGAACAGCATATTACTGACCAACATTGGAACATGTTATCTTGGATCTGGTCCTGAGCAATGAGACAGATATAATTAGCAATCTTGTAGTTAATGATCCTCTTGGAAAGAGTGATCACAGTATGATTGAGTTTCTCATATAAATGAAGGGCACAATAGTGTGATATGCCTAAACAAGGGAAACAACAAGGGGATGAGGGAGGAGTTGATCAGGGAAGACTGGGAAAGCAGACTAAATGGAGGGATGATTGTAGTACAGTGAAGGACTTTCAAAGAGGATTTTCCTGATGCTCAACAAAGGTATATTCCAGTTAAAAGCAAGGACATTAAGGATTGGGGGCAGCCAGCTTTGGAAAATGAAGGAAATCAAGGAAGGCATCAAACTAAAATTCACAAGAGCAGTGGGAAACTGGAGGATTGGGAAAACATTAAAAAGTGAAAAAGAACCAAGAGGGAATGTAGACTATGAGAAAAGATTAGCACAAAACATAAAAATGGACGATAACTTTTTAAAATAATTATATAAAGAGCAAAAGGGTGGCCTTGGAAGAGGAGAAGGGTAATTGATATTAGGTAATGAGAAAATGGCTTAGGCTTTGAATAACTATTTTGTGCCAGTATTCATGGTGGAGGACATGTCAAAAATGCCAAAGACAGATGTTATGGAGAGTCTAATGATAGATAAATCTCCTCATCCTGTTGGAATGCACCCCAGGGTAATGAACCAAATGACAGAAGTGATAGTTGAGGCATTGGTGATAACTTAGCAAAATTCTTTGGGCATGTCCTGGTGCATTGGAAGATGCCAATTGTCATGCTTCTATTCAAAAAAGGTGTATAGTGCAACGAAAGAACCAAAAGCTTGTTGATCCAAACCAAGGTTTTTATTAACTAGAAGACTGGAGATTATCACATGTAGGTTGACCAATCCAGAATGACCTGGTCTGGCTAGGAGCAAGCCTTTAAGAACTGTCAGTAGGCGTGGCTACGCTCTTAGCCAATCACAGTCATCCTACACTACAATCTGTACATATACACATTGGTGATAGAATCTGTACTATCATATTCACCCCTTCTTTGAGAACTGACCCCGGGGTAGATAGAAGGCTGTATAAAAAAAATGAAAAAGATAAAAAAAGGCCCGGTGGAGGATAGGCGCTGTACCAGTCAGGTGGCCTGACCATCCGGCATGACCACCGTGGTCAGCTCACCGTGTAGTGAGCTGGGATTGGGGTCGCTGGAGTCGTGTCACTGGCAGGTTCGTCGGGTGTGACCACTACTGCACTCAATTCCCCAACGGTGTTGTCGACAGTCTGATGGGGTGGTGCTGGTCCCTCTGTTCGAGCACGTGACCTGAGGGCGAAAGATTTGGGGGAGGTTGGGTTGAAAGCACTGCTGGTTAGGATCCAGCTTGGGCTAGGTCCCTTACCAAGACTGTGTCCTCCCGCCCATCCAGGTACTCAATGTGGGCATTGCAGGTTCGCATGGAGCAGAGTCACTTGGTCACTCAAGGGGTCGTTCTTTGAGTACCGGACGTGGCGACACAGGAGGACCGGCCCAGGAACCGTGAGCCATGCCAGTATAGTTGTTCCTGATTCAGATTTCCTTGGAAAAGAGAACATCCTTTCATGAGGGGTGGCATTGGTCACGGTGCATAAGAGGGAGTGGATGAAGTGTAGGGCATTAGTGAGCACGTCCTGCCAGTGAGAGGTAGGGATACCTTTGGACCAGAGGGCAAGCATAACTGCTTTCCAGATGGTGGGATTCTCTCTTTTGACCTGCCCTTTATCACTTAGGTTATAGCTGGTGGTCCTGCTTGACGCAATACCATGCTCTAGAAGGTACTGCCGCAGCTCCGCACTCATAAGCAAGGACCCCCTGTCACTGTGGATGTAACTGGAGTACATGAAGATGGCGAAGATGCTGTGCAGGGTCTCTATGATTGAGGAGGCAGTCTTGTCTGAGCAGGGCACAGCGAACGGGAAGTGGGAGTACTCGTCGATGGCCGTAAGGATGTAGATATTACAGTTGGTTGACGGTAGGGGACCCTTGAAGTCCACGTTGAGATGCTCAAAGAGGCGGGTGGCTTTGATGACATGGGTGTTTTCTGGATGGAAGAAGTGGAGCTTGCACTCAGCGCACTTGGGGCAGGCTCAGATCATGGAGCGAATCTCCTTGACCGTGTAGGGCAGGTTGCGAGCTTTGACAAAGTGCTCCCCGTAGATGTCTCTGCAGCCTGTCCAGTTGTATGTTGGCGCAAGTCCCTCTGGAGAGCACATCTGGCAGGTCATTGAGTTTACCAGGCTGATACAGTATGTCATAATTAAAGGTGGAGAGTACGATTCTCCACCTGGTAATTTTGACATTCTTGATCTTACCTCGCTGGGTATTGCTAAACATGAAGGAGACCGTGCGTTGGTCGTCAGCGGTGTAAAGCACCTGCCAGTGAGGTAGTATCTCCAATGACATACTGCTTCAACTATGGCCTGGGCCTCCTTCTTAACAGAGGAGTGTCAGCTCTCAGGACCCTGGAGGGTTCTGGAGAAGAAGGCTACTGGCTGGCCGACCTGGTCAAAGTGGCTGCCAGTGCAAAGTCGGATGCATCACTCTCGACTTGGAATGGGATAGACATGTTGATGGCGTGCAGCATTGCAGCAGCGATGTCCGATTTGATGCAGTCGAAGGCTGGTCTGGCTTTGGTTGACAGTGGGAAGGAGGTGGTCTTGAGTGGCCGCGCCTTGTCGGCATAGTGTGGAACTCATTGGGCATAGTAAGAGAAAAAGCCAAGGCAGCGTCTGAGTGCCTTCTGAGTGTGGGGGGAATGTCCATGAGGGGATGCATGCAGTCAGGGTCTGGCATTACCACCCCGTTCTCCACCACACAACCTAGAATTATGAGCCAAGCAGTCTGGAAGACAAACTTGTCGAAATTGTAGGACAAGTTCAGCTGAATTGCACTCTGAAAATAATTCTTGAGGTTGGCATCATGATCCTGCGTGTCCCGGCCATTGATGGTGACATTGTCCAGATATGGGAAAATAGCTGTTAGCCCGTTCTGGTCCACCATCTGGTCCATTTCCTGCTAGAGATTTGGGACTCCATTTGTGACTCCAAAGTGTACCCTGACGAATTGATACAGCCGCCCATTCACTTCGAAGGTCGTGAAAGGTCAGTCTTCTCGGCGGATCGGGAATGCTGATAGGCCAAACGTAAGTCAATGGTGGAGAACACACGGTAGTGGGTAATCTGATTCACCACATCCGTGATCCGTGGAAGGGGATATGCTTCCAGAAGTGTGAAACGGTTGATTGTCTGGCTGTAGTCATCCACCATCCACGGCTTCTCCCCATTTTTAACAACCACCACCTGGGCCGTCTAGGAACTCGAGCTAGGTTCAATAATGCCCTCGTCCAGCAGTCTGCGCACCTCGCTTGTGATAAATTTCCTGTGTTCATAACTATATTGCCGGCTTTTGGTGGTCACAGGCTTCCAGCCAGGGGTGAGGTTTGCGAAGAGTGTTGGCGGAGTGACCCAGAGGGTGGAGGGGCTACAAGTGGGGCACTGGGGCATGGGGTCGGGTGGCTTGGGCTGTGGCTGATAGGAGACCTCTGGGGTGGAGTGGTTACAGACAGAGAGTGGAAGTGAGGTCCCCCCAAAGTGCAGGGAAATGGCTTGAAACTGGCACTGAAACTCCAGTCCCAGCAGAAGAGGGTGCACATCTGGGGAAGGACTAATAGTTTAAAGTCTGTGAACGTGATGCCCTGGACTTTCAGGGTCACCACGCAATACCCCTCTACCCCGGTCGAGTGCAATCTGGTCGCCAATGAAATCCTCTGGGCAGTGGTGAGAATAGCCAGTCCACACTGGTAGGCTAGGTCTGGGCGGATAAAACTGTCAGTGCATCCCAAGTCAAATAAACAATTGGTAGAGTGTCCATGTACTTTAATCAGTTCCATTGCTTTTGTGAGGGGATGGGGGCAGTCCTGGTCTAGCATTACTGATGCAGTGACTTGTAATGGGGACAGTGGAGTCCTACGTGATGACATCACGCAACGTGTGCGTGGTAATGTCACAGAAACAGTCGGGCCGGAGCAGTCAGCGTCGAGGAATTGGTGCTGCTGCCTGCAGCCTGCTGGGGGTGTTGGCCAGTCAACAGTAAGTGCTGGGGGTCGCTGCTTGCTGTCGGCGGTGGGGCCAGTTAGTCAGGTGGTTGTCGGCAGTCGCGGCGGTGGGTACCGGGTCAATCGCGGCGTCGTGTCTCTTGTTGGCAGCATCAGTAGCGGCGGAGGATACCGGGTCGGTAGCGTTGGTCGTGGCGGAGCGTACCTGGTCAGCTCCCTCAGTGGTGGCAGGTCCCCAGTCGGCAGCGTCGGTAGCGGCGGTGGGTGTGGCGTGTCCTTGGTCGGCAGTGGCAGCAGGTCCCTGGTTGGCAGCGTCAGTAGCAGCGGCGGCGGGCTCAGCGGTGATGGCGGCAGCTGGTCCCTGGTCGTCAGTGGCGGCTGCTGTTGAATTGAGGGCTGGGGCCTGGTCGGACGTTGCTTCATGAGGGAGGGTGAAGCAGACTGACATCATTGCGGCAAGGGTGGGTTATACATTCCATGCTCAGAGTCTGCCCGTGACATCAGGCACTGCCACGCGGTGGAGCCCTCGCTCTTATTGCACGAGAGCTCTGAGGAAGAAATGTTTGAATTGGAGGGTGGCGGTTGGGCTTCACACAAGGCACTGTGTTTGACGGTGTCCATTTTGGAGCAACAGACTACAGCAAAGTGGCCATTTTTAAGGCACATCTGGCACCTGGCTTTTCTCCCCGGGCACTGGGACATGCTGTGCTTGTCCCAATCACAGAAATAACACTTTGGGGTTGCATCGGGCAGCGTAGCGGCAACTGACAAGCCGTCAGGGTGCTGGGGGGTAGTCGGGTTGAGGGAGGCCATCCTACTCACATCAGAGCATGGGGTCCAGCCTGGAGAGTACACATCCATACTTAAGATCGCATCTTCCATTGTCTCTTCGATCCGGATCACGTCCTCTAGGTTTTCTCCCCCATGTTCTAGCAGGCGCTGCCTCACCTCATTCGATCGGACCCCAGCCACGTAGGCATCCTGAATAAGATCGTCTGTGGTCTCTGCAGCAGTTCTGTCTGTGCAGACATAGTCCCTACCCATTGCCCTTAGTGCTTGAATATAAGCTCTACAGGACTCACCGGGCTGTTGCCTCCTTGTCGCTAGTTTGTACTGAGCATAGACCCTGTTAATTGGTCACTCATAGAGCCCTTTCAGCACCTTCATGGCTGCGGCGTAAGTGGTCATGTCCTGGATGCTCTGCTAGACTCTCGGGGACACCATAGTCATCAATATTAGTAGTCGGTGAACGTCCTCTATCACAGCAGGGTCAGAGAGTTGTAAGTATGTTTCGAAGCACCTCACCCAGTGCTTAAAGTCATTCGAGGCTGTAGCCAACTGCGGGTCGATGTCGAGGCATTCCAGCCAAAGCATATGCTCCATCCCTTCAAAACTTTCTAGTTAATAAAATTGTAGAGCACGTCGAAAGAATCAAAAGCTTGTTGATCCAAACCAAGCCTTTTATTAACTAGAAGACTGGAGCGTATCACATGTAGGTCAACCAGTCCAGAATGACCCGGTCTTGCTCGGAGCAACTCGAGCTATGCTCTCAGCCAATCACAGTCATCCAAAACGACAATCTGTATATATACACATTGGTGATAGAATCTGTACTATCACAAAAGGATGTAAGCAAAAGGCAGGGAGCTATAGGTCAGTTAGTTTAGCATATGTAGTTGGAGGGGGGGGGGAATGAAGCTCTTATTAAAAAAGAAAGAGCAAGGCATTTGGAGTGAAATGGATCCATCAGGCATACACAGCATGGATTCAGTAAAGGCAGATCCTGTCTGACAAATTTATTGGAGTTCTTTGAGGATATAATGAGCATGGTAGATAGAGGGGAGCAGATGTATTTCCAAAAGTTATTTGATAGGGTACTGCATGAAAGGCTTTTACAGAAGATAAGGATGCATGGAGTTGGGTGTGATGTACTGGCATGGATAGAAGATTGGTTAACCAATAGAGTTGGGGTACAGGAGTGTGTTAAAGTCGAGCTCCCATCAAGATACAAAAAGTACAACCAAGCCACACAATACAATTCAAACAGACTTCATTCGAATAATGCTCGCGGGAATGAGCAGTCTGTAGTGTTGGGTTGACAAGGTCAGATTGTTTGGTTTTATTCAAAGTACAGTCACAGGGTACAATATTTAAGACATTTTCCTGCATACAAATTGGATAACATTTCTTTGAAGGTATTGCTGCAGCTTATATTTTACATTTTACACATCCTCTTCCTCAAGACTGGGAAATGATTTGTTGTTGGTCATTTAATTTCATGTACCAGTTATAATTAAGAACATCCTTCTGGTATACAAAAAAATCAACAGAAGTCTGGAAGGGCTGCTCACAGTACACATCGGTATGTATTCTCTGGTTGCCTGATTTCTGGTTTTCAATTTACACATGTAAATGGCTAATTTCATAGTAATCTTAGATTCTTGAAGTTCATAATGGTGATCAAAACTTCAGCACTGAAACAATGCCATTCAGGGACTGAGTGAGGTTGGACGCTTATTGTACCCTTTAGATCAATTGTGTTAAAGAGATCAGACAGCCATTAGGACATGGCTCAGTCGAAGAGGTGAGAATTGGTTCTTGTCTGGAATGTTCTTGGTTACTCTTTCTCTCTCTCTCCCAGCTTACTCTCAAAGTCTGTGAGATGGTTTATTCCCATAACTAGATATTCTATAGCTAATATTCTGCAAGTGTTTTTCAGATTGGCAACCAGTGGTGAGCAGGGTGCCACAGGGGTCAGTGGTGGGACCACAACTCTTCACAATATACATAAATGATCTGCACACAGAGACTTGAGAGGAGTACAAACATGCTTTTAATAGCTTACAATCAATGGCCGGTACATTCAATAGTCCTCAGGTGAATCTGAGTTAAGTTGGGAAAACTAGGGTTTATATTGGGGTAGGTGGGGGAGGAGCCAAAGGATGGGCCAGAGATCTAAACTACACACAGTCAGTGAATTCCTGTTCACGGCATTCACCTCTTCCTTCAGAAGAGAACCTGTGACTGAAAAACAGAGACCATACATTCAAATCAATAATAAACTACAAATATTTACAAGTTGAGTCTGTCAGGAAGTCTAGTTATTCTGGTTGAGCACTTTAGTACTGGTGGAATTTGGGCTCCTGAACTTCCTGGACCTCCTGTGGTGTTGAGTTATTGGGTCTCGAAGGCTCCGGGTCTGGTGGCTGAGTGGATAGAACCACTTCCTGAGGTGTGTCGTCTGGAATGCTGGGAGGGGCACCTGGTGGTTCGTGGCCTGTTTGAGGTGTTGGATCCTCAATTCCAGCAGGTGCCAGGTCTCTGATCAAGATGGTGTCCTCTCTGCTATCAGGGTATGAATCGTAGGCATACGTTGAGTTGGCTTACAGCAGGAGCACCTTCTTAACCTGTGGATCTTTCTTACTCTTCCTCACGTTCTTTCTCACCAGGATTGGCCCCGGTACTATTAGCCAGGCCGGGAGGGTGGTCTCAGATGTAGATTTCCTCAAGAAAGTGAACATTAATTTGTGCGGAGTTGCGTTGGTTGCAGTGCAGAGAAGTGACCTTATGAAGTGGAGTGCAATGGGTAGTACTTCTTGCCAATGAGAGTCTGGAAGGCCTTTAGACTGGAGAGCCAATTTCATGGCCTTCCAAACCGTTGTATTTTCCTTCTCAACTTGTCCATTCCCCTGGGGATTGTAGCCAGTCATCCTGCTTGAGGCAATACCTCTTACAAGAAGGTATTAGCATAGTTCTTCGTTCATAAATGATGAGCCCAGGTCACTGTGGATATAGCTGGGATACACAAACAGGGCGATAGAGTGCAGGGCCCTGATAACCGAGGTGGTGGTCATACGTGGGCAGGGGATGGTGAACGGGAAATATGAATACTTGTCGATGATGTTAAGAAAGTACACATTTCAATTGGTGGAAGGGAAGGGTCCCTTGTAGGGTGTGGGATAAAAAAAGCTACCGGCCTGCCTGGTTAAGGTTGCAGCCAGAGCTAGATTTGAGGCATCGCTCTCCACCTGAAATGGTGCATTCTCATCCACTGCATGCATGGTGGCCTTTGCAATACAGTTCATGACATAGCTGAAAGCTGCCTGGGCTTCAGCTGATAATGGAAAGGAAGTGGACTTTAAGAGGGGCGGATTTTATGCATGTAGTGAGGGACCCAATAGGCGTAGTAAGAAAAGAAGCCCAGGCACCTCCTTAAAGCCTTCATGGTTTTCAGATCGAGAGGTCTAACAGGGGGTGTATGCAATTGGGGTCAGACCCAATGATGCCAGCCTCCACCACATAGCCCACTGTAGCCAGACGTTTAGTTCGGAATGTGCACTTGGAATTGTACGTGAGATTCAGGGATTTGGAAGTGTGGAAAAACTTCTGAAAGTTGACATCATGGTCTTCCAGAGTGTGTCCACAAATGGTGACGTTGTTGAGATAAGGGAAGATGGTCCTTAACACATACTTGTTCACCATTTTGTCCATCTCCCTCTGGTAGACCGAGACCCCATTTGTGATACCAAAAGTGACCCTCTGGAACTGATAAAGCAACCCATGTGCCTCAAATGCTTTGTCGGGATGGTCCTTGGAATGGATTGGTAACTGATGGCATGCAACTTTCAGTCAATGGTCGAGTAGATCCGATACTGCATTATTTCATTTACCTTGTCCAAAATTCGAAGGAGGGTGTAGGCGTCCAGGAGTGTGAAATTATAAATTATTTCACTGTAGTCAATCACTAGCCTGGACTTTTCTCCCCCTTTTACGGCTACCACCTGGGCTCTTCATGGACTATTGCTGGGCTCAGTGATATTTCCTTTAAGCAGCTGCTGCATCTCAGCTCTAATGAATTCCTAGTCCCCTGCACTGTATCGCCTGCTCTTTGTAGCGATCGGTTTGAAATTGGGAGTCAGATTCAGAAACATTAGGTGGGGGGGGGGGTGGGATTTAATATTTAGGGTGGAGCGACCGTATGTGGCGTCTGGCTTTTGGGACCTTCCGTTCTACACCGTGATTGGAGGAAGTGGGCCTGAGTAAGATGACACATGAAATCTGGGCCCAGCAACACAGCACACAAATCCTTCAGGACATAGAATTGGAACTTTCAAAATCCCGACTTTTACAGTTAGATGTACTATACAATATCCCTGGATCGTCGCATAGTATGAGCGCGATGCTAGATAAATATGATACTTTTAAGTTGTACCACAGAGCAGTCGAGAATTCATAAAGGTTTCATTGGAGCCAGTGTCTACCAAACAATCAGTCAAGTGCTTGTTTACCCTCACCTCCATCGTCGAGTTGTTCATTTGGTGAGGTCTTGTCTGATTAAGAATGATTGCGACTAGAGCACTGGAAACAATGTTGCTTCACTTCCTGTGGTGGGTCTTGCCACGAAGCACAAGATGGCGACAGTGAGCAGCATGGAGAGGCTGGGGCCAGCACTTCAGGACTTGAGCCCGTGTCATACACTGATTCAGGGGTCACACATGCCTTGTTTTGGTTCATCTTGGCCTGACAGACTTTCATCCAGTGCCTCCTCTTACTGCGTTCTGAACACACAGCATCCTTCGTGGGGCATTGGGCTCAGGGTGCTTTGTTTGCCCAAAGAAGTAGCATCCCTGGTTGTGTGTGGCCTCAGCAGTCAGTGCTGAGTCTACATGGGCCGCCAGCATCACACAGGCTGGGTCTTCCAAAAAAGGTGTTGCTTTCACCCATGAGGTCGTCAGCTCTTGCTTGGACCTATTTGAGTGCTTTTACCAGCTCTAGTGTGCTGGCCAAATCTTTCTTTCCAAACTCCAGCAATTGCTGCCTCATGTACCTCAGCCTCACTCCTGCCACAAAGGTATCCTAGATTTGTTCATCCTCTCTCACCTGGGCTGTGGCCACATCAAAGTAGCAATTTCTGGCCAGGGCCCACAGTTCAAGGACATCATCATCCAGCGACTCACCGGGGCGTTGCCAAAATGGAGAGAGCCTGTGTCTCGCCAGCACGTAGTTCTGGTGCCTCGTGAGATGGGCCTTCGAGCCTTCTGTGGCAGACTCATATGTTGCACAGTCCCTGATGAAAGTGAATCCCTTGGGGCACACTCAAGAGAGAAGTGCAGACCTCCAGAGACCATTGGAGTTGAAGACATCTTGTATCTCCATCAGTTAAGACTGGAAGCACTTCAGCTAGTAGGTGAATTCCTCTGGGGCCTCTGGGGACAGAGGGTCCACCTGGAGCATGCTGGCCTCAACAAGGTTTCCATCCTGCTTCAAAAAATAAGCTATTAAGATTGTAAGTGACTGAATACACTCAGAGACTTGAGAGAAGCACAAACACACTTTTAATAGCTTACAATCAATGGCCGGTATATACAATAGTCTTCAGGTGAATCTGAGGTAAGGCACGAAAACCAGGGTTTATAGTGGGGTAGGTGGAGGCGAAGCCAATGGAGGGGCCAAAGGATGGGCTAGTTCACTGCAGACACTAGATTGAGTAGAAAACCAAATTGTTTGGAGGATATGGAGAGTCTGCAGAGAGATACAGATAGGTAGTGAGTGGGCAAGTGTCTGACAGATGGAATACAATGTTGGCAAAAGTGAGGTTATCCACTTTGGAAGGCAAAATTTAAGATCAGTTTATTATTTAAATGGCATGTGGTCAGAAAGACTTGTGAGTACTTGTGCATGAATTGCAAAAGATTGGTTTGCAGGTGCAGCAGGCTATCAAGAAGGCAAATGAAATGGATAGAGGGATTGAATTTTATTCTGCAACTGTACAAGCTACTGGTGAGACTGTATCTGGAGTACAGCATGCAATTCTGGTCTCCTTAATTGAGGAAGGATTTACTGGCTTCCTCTTCCTGTTACTCTTCCTCTCCCACCTTCTAGCCAACTTGTGGTCTCCTCTACATTGTAGAGACTGAAAGCAGTCCGGGAGGACACTTGTTGAGCATTTCAGCACTGTCCACTACAATAGCGTGGATCTCCCAGAGGCCACCCATTTCAATTCTCTATCCCATTTTCTTGCCAACGTGTCTGTCCATGTCATGCCAGACTGAGATCACCCATAAATTGGAGGAACGACATCTCATTTTCCACCTGGCACTCTCCAACTAGATGGCATTAATATCAGCTTCTCTGATAAACAACCCCCCTATCTCCAGTTCCCTATCTCTGTCTCTTCATTCCTTGTCTCTTTTCGCACAGGCTTGATAAATTCTACCTAATCCATTAGCACATCCAATTAACACCTTTTTTTGGTCTGGATTCTTCACCCACTGTTTGAATTCTGAGACTTTCTGATATATCCCTCTTCTACCTTTTCTGATTTTTTTCCTTAAAGAAGGACTCAGGCCCGAAACATTGGAAACGTATCTGTCTCCTATAGTTGCTAAAAAAGACCATCTGAGTTCCTCCTGCATTTCTGTGTATTAATTCAAAGATCATAGCCACGGGAGGCATGCCAAGATGGCATAGAGGGCAGACGTGCGGTCATAATCCTACCCAGCCAATTTTTTAAACACCCATTTTTAAACTTTAATCTAAATATATAAATGATTTATTTCTGCTTCTAAGTACATTAGTTGTCTATAATGGCAGCTAATATTAAAAAAATATAAGGTTCATCTACAGAAAAAAAAAAACTTTTTAAAAGTGCTTAATGTCGGCACATTTACAGGGAAAGATATTGCAGGCAGATTATAAAAGTAGAGTAATTTTTTTCTTATGAAAGTTCGGAGGTGATATGTCCATCTTATAGATGGAGTTTTAATGCAATGTTGTTGAAAAAACCTGAGTTTGTTGATTTTGTTAAGAAACAGATTGATTTTTTTTAACAGAAATTTTTAATTCTGTTATGTAGATTTGTAGTATGGGATGCGTTAAAGGCTTATTTAAGAGGACAAATAATTAGTTATGCTACTAAATTTAAGAAAGGGTATATGGCTGAGAGTAATAAATGAGAAAAGTAGATTGCAGAATTTCAGAAGGGAGTAACAGAAGATCAGAAGATAGCTTTGACCAGATTGAAAATGCAATATAATACATTACAGACTTATCAATTTGAATGTTTACTTAATCGAACTAAACTACTATATTATGAGTGAGATGAGAAGGTGCATAAAGTACTTGCGTGGCAGTTAAAGAAGTAGCAAACCTCAAGGGTTATTAATGCTGTTAAAAAGGATTCAATAGTTATCTACAAACCTCAGGAAATCAATGAACAGTTTTATTCATTTTATAAAAAAATATATACTTCTGAGGGGAAACAGGATAATGGATCTATTGATTCTTTTTTATCTACATTAAAGTTACCATCATTAGATGAAGAGGATATTATAGATTTGGAAGCTCCAGTCATAGATTTAGAAATTAAGACTGCCATGATGGAAATGCCTAATGGTAAGTCACCAGGAGATTATGGGTTTTTGGTGGAATTTTATAAAGTTTTTAATGAAGATTTATGTTCGGTGTTTGGGGAGGTATTACAGCAAGTGACTGAACATTATGAGTTACCAGAATCTTGATCTAGTGCTTTAATTACTGTAATTCCAAAGAAAGATAGAGATCCATTAAAAGTGTCTTCGTATAGACATATTTCTTTATTGAATGTGGACTATAAAATAATAATTAAATTGTTAGCAAATCGGCTTGCTAAATATTTACCTAAATTGATGTATGTAGATCAAACAGGGTTTATTAAAAATAGACATGCTTTGGATAAGATTCTTCAATTAATTAGATTGACCAATGCATACCGATGGCAGCCCAACAATCCAATGGTGGATGCACTTGATGCAGAAAAAAGCTTTTGATAGGGTCAAATGGGATTTTTTAATTTAAGGTCTTGGAAAAGTTTAAATTTAGCCCTTTTTTATTGGCTGGGATAAAGCTTTATATAAAAACACGACTGCTAGGATGGTGACAAATGGACAGATTCCATCGTTATTTAAATTAATGCATTCTACTCGACAGGGTTGTCCAATGTCACCAGCCCTATTTGCATTGGTCATTGAACCATTAGTTCAATTAATATGGCAAAATGAGCAGATACAAGGTCTGAGAGTTTTGGATGAAGAATATAAGATTAATTTATTTGTAGATGATATTTTGATATACTTAACAAATCCGGAACAATCTTTGCCGCATTTACAGGAATGTAAAATTATCTGGGTATAAAGTTTAATTGGGATAAAAGTGAAATTTTAACAGTAGGTGAAGGAGATTATTCAGTTTATAAAAATGTTATTAATTTGAAAGGGACAGATAAAATTAAATATTTAGGAATAATTGTGAATACTGAGTATCAATCTTTATATAAATTAAATTATGTTCCATTGTTGAAAAAGATAAAATCAGACTTAATTAAGTGGAAAGACCTTCTGTTAACTTTAATTGGCTGGGTTAATTGTATTAAAATGTATATTTTTAGCATTAAAAATATTAGTATTAAATAAGCTTACTTGGAAGTACACATTAGGTGGATTGCAATTACCTCATTTTCAGAATTATTATGAGGCAGCCAAACTTAAATTTATTAGTGGTTTGATGGATTTGGATCAATCTCCAAGTTGGGTTAAAGTTGAGATGGCATGTATCTCTGAAACTGCAGTACATCAATTTATATTTTGGTGGAATATAGATTTATTACAGGAGTATGATGTGCCATATTAAAATATTTATTGATGTTATGGACAAAAAAGAATAAGACTATAGGATCAAAGGGTAATTTATCTATTTTAACACCATTATACAATAATCAAGTTATTCCTTTTTCATTGTTTAATAGTCATTTAAAGTATTAGGATTTTAATGGTATAAAAATATTGCAGGATGGTTTTGTAGAAGGTCAATTTCTTTCTTTTATTCAATTGAAAGAGCATTTTGATATTGCTGAAGCTTCTTTATTTGTTTATTATCAACTTTGGTCATTGGTTTAAAAAAAAAGTATGGTAGAGAGATGGTTTCACCTGTATTGTCGGAGTTTGAGTCTTTGATTTCTTCTGTGCCTAAAAAGGGTTATATTTCTGTTATGTATCAATTATTACAAGATAATATGGAAAAGTCAGAATGGGAAAAATCTAAGTTTAAATGGGAAAATTATTTAACTCACACATGTCAAACTCTGGCCCGTTATATTTGGCCTGCAAGATCATTTCAAAAATGTATTAAAGGTGGCCCGCCCTGCAGCGAGAGCTGCACCCCCACCATAATGTCACCCCCACCACCCTCCCCCTTCATTGCACATCCTTCCCCATTGTAACACAAGAAATTGTAACACGAGAAGTCTGTCAATGTCATCAGCCGGCAAGCCAGTTGGAAGGCTCCCCGCACAACCAGTCACTTCTCCCACCTGTCGAGCGGTGCGGCGGATTGGCGAGCGCCTGTGATTTCCTGTCGGTGCGACGGGCATGGCAGGCAGTGCACGGCCCCCGGGCAGTGCGAGCCCCGCGCGACTGGCACCGGACGGCCCTTCCACAGCGCGAGTGCACTTCTCCCAGTCACCACTGCCTTCAGCGCTTGCACACGCATGGACCCCAGGGACGGCTGGTTCGGCCCTGCACGTGAAGAGAGAGATGGTGGCTGTCCGCAAAGGCTGATCGGCAGTGCGCTGGGCCTGAGTGGGTGGGTAAGCAGGGGTGGGCAGAGGGTGTAGATGAGGAGTAATGGGCAGGGGAAGTTATGGTGTTGCGAGGGGCAGTTAGAGGGAGGGATGAGTAGAAGGAGGGGTGGATAGGGAAGAGGTAAAAGGGGAGGGGCAGGGCGAGTAGGGGAGGGGTGATTAGAGGGTGAGGGATGGGTAGAGGGAGGAACAGGTTGAGGGGAGAGGCAGTAGAGGGGCGTGTATAGGATGGGGTGGGTAGAGGCAGAGCGAGTGGAGTGAGGGGTGAGTAGAGGTTGGGTAAAGGACTGGTCAGGTAGAGGGATGGTGGGTCGAGGCTGAATAGAGGCCTAGAGCCTGAGGAGTGAGCAGGAAATGCTGAGTCCTGATGCAGGCCAAAATGGACACAGCCTGTGAATGCTGACTACATCTCCACAGGGACCAAATAGGTTTCCCTCAGGTCAAGCAAAGGGTGAACTTGAGCTACCTACTCCTGACCTGTAACATTATCCTCCTAAAGTTATATCCTAAAGTTTAACATTACATATGTTGAAAGAAGAGAAAACATGCAGATGTTGTTGAAAATTTTCAATAAATATTTAGTTCAGCCCTCGACTTAGTCCAAGTTTTTAATTTTGGCCCTCCGTGAATTTGAGTTTGACACCCCTGATTTAACTTTTGTTTTTCCTGAAGATTATTGGACAGATACGTGCCATGATAATGTTACTAGATTGACAAATGCACGATATGGAATGGTTAATTATAATTTTTTGCAACAGTTATATTTAACTCCTGAGAAATTGAAAAAATATGGCTTTAGTAACTCAGATTCCTCTTTTAGATGTGGTATGTGTGTTGGAACTTTTTTACATGCTGTTTGGTCTTGTATGTATGTACAACCATTTTAGAAAGAAATTAAGTCAATTTTGGAAAAATTGTATAAGATTAAATTACCATTAGATCCATCTGTTTTTTTTTTACTGGGTTATGTAATTCCTTTAAAGAGATTGGGGTTGGATAAATTTCAAATCGCATTTGTATATTTAGCATTGTCTGTAGCTTGAAAATGTATAGCAAGTACATGGAAGGATAAGACAGTGATTAGTATAATGCAATGGCATAATGAAATGAAAGCTTGTATTGTTATGGATAAAATTACTTACGTTTTGCATGATAATTATTCTTTTTTTGTTAATAAGTGGTCATTATATTTGGAATATATGCATTTAGAGGTACTTTGATTTATTTTATTCTTTTTTAAGTTTGTTTTAATACATATTTCTTTGGCTTTCTTTAAGAGAGCTGGCTGAAGGGGTGGGGGGACTCTTTTTCTTTTTTTCTATTATTTTCATATATATAAAAATTTTGTTGTGAACTGTATTTTGTATATTTAGCAATAATTTTTTCAATAAATAAACTTTAAAAAAAAACAAAAAATCATAGCCACTGCCCCAACCATCCCTTCTCTCACTTCCAACAGCAAAATTGGGTATATCATGTCTGGCCCCGGGGACATATCAATCTTGATCCAACACTTGCTCTTCCTTAATCTCTATATTGTCCAGCACACAATCCTGTCCTATTCCAACCTTATCCTGATCAAGGTCCTTCCCTCTTGTGAATACTGAAGCAAAGTATTCATTTAGGTTCTCACCAACCTCCTTTGCCTCCAGGCACATGTTGTCTTCTTTATCTTTTAGCGGCCCCACCTTCATTCTCATCATCTTTCTGTTCTTCACATAAGCATGGAATACCTTGGGGTTCTCCTTAATCCTATATGCCAAGGCCTTTTCATGCCCCTTTCAAGCTCTTCTAAGACCTTTCTTAAGCTCATTCCTCGCTACTATATAATTCTCATGAGTTGTTCATGTTTCCTGCTTCCTATATCTAATATTCACGTCCTTCTTCCTTTCGACTAGATATCTCACCTGTTTTGTCAACCACATTCCTACCCATTTCCTTGTCCCAATGAGACAAACGCATCCTGAAGCTATCACAAGTTGTCCCTGAACTCCCTCCACATTACTTCTGTGCTTTGATGAACAATTGTTTCCAATCTATTCTCGTTAGTTCCTGCTTCATCCCTTCATAATTAGCATTTCCTCAATTAAGCACTTTCCCATTTTGTCTGTTTTTATCTTTTTCCATAGCTATGCTGAAGCTAAGGGAGTTGTGATCACTCTCACCAGAATGCTTCCCCGCCAAGAGGTCTGCCCAGAAGTCGATCAGCTATTTGAAACTGTTGGCACTTTTCTCCAACTCTTTCTTCATGACAGAGAAAGAAGAAGAAAATTAGAAAAGGAATGTCAAAAAACTCTGAAGAAGTTGGCTCTGTTACAAATATTGTCTTATCAGAGCATTTGCTAAAGCATGACACAAACTTTCTGGAGTAAAACACAAAAGTCTGCAGGCACTGTGATTGAAGTAAAAACGCAATGCTGGAGAAACTCAGTAGGTCAGACAGTGTACTTTATTCTTCTTTTCTTTGGCTTGGCTTCGCGGACGAAGATTTATGGAGGGGGTAAATGTCCACGTCAGCTGCAGGCTCGTTTGTGGCTGACAAGTCCGATGCGGGACAGGCAGACACGGTTGCAGCGGTTGCAGGGGAAAATTGGTTGGTTGGGGTTGGGTGTTGAGTTTTTCCTCCTTTGTCTTTTGTCAGTGAGGTGGGCTCTGCGGTCTTCTTCAAAGGAGGTTGCTGCCCGCCAAACTGTGAGGCGCCAAGATGCACGGTTTGAGGCGATATCAGCCCACTGGCAGTGGTCAATGTGGCAGGCACCAAGAGATTTCTTTAGGCAGTTCTTGTACCTTTTCTTTGGTGCACCTCTTTCACGGTGGCCAGTGGAGATCTCGCCATATAACACGATCTTGGGAAGGCGATGGTCCTCCATTCTGGAGACGTGACCCACCCAGCGCAGCTGGATCTTCAGCAGCGTGGACTCGATGCTGTCGACCTCTGCCATCTCGAGTACTTCGACGTTAGGGATGAAAGCGCTCCAATGATAAAGATACATTAACAGCATTTCGAGCTTGAGCCCTTCATCACGGTATGAGCAAAATTACAGTTTCTCTTTCTTATACCGTGATGAAGGGCTCAAGCCCAAAACATTGATTTCATTATCAAAGACCCACACCATTCAGCACACCCTCTGCTGTTACTGCTGCCATCAGGAAAGAGGGATAGATAAGACAATAGACAATAGGTGCTGGAGTAGGCCATTCAGCCCATCGAGCCAGCACCGCCTTTCATTTAGGTCATGGCTGATCTTCCACTATCAGCACCCTGAACCTGCCTTCTCCCCATAACCCTTTATTCCCCTGTCCACTAGAACCTTATCAAACTCCCTCTTGAACTTATCCAGAGAACCCACCTCTGCAGCAAAGCATTCCACAGACCAACAACTCTCTGGGTAAAAAAATAAATAATTCTCATCTGTGTCCTAAAGGGCCTTCCCTGTATTCTTAAACTAGGCCACTAATCCTAGTCTCCACCAGCATTGGAACCATGTAATCAGTTTCTATTATGTCCAATCCCTTAATAATCTTATATACATCAATCATATCTCCCCTCATCCTTCTAAATTCCACAAGACTCGCACCACCAGGTTCAGGAACAGCTGCTACCCCCCCTCCCCCCCATCATTAGACTCCTCAGCAATAAACTCAATCAGGGACTCATTTAAGTACTCTTAATTGTGCATTTTGGTGATTATTTTTATTTTTTCTGTATTGCAGTTTGTTTACGTTTTGTTATCCGTTGACAGTTCTTTTTTTTTTGTTTATATATTTATGCTGTGTTCTGTTTTTTTTTGCACTACAAATGCCCGCAGGAAAAAAAAGATTCTCAGGGTTGTAGGTGATGTCACATATGTACTCTGACAATAAATCTGAAATCTGAACTGGATATATATCTTTATCTTTGATATATACAAACAAACGTGCCTGCAGATGACGTGGACATTTACCCCCTCCATAAATCTTCATCCGCGAAGCCAAGCCAAAGATACAAATAAACTTTGTAGGGTGGCAAACTAGATGAGATGACAACTGAGCTTCAACAGTCATGGAATCACTCAGCACAGAAATAAGTTTTTTGACTGACCCTGTCCATACTGACCATTTTTGTCCACTTACCTGCATTAGATCTGTATCTATCAATGTCTTGCTGCTTAATGTTAGGTTTATATTTATGTCTATATATTACAAAATGTTGAGTACATTGAAAAGGGTTCTTCTGCAAACAAGGTTATTTCTAACATTCATACAACAGTGAGGACAGTTCACAGGAAATAAAGATTAATTAGCACCAAGCAAGATAACACTGTGTGGGGTTCATTCAGGAGCCTGATGACTACTGGGGAAAAAAAAAAACTAGTAGTGAGTGGTTTCACACTTTAAGCTTTCTCCTGGATGGGAGGAGGTAGATTTGCTTCTGTTTCCAACAAAAAATCCTGAATTGTCCCACTTACAGTGGCCCACTTTATCAACAGAGTACAAGCCTGTCAATTACTCTTGCATGCTCACTTTAATTGATGCTGAATTAAGCTGCATTTGAAGTACAAGAATGGTATCTTCATTCCAAACTTTAGAGAGGTTTGGATGTTCTTCCAATGGTTCATCTGCTTCCCAAATCAGAAAAGGGGTCAAGCTGGATGATGCTGCCGAAGGGATCTGGTGTTAACAGCTTCCTAATTGTATCAGAGGTTCAGAACTTGGAGCATGTGGTAAACCTCTGTATATATGTTTGGATGTGCTAAGACTGTGCCTGAATCTCCTCCCACTGACCTCTGAATAAAGGTGATTGTTCCATAGCCCCCTCCTCAGTCCAAGACAGTCAACCAGCATGGATGGACATCCATTCTGTTGTGAATAAAAGCCTATCAGTTTCTCTACAACTTTTAGTCTTTGAAGTTATTGATAGTGTATCAGAGCAGGGGTCTACCAATGGAAATAACAGGGTCGGGGGGGGGGGGCTTATGACTACAGTGGTAAAGGGAGTGCAGGAGCTAAATATATGAGTGCTCGGTGTCTCAGAAGATACTATCCTTTGCTTCTCTTTCTCTTATTGGTGGGGTTGCCAGGCTAGTGATGGTTCTTTATGTGGCTTTATAGAAAGCAAGAGTTAACAAAATTTGTGTATTTATGTACATGATAAGAAAAGGAATCTGGAATCTAAAGCCTTGTAACAGCTGGGCACTTCCTGCTGGAATATATTCCAAAGTATTTCACAAAAGTGTAATCAAATAAAAGAAAAGCTCAGACATCAGGATATATTAGAAAATATAACTGACAATCTTCTCATAATAAGGATTCATGCAGAGTTGCAAGGCAAGAGTGGAGAGGTCGATAATTTACTGAAGGGCTTTCAGGGAATGGAGTCAAAATGATATGACTGCAAATGGGTTTTTGAGGAGGAGGGTGTGCTATGGATACAAATAAAGCATATTTCCTCACAAAATATGGATACTGCTGGGAAGGGTGACACTTGTTTTCTTTTCTCAGTTGTCCAATAAAATAGTTAGGCAGATGAACCACTTCAGAGAGCAGATAGGAGTCAACCACATATGATGGCATTGGAGGATAAGCTGGGAAAAAGCAAATGAGGATGGTAAATATCTTTTCCTTAAACACATGAACGACCCTTTTTTTTACAGCTAACCATTGGTCTCACAGTTAGAAAATATATAGATTTATTTAATTATAGCATTAAACTCACCAACTGCCATAGGTGTAATTTGTAGACATGGAGGTGGAGGACATGGATTAAAAGTGGTTAAGGTAGTTCGGTGATTTTGAGGGACTAGTTGCTACACTACAATATAAACAAAATTTTGGTGGTGGTAAATTTAAAATGGCCCAGGCAGTATTTGGCACAGGGGTAAATGATCGAGGGGATAAATGACCTGGGCGTACTTCCTGAGAAGACTGAAGCTGGCAAGGCTACCAGCCACCATTATGTCAACCTTCTAGAGTAGCTCTATCGAGACATCCTGTGTGGCTGCATCATAGTGTGGTATGGTTGCTGCAGAGAAATAGGTTGGATGTCAATCCACACAGGACTATACTAGCTACAGCGAGGATCACTGGAGTTTCTTTCACCACCATAGACATGAACTACTGGGATCATTGTCTGAAGAGGGTTCTCAAAATCATTGAGGAACCCTACCATACCAAAAACAGCATCTTTCAGCCACTCCCATTAGGAAAAAAAAATATACAGAAGTATTAGAGCTAGTACCATCAGGTGAATAACCAAAATAACTGCTCATGCTAACCATCCGAGTCTCTCATATTGATGAAACAATTTTTATTGATTTATTTGTATTTCTAAATACTTGCGCCGCATATGTATTGTTTGTCTGTATGTGTGTTGTGTCTGGTTGTGTGCCTGCTTTTGTTGCACCGACGACTGGAGAACACTGTTTAGTCAGGTTGAAATTATGCAATCATTTGACAATTAATTTGACTTGAATCATCAGTTCTATGGTTCTCAGCAGCAATAGGGATAAGATAATGAGAAAAATCAACTGACATAAGGTGGGACAATCTAAGCAGCTTGAGAAATAGGGGAGAGGTGAAGTTATTGGGAAGGCTTGAAGCTTGAAGCAGACTCAGTTGGTTTCAGCCTGCAGAGATAATTGCAGGAGAAAATTAGACCCCACCCTAAATTTTATCTCTATCTGATAATCTGACAGCAAATCAGCAATCAAATGGTAAGCAGAGGAGGGGAATTAATGACTTACGGTTTGAAGTCTTCCCTTCATTTACCTGGGCTTTATTCTGTTCAATCAATGTTTTGACTCTCCTTCTCTATTTTACAAACCCCTCAATGACCAGACCATCAATTACATTCCCTAACACCTCCTTAACATGCAATCCCTTTATTTGATTACATTTTGGTGAATGACCTTGGAATATAGTTCCACAGTAAATACAATAAAACACCTTGTATCTGGCACTTTTGGGGATTGGTTGATTCAAGATAAGTGTATTTTCCAGTTACTTGAGATTCCATGTTGTGTGATTGCTGAACTATTGGTGAGTGACGCCAATTTTAAAGTTCCATAGTTTAACCTATTTATTTTATACTTTTTTTTTGTTGGTTAGCCTGAAAATGCTTGTTGCTGGAATTCTGGATAATAGGGGATCTACTGGATCTAATAATTTAATTTTCCCTGTTGAAAGGCTTGACCTTCAATTTGCATTTTATATTCTGATTTGTGCATTTGATTTTGTTACAAGCGTCTGACTTAAAAGGACATGTTAGCAAAAAGAGCACTGGGGATCTTCAGTGCACAGCTAAAAACTAATCACACATCACTAAGGATGCACATTGAGGAGATTGAGGATGATTGAAGAGATCAACAGCATGCACTTAGGAGATGCTGGTGAGAAATGTGTGGTGATCTTACTGTCAGGAATGCATTGTTCACAATTAGATGATGGTAAGAGCATGGTAGAGGTTTGTGAGATTGAACAGAAAAGACAGGAATCACTGGTGCAACAACAGTCCTGAGCATGAGGGATGTCATTTCAGGTTTTGATAAGGGCAACTGTGGTCCTGTGTCAGGAAGAGACATAAGAGACTACAAATGCAGGAATCTGGAGCAAACCATAAACTACTGGAGGAAGAGGAACCCAGCTGATCAAGAAGCATCTGCAGAGAGACAGAGGTATAAAATTTAAGAAAAATTGGAGATAGAAATGGGCAGTATGGGGTCAGGACACTCTCAGGTGGAGGCGAGGGAGTGCAAATCTCTGGAAGTGATGAGATCTGAGGTGGCATGGGACACTGCACCCCGATTATTGTTGGTGGGTTCATGGTTCAGAGATAAGTATGAGGTTGGGGTCATAATGCAGGGTCTCAACCAAAATGCTGAGGATATCCACCTCTGCAGATGCTGCACAACCTGCTGAGTATCTTCAGCAGTTTGTTGTTTTACTCAGAAATTCAAATCAGCACTGAGAAAGAGATGGTCAAGCATGTTGGGAATGAGGAAGGTTGGAGATTGGGAGGGGATAGAGGACATTCAGTGAGGTTTGCTTTCTGAAAATGTGATAAAATAGATTTTAAAGGGAGTAGGAGAAGCTACTAATGACCAGAAATTAAGATAGGTAGTAATTGAAGAGGAAGAACAGGTCTATATTTTCATTTAGTAATCTCAAAATTTTATGAAGTTCTCACAGAGGAAAAAAAACCATCTGTTTCTGCTGCAGACAGATGAAGACTTGTTTCAGTCTTAACTTCACAACAAAGAACACAAAGAATTTTTATTATTTAACATAATATTATTTAGTCAGTTTGCAAGTAATCAGGGCTCTCTTATTTTTATATAATTGATAGAGAAATTTGAAAAAAGTTGCCATTTATTTCCACAGAATGCATTTTGGCAATCGTTTGTAGTACAGTGAACTGGGTAAACAGGATTCCTAGAGATTTTTTTTTTTCTCTCCAATGGATAAGAGTGGAAAAGATTTTACACTGTTTCCAAACAGGAAAGGAGTCTGTCATTTTGATTTTACAGCTTAATAATGGACAATTTTTTTTGTTTCTGACAATTTATTTATTTTGCTTTGGAAATCTACAAAGATGCCAATACTAGCAGTCATGGCAACTGCAAGCATCTAGTTTCCAAATGATAGCACTAGTTTTTCTTGAGGATAGGCCAGTGGTTTGAGATGTGAAGCTATGGAATTCAAAAAATATTTTGCATTACTGTCCAATTTATTTGCACCATCTGACGAGGCCAGGAGCAGTTTTGATTTGAATGTCTCTGAGAAAACATCAAGTATATGCATGAAGGATTGGAATTCTCAAAGAAATTTGAATGCAAAGGAGAAATTTGGAATTCAAGTTTTGCATTCATCGGGACCCATTATTGTAATTTAAAGCCATTTTGAAGTGATGTTCATTAAAAAGGAAACTGTTACTTTGGCTGTGGAATTTTAGCTGGAATCAGGGTCATTCAATTCTTTGATATGTTCATGATGACCATCAAGAACCCAGATTCAGATTTAAGATTTTAGGTTTATTATCAGGGTACATACATGACATCACATACAACCCTGAGATTCTTCTTTTCCTGTGGGTGAATCAGAATTATCACTTACTGGTAGAGCTTTTACTGGTAGTGCTTTTGTTCTCAAGAAGATAAAAAGAAATGTAAACCAACTGACTGTGCAAAGTCCAAAGATACCAAAGAAAAATCAACAAATTGTAAGTGACCTTAAATTAGTCTCTAACTGAGTGTGTTGTTCAGGAATCTGATGATGGAGGGGTAGAAGCTGTTCTTGAACCTGGAGATATGTATCTTGTAGCACCTATGCCTCTCCTGATGTTAGAAACAAAAACAGCGCTTGGGCTGGTGGACATTGAACCTGTGGTGGAACACGATACTGCAGGCATCTCTGGGTATGTCCTCACTGGGCTGGGCAGGCTGACCCGCCTTCTGTAACTGTAGCCCCTCCCTATAAGATCCCCAAATAAAGGCTGGGAGTTCTAGTCTCCTCCCTCATACCTGCCTTGGACATGAGCCAGCAGAGTGCAGAAGCATGTATGGGTCTTCAGATCAATAAACCCAGTGACTGCATCATGTCTGTGAGTGATCATTGTTTGCGACACAGAACATTGATGATTGCAGTTGCTCTCTGATGGCTGTGTTCCCTGCAGATGTTCTCGATGATGGGGAGAGTTTTGCCTGTGATGTCCTGGGCTGTGTCCACTACCTTTTGCAGGGATTTACACTCAAGAATATTGAGATGCAGCCGGTCAGTACACTTTCCATGGATTCCGATATCATACCAAACCTCTGCAAACTCCTGAGGAAGTAGAGGCTCTGATGTGCTTTCTTCATGATGCCATTAGTGTTCCCATATGTACTCATCCCATTTTAAACTGCATCTTCCCATCCGCTCCTTCTACACACTAGGGCAATTTAAAGCAGTCAATAGTCTACCATCCTCCACATCTTCAGGATGTGAGAAAATGACAGGGTATCTTGGAGAAACTCGAATGATCACAGGGACAATGTTCAAATGCCACACAGACAGAACCAGAGTGTGAGGATCAAACCCAGGTCACTGGAACTGGGAGGCAGTGGCTCAGTGACTTTACCATCCTGAAGGTTGCGAGTTTAAAAAAAAAAGCTCTACAATATCCATAATTCCCCTCCCCAATAAAATTGTGTGCCAAGCTGGGCACAATATGACAGGGATGATTAAGTGTATATTGAGCAGAAGTGAATGTCTTGCAGTTTCTTCATATTGTTATTTTGTTTACATTGTGAATTGCTAACATCTGGTAAGTTGTTGGAAGCAGAACGAGAAAGAAAAATTAGCAGTGCACTGGGGAAAGCAGATGAGTGGAACTAATTGGACAACAGTGTGCAGAGCTGGCAAAGGCAGGGTAGGTTAAATGGCTTCCTTTTATGCAATGTGATTCCAAACCTACGAAACAATGCAGCCATCATCAGGATGGATACATACACATAGAGTTTCACAGCATATGCTATTCCTTCCTCACTCAGAATCAACTCTCATACCTTATAACTGGTCATTAGCCGGCTACCAAGAGCAGAACACCAATGGATTGGCTTTATCGCTCTGGGACTTAGGAAATATAGAATTTTTCCTCACCAGCTAAGAGGAGAAAACTCAGCACAAACTATACACAATTTCTTGTTCACAGTGGTCTAAAATAGCAAATAGCTGATTTTATTTTCATTGAAAATGTTTTTTTTTGTGAGTTTTACAGTTGCATTTTCTTTAGATTTTAATTCGAAACTGCAGTGATGTAAAATGGTTAACAAATAGCCTTTATTCTTCCAGGTAACGGTGTAATCTGCCATGAATGATTCATTAACATTAATAATACAAAGCTATTAGTACCTGAGAAACTAAATTTGTTATTCCAATGAGAAAAAAAGTCTCAGAATGCAGCATTCACTGAATATAGGTTTCAGTGAGTGAAGATTGGATGACAATAGCATATTTAAATAAATAGGTTAAATTAAATAAATCGATTTGGGATTGGAATGGCAGAGAGCTGATATGCTGTCTCCGACCTACGTTACCTTGTTCCAGCTTCTCACTACATTCCCTTCATTCTTCCTATTAGAAGCCATCTTTCTCAATCCTCTGCCCCACCCCATCACCTCTTTGCCCTTCCCACTGTCATTGACTTATCACCTACAAGCCTGAACTCTCCTGCCTTCCTCTTCCCACCCACCAAACCCTCTTAGTCAGATGTTGCTCAATTTTTGGGATTCGACAAAGGGCTCAGGCCTGAAGCGTTGACTGTCTATTGTTTTCCATGGATGTTGCATGACCTGCTGGGTCTCTCCAATGCTTTTCTGTACCATTCCAGTAGTCCAGCATTTGACGACTTCTTGTTTACCTCTGTGCCTCCAGCAGAGTATGTGTGCATGCCTAAAAATCACTGGAATCCATTTTCCCCACATCTCCAATGGGTCCTTTTCAGTTCAGATGTGAAGAGCAGAAATCCAAAATTCAGGGAGAGAGAGAGAGAGAGTAACCATTGTTCCAGCAGACAGTCCCATCCAGATTTAGCACTATAAAGGTAGTCAGGCAAAAAGGATAGGAGGTGGGCTGAAGAAGCTGAAGGGACAGCTTCCATGCTGTATCTCTCTATGACTCTATTATAAGTCAGGTGGGTGTGAGTATTTAGAAGGTAACAATGAAAGAAACTTGCCTCTTGTTTTTATCCAAGCTTCATGCTGCTTGTGTGGATGGTAGCAAGAACTGCTGGCAAATGAACAAACTGACAACATCGCTATGAATTGGGGGAATAAAAAGGAATGAGGTGGTAAAACAGGACACAGACACTGCAGCCCTTCAAGAGGTCCCCAAAGACCATGTTACCTGCCCATTGTTAGGATGAAGGCAATCTCCTTAGGGTTGGAGAAAAGAATGGGAGAGGGAAAATCCAGTATTTTGGATAAATGCAGGGACCAATATTAGTCATTTTCCAATCATTTACAAATATCACCACTTCAATTTTTATGATGGGAGGAAGTTAGCTGATGAAGCATCTAAAAATAGTTTGGCCTAAAACACTGGCCTGAGCAGCTCCTGCAGTGAGGCATTATGATTGGAATGAATGACTTCTGAAAATCACCGGCTACTGAATGATTCAAAGCTTTGGGGTGCTTTCCCTTTAATGATCCATTTACTTGCTGCCACACTGCATCCTGTTGACTTGATTTCATGGGCAGTCACCTTCACCTCACCTCTGGAAATTTGAAACATGGGTCCACCTTTGGAGGAAAAAAAACACATCGAATTGCTGAAGGAACTTAGCTGGTTTTGCAGCATCCATGGGAGGTAGAGATATATTATTGATGTTTCGGGCCTGAGCTCTTCTTCAAGGTATAAGCAAAAAACAGGAAGGCATCTGAAAAAAAAATGGAGACTGGAGAAAGGTGGAAGAATGGGATCAGGAGTCCAGACACTCCAAGTTTGGACAAAGCTGTGCTGAGGTTAGTTGCTGAGTGATCCTGGTGTGACAGATTATAGATATGTTTTTGGGAGATAAATTTGGGGCAGGGTTTTTAGTGTAATACTTTAAAACAGATCTTATTTAAAATACTGGTGCCCTGCTAATGCTAGACATATCAGCCCCAGAACCTTTGCAGAAGCTTTGGTAAGTGCCCAAGAGATTTCACTAAAGGATTATTGTTTACAAAAAGACAGCAGATGAAAGAACTTGTTGGAGCTGGAGTCTGTCTGGAGTGGAACTTGCTGTTCTAGGAGGATCATGTGGTTTTGCAAGCAGGGAGAGAAAAACAGACTTTTTCTCTCTGTGAAGAGACAGACAGACAGACAGACAGACAGACAGACAGACAGACAGACAGACAGACAGACAGACAGACAGACAGACAGACAGACAGACAGACAGACAGACAGACAGACAGACAGACAGACAGACAGACAGACAGACAGACAGACAGACAGACAGACATCAGTTCTATGGTTTTACAGTCAGCAGCAGCAACTGGGACTGGGAAAGGACAAGCTGGAAAGCTTGTGGAAAACCCCATTTGGCAGACGGGTTATGAGTGCTTAGTTCAGCCTGATCAAAGCCCTTGCAGTTCATGCAAGAGGAGAGGACTGGCTGTCAAATGTTTCCCTTGAAATAAGATAAACAGAAAAGGAACTCTGAAGTGACCTGAAAGAATGAAGTTATCATCTGGAAAACCCTGATGGAGAAAGTTTCTTCAGCAAGACCCTGACATGGTTGATCGAAGGAATCAGTTTATGGCCAGCAAAGAACAAATCTCTCTCTGAAAACCGACAAGAACCTTCCTGAGTGGTAACCATTTTCCTTTCAAGCACCAAAGCCTGGTACCATCAGGAAAAAGCTACAGGAACCTAAAGATCAGCACAAAATGGGTCAAGGATAGCTTCTTCCCCATTGCCATCAGATTCCTGAATAATCAATGAACCAAAGATACTGCCTTACTTTTCGTACTCTACTATTTTTTTATTTATATAATGTTGTAAGATGGTTATAATATGAATGTTTGCTCAATGATTCTGCTGCCAAACATCAAATTTCACGACTTGTTCATAACAATAAATTCTGATTCTGAGGTTATTGTTGTGACACTACTCAACAAGCTGATCCATCTCCCTTCTGAACACTTCCTCTTTGCTGTCTGTGATTCTGCCAATGAGCATGGTGTCATTTGTAGATGGCAATTGAATCATACATAGTCACACTGTCATGGGTGTAGAATGAGTAGAGCAGTGGGCTAAGCACACTATTTACTTCACATTATATAATAAATATGCAATGACTAACTTTTATGGATTTATGAATTTTTTAGAATTAGTATATAATTTACAAGCAAATTACACCCATTAATGACAGGAAAAAGCAGCAGGAAAAGTGATAACATCATGGTTTTCAATAGCAGTTAAAAATGGTCTATGATGAAACGAAGAAATATATAATTCCCAGGAAAAACAACAAGCTTCCAAAATTTCAGAATTTTGCAAAGAAGGGTGAAGGCATTACTGAGCAAAGGGAAAGGAAAATGGAGGAGAAGTCAGCAAACAACAACATGAGAAGAATTAATGAGGTTGTTTATGGACCAAGGAAGGGGAAATTATTTTGGGGAGTCTGGCAGAGAATGTAAACAGATATTTTGGATCTATCTTCACAGAAAACCTCAAAGACCTGGTTTGAATGAAGAGTTCAAATAACCTTTCAGTAGAAGAGAAAAAAAAGGAAATTGGAAAAATAAATCTAACTGAGAGGTGAAAAATCCCCAGGATCTGATGACTTGGTACATGGGGCTTTGAAAGGAGAGACCTTGGAGATCGAGGAAGTAGTGGTTGCCCTCTTCCAGAATGTTATTGGTTCTGAATATGGAATGTTCCTGCAGACTGCAAGGCAGGAAATATAACCTCATCCCTTCAAAAGGAAGGTGAGAGTAAAAGAGGAAATTCAGGAAATTGTTACAGGTTACCAGAAAATAGGATGGTCAGCAACATGTTGGGAAATCATGTCAGATTTATTTGACACTGTAACTTGCTGAATAGATGAGGAGAACTGGTTGATGAGACCTATCTTGAAGGTCTATTGATAAGGTTCCACATGAAGTTATTAAACCAGATGAAAGTCGGTGATATTGTTGTTGATAAATTGCCATGGATTGAGAAATGATTAACAGACAGAAAACAGAGATGGAGTAAATGAAGTTCATATATAGAGATTGGGACCAATGTGTGCCATGTTGATAAGTACTGGACCCAAGCTGTATTTATTTCAGTGATTTTAATGAGGTAATTAAATATAGCATATTTTTGATGAAATAAAGGTTGGGTGGGATGTGAGGAGGTTGCAAAGATGCTTCAGGGAGACAGGCAAGGAAAATGTGGATAAAAATAGGGTCATTCAAAGTCACAGAATCATTCTGCAGAGGAAAAAATCCCTTCAACCCACCTCATTCAGACTGGTCATTGCACCATCTATATGATTTGGTGGTACAGTTATGTCAGTGGTTAGTGCAACACTGTTACAATGTCAGTAACCTGGATCCAAATCCAGAGATTTGTACATTTTCACCGTGTCTGCGTGTGTTTCCTCCCACCTTCCAAAAACATACCGGTGTAAATGGGCAGCATGGGCTCATGGGCTGGAAGGGCCTGCTATTGTGGTGTATATTTACATTAAAAAAACATACTAATTCCAGTTACCTACATCAGGTCTGTACCTTCAAATGATTCAAATGCTTGTCAAGACACTTGACGGTTCTGAGAGTATCTGCCTCTGCTAACCTCAGGCAGCATGTTCCCGATTCTGACCTCTCGATGTGAAAAAAAAACCTGCTATGGATCCCTTTAAAATCTCCTACATCTCAGCATAAACTCATGTTCTCATTCCTCCATCATGCAAAGAGAAATCTTGCCATTTTGCCTTATCTATGCCTCTCTTGATATTTTAAGTATGTCAGCTCATTCCTTAACTTCCTTCATTCTGGGATAAACAAACCCAGTCAATCAAATGTCCTTTTATCACTGCAAATGCTCCAATCCAGTTTTTTTTTAAAAGAAATCTGGTACATTTTTAAAGAGGAAGACATTGAAAGGTGTTGGAAATCAGAGGAATCTAAGTATCTTGTACGCACACCACTATACATTTCCATGCAAGGATAGGAAGCAATTAGGAAGATAAAAGGTATTAGAAAATGCTGGTAAAATTCACCAGATCAAACAGCACGTGTGGTAAGAGAACCATTTCGGGTTGAAGTCCCTTCAACAGGTTAAGGGAATGTGGCTTTTATTGTAAGTGGATTTGAGGGCTAGTGAAGAGGTGTAATGCTACAATTAGATCGAGGTGAAGCAGTGTGGGATACATTAAGTAGAGTATGGGCTCACCACAGTTTGTGCAGGAATTAGTCCAATGCTGTTATAGTTCCAGTGACCAGGTGTTTGTAAATTCTCACTGTATCTGTTTGGGTTTCCTCTGGGTGCTCCGGTTTCCTCTTACCCTTCAAAATGTACCAGGGTTGTAGGTCAACTAGGTGGGACAGGCTCAAGGGATGAAAGGGCCTGTTTCCATTTTTTTTATGTCTAAATGTATTCAATATTTAAATTTGTAATCTTTCAATGGAGGGAGAAAGTTAATGTTCACTTAAATACTTGCTGAGATTTTGGGTTTGTGTTAGGAGACAATGTAAAGAAGACGGGGATCAAATACTCTATAATTTTGGTAAAGAATATGTGATCGTTGAAATGCAGAAAATTCATAAGGGGCCACAAATTTGAAAAGAAAATGCAGATAATAAATAAGATCAATCAGTCTATCGGAAGAGAACCATTTTCTTTTTCCAGTCTTGAGCAAGTCTGCAGCCTGAACCTTTATTCTGTGCACTGAAAGGATTTTTTTTTCACTGCTTAAATAAGTTGTTTTCTGTGGCATGGATTTTTAACTTGCAAATATAATTACTAAGCTCGTTAATGCATCATGGTTCTGATCAAAATTAATGTGGTGCCAGAGCTCTGCCCAGAAATGAGAAATTACAAATCTGATGATGAGTAGTTTAATGTCTGATTAGATTCCTCCTTGCAGAACTGTGTTTGACTTTTACTTTAAATTTGCAGCATTGTACTCCAACTTAAATCCATCAGACATGATGTTTAGATTGTGTAAGATTCTTGATTTATTTATTGAGTTATCAAATAAATTTCCATTGTTTGTTGTTAATACATCAAGGTTGATCTAAGAGCTGGCAATTGCAGACACTGGAGATTAAAATTAACATTAGAAAATGCTGGAAGTTCAAAATCCTTTTCAGGGACAACCAACATGCTTGTATACACCATGTCCCAGTTTTCACCTGCTTCGTACTGGAGTTTGTACATGGACCCAATCTGGAGTATGCATTATGAAAGGTTAAAAATGACCAGAGTCCAAAGTGTTAATAGGACAGGCAGAACCTATTAGATGGAAAAAAAAATGTCGGCTTCCTTCTCCATGGATATTGCTTTATATTGACTCATATTTCCAGTGCAAAATAATTTCATCTTGAAAAGGTGATTACACTGGAGAATTGAGATCAGGAACATGAAGCACGATTGGTGCTAATTATATCACTTTGTGATAGTTCATTCCATAACTTCTTGAACAGATGACAGCCATGAAAGATCCAATGGCTCGTTATGGTGGAAAAATAACAACAATAATATTTATATATAGGCTGGGATATTGTGTTGGTATTTGCCTTAAGGATGTTTTTAGTTAATTTATTTATCATTTTTGTTCATAAAATTAGATTCAGTTACAAGGAGTTTTTTCCTAGCACTGCTGCAAATATTTCATTACTGATAGCAGAATACCCAGGGCCACTTACTATTTGATTGAATTGAATAGCCCCAAGGAGAAATGGATTGGCCAATAAAATTGTTTTCCATTGACTTTTTCAGACAATTCTGAGGGTTGTGCCCCAATATTATTGAAAAGACTTTCATTGTGAAATAGTAGCTGAGATCTTGTTGACTCAGGATTATGAGTGCCCTTACTCCTGTATCATGGGAAGGAGGAAAAATAGATCTATTCATTCAGGACAGCAATTGTGTTTGCTTGTTCGGCATTCCAGTTTTATGTACAAAAGCTGGTGAGGTCAAACACTTGTCCTTTCAATTGGAGAAAGTTAACAGCAGGATGAACATAGCCCAGAGAATTTTGTCTCCTGAGTTGTATAATCCAATGATCGTTGAGGAATCAGAGGTGGAGAGGGAGAGCAAATTTAAGTTCTTGGGATTCCCTAATCTAGAGGTTCTTTCCTGGACCCAACACACCAATGGCATCATGAGCAAAGCACGTCATTGCCTTTACTTCCTCAGGAGTTTGAAGAGGTTTTGTATGACATTTCTACATGTGTAGTGGAAAGTGTGTTAACCAGCTGCATCAAGGACTAGTATGGGGACACCAATAAAAGGTGGTGGACACAGCCCAGGACATCACAGTCAAAATTCTCCATACTATCGAGAACATTTACAGCAAACGCTGCCATCGGAGAGCAGCAGCAATCATTTTTTTTTCTTTTCTTTTTAAAATATGTTTATTGATTTCAAGATAATAATCTCATATACATTTTCCATTAATATAACAGAAGTAAAATATAAGATATACACATTTCATAAATGGTAAAAATGCACTAATTAACAATTTCCAATTTTCATTAATAATCATTGATTAATATTGTTAAAATTAAAAATGAAATTCACTTGAATTACATTATAAGCATTCTGCTCATAACTTGGTATAATATCAAATAATCTTATAGTCTAGGACAATCATATAAACCCTAATTAATCATATTATTTAAAATAAAACAAGTAAAAGAAAAAAAAAACTAAACTAATCCTAATCTAACCAGCAGCAACCATCAAGGATCCACATCACCCAGCACCCACTCTTTTCCAGCTGCTGCCATCAGGAAAGAGGTATAGGTGACACAAGACTCATGTCACCACATTTAGGAACACTCGCTACTTCTCCACCATCAGACTCCTCAATAACCCCAACTCAGTCAGTGACTCATTTAAGGACTCTCACCTTTTACACTTTACTGATTTTTTTTCTCTCTATTGCACAATCAATTTGTTTCTATTTCTTCATTTGTTTACATGTGTAAATTGAATACAGTTATTTTTATGGTAATTCTGCCTTGTGATGTCATGTATGTACTCTGACAATAAATCTGATATCTTACGATTGCTCCATGATGCCATGCCATAGTGATGTATACCATCTGTAACAAATTTCCCATGGGAATGGAGGTAATCTTCAAAACTAACAGGAAGCTTTTCAACCTCTATCAAGTAGATTCCAAAACTGGATTTATCAAAATCTACGTCAAGCTGCCGTTTGCAACGAATGTGTTAATTTACATATACTCAGGGGATGAGCCTTAAATCTTTGTCATGCTTGTACTGAAGCACACAAGAGAATGGGTTATACATTCAACAACACAAAATAAAAAAAAACCCTCCCAAATTTCCCCTGTTGTTCCATACTGACAATTAAGGTTCATGACGAGACCCTGGAAAACATATAGTTCCCTTATCTCAGGAGCCACCTTTTGCTGAAGGTGACATCAATAAAATTTATCAATGCTTTTATTCAAATAAATGGCTGTTAGAAGACTGAATCCAACTGTGTGGGAAGCTCTTCTGAAAAAAAAAAGGGGAAATCTGGTTCAGAAGAACAACAGAATCTTGAGAAAACATTGAGAAACTTCAAGGTCTCAGCAAGTCAGGCAACTTCCATGGAGAGAACAAGGCAGTCACTGTTTCAGTCCAGTATTATTTTCTAGGCTCATAAAAGGATCCTGACCCAATACCTTGATTGTCCATCCATTTCTCTCTATGGCCTGCTGCCTGATATGCTGGATCTCTTCAGCTTTCCATTGCGAGTTCAGCTAATTAGTGCCTGATCAGTTAACTCTCAACCTTTACCTGACAAAAGGTACTGACAAACTATCAGGTGGAAGTTGTAAATCCACTGCAAATCCTCTGCAAAGGCAGCAACGGCCATGTTATATAATGAAGAATAGTTTCATTGGCTGCAGATTCCAGATGTTCAATTAACTGTGTATTTTTTGATGTAAGAAATTACTGTCAGAATTTACCCTGTACTGACAGTGAATCTTCCTCTCATTACAAGTGCAAGCTGCAGAATAGTAATTTTATTGCATCCCTCATGTTCGCAGGTCACAGATCCACTGAAGAGTAATGGGATCAGCAGGCTCTGCAGTTATTGCATTGTACCACAGACACTTATGGTGGAATCAACAAGGTCTAGCTTTGTAATGTGTTTTATTTAATATCTCATGGCCATATGTAGGGTCCTCCCTGTTATTTTGAAAATTTCAGTCATGATGTAAACCTTGAGATATCATTTTGGATAGCTGAATGAAACTGGACACTGGTCTTTTGCCCAAATCATTTGTAAATAATTAGTATTATTAGCCTACATTCGATATTTAAAGAAATATCCATCCCAGTGTGGTTCTAGTTTATGTAGACCATTGAAATGTATTGATATTATTATAACAAAAGCATGGTAGAATTGGCCTTTAATATTTTTTTTCAAAGATGCATTAAACATATGCAGTACAACCATTTTGCTGCTTTAAAAAGAATTCCATTGATTTTCAGATGTTACCAGTGCCCAGATCAATAATATAGCTCAAAGCTGACTGCTACATGCTCTCTCTCTCTTTCCCTCTCTCCCTCTCTCTCTTTCCCTCTCTCCCTCCCTCCCTCTCTCTCTCTCTCTCTCTCTCTCTCTCTCTCATCTCTTCAAATAATGTTTTCCCATTCATTTGTTCTAGGCTAAGGATACTCACAAGACACAATATTGCTGTCAATCTGAACAGGTTAGGTTACTTAAGAGAGCAGATAAGGTTAATCACGTCACAGGTCTGGCCATGCAATAAAAAAGGACCATTTAAATTAAAGTTTGTCTTCTTTAAAGGGCAGATGGATTTTATTTTTACAGATAATTGCGATTTGCTGGTCATAATAAAATCAATTATTTAAGATGAAATCAAATAAAATTGGATTCAAACCCATGGCTGTAACAGTCTGATTTGAATTCTGGTCCCTAAATCATGTCATTGAATTGGGTGACTCATGTAGTTATATAATGACCTTGCTACTGCTCTACACTGGATAAAGTCTTGGTGGCATTCATCACTCAGCTAAGCTAGAAGTAGGTTGCAGATGTTGTTTGGAGATTGACACCTTGAACTGACTAACATGAGAATGTAATGGCCTTACATGAGAGAACAAAGGATCATGGCAGATGAGGCATGAGAGGAAGGAAGTGTAACAGTGTGCACTGAGAGTGAGGAGAAAACATTAAAAGTGCTTCTTGAGAAGGATGAGAAGTGCATTGTTCAAAATTCAATATGATGAATTCAATATGATGTACATGAAATTGGGAATTTGATTCAAGACTTTAATTAAGGAAATGAGTAGTCATTGTCATTTGACCAGGCATTAATTTTTAAAAAATTGAATGCTTTCTGCAGACTGTTATTTCTTCAGGCTTTAGCTCCAACTTGACATCCAAGTAAGTGGCCATTAGATTGGTTGGTTCTTTCTGGAATAATCAGCGGCAATATGACAAAGCAAATGTTGCAAGCTAAACTTCAGTCAGACTTGTGCTGTGGTAATTCTGAAGTCTTATATCTGCTAACTTGTGAATAAGTTCTGCAATTAGAAAATAAAATTTGGCCCTAATGTTGTGCCAGCCTATATAAACCTACTCAACAATCTCAACCTTCCTTATCACACCCATAACCCTCTATTGTTCTTGCATCTAATGTGTCTTTTTCAGGTTTTTTTTTAAATGTCCCGATTGGATCAGCCTCCACCACTACCCCTGGCAATACATTCCAGGCACCCACTAAGCTGTGTTAAAATCTTATCTCTGACTTCTCCTCTAAACTTGCCTCCTCTCACTTTATCAGATATCATCTGGTATTTGCTACAGTCACTGCAGGAAAAAGGTCTATTAAATCACATTTCATTCTTCTTTGCTACAAAGAGAAAAGCCCTAGCTCTGTTAATCTTCCCTGATAAGGCATTCTCTCCATTACAGGCAAAATCCTGGTAAATCTCCTTTGCACTCTCTCCAAAGCTTTCCCATCTGTTGCGTCAGGAGCGGTGCTGGTTGCCACTGATGACATATCCAAGGCGACTTACAGGAGTTATAGTGTGCATGCATGGCTTAGTTCAGAAGGCTGCATACATTGTGATGGATCATGTACGTAGGAGGAGAAGATTGAATGTTGAAATCACCCATGTGACGGAGAGCCAATGAGAAGGTCAGAGGGTTTTGGCTAGGGGGCGTTTGGTGGGATGAAGAATTCAGTGTTATGTCTGAGAGGGATAAAGAGAGTCGATTTCATTTTCTGCTTAAAAAAAAAGCAAGTGAGTGTATTCTTTAAATTGTTTGTATACTGGGTAAATGATTGCAGCTACAAGTGGTGACCCTGAGGGTTCATAGCAATTTCTAGGTTAAAATGGAAAGAGATGAGGATAAACCCCTTATAGGAGCAGTTGGGGAGGTCAAGATAGAAGTTCTTCCCCTCCGTATTAACAATGCACTGTCATGGTTCACAATCCTTGAGGCACGTTTCTCCATCCTCAGTGTGACAAGTCAGAAGACAAAATTCAGTTTATTGTGGATCATCCTCCAAAGCAGATTGCTGGTGAAGTGCAGGATGTTTTAGTTAATCCGGATGACAATCTCCCATATGACATCCTTAAGGTTGTTATTCTGCAGTCTACTCAGCAGTCTCAAGAGGCTCATACTGCTGAGTTGCTAGCAGGTGACAACCTAGATTATAAACAACCATCACAGATGATAAAATAGATGGTGCAGATAGCTCAGGTGGACCCTATTGAAGGGGATGTATGGAAGCATAGATTCCTCCAGTGTATACCTCATTGAGTTGAAGGAAACTTGGTGTCTTTCACATATCCACCCTCGATGAGTTGGCAAATCATGACTTCTGCAATATAGATTGAAGCATTGGCTACTCTTCCTAATCAGCAGATGCTGGAACAACTGCTTACTGCAGCTTGTCAAATGCCTGCACCTTATCAACTGAATATAACTGAACTGGAGCAGCAAATGGCAGCACTGACTATGTAGGTCCAGGCTTGCCACCCAATGGAATTCCTCCCATTAGCCTGGTTGGAATCATGCTGGTCGAGGACATGCAGAGGCAACAGGTGACGCATTTGTTGGAAGCATTGGAAATTTGGCATTGGGGCCTGATCCTGTCAGCCAACTTGCAACTTCTACAAATGATAGCCAGGAAACAGCAGTAGAGGCAACTTTAGCCCATGGAGACCGTTTCTCAGGTATTCAATTTCTTGTCAATTCTGGTGCAGAAATTTTTGAGGCCTCTCATGGGTTGCCATGAAGAACAAATGTACCCTTGTGTTCTTTCATCCATGAATGATTCTCATTTTCAAATAAATGGCCAGAGGTCACTCACACTGGATTTTGGTCTCAACAAACCTTTTTGGTGGGTTTTCATGGTTGAAAATGTGGCAAATTCCATTTTGGAATTGGATTTCCTATCAAATTTTTTTGTTGCTGGTGAATTTAAAGAATTGCCATGTCGTTGACCGTAGCCCTTGTATGCAAGTGAGCTGCATTTGTTGACCCTGATGAGCTTCCAACCTGGCTCCTGCCCTATCTGAGTTTTACTTGTGTTTCCCTCACCTAGTGACCCCACCGTATCCCCATACAGACATTACACATTCAGTAAACCTCCACATAGAGACACAATCTACTCTGATTGCAGTGGTAGCTCATAGATTAACTCCCAGACTGTCTTAAAAATCACAAAAGCAAAATTCAACCACATGCAGGAGCTGGGCATAGTCCACAGATTTGAAAGCTGCTGGGAGTTACTGTTACATATGGTTCCAAAAAAAAATCTCCTGGGGATGGGCAGTCTTGTGGTGATTATTGTGCCATGAGCAATTCCAACATTCTCAATTTACAAGAATTAACAGCAAATCTCCATGGCAAATATGTCGTTGAAAAAATAGATCTAATATATGCTTGCTATTAGATTCCAGTAGAGTCTTCTGATGTTGCCAGTATAGCAGTAATCACTCCTTTCAGCACATTTGCAAATGTCATTCGGTCTGCAGAATGAAGCCCAGATATTCCAACCTAGATTTTGTCTATGTCTTTACCAATGATATTCTTGTAGTGCACATGGATGAAGAGGAACATAAGCACCATCTTATATTACTCCTCCAGAGACTTGATGAATTTTGCTTTATGATCAATCTGCATAAATGGATTTTTGGTGCAGCTGAAGTTATATTTTTGGGACATGGAGTTATGGAGCATGGTATCTTGCAAGAAAGTGCAAAAAAATTGAAAATTTCCTACACCCATTTGACTAGTTACAATGTTTTTTTTTAGAGACGATAAATTTCTACCACCATTTCCTGCCAAATGCTGCAGTATCTCTATTATTCCTTACCGAACAGCTAAAAGGATCTGACAAGTCCATTCCTAAAAGACCATTGAGTTTGTGCAATGATGCTATTTGTGCTTTCAACGATGTGAAGACTGTGCTTGTGAATGCCATGATGCTTGTGCACTAAAAGCTTGGCTCTCTCTTGCCACGGATGCCCCTATCAGTGCCATGGGAGAGATGTTAGGACAAAGAGTCCGTGAGCAGTTGGAACCTCTGGCATTCTTTTCAGCCACTGTCACCAGCTCAGCTAAAATGTAGAACATTTGGTTGAGATCTAGCTAGCTATCTCGCAGTGAAACATCGCTGTTTTTTGACCAGCAACTTCTTATGCACGCCATGAGTACCACCACGCATCTCAACTCACCACAAGAAATTCAGCACCTTTAAAACAAAATCTAATTCTTAGCATTGCTCTCTCTGGGACCTTGTCATGTTCAAAAATGCTGCCGTGTCTGTCATTTTCCAACAAATATTCACTTGGTTGTAAAACACTGTGAGGTTCTGGGATTACTAAAGGTGTTAATTAAAGACAAGCTTTAGAGATTCCTTTTTTGTCTTTTGATCAGATTTGATATCCTTTTATTATTTAACTATACCCTGATATCTTAGGAGCTTTAATCTTACCTTAATTTTACATAACTAAAAATACTAATGGGGAGATAAAAGGCTTTCATTAAGGATCATTCCACATTTATAGCCAAAAATTGGAATATGCTTTTGAAAGTATTTTAGTAATGAAGGCTCAGATTTCCCCAGGCAATGAGTTTTATTAGAAAAAAAACTGATTCCACATGAAAAGAAGCTTTAACATTAGCAAAAGTTCAGTTTTAATGATGGAAAAGGGGTGAGTCATTATATTTTAGCCAATATTAGAAATACAAATGGGAAATAATTCCAGGAGCAAGATCATGTTTCAGAACCCATCTAATGCTACTGAAATTCTGAGGAATAAAATTACATGCATGAGAAGTTAAAAAAAGTCAACAATACTGATTTAAATTTAAAAAAAACATTTATAAATGGACCAAAGAATTGCTGTGAGGTAAATTGTGAATTACCAATATTTTAAAAAGCATCCAATATTAAGCAAACATGTCAATTGCACTGGGCAATGAAGAATTTTCTTCCTGAACATTTTTTAGGTGTATTTTATGGATTTTGGTATGCAAATCAAGAGATCACTTTAAAATTATTCTATCATGTACCATTTTTACATACAACCTATTTTCTTTTGTAATTTCCTGCCATATTTTAATTCTTCTTCAAGCATACAAAGCCAAGTGCAACATGCCATTGAAAATTCATTTTCTGCATTCGCATTTGACCTTCTTTCATGCTGATTTGGGTGCAGTCAGTGATGAGCATAGTGAAAGTTTTCACCAGGGCATTGCAACCATGGAAAAGTGGTACTCGGGCAAGTGATATCCATCAATGATGGCCAACTACTGTTGGACACTGAGACGAAAGGCATCAGATGCTTAGTAGAAACAAAAATCAGTGGCAAAACATTTGTCAGTCAGCTGAACAAATGCAATGTGTCAGCATCATTATGTGATTAATCATGCTAAATTCAATCAAAGTTACTTTCGTCTTTCTTCACGTTCCTACATCATAGAGCAAATCTGAAATTATCCTTGTGTTCATATTGAAGTTCCTATCATTATTCCAATATTTTTTTCAGGAAAACCTTTGGAAAAAAAAAATTCATCCAGTGTTATTGAAGTACCAGAGGAGAAAATTACTTTAATATTCAAATATTGCCTAAATGGGGAAGCGGATTTCATAAGTAAACTTTAAATATTGGTATACTGGTCTTTGATAATTTTGAATGGAATTGACATTGGACCAGAATTTTCATCTGTCAAGCCCACGAATTAGCTGGCTATCTCAAATACAAAGAAATCACCCACAGACTGCTTTCACTGCTCAAGATGAAGTTGAGGACCTGGACTAGTCAGATCCTCTTTGATAGTCCCTCCTGCAGCAGACCAAAATGGTGCTCAGCAATCATCAGATGGAATTACAGCCACCATAACTAACATTATTGCCCTGAGTGGGATGTGACAGGCTGGTGGTAAACAATTCACCATGGAAGGGGGTACATCTTTTAGGTTGGAAACCTAACTTGGGAAAAATATCTTTAAAGTATGGGTTTTATCATCTAAATGATATTGTCTAGAGTTTCTTCCACTTTGGAATGTGCATGTTTCATTGCCTTCTAGGTCACTCCAATGAAGCACCAGTGCCCAATAGTCATCAATACATCAGAAGAACCTTGGAGGCCATGGGTATCACCAAAGTGAATTCATTTCCAACGTAAAATCTTTGTCGTGTATCACAGAAGAAGACAGATGATCCACCTGAATCTCATCAACTGCAGTAGGAACATAAATACATCAAGATTACTCTTTATCAATTGCAATTCGGCATTCAACACAATAGTTCATCAGCAAACTCCAAGACCTGGGCCTCAATACCGCAAATGTTTAATTGGATCCTGGATTTCCTCACTTCCAAACCACAATCAGTGAGGATTGGTAAGAACATCTTTCTACAATCTCTATCAATACAGGAAATCCAAAAGGCTGCATTCTTAGCCCCCTGCTTTAATTGCTATACCTCTATGACTGTGTAGCTCAGTACAAATGCAACATCATTTACAAATTCACTGATGATACCACAGCAGTGGGTTATATAAAAAGTGGTGATGGGTCAGCATACAGGAGCGACGTTGAAAGTTTTTGCTGAATGGTCCCCCAACTTCAATCTTGCACTCAATGTCACCAAAACAAACAGCTGATAGTTGACTTCAGGAAGAAAATAAAAACAGAAATGTACAATCCACTGATCACTAGGGGAATCAGAGGTGAAGAAGGTGATGAAATTTGACTTCTAGCATGTCACTATTTCAGATGATCTTTCCTGGTCCCAACACACTAATGGCATCATGAAGAAAGCTCATCAGTGCCCCTATTCCCTCTGGTTTGCAGAGGATGGTGTGACATCGAAACCCTGGCAGATTTCAACAGATGTATGGTGGATAGTGGGGTGACTACCTGCATCACGGTCTGATATGGGGATACCAACAACCCTGAGTGGAAAGCACTGCAAAGGTAATGGATACAGCTCAGGACATCACAGGCAATATCCTCCCCACCATCGAGAACTTGGGCAGGGAACGCTGCCATCAGAGACCAGCAACAATTCAAAAGTAGGGAGGTTAAGAGAAACAAAATGAACCCTGTGGTGCCCCTGAGGGGGGAAGTTTCTTCAGCAAGACACTGAAGTGGCTGATTAAAAAAAGGATCAGTTGTGGGTATCCAGTGTACAACAAATCTCTCTCTGACAACTGACAAGAACCTTCCTGAGTGGGTACCATTTAACTTTCAAGCACCAAAGGCTGGTGAATGTTATAAATGTTAAATTCTGTGCACAATATATGAATTGCCTGCAACCAGTGAAATTCGAGGAATGAGAAGTGAGATTGGACTGTGAATCAAAGAACCTTTTCTGAATTTACACACACTTTACATACAAGTGTGCTTAGAATTAGAAGGGGGTTAAGTTAGGTTAGTTAAATCAAAAGTGATAAATTAAAGTGTGATTCTGTTTTCATGTTTAAAGATAATTTAAAAAAAACAACTTTTGTTTAAGTAACCATTTGTCTTGGTGAAAATGTCTTGCTGCTGGGTTTTGGGGTCCTCTGGGCTCGTAACACTATCATTTTCATTTACTGCCAGACACTTGTTGACAATATTACCAATGATACCAACAATTCACAATTGAAACTTTAAAAAAAGTATGATAATGGATTCTGCGTACTGTTTATTTTGGGATTTAAAAAAATGCCCATTAAATAAGCATTCAAAAGTCAGAAATTTGTTGCAGTTCTAATCTGTCATTCTGCTCCAAGATCCATAATGTTTGTCCAGCAATTAAGGTGGAGAAAGAGAGGTATACACACATTAAAATCCACTTAATTGAACAAACATGTCAGCTCCTCCAGATCTGAAATTCGTTGAATTTGCAAAAGCTAAAGGCTCTGGAGAATGCTGAGAAATTCAAGGTTTTTTTATCCCAACTATTTGTTATGTGCACTGAAATGGAATTCCTTTCAGTGAACAAAATGAAAACCAGAACACAACTGTTGACATAATTGCTGAAATAGATTCCATTTTTGTGGTGAAAAGAAATGTTGGATGATTTATTGTTCTACAGTTTGATTCTTAAAAGATAATTTCCAATTCAAATGAGAGAATTAAATTGATTTTCTTTCAAAGTATCAAACTGGCTCCTTCAAGCAGATTTTGTTTTTATTTTATTTTGAAATTATACTCTCTCATCTGAAAATCCAGTCATAAATTTTGTTTGTACCAAAGCATAATTTTGGTAGTATCTTGCTAGTTTTCAGTATTATAATTTGGACACCTTTCTATTGCACAGAGCTAACGCCTGCATACACACGAAAACTTTAAAAAAATACCTGTTTGAACTACATGTATGCTACACAGACAAGATAATATGGGCCTCAGAGGATGCATGCATCTTCTGGCAAGTCAGCTACCATTTTCACTGCATGGTCTCAATCTAATTTATCGAAGTTTTTCTGAGGAGGTTTCTGATTTGAAGAATTTGCAGATAGTCTTCAGAAATCCCTTCTGGATGTCGCTCAAAGAAATCCAAGGTAATATATTTTCAGCATTCCTTAAAAATTTAAACAATATCCCTTCAGATCAATTCCCCCATCTCAACTGGCAGAAGTATTTTTTTATATAAACTTTGGATATATCCTTCAATCATGTTGGCCCAGATTTTTCAATATCTGACATCTGAGCTGAGCTGAATCACCTAAAGTGGGTCAATGTACTTGAATTTCAGAAGTAAGGTCATCTCCCATCTAATTGGTAAGATTATGAGCAGTGTAGATAATTTCTGATATCTGCATTAAGATCCACTCAGAATTACTTTGACATCCCTGATTTTCCAATAGGCAAATCAATAAAAAAATAGATATTCACAAATGTTCAAAACTATGAAATATCAAACACACTCATAATTTAAACAAAAGTACAGAAACTTTTTAACATGATGAAATGCATTTAAATTAATTTATGGATTTAAAATGCAATTACCTCTCCTCCGTTGTAGCTCTTGTTCTTCAAGCAGCTGAATGATGCTGCTGGACTTGAACTGGTTTCTGGGAAGATTTCCCAATGCAAGTGTTGAGACGCTGCTGAGGCTTTGTATTTCCCTGAGCTGTCCAGAATGTGTTTCAGTACTAACATTTCAGTGCAATGTTGGCCCATCTCTATGAGAATTAAAGCAAAAGTGACATTTGTATAAAATATAAATCTAATTCAGAGATCAGCAAACTGCAAGGAAACCTATCTTTTTGTTGTATAATCATGGCCTAAATTAAGTAACCTACATGATTAATGCAATCCACATTTGAAGAACCACAACCTAAGCTTCCTCCTGTCTCTTATCTCTAAAGTTGCTTGTAGAACACAATATTACAGCAAAGTACAAGCCTTTTAGCCTATGATGTTGTGCCAACTTGTATATATGAATAAAACAAATTCTCTCTCCACATCATAATTCTCTATTTTTCTTTCATTGATATACCTATTTAAGAGTCTCTTAAATGCCCCTATTATTCCAGCCTCCTCTACCATCCCTGGCAAGGCATTCCAGACCCATAATTCTCTGTTTAAAAAAAAACTTACCCTGATGCCTTCCCTAAACCATTCTATCTTTAATTTGTACAGGTGTCCTCTGATGTTTGTTACTCCCTCTGTAGGAAAAAAAGATGCTGGCTGTCTACTTTATCTATATCACCAATAATATTGTAGAGCTCATATTTCTTCACTCCAAAAAGAAAAGTCCTAGTTCTGCTATCCTTGCTTCTTAAGACACATTTTCCAAACCAGACAATCTCTCCACAGCTTCCATATCCTTGCTGCAATGACATCACCAGAAATGAACAAAATATTTTAAGTGTGGTCTCATCAGAGATTTATTGAGCTACAACATCACCCATGACCCCTGAACTCATCCCCCAACTAATGAAGCTCACCATACTTAAATGTCCTATCAACTTGCACAGTAACCTTGAGAGATCTATAGATATGGACCCCAAGGTCTCTCGTTTCTTTCACAGTATAAAGTAACCTACCATTAACCGTATACTATAACTTCAACTATGACCATCCATAGCACATCACCTCACACTTATCTGGATTGAACTCCATCTGCCAGTTTTCTGCCCAACTCTGCATCCTGTCTTCATGCTGTTGTAATCTTCGACAAACCTACTTTTATCCAAAGTTCCTCTATGCCGGAGACCTGACCCTTTACAAATTGCGCCTGGTAAATCAAAACCTCACTTTTCCCTTCCTCCCCCCTCCCCCTAAGAGTATCTAGAATTATGTTCTTATTGTTGAGGAGAACAGCCAGATGGGTATTCTACACTGACTCCCTATGCTCTTTCCCTTTACTAACTGTCACCCAGCTGCCTTTTAGGTGTGACTGCCTCCCTATTGCTTCTATCTATAACCCTCCACCCTCCTGGCCTGCCTGCCTCTTGAATGATTCCAAGTTCATCCAGCTCTATCTCTGTCTATAAGGAGCTTCAGCTGGATGCACCTCTTGCAGGTGTAGTCATCAGGGACAATTGTGCTCTTCCAAATTTTCCATATCTTGCAATTACAGCATTCCATCCCACTACCTACTCTTCATTACTTTGCAAAGATCTCACCTGTCCTCAGCCTCTGCCTGTTGAAGTCTCTCAAGTCAAAAGGCCCATTCAAATTGTCATGTAAAATTAGGTTAACTGGGCAAATTTCCCAGTTAGCCTCCCATTTACATGGCAGTTAGAAAGGGTCTGATCCAGTCAACACCATCAGAATTCAACCAAGTTCCTAATCTACCTCAGAGGTTGTCAGGAAACCCAATTAAACTTACCTAGGTCGAGTCCACAGGTGATTTGAAAATGTCTGATCCACTTATTCTGGTGATGTCAGTGCTCACATGCATGCGTCACTGGGTAACCAGCCTCCGAACATCCAGCAGTACTTCTGGTGAGTACATGATGTGTCATTGCAGTGGCGGGATACTCCCTTAAATTGCTGGGTTAGTTATCCCCCTGCACCTGTGATTTCAGCACCTTTGCCCCAGTAATTACACCCAGGTTCCAGGAGGGCGACCCAGGTGCTGCAGTTTAAAAGAGGCTATTATCTCTATATCCCCACTCACACACAGGTTGCTTCGCTTCAGCTTCCCTTCTTTTTATTGGCTGCAGCTAATTGGCCAATGGAGAGATTTAAATATTTCTCCACTGCTTTTAAAGTGCATTAAACTGCTTTTAAACCATTCATTCTCTCATTTACAGTCCTGTGCCCATGGTCTCTGCTGAAATATAAAATTTATGTTCCAAGCTACTTGTTTCTGTGCAAATGCACATTTTATTTAGAGAATTATCCTCCCAATATTTATTCACTTATAGACAAGTAGATTAAAAACATTTCTTCACCTTAGGTCATTGATCTGCCAAGCAAGGACTTCCTATTGTTGTCAATATTAGTGAATGAAAAAGTGGTAGAATCTGAGAGAATTGTGGAGAGAACAAAATGAGTTCTTGGTGGTCAGAGTGGATGTGGTGGACTGAAGTTAGCCCCCTTTCATGTTGTTTTGATTGCCATGAAGTTAGATCCACTAAAGATAACAAAAAAAAATATGGTGGTGGAGAAATAGAAGGATGCGAGGTAAGTGGTCATGAACTAAGCTGTTGTCTTCTTCGCAACTTGGATTGATCAAGCACATTTCAATCTTTAATTGCCTAATTCATGAAAAGGAACAGTGGCTGTTGTGAATGAGGAAACAGGTTTGGTTGATCACAAAGCCAAGTACTCTGAATACAGTCTTTTTTAGTGAAGAATTTTATTTACAGAAGACAAGTGTGGGAAATGATTATAGATGATTATACATGCACATGCCCACACGCACGCACGCCTGTGCGCACGCACGCACGCACACACACGCACACACACGCACACACACGCACACTTTACAGTAGCCATGGGAAAAAGGTATTGGCAGTGGAACAACGCTTACAGTTTATTAGCTATCATAGGAAAACATCGGTACCAATTAAACACATGCAGGCAACTAATAACAAACTGCATACACACTCAAACAACCAAGGGAAAAGTCACTATGATGTCTACCAACACTTGACTCTGTGCAGGCATGGCTCTATGCTATTTAGGGACAATAGTCAATGCTCCCAACCCTATTTAGTGCACAGCTCACCAACAATTTCTCCAACACTGTTCCATATTCCTCTGCCTGGAGTGAAGCAAGATGATCCCTCGAAGATGCAAAAGAGAAAGTGCATATAGCTCTTTTATAGTGCTGGAGGGTGCAGCCCAGATCATTAGCAATGACCAATGGGTCGGTGGTAGGAGGGTTAATTCAATTACGAGAGCCAATATCCCAAGGCCAAGTACCGGCAGGCTGGAGAGTCCAGTCCAGGTAATTTACATGGTCACAACAGCAAGGTGTGCACTAATGAGGTGGGGCAGAACCAAACCTTGATTGGCAGCTGGCGTGTCCTCCAACTAGGTAGGGGGGCAATGCAGTCACGTCACAGCCATGACTATTTGCAAAGCAGTGGCACAGTTAGCGTAACAGATAATGCAATGCTGTTAAGAACCTACAATACAGGTTCCAATATAGCGCTGTCTGTAAGGAGTTTGAACATTCTCCCCATATCACTTTCTTCTGTGTGCTTGGGTTTCCTCCCATTGTTTGAAATGTACTGGGGGTTGTAGTTCAATTGGGTGTAATTGGGCAGGACAGACTCCTGGGTGGAAGAGCCTTTATTAACAAGAGCCTAAATTAAAATGTTAAAAAAAATTAAACATTCCAAAAGAAGCTATCACAAATGTATAAAATAAGTACAGGTTTACAATGAGTGAACGTTTCAAATAAAGTGAGTTATTAAACTGGAAATTGGTTGTATTTCATAGTAAACTAATCTCAAAGATGAACACAGATTGCTGAACATTTTTAATTAATTTGGCAACCAGGAGGCACTTAATTTTAGTCAGGTAACCATTTTGCTTCATTGTCCATGTCTTAGTTGCAATTTAAAGTTGCACAAATTCTGCACAGGTGGCAAGTTTTACCGAGCTTGCCTAATGTACATTCAGATTCTTTTTTCAATGGAAGTGGAGTTCATATTTTAAATAACAATTTGATTTTATTCCCATGGTGAAATTCTTAATTTGTCCAGCTTGTATAGAACTCATTCCTGAAAGTTCCTGGATAAAAATAGAGGATTTAAAGAAGTAATTAAATAGCATGTACGTGTAGAATGCGGTGTGCTGCAGGACAAGCAATACAGTAATTAAACATGGCCATTATTCTGTTCAATCCAACACTGAATGAATATTCTTGGTCTGAAATGCAAATTCAATCGAAGCAATATGTTCACAAACATGATTCATAAAAACAACATCTCAGCAATGACATTAAAGGAATACAAGAAAAAACATAAAGGTATAGATGGTGCAAAAAATTGTTTTGCAGCAGCTATACTGTGCACTGATGATTGCAGTCATGCTGGTCCGACACAGGTTGGACCAGCATCGTTCATCAATTGTTATTCCTAGGTTTGACTCCCATTTCTGCCTTAATTTATGAAGGCTCCATTTAGGTCCTTCTGCATGGAGGAGGAAATTAATGGCCAAAATGATTTTCCATGTGTTCGTCCTTTGAATTATGGTCTCTATATCACTGCACTCACTGCACTTTGGTAGGGCCATTCATCGGGATCCAGACATCAAGGGCTATACAGTAGGCCAGGAAGAACACATGATCAACATATTTATGATGGTATATCTGACAGACCCAATGAAATCACTGTCCAAACTGCACTCTACCTTGGAGGTCTATGAGGAGGTTTCTGAGTATAAATAATTGGGACAAGAGCAAAATTATTCCACTCATGGGAGGGGACTATAGTCAGTGTCAAGAGAACTGTTACTTAAAGTGGCTACTAAATGGGATCAAATACCGAGGAGTTAGAATAGATAACAATTTTTAAAATCTGTACAAGTTAAACTACTCCACCTTGCTGGGAAAGATCATGGATGACCTGAACAGGTAGATGTCCCTGCCCATTATGCTGGTGGACAGGGTTAACTGTATTAAAATAATATGCTCCCATGTCTTCAGTATATCTTCCAGACACTGCCCGTAGCGTTGCCCTTGGGTTTTCTTTCCAGAACCTGCTTTCATGGTTAAAAACATTTTTATGGAATGGGAAAATAGCTAGGGTCTCTATAGAGAAATTGATCTGGGATTACAAACTGGGTGGTTTAATGATGGCGGACTTCAAAAAATATTATTGGGCAGCCCAGTCAAGATACATCTCCTCACTCTTCGAGGAAGGTGGGGTGCCATCCTGGGTACAAATTGGTGGGCAAGAAGGTGGCAGAGGATTTAATTTATAAATGGGATGCTAACTTGCTATCCAGGAAAACTGACAGCCCCATATTGAAAAAAATATTATTTGCATTTGGAATAACATTAACCAATATTTAGGAATAAAAGTGCGGCTGTCCCCAAAGCACACCTGACTTCAAATTGATTAATACTTTTGACAGTAGGTAACAAGATCCTGGACATCTGGTGCCAGAAGAGCTTCAGGTGTATAGAGGACTGTTATGAGCCAGGGCAGTTAATGTCATTTAACAACTTAGACAGAATATGATTTATCAAAACGTACATTCCACTGCTACCTTCAGATAAAATCTTTTCTACAGAGCAAATTAGGTCCAACCATGGCCCTACCAAAGTGCAGTGACATAGAGACCATGATTCAAAGGGGAAACACATAGAAATTCATTTTGGCCATGTATTTCTTCCTCCAAGCAGAAGAAATGGGAGTCGGATGCAGGAATAACAATTGATGAGCGATGCTGGTGTAATTATCAATGCACAGTATAAGCTGGTATAATGCAAGTTTTTGCATCAGCTATACCTTACGCTGCAAAAGATCAAAAGATCTAAGCCAGAATTATCAGACCAATGTTTTACTTGCAGCATTGAGACAGGCATCTTTGTGCACTCAATCTGGACATGCACCACGGTGAGGCCCTTTTGGACAGAACTAGGCAAAGACCTTGGGAAAATTGTAGGTAAGGAATTCCCACAAGACCTGGAGTTGTTCCTGTTGCGTAATATAATGGACATAAGACTTAAAATGAAGATGTCCAAATTCCAAATTCAATTCCGCATTACCTGGAGGTCTGACTCTTGTTTGAGCAATGCACTGTGGAGCAAGGAGATGCAAATCTGTGTCCCCTGGAGAAAATCACAAATAACTTAAGGAAGCGATATGGCACTTTTGAAAAGATGTGACAACCATACCGAAACTTTATAGGGAGGACTGCTGCATCTCACTGCTCTGGCTTCCCTGTTTCCTCCTAAATTATGGGGGTGGGGTGGGGTGGGGGGACCTGCTTCATTCTAGACAGGTAAAGTCAGGAAAAGAATTCAGCCTGGACCTGGCCATCATGCCATGACAGAACTATAACTCCCTGATGTATGATTTATTCCCTTGTTGTGAACATTTTTTACTGTCCTATGAGTTTTTTTGACTAGTTAAATGTTAAATGTCATGTGTCATGGAGTGGACGGGGGGAGGGTAGGGAAGGGGATATCTTTGGTCTCGACAGAAGAATCCGTATAGAATAAATTTGAATAAGTTGTAATCAGTGTTGATTATACTCACTGACAATAATATTGTTGAAAGCTCTTTGAGTCCAATTCTGGAAAATTATAAATAATATATTCAAAAAATAAACATAAAGAAAACGAATCAAATGTGAGAGTAAGATAAATTCAGAGTATAGAGAAAACAAAAATATATGGAAAGAGGAAAGAGGGAAAGGAATAAAAAAGGTTCTAGTGCAGATAAAGAGAAAGGAAAATGAAATGGTGTCAGGACTAAGAATGGAGAGGTAACAGAATGGGAGGAAAAATAAATAGGATGGAAGCAAGAGAGAGTGAAGGAGATGGAAAAAATGAGACGTAAGAAAGAATATAAAAGGGGAAAAAGAACAAAAAATGAAAAAAACATTTAGAAGAGAGGCAGAGATGGATGTGGGAGATAAAATAGAAGAGAAAGAAGAAAGATAGAAAGTAAAATAAAGGCAGAGAAAGATACGAGAGAAGACAGAACTTTGAGGAAAATAATTGGCAATTTTGAAAGAAAAAGCACAACATTACCCCTCCCCCTTTTTAAAGTGTATTTGCATTGTTATTTTTAGTAATTGATATGTTTCTCTTTTTTAATTTCAGGTTGGGAGGGGGATGAAAGATGGTGGGGGAGGGAGGAAGGGAGGGGGAAAACAAATAAAATTATAAACTGATTTGTAAAAGGGATGGAGTGATCCCCTATGATGTTTGTAATTTTTGAGTCTGTAAAACTACAAATATTTTTTTTCAAAAATGTACACAACTTGAAGTGTCGGTTATGTAATTCTCTACAATCCTCGACATTGATTTAAAAACATCATGTTGGAAGCTAATCCCAGAAGTAAACAGTTCTACCTCCATGAACTGGTTTATTGATTACTTTGTTTACGATTGTTTGAATAAGTTTGAGAATAAGGTTCACTTAGGAAAAGTGGAGTTACCCACAATGGTAACTTTGTCCCTCCCCCTCAAAAATAAACAGAACGATGGAGAGAAAGATCTTGCACCTTTAATGTTTGCCAAGCACTTTGTAGCCAAATGAATATTTCTAAATGTATTAATTGTTTTAATTCCAAAACCCAGTGGACAAGATCCTAAAGCTAATGAAAAAAAAATCAAACCAAAAACAAAAAACACTGTTGAGATTTACTTGCTTTTCAAATTGTCTTTGAAACCAATTTCAATACATCTAATAATCAGTACCTGTGGTGATGCAGTTATTACTTGGTGATATTATGTGGAAGACAAGGAAACTCTCCGTTTTCTTTTTCCATCCTCAGTCATTCATTGCCCATCAGATTTCACACAAAAAAAAACCCCAACTTAGAGCCAAGGGGCTTTAGAACATTGATAAAAAATAGGAATAGCTGTTCATAACATTGCAGCATTTTCTGAGAATATCACATGCCAACAAGCATTTCTTTTACACAAGCTGAATATAACAAGGTACCTTTGCAGATGAGAAAAAAAGATTGCAGAGAAACAAACTACTTTTTTCACTGTGCTATAGATATTTCCTTGCCATTGTTTGATTGGTGGGTTTTCAGATGCCGAGTGAATGGATGGATGGGTGGCAAATGTAGGAAAGTGATGGACAGGTTAAAGCTTAGATATAATCTTAATTATTAGCAGAGTAGAGTCGATATGTGAGGCTCCACTTCTGCTTCTATTTCTTATGTTCTTACAAATCAAAAGAAACATCAAAGATGTTTCCTAATGTTCATGATGTTGTGACATCATTGATGATGATCAAGAGATCAATGCAAAGAAATGTTTTATGTACAGCTGATCCCCAAGAAGGATTCCATGTTTTAAATGGTTTATCTGTCTGTAGCCTGAATAATAACTCTCATGACTGGAAGGAGATCCTACACTTGTATTAGCTTATAACTGAGGGTAGGGTCTTACAATGGTCTTCAGAAGGGCTCAGGGTTTAGGGGTAAACAAGGGTTACATATGGATAGATGGGGGTGGAGCCGGGAGGTGGAGACATTCATCAGTATAACACACCACCAGTGAATCTCAGTTCATTGCATTCACCCCTTCCTGCAGAATTTAGGGTCTGTGGATGAAGACAGAGAACAGTGATTCAGAAAAAAAAAAGAAAATTTACAGTTATTTACAAATTTAAGCAATATTTGGGCTGGAGATCCTGGTGGAGCATCTAAGCATGGGAGGGCCTTGGACTCCTTGGGTCTCCTGGTCCCTTTGTGATGGAGGAGAGGCGGGCTGGGTCTCTGGCTCTACAATGGAGGGGGATGCACTTTACTCCTGAAGCACATTCCCTGAGGCCATAACTGGGAGTGGAGAGAATGAGCTCCACAGCTCGTAGGACACTTAAGGCAACAGACCATCTGTTCCAGCAGGTGTTAGGTCCCTGATGGAGATGGTGTCCTTCCTGTCATCCAAGTAGTCCGCATAGGTGTATGTGGGATTGGCATGGAGCAGTTTCACCCTTTCAACCAGTGTTTCTCCTCACGTGTTTCCTGAGAAGGACCGGACCAGGAATGGTGAGCCAGGTTGGGAGGGTTGTTCCTGATCCTGACCTTCTCTCGAAATTGAGTAGGAGCTCATGAGGAGCAGCATTGGTCGCTGTACATAGTAGCGACTGGATGGACTGGAAGAACTTCCTGCTAGCGTGAGTCTGGAAGACAGGCCCAATTTGACAGCCTTCCAGACTGTGGCGTTTCCCTTTTCAACCTGTCCATTCCCCCAGGGGTTGTAGCTAGTAGTTCTGCTGGATGCGATGTCCCTTACCAGCAGGTATTGATTTAGCTCTTCGCTCATAAAAGCTGAGCCCCGGTTGCTATGTATATAGCCGGGATACCCAAACAGGGTGAAAAAGGAATCTAGGACCTTTATGACTGACGAGATGGACGTGTTTGGACATGAGATGGAGAACGGGAAGCGGGAGTACTTATCAATGATAGAGAGGTCTCTTAAAGTCAAATGCTATATATAGACGGTCCTTGGAATGCATTGGCAGCTGGTGATAAGCAACTTTCAGGTCAATGATAGAATAGACCCGATACTACGCAATATCATTCACCATGTCTGAAATTCAACGGAGGGGGGTATGCATCCAGGAGTGTGCACTGATTAATAGTTTGGCTTATGTCAATTACTAGCCTGAACTTGATTTCCCCTTTTACCATCACCACTGCGCTCTCCACTGGCTGGTGCTAGGTGATACCTTTAATGAGTAGGCATTGTGGCTCAGACTTTACAAACTCTTGTTCTGCTGTGCTGTGCCTCCTGCTCTTGGTAGCAATAGGTTTGTAGTCTGGGGACAGATTCAGGAAGAGAGGTGGGGAGGGATTTTAGAGGCCCTGGGTTCTGAACCATTATGGGGGAGGTGACCAGAATTCTCCAAGGTCACGCTTTTAAGGTAACACATGAAACCCAGACCCAACAGAACTGGAGCGCACAATTCATCAAGTACATATAGGTGTATCCTTTAAAATTCACCCTCCCTTCAAACAACAAATGTACTATGCAATGTTCTCGAATATGAGTAGAGTGTGAGTGAGATCCAAGGAATATATGATAATTGGAAAGATACATCTTTAGGGTTTACATCTGGGAAATCTGTGAGTCTATGAAGCTTTCAGTAGAGCCTGTGTTGATTAGGCATATAGTGGAATGTAGGTTTACCTTAACAGTCACTATGGAGTTGCTGAGCTGGTGAAGACTGTCTGATCTAGAACCATTGAGGTTAGGTCCTCGGAGACTCCATATGCCTCACTCGAGTGGCCCCCGTTGGCCTGGGTTGCTGCAGATAAGATGGTGTCGACCCTTGTGATGCAGGAAGATGGCCACCCTCCTTCCTCCTCCTCCTCTTCTTATGATGGTGCTGAGTTTGAATTTGTGTCACAGCATGGTGGCCACCAATCCTTTTCATGCAGTTTTCTCACAGCTACTCTCCTTCTGCATGCAGCGCTGCAAGTGGGTTCAGGTGAATTCGGGGCAGACGGCTTGGGGCTGGATCAGATATGGGAGCAGTACAGGCCATGGACTTCCCCGAGCTTCCCCTAGTGCTACCAACCCTCGCCAAATGTATTTTATTGCCACAGCCGGAGCAAACTGAGTCTTTATCTGGGCAATGCGATTGGGAATGCTGGCTCTCTCCACAGAAAAAGCACTCCCTAGTGTGAGAGCACTCCCTAGCATGGGAAGCAGCAGCTGTTATGGCTAGGGTAGTGGGATCAGCCGGTCCTTGGACGGGGTCACCTGGGTGAGCGAGTTCGGTGGCTTTGAAGTCATAATTCTCGAGCTTCCACTGTTCCAGCGACTTGGCCAGTTCAACATGGCTAGCCAGGTTCTTCTTATATGACTCGAGTAGTCGCTGCCTCATGTACCTTGGGCCGACCCCCGCGACTAGAGTGTCCTGGATCTGATCTTCTTAATGAATGTGGCCCGTAGCGATTTCATCCCTGCACTTCTTGGCAAGTGTCCAGAGATCCAGCAGGTAGTCATCAAAGGTTTCTCCTAGCCATTGGCGAATTAGAGTGAGGCAGTGCCTCACTAGGACCTCATTTTGTGACTTCAGGTATTGAATCTTCAAAGCCTCATGGCTGCATCATATGTAATGCAATTCCTGATGTCTGCATACATGGCTTGAGCAGCGCTTTAATCTTCTAGGGATTAAGCTAAGAAAATTGTAGCATGAATAAAATCTCTCACGAATGGAAGGAGAACATACACTTTATTAGCTTATAACTGAGGGTAGGATCTTACAGTGGTCTTCTGGACAGGAAACCAGGGTTATATATGGTAAAACACAGGATTCTTTTGGCACGGTGGTTAAGTGAAAAAAACACACAAATCCTGGAGAAACTCAGCAGGTCAAACAATGCCTTTATGTAGCAAAGGTGAAGATTCATCACCAAGGTTTGAGCTCTTCATCAGGGTTATATACTGGTAGATGGGGGTGGAGCTGGGATGTAGAGCCAGCCATCAGTATAACACACCACCAGTGAATCTCATTTCACTACATTGTCCCAATTCACTATACTTAAACAATGCTGATGAAATGTATGTGTGACCTTAAGTAACAAATCTCCAAAAATAGGCCTGAAAGTATCCAGCAACCTCAGGCAATTAACGTTGACCTGAACTATTCTATCCCACAATTTATGGGTTTTTTCCAAATAATAAATCTCCAGGGTGATCATGAGGATTTTTATTTCAAATTTCATTTTGAGATACAGCAAGGTAACAGGCTCTTCCGACTCATGATGGCACTCAAATACTTATTTCCAGTTCAAACATTTTACATCATGATGTAAACCTACATATGTTCCGATTTTACGCAGACGGGCTGAAGATAATTTGGGCTGACAGTGTCCAAATTGACTTGAATCAGTTCCAGAAAAAGCTATTAGAAACTATAAATACACCGGCAAGTCTCATTGTCATAACCTAATAATGCATAAACCATGACACAGATATAATGATTGCACAATTACCCTCTGTGGTTCACTTCCACCAACAAAGAGGATATGGTCAAATAGCACTTTCTCAAATAAAATGAAGAATTCTAAAGCAAAAATCCAATGCTTCACAGTCACTAATTTTGTTTCTCTTCCAGCATACTCAAAGGTAGTTCAATAAGTTTATAATTGAAAAACAAGACTGTTATTATAATAGTGACGAGAAATTACTGGGTGATTGCAGGCTCTTTAAATATATACACATGAAAATTACAATTCAGAACCATACAATTTCAAATCAGCTGTTGTCTGTTGGTCTACACATTCCATGGGCTAATTATATTGTAGTTATTTCACTTGTAGCACTCTCCACACAACCCTGACACTCCTTCTCATTCACAACCTTGCCATGTCCATGTATCATCTTACACTTTTTGTTAAAACCACATCCAACTCTCCAATCAAATTTAGTGCATCGATAAGCTTAGCAAATGAAATTCCTTGAGAGGTGGATCATGGCCAGAATTAACATGTACCCAAGTAAAGATCTAGACCCACTGCCATTCACCTACTGTCACAATGGCTCCACAGCAGATGCAATATCACTGGCTGTCCATTCAGCTCTGGACCACATAGACAACAGCCACACATACATTCGACTACTCTTTATCAGCTATAGCTCAGTCTTCAATACCATCAGTGCTGGTTAAAAAGTTACAAATAATTGGCCTCTACACCCCTTCTGGAATTGGATCCTTGGAAGACCACAGACAGTAGAAATTGGAAACAACTCCTCATTAACGATCAGCACAGGTACACCCCAAGGATGCATGCTTAGCCCATTGTTCTACTCATGCTGTGTGGCAAGATACAATTTAAGTGTACAAATTTTCCAATGACACCATGGTGATCGGCAGAATCACGAGGAAGCATACAGGAGGGAGGTAGATCGGCTAGATGAGAGTTGTCACTACCACAAACACACTCAACATTAGCAAAACTAATTAGTTGATTGTGGACTTCAGGAAGAAATCAGAAGAGTATGAACCAGCCCAATCGAGGAATCAACAGTGGAGAGGGTTAAGAACTTCAAATTTCTGGGTGTCAACATCTCTGGTGATCTGTCCTAGTGCCCTCATTTCAAAGCAATCATGAACAAGGCTTGAAGGTGTCTATAATTCATTTGGAATTTAAAGTGACTTGGTATTCTTTCTGGTGCATCAATGTCTGGTATGGAGGTGTTCATGCACAAGGCAGGAAAAATCTTCAGAGAAGCATTAACTCAGTCAGTGACATCACCGGCATTAGTCTTCACTCCAGCGATGACATCTATAAGAGGCAGTGACATAAGAAAGCAGCCTTTATGCTCAAGGACCCTCACCACCCAGACCATACCATCTTCACCCTGCTACCATCAGGAAAAAGGTACAGGAGCTTGAAGACGAGCATCCAGGTGCACAAGGACAGCTTCTTCCCCTCTGCCATCAGATTTCTGAATGGATAATGAACCACAGACATTACCTCACTTTCTCCTCTTTTCTTGCACTTTTAATTTATTTTTCAAAATTAATTTATAGCAATATTTGCACCGTGATGCTGCGCAAAACAATGAATTTCATGACATGTTCATGACAATAAATTTTGATTCTCATTAAATATCAGTATTGACCCTGACTGAATGCTTTCTTCTTCACAATAGCCAAGGCCATTCACTTACCCAACTCTTACAAAATATTGCATTTTACATTGCAATTTCAATGGAGAGCAACATTATTGCCTCAAAGCTTTAATTGCATTTGCATTCTCCTATTTGTAGAATAGCTGTCTTATCTGTAAAATATGGAATGTACCCTGCGTGAATATCCAACTTATTCTGTGGAGTTTGATCTTAAATAAATGGTATAAATGCAGATATTCAGAGAGCATCACTTTTCTGCATGGCTGGGATCTGGTTGTTTAAAAAAAGTTATCAAATTAAAAAAAAAACTAAAATCAATCCTCCAAAACCCTGTGAACATTTTGATCTCTCAATTTTCAGAATGCAACAAGGCAACATAATTCAGAATGACACTCCTCCTTATTTCCAAAAATCATCAAGGGTCAAAGTTCAGATTTATTGCCAGGGTACACGCATGATATCACAAAGAACCCTGAGATTCTCTTTCCTGCGGGCCAAGCAGAATTTCTACTTATTGGTAGTGCAAAATAACTGTACTCAAGAAAATATACAGATACAAAAGATTTTTTTTTCTCTGTATCACACAATCAGTTTATCTTAGTTTTTTTTAGTTTACATTTCTTAGTTTTTTTTAGTTTACATTTCTAATAAACTGATTGTGTAATACAGAAAAAAAATATATATATATATATTCAAGTTGAAATAATTTGCAAAGTAAAAGTCCTTAAATGAATGTCTGATTGAGTTTGTTGTTTTGGAGTCAGATGGTGGAGGGGTAGCAACGGTTCCTGAACCTGGTGGTATGAGTTGTGGCACCTATATCTCTTTCCTGATGGCAGCAATGAGAACAGAATGTGTCTTGGGTGGTGTGCCAGCTTGATGATTGCTGCTGCTCTCCAAGGGCAGCTTTCCCTGTAGATTTTGTCGAGAGTGCAGTACTTTCCATCCAGAAGTATCAGTGGCCTCACACCAGGTCATAATGTAGCTGGTCAGTACACTTTCCAATATACCTCTGCAGAACATTATCAAGATTTTTGATGTCATACCAAACCTCCACAAATCAACACTTAGCTGCATTGAATAACCATAAGGGAATTTAGAACATCATTCTCTCATCTTTTCAATACAGTTTTCCAGCTTCCTTTCAACTTCTCAACAACAGTTTTCCAATTCCATTTTTCATGGCCTGTGGTTGGAAAACACAGCAGCACTTGGAACTAAATTCAACCAAATAAAATAAAATGTGAGAAAAACAATAAATCCTATAGTATTATTCAAAGAAGCATAGAGATTTTTACCTATGTTCTGTTCAGCATTCATCTCACAGATCACCTGCTGATTGTGGGGCATTGCAGCATGCAAATTGGCCACTGCATCTGGTACCATGAAAGCTAAACTATTTGAAACTACCTGAGTCTCAATATGGACAAGTTAAAGGAGATGATTTTGTAGGACCAGTAATGATAAACCTCCACTACACAATAATAACTCTGCTCTGGAGAGATCGAAAGCACCAAGTTCCTTGGAGTTCACTTAACTAGTGACCTAGGGGGAAGGAATTCAAAATGAGAGTGCAGAGAATAGGACAGTAGGGAGACAGGAAATTACAACAGGGAGAAAAATAAATAGTGAAGAGTTACACAATAACAAAAGAAAGAAAAGGCAGGTGAGAAGGCAGGAGAGAGTGTACAAAAAGAACACAACATATAAATTCAGTATGGGTTTAAGGGCATGATATTTAAATGTAAGTAGCATTAGAAACAAAGTGGATGGACTGGTAGCTCCGATTCAACTGAAAAAGTATGACATTGTAGTCATTACTGAAACAGGGCTCAAATGAGGGGCTCAGTGAGGGGTGTGATTGGGTGCTCAATATCCACAGTCTATAGAAAAGATAGGCAGGTGGGTAGAGGAGGAAGGGAGGTTCTGATGATCAAAAATGGCATTAGATCAATAGAAAGAAGGGACATAGGGTCAAAAGAGGTAGAATCATTATGGGCTGAATTAAGAAATGTCAAGGGTAAAAAGACCATATCAGCAGTTATATACAGAGCCCCCAAACAGTAGCTGGGAAATGGATAATGAGATACAGCAGGAAATACAGAGGTCATGCCACAGGGATAATATCAAAATAATTAAGGGGGATATTTATCATGACAGGGGATTGGGAAAAACAGGAAAATTCTGGAAGCCATGAGAGAGAGTTCGTAGAAAACCTAAGAGATAGCTTTTTTGAACAGCTTGTTGTGAAGCCCACCAGGGGATCTGCAGTTCTGGATTGGGTCATGTGCAATGAACCCGAGGTCATTAGGGAATTAAAGGTCATAGAACCTCTGGGAAGCAGTGATCATAACATGGTTGAATTTAATTTAAAATTTGAAAAGGAAATAAAAATATTGGATGTATCAATTTTTCAATGGAATAAAGGATATTACAGTGGTATGAGAAAGGAACTGGCTCAAGTAAACTGGGAAAGCAAACTAACTGGAGGATCAGAGTAGAAATGGAAGATATTTTTGCAAGTAATAAAAAGCATGCAATATAGATATATTCTAGGGAAAAAGAAATTTGTCCAAGGAAAGATGATAACATTGTGACTAACAAAAGAGGTGAAGGCTATGATTAAAAACAAAGGAGAGGGCATACAAGGAAGCTAAAATTAGTGGAAAATTAGAGGACTGGGATTCCTTTCGACAATTACAGAAAGAGACAAAAAATATCATTCGGAAAGAAAAGATGAGCTTTGAAAGGATATTAGCCAACAATATTAAAAATGATACTAAGAGCTTTTTCAAATATATAAGACCAATAGAAAATGATGCTGGGGACATTGTAATGGGTTATAAAGAGATGGCAGAGGAACTTCATCTATATTTTGCATCTGTCTTCACTGTGGAAGACATTTGTAATATCTTGGACAGACAGAGGCTTCAGGGAGTAGAGTTAGATTCAGTTAGGGTTACTAGAGAAATTGTGCTAGGCAAAATAAACAGATTAAAAATTGATAAATCTCCTGGACTGAATGTGGTGTATCTACAGGTTTTGAAAGAGGTGGCTTTGGAGATTGTAGATCCATTGGCAATGATCTTCCAGAAATCAATAGACTTTGGAGAGATTCCAGAGGATTGGAAGGTCGCAAATGTGTTTCCGCTGTTTAAGAAAGGTGGGATACAGAATAAAGGAAACACTAGGCCGATTAGTTTGATGTTGGTGTTTGGGAAGATATTAGAGTCGATCCTCAAGGATGAGGTGATGAAATACCTAGAGGTGCGGTATAGGTCCAAGTCAGGATGGTTTTTTGAAGGGTAGATCCTGCCTCACCAACCTATTAGAGTTTTTTGAAGACATCTCAAGTAGGATAGACAAAGGAGAGGCTGTGGATGTTATCTATTTAAATTTTCAAAAGGCTTTTGGTATGGTGCCACATATGAGGCTGCTAAATAAGATGAGGGCCCATAGAATTACAGGGAAGTTATTAAACTGGATAGAGAAGTGGCTGATAGACAGGAAGCAAAGGGTTGAAATTAAGGGTTCTCGTTCTGGATGGCTGCCTGTAACTAATGGTGTTCCATAGGGGTCAGTATTGGGGCCACTGCTGTTTACAATTTATATTAATAATTTGGATTGCAGTATAAATGGTTTTGTGGCCAAATTTGCAGATGATACCAAGATAGGTGGCGGAGTAGGAAATGTAGTAAAAACTCTAAAGTTGCAGAAGGATATAGACAGATAAGGAGACTGGGCAAAATTATGGAAGATGAGATTTAACATAGAGAAATGTACAATTGTACACTTTGGCAGTGGAAACAAACAGGCAGAATATTATTTGGATGGGGTGAAAATTAAGACCTTGGATATGCAAAGGGACCTGGGTGTCCTCGTGCACGGAAACCTAAAAGTTAATGACCAGGTGAAATTGGTAGTGAAGAAAACAAATGCTATGTTGGCATTCATTTCAAGAGGAATAGTGTACAAGAATAAAGGTGTGTTGATGAGACTCTATGGGGCACTGGCGAGGCCTCAGTGTGCAGTTTGAACCCCCTATCTTAGAAAGGATGTGATGTTGTTGGAGAGGATGCAGAGGAGATTTACTAGGATGATTCCTAGAATGCAAGAGCTAATGTATGAGGAGTGTTTGGCAGCTCTTGAGTTCTATTCATTGGAGTATAGGAGAATGAGAGGAGATCTCATAGAGGCTTTTCGTATTTTGAAAGGTTTAGACAGGGTGGATGCAGGTAAGATGTTCCCCTTGGTGGATGAATCGAGGAAAAGTGGTCATAGACTGAAAATTAGAGGTTAGAAAGAACTTCTTTAGCCAGAGAGTCATGGATCTGTGGAACTCGTGGCCGCATACAGCAGTGGGAGCCAGATCACTGGGAATATTTAAACAAGAAATAGACAAGTATCTCATCAGTGAGGGCATCAAGGGATATGGGGAAAAGGCCGGAAATTGGAACTAGTGTAGAGTAGCTTAGTGTAGTTTTACAGAACAGACTCAATGGGCCAAGTGGCCTTGCGATCTTCTGATTGAGGATACACAATATCTCCTCATTTGTCAGGAAGGTGTAACAGTGATGGCATTTCCTGAGAAAACTGAAGGAGGCAAGGCTACCAGCCATCATTACTTTAAACCTGCTAAAGGAGCTCTATTGAGTGCAGTACAGTGTAGTACAGTTTCTGCAGAGAAATGGATTGGAGATCAATCCACATGACCATAAGAGTAGCAGAGAAGATCACTGGAGATTCCCTTCCCCACCCCCCAACCCCCACCCCCATCGACGTGATCTACCAGGATCGCTGTCCGAAAATAGTGTGCAAAATTATTGAGGATTCCTACCACTCTATCAGCTGCTCCTATTAGAAAAGAGGTACAGGAGTGTCAGGGGAACAGTTTCTTCCTATGTCCAGTGAGAATACTGAACAACCAAAGGAACTGCTCACACTAACTATCCAAGATTCTCATATTGATAAAAACAAATTGAATTTATTTATTTATATAAAAATAATACTTATCCTGAATATGTATTGTTTGTCTGTATGTATGTTATTTCAGGTTGTGTGACAGTGTGTTTTGAACCAAGGACCAGAAAATGCTGTTTCATCAGGTAGTACTTGTGCAATCAGATGACAAAAAACTGACTTAAAATCTATAATATAATGCAAATAAGGACAAACTGCTAAGATACCAAATTTGCTCTTTATTTCTTTGCATTTAATTAAGAGCAAAAAGTAAACAAGAAATCAAATATGTGCCCATGGAGAATTCCTCATCTTTTTGCTGTCCATCCCGTAGGATGATGAAGGGTTTTTTCAGTCAGTTTGTGGGATTTGATATGTGTGTCCCAGAGTGGCTGTGCAGGCTGATCTTTGACATGCCCCGCTTGCCACAGCCATTACTTGGCAGGTGAGGCCTGGAGGGGCAACAGGGGCAGATGCTCTGTCATGACGCTTTCTGTGCCTTTCCTCTTTTGCCTCTTTGAGGTTTTTTTCTCAGCAGTGTCCACACCTTTTCCACTGCAAACCGTCTTGAGCCATGGAGAATTATAATTATAGTGGAGGATGTGCAGGGAATTGAGAGAAGGGCTTCTTCAGTTTGCTAAGAACAGTTAAGTTGTAAACACGATGACCCACCATTTAAAAATTTGAATGCATGTCAAAAATTTAATAAAAGAAATTCTGAAAAATAACTCCCAACGACAAACTTTATAATTCAATAAATGGGGATGAAGGAAGTGTCATTCTGAATTAAGTTGTCTCGGTGAACTCCTAAAGTTGGGAGATTAGAACGTTCACAGGATGACTTACTGCCAAGCAAAATCACTGGCATGGAAGAGCACAAGTAGTTCTAAGCAACAAAGAAGCAGAGCAGAAGTGGCATTTCCCCTGGCTAAGCTAAACCTGCATCAGCAGAATGAAAATCAACATCTAATTGAACCTTCTCCAAGATCATCTTTACAGCAGAAGCTATAACTTCAAGAGAATTGCATAAAGTAACTCAAATGTTTCTGAATCAAGCTTTTACCTTGTTAATGTATTATTAAAATAGCTATCAATGTTCATAAATTTGATTCAATTGATCGGGTCAACACCACAGAATAACGCTGTTTGGGGTTAGCATTTTCAATCATGGCACTCTTCTGCCAATTTTTTTCTTTCCACTTGAGCCAAGTCAAGATCAGGCTTGTTTAAGATGGGAAGCACTTCACTGAATTCACAGATCATGGATCAAACCCCTCATGGAATTGATGAATGGTTCTGAAGGGAATTGTTTGGGAAAATAGATCTTGAACATACAGACCCAACTAAAGTCAAAACTTACAAAGATTGGACTTTCACAAATTTCTATCACTGGATTCCTCAAGGATTGAGTTACCTCTCCTGTCCTAAACCAGATGAGAGCTGGTGATGTTTGAAAATTCTATTTGTACAGAAGAAAATTGTTGACTTGCGGAAAAAAAAGAAAGCAAACAATTTAGTTTTAAATGTTTTAAATGTCAGAGATTTTTAAAATGTGTTGAAATGACACAAGGCAAAGCTCAGCACTAAGGTTTCACCTTCCTTTAAGAGGTATCATGAGTGCTGGGGTGGGATTTCATAACTGTGCTGCCTGAAGTCCACTATCTCTCTGACACGGTGGCACAAGTAACAGCTGCCGGTTCCAGACTCTAGGAAGACCTGATCCAATCTCATATGGAATTTGATAAACCTCAGAGAATGGAATATCAAACTGAAATTACTTTTATACTATATCAAATAAAGTTAAAAAAATACATGAATGATTTGAAAGCCTTTTTTTTTAAACATTAACTCTTACAAAGAAAATGAGACTTAAACCCACTTCACTATAAAACATTTTTTTTACTATTGTTAGGAAATGTGTTCATGAATCACAATTCAATTCAATCTTCTTCAATAGACCAGATTCAGAATTGCCTTTTGGAGGTCAATTAATGAAATAAAATTATTTCAGCATTGCTTTTTATTGTAAGTCATATATCCTGTTTAAAGGGCTGTCATCTTCAAATTGTAGGATATAATAAGTGTGACAGCTCAGAGAGAATAATAGTTACAGAAGTACTTTTATCTTCCAACTAATGGCCATTCTTGTAACGCCATATGCTGCTGTTCTCAATTCACTATGAATGGACATAAATTGTGAATAGAACTCAGAAAGCCCAGTCATTTCTGGATTCCTTTGTTTCCACTGCTTTTTGTTGACAATATAAGAATGCCAATTGTTGAACACTTTGCTTTTCTGCTACCCTTACTGAAGAAGTGTGAGGAATCAAATGTATTTGCTCTTTGGTTTGGAAGAATTAATACTTTCAGGCAGGCTGCTGGGATTTTTTTAATATATTGGAGCAGGACTTGCCATTAGCCCCAACAGTGACAAGATAAAGTTTGCATGACAAGTGAAAAATTCTTAGAATTGTGTTTTGCCAGTGTCTCCCCACTTTTCCATTGGATTGATATTGAAAGCCCATGTTAATAAAAGATTTTAAATAAAATATTTAATAAATGATGAACCAATTATTTTTTCTTCTTTGATGATCTGCCTTTACCCAAGTTAAGAGAGTATAACTACATAATCTAGTGACTGTTGTATAACCGCTTAAGCCTTATTTAAGATTCCCTCTTTATTCACACCAGCCTTACAATCTTAACCCTCAAAAAAAATGAATGCGGTTTCAATGAAGGACCAATGAATCTGTACTATTCAAATTGTTTCATCAAGAGTTGGATCAGAAATTATGGATGGAAATGTACCTTTTGTGGTGGAATAAAAACAAAACATGCTTGAATCAGCAAGGCAGTCAGTATCTGTGGAGAGAGAAAAACAGAATAAAATGTTATGAGGGGTGTAGATAAAGTAAATGCAAGAAGGCTTTTTCCAATGAGGTTAAGTGAGATACAAACCAGATAACATGGGTTAAGGGTGAAAGGGTGAAAGGGGAGTAGTTTAGGGGAAATCGTAGGGGGAATTTCTTCACACAGGGAGTATGGAATGAGCTGCCAGCTGAAGTGATCAATGCTGGTTCAATTTAACATTTAAGAAAAATTTAGACAGGTACATGGATGAAAGGTGTAAGGTGGGTGCAGATCAGTGGGATGAGGCAGAATAATATTTTGGCACTGTCTAGAAGGTTGTTTTCTGTGCTGTATTGTTCTCTGGTGAAAGCTTCAGTTGATCTTTCATTTGAACTGGAAAAAAAAGTAGAGACATGTTGGTTTTTAAGATTGGGAGCAGGTATCAGAACAGATGTGACAAAGCAGAAGGCAGGAGAAGAGAATTTATACAATTCACTTTGCTATATCATTTATTTTTCCATTTCATCTCTTCTACCCTTTCTCTTAATCGTAAAAACCTAGTTTAGTTTTTCCAGTTAAAGCATGACTTTAAACATTAACTTTTAACTCTCTATAGAGATGTTGGCAGATCTAAGGTATTATGCTTTTGTAACAGGGCACCAGAAAGTAGGGAGACCACCCCCATTATTTAAGAAGGAGAAGCAGAGGAAATGACCCACAAGACAGTAACTATGGCAATGGACCAGAGAGGTGCTTTGTGGCTGAAGAACACACAGATGGCAGGCATTTGGAGACACAAGGTGAGGAACCCAAGCAGACTGCAGTCAAGGGACTCACATCAGACTAAGGACTGCTGGAAACTTGCTTAAGATTGGCCAAAGGGGTACCAGATTTGAAAACCGGTCTGTTTCAGGGTACCGAGGGCTCCCTGATCTGGCCGAAGTTTTGGATATGGAGCTTGGGTTGCTCGTGGTTTTGACTGGGGAGGATGCAGGAGCACTGGAGGCAAATCCATGGACACTTAGTGACTCTCAGGGGACTCTTTTTGCTTTTTTTTCCTCTAACTATAAGAGGCACGCAGCATTTTTTGCTGATTCTGGCAGACAAAAGCAAATTTTGAGTAATATTACACTTACCTTATGACATGACAATAATGAATCCTTAATCTTGAGAACATGTATCTTGACAAATATTTATTACAGTATGCAATCATCAAACTGCTCTCCAGTTGCTTGTTGGTTGCAATAATTTTTTAGGAAGAGCTCTTTTCCTAGTTCCACCAATTTTACACATTGTCCATTTGTCATCATGAATTGCTGTCTTTCTCCACTTCTCTTGACAAAGCTCGACCAGTTTTCACTCCTTCCCTGCCATGATTTTTTTTACGCTACAGTTTCACCTCATTAACTTCTCGCAGTGATATCAGCTTGACACCCATCATGGCAGAACTAAACAACACTTTCTTTTAATGGCATCAGCTGCATGCTTGACATGTTTACAAATGTAAGCGGTGTCACTCAAGAAATTAGGTGGAATGTATACCTTGAATGTACATAATTCTTATCTTCAGATAATTGCAACATCAGCACCAAATTTAAAGCATTATTGAATAAAACATGGTCATTCTCAATTAATTCCAGGCAGGTAAATGTTAAATTTACAAGGCTCCAACCCTCACCCAAGTGTTCCTGTCATCTGAAGTGCACACAAATCAATTTTAAAATTTACTGTACCTTTGACATTCACATGCATGGAAACTCATCTTTCACAGAGGTGAACATCTATTGATGACCTCATGAAAGTCCAAGAGAAACACACCTTCATATTTGTTTTACGTGGAGGACAATTCTCAGGAAGTAATATGTAACAGCAGTCGACCTAACTAGAAATGAAAGGTGTTGGCACACAAACAAATTACAGAGCCAGTTTGAGTCCACAGTATTATTTTAAAGATGATTTGCATCACTTTAGCTTTTAGCTGGGCAGAACTGTCAACACTGTCCGATTAAAGCCTGCTAGAGAGATAGTTGAAAAACTACTTGTCAAATAAAGGAGTTTCAACTGCAACATTAATACTCACAACAATCAGTAAAATGTTAAGCTTGTATAAAGTCTGAAGTCAATATTCAAATTCTATTAAGCCTGAATTTGAATGTGCTAAAATTTAGCATCTGGTAAATTTAACCATTAAACCAACCATTCATTCAAAGACAGCAGTAGAATGTACTGAAGATGTCCTGTCCGATTTTAATTGGAAAATCTGTTATAAAACAAAAGCTAGCTAGTAAAATGTAACGATCCAAGGTTTTTAGATGAAATGAAATTGAACAGGACTTCAAATTCAATGCCAGCTAATTCATGTATGAAATATAGGTGCATATCAATGAACTGCAACTGGGAGAAAGCATATTAGATAAATAGAAATCAGACAGCTTTCTGCACTTTGACACACTGATTGTCTTTTGTACTCTGTTTTGCATAAACCCAATGCATAAAACTGCATGGTCTTGAATAAAAGCACAGTATGTGTAGTCAGGATAAAGTGGTGAGGGACTGTGATGCAGAATAAAAATAGCACACTGTGAAGTTTTGCAAGAAGTGAGCATTTCAGAAAAGCCTGTTAGAGGACACAGAAGCAGAATTAGACTGTAGGGATCCTCACGCCTGCTTCAGCAGTCAATAAGACTGTGTGGTCAATCTTTCCTCTCAGCATTATCTTCTGGTATTCAACCCTCACCTGCTGACACTTGAATATCTAGATATCTTCTGAGTTTTGGCAGAGTTGGTGCATTCCCCTCATAGAAAGATCCACAAAACCCTCTCCACTCCTGGCTGAAGAAACCCTTCCTGTTCCAGTAATGGATAGTTGAACTGCTGGACACCCCCCCACCCCCCATTCCCAATCCCTCCCATTTGAGATCACTACAGCTGGGTAGAGACACATTGGCTCCAAATAAATAGTAGCACTGTCAAGCCGTGTCAGAACCACGTTTGTTTCAATGAGATTATTTCTCACTCCTCATAACTCCAGGGACAAGTGCAATCAGTCCAAATCTTTTCCATTCTGAAACAATCCCAGGGCACAATCTCACCAACTCCTAACTCCTGTTTTATTCCCTGAATTGAAAGTGAAACTTTCATTTGTTTGGAAGGAGAGAATGAGGATTTAAACAATCCTACAATGGTACAGGACTGAAAAAGGTAATTTATCTCTCAATGCAACGACTTAGAAAGTGGGCTACTTCATTTGGCATTCTATTTTCCCTGTCCGAGCCTCAACATTTCTAATTCCCTCAAGAAAAGTAATATTGAATCTGTTTCTACACACTCTTTCAGGCAATGTAACATCATACTGTGTCTTTTTGTCTGTGTGATCTGTGGACTTTGAAGTTGCATCATGCAAATCCAGAGGAAAACACTAAAGCTTGCATTGCCAGGGAGGCAAGCTTCCTACACAGTGATGGCATGTGGCCAAATAATTGACATACAATAAAATCCCCTTATCCAGAAAATTAAAAATTGCAGAATATAAATAGGTTAAAAAAGAGCAAGTTTAAAATTTGCAACCCGAGCAGTTAGTTTGCAACATGCAATCTCAAGCATCCAGAAAATTCACTTATCCAGCATCTACTAAGGCCCATGGGTGTCAGACACCAGAAATATTGCAGTATGTGCTTTAAACACCCACCACTCTGGACCCTCCTCCAGACTGAATTAATGCTTATGGTAATTCTCAGCTTTCAATCCCTGAGTTAACTATTTACTCATCCAACTACCACTCCTTTGATCTCACTAGTTCACTTTCAATAACGTCTTTTATACAGCATTTACACAAAAACTTTAATGAAAGTCAAAAGCTACAAGAGACATTCTCTCCTCAATGCTCTCAACTACTTAAAAATTAACTTAAATCAATTTAGTCAACACAATTTTCTTTCAACTAGTCCAGCAGATATTTGTTTACTATACCATGGCCTAAATATTCATTGGAACAAAACTGCGACAAAGGGTGTGGCTCAGATGTAAATTATACAATGTGGCAAATGGACATAGGTGAGAGAGCGAGAGAGAGAGAGAGAGAGAGAGAGAGAGAGAGAGAGAGAGAGAGAGAGAGAGAAAGCAACTGCAAGTCATTGACATGGTTGATCACTTAGGTGTGACAGTCTTATGTCCCATTGTTCAACTGCCATTCAGTGAATGGTGTCAACATTAATGCATTTTTTTCCCTCCAGTGAAACATTCAACAACATTAGCCCTTAATTGTGACTTAAAAGAGAACCATAGCTAAAGGAAATAATTTGAATGCCTTCGGACACCTTGAGGTGTCTATGCATATGTGATGATGAGAATGAAGGTGGGGCCTACTAAAGGATAAAGGTGGCAAAGTGCCATGTGCCTGTAAGAAGAGAAGGTTGGGGAGGTCCTAAATGAATATGTAGCCCTTGACTTCTGACCTACCTGAGTTACGTTCACCCGCACACATGACCAAATTAAAAAAAAACTATTAAAAGTACCATAAAGTACATATTTTGTATTAAAATGCTGCATACAGTGGTTCCCACTCCCAGCTGCAGCCCAAAGGCCCCTCTCCACATGCCCCACAGTAGTCCAAAGTCCCTGATCCCCGCGACAGCCCGAGGTCCCCGTTCCCCGACTTATGATCAACCCCGAGTAACAACCAATCCTTCTGTCTTCATTACAATCGTAAGTTGAAGTTTACCTGTATTCAGTATTCACAAGAAAAATGGAACTTGATCATAGTGATGTCAGAATAGAACTGGGTTGTATGCTAGACAATATGGAGATTAAGGAAGAGGAAGTATTCGATCTTCTTAATAGCATCAAGATGGATAAGTTTCTGGCCTGACGCTATATACTCCATGTTGCTGTGGAAAGTAAGAGAAAAGATAGCTGGGGCAGTAGCTATGATCTTTAAATCCACTTTAGCCCCAGGGGTGGTGCCAGAGGATTGGAAAATGGCAAGTGCAGTCTTCTTGCTGAAAAAAAAGATAATAGAGAAAATCTTGGGAATTAGAGCTCAATGAGTCTTACTTTAGTGGTGTGAAAAGTATTGGAGAGGATTCTTAAGGATAGGAGCTATGAGCATTTGGAGAAGTACAGTCTACTCCAGCATAGTCAGCATGGATTTATGAGCCAATTGAGTTTTTTGAGGAGGTAACAAAAGAAATTGATGAATGAAAGTGGTAGACATGGTCTACATGGATTTTAGCAAGGCATTTGACAAGGTCCCCCAGGAGCGACTCATCCAGAATGTCATGAGGCATGGGATCAGTGGAACCTTGGCTGTGTGGATAAAAAAAAAATGCCTTGCAGGAAGAAAGCAGACAGCAGTAGTGGAAGGAAAATATTCTGCCTGAAGGTCAGTGACCAATGGAGTGGCACAAGGATCTGTTCTGGGACCCTTGTTATTTGTGATTTTTATAAATGACCTGGATGAAGAGACAGAAGGATGGGTCAGTAAGTTTGCAGATGACTCGAAGGTTGGAGCAGTTGTTGGTGGAGCTGAAGGTTGTCAAAGGTTACAAGAGGATATAGACAGGATGCAGAGGTGGACGGAAAAGTGGCAGATGGATTTCAATTTGGATAAGTGTGAGGTGATGCATTTTGGAAGGACAAACCAGAAGGTTGAGTATAGGGTTAATGGTCAGTTACTAAGAGTGTGGCAAACAGAGGGACCTTGAGTTTCAAATCCATACATCATTCAGGGTCTCTGCACAGGTTAACAGGATACTTAAGGAGGCTAATGGGGTGCTGAACTTCAATTAATGAATTCAGGAGTAGAGAGGTCATGTTGCAACTCTACAAAACTCTGGTATTGTTTCCAATTCTGCTCACCTCATTATAGGAAGAATGTGGAAGCTATGGAGAGGATGCAGAGGAGATAGACCAGGACGTTATTTAGAGTGGAAAGTAAGCCTTCTGAGGCAAGGTTAGCAGAGCTGGATTTTTTTTTTCCTTTTAAGTATAGAATTTAAGAATAGACTTAATAGAAATCGACAAGATTATGAGAAGCATATATAGGGTGGACAGCCAGCACCTGAGTCCCAGGGCAGGAATAACAAGCCCCAGAGGACATACAGGCATGTATAAAATGAAGGGAGGGAAGTTTATACATAGAGTTGTGGGTACCTGGAATGCCTTGCCAGGGATGGTATTGGTGGTTGAAACATTAGGGGCTTGAATATTCCTGCATCTGTAATTTTCTTGGTTGACTGAATGATAGAAGGCTTTGGATATCTTCAATGGGAAAACCATCTTTTTACTCTTCTTGTGAAAATTGACCTTTACATCTGAAGAGGATCTACATCTGTTGGACAGGCAAATTGAAGTCCACTTGCAACAGTCAATCTGTGATGGAAACTTGAAGATTCAGTGTACACAATTTAGGTATTCTGCCTTCCTGATGAGTCATTGTCTTGTTTAAATGAATGCATGCCTGTATATACTCATCTCCAGAACTGGTCAGGTAGATCTTTGTTGTGGTGCACCATCTGAAGTATGTCAACTCCAGCCTTCTCCTAAAATTGAATCTTACTATCAGCCTTGATCATGATTTCTTGAACTTGAGGGTCGAAGTGTAACACTTATATATTACCCAGATACACACAATCTAGAAAAACATACTCACTCATTCTTCAATACAAAATGGAGATGATCTTCTTTATTTTCCTCAGCCACTACGAGACTTTCTTCATCCCATAAGACACAACCCAGCCAATCGCCTTTTCATTAGCTCTCCAATGCACAGGTGATTTCAATGCTCTTAATCTCCTCCTGCATCTGCAATCTTTAAGTGAATGCAGACCCCCCCAATCCAACCTGCATGTGTGCTCCTTCTCCCATTTGTAACCCAGATATGTCACCAGTGGCAACTGGCACTACACCCAATCAATGCAGATAAGTACACAACCATGACAGCCCCACCCCTTCAGTATCTGAGCCAATGTGAAGAGGTGACAGATTGGATCTGCCCAACTACATAACAGTCTGGAGAGCTGACATTCTGGCCTGACCTCATCTGGTACAGCAAGGCAGGCAGTGTATGCTCTGACTGGGAGGGGTGTAAATGTTCCTTCGACATTGGCAGTGATTAAGAAAATGGACTGTCGATGTACATTGGGTTCAACCTGTCAATGGAAACCTGTCAGCTTTCCCATTTTTGTGGATCACCCAAAAGACTTCATAAGGTCTGTTGTAAACTGGCCGAAGTGGTCTGCGAACAGCATCTTGTTGAAGGAACACGTGTATAGTGTTGTAAAGCACATACTCTGCAGGTGATGCATGAAGTGTAGGTGTTGTGTGACAGAGTATATGGATATGTTTTTCGGAGATAAATTGGGAAAGGTTTGTAGAGTATGTAACATACAAACACTTTAAAACAGATCTTGTTTGAAATACTGGAGCTTTGCCCCTTGCTAGACATGTTGGGGTCAACAGCTTTTGCAAGAGCTTTGAAGAGTACTCAAGAGGCTTCACTAATGGATTGTAGTTTACGAAAGGCAACAGATGAAAGAGTTTGTTTGAACCACTTCTGCCTGGACCTGTTGAAAGAAGGTCATGTGGTTTTGCCACAGGCTTTCTCTCAGAAAGAGAAAAAGAGAGATAGAAAGAGAGACTGAGATCACTTACAGCCAGCAGACAGCAGCTGGGACTGGAACAGGACAAGCTGGTAAGATTATGGAAAGCCCCATTTTGGAAGACAGCCTGGTCAAAACCATTGTGGTTCATGCAAAAGGAGAGGACTGGCTGCCTAGTGCTTCATTTGAATAAGAGAAACAAAAAGGTACTCTGTGATGACCTGAAAGGGGCAAGTTTCTTTGGCAAGACACTGAAGTGACTGATGGAAGTAAATGTGCAACAAATCTCTCTCTGTAAACTGACAAGAACCTTCCTGAGTGGTAACCATTTACCTTTCAAGCACCAAAGCCTGGTGAACTTTATAAATGTTCAATTCTGTGCACAGTATAAGAATTGCCTGCAACCAGTGAACTTGGAGGAATGAGAAGTGAGATTGGACTGTGAACCAAAGAACTTTTCTGAACCTACACACACATTACACACAAGTGCACTTAGAATTAGAAGGGGGTTAAGTTAGGTTAGTTAAATTAAAGTTTGATTTATTTTCATGTTAAAAGATAATTAAAAGCAACTTTTGTTTAAGTAACCACTTGTCTTGATGAATAACTATTGATGCTGGGTTTTGGGCTCCTCTGGGCTCGTAACAGTTGGTCTGTGCAACCGCATGCTTTGCCGAAGACAATCAACATAATTTTACAAAGCATAAAGTGCTGTCCCTGGACCGGACTCATAATGGCGGTAAGGACTTGTCTGCAGTGGCTACTGTTGATCATAGTTGCTGCAAGAACTTAAATGTTTGGAACCATGAACAACTTTTAAGTTGGATGAAAATGGACATTGGACTGCAGTGAGTTTTGTGTTGCCAGTGGAACATGCCAAATGGGAGTAGATCCGAGTGGATGATGCAGAGTTGTGGAACTTAACTAACGGAGATACGAAGCTTTAGACATGGCTGAGCGGAGGATGCCGAGCTGCCTGCATTGTTGGAGGCTGGCGGTTCTTCAGCTCTTTGGTGTTGTTGGAGGTGACTATTGTTGGGCTGAGCAGAAAGGACAAGCGGCGGAGTTGGAGATGGCGTCTGGTACGATAAGTGTTGTGGAGCTGTGCCCAACTCTGAGGTCAGGAGAGATGCGCCTAGGCTTCGTGGATAAATGGAGGACAAGGCTGCGATGTCTTGGCCTCACAGGAGAGACAGCATTGGAGGGCTCGGCTGCATGAACTTATGAATGGGTTGTCATTGGGCTCCCTATTGCTGGTGAACATAACATTTGTGGGGGGATTGGTAACTCCACCTGCTGAAACCTATGCGAACAGAGCCTGCAGCAGCCCAGCAGGCTCAGGCAATGTTCTTCTTTACTCGAAAATGGCAGACATTTAATAACACCTAGCTGTAACTTGTCTCCTTGTACTATTGTCTGGTTTCTGAAAATTGATTAGATGGTATATTGCATTGTTAGGCTAATTTTGTACTGGGTCAGGGGAACACTATCTCAGTTTTAATGCTGTACCAGACGCCATCACCTTTTCTGCCACTCATCCTTTCCGCTCAGCCCAACGTTAGTCACCTCCGACAACACCCGAAGAGCTGAAGAACTGCTGGTCTCCAATGACACAGGCAGCTTGGCTTCCTCCTCTCGGCCATGTCTGAAGCATTGTATCTCCGTTGGGTATGTTCCACAGTACTGCATCCAGCTGCAGCTCCTGGGAGACTGTGTTAGAAAGCTGAAGCTGGAACTGGATGAACTCAGCATCATTCAAGAAGGCTGAAGCAATGATAGAGAGGAACTTCAGGAGGACATTTTCCCCTAAAGGTCAGGAGACAGGTAACTGGGTGGGGTATAGGACATTTTGCTGCCCACATTTTGATGCCAGACATTTTGTCCCCTCATAGTTTGGCACCGTCAATTTGGCACCGGACATTTTGGCCTGCTCTCCCCACTAACCAACTTCTGGGCGACACTGTCCTGCCACACTGCCTGAACCCCCAGCATTGCAGAAACTCCCTCCCCCCAGGAAACTGCTCCCCCAGCAAACAACGTTTTTTTTTTATAGCTTACAGCAATACATTTATTATAAGTTTAATTGCAGATAATGGAATATTTAATTAACTGAATTTTAAATTATTTAAAAAATTAAAAACATGTTAAAAACAATCCAGTTGTCTTAAAAAATATTAATTAAATCATTAAAATGCCATCCATTGACCCAATACACTTGGGTTCTCCAAAGTGGTTGATGGGACTATCCAAGGGGTCGAAAAAATTGTAGAGCTTGAGATCCCCGCTCCTGCCTGGGGATCAAGGTCCCCACTCCTGCCAGGAGCCTAAGGTTCCCAATCCAGATGGGGGCCTGATGTCCCTGCACCTGCGGTAGCCCAACATCCCTACTCCTGCCACAAGAGTCATCGTCGCCAATGCTGAAGACTTGGGCGCAGTTCCGTTTGGGATCTTCCCGCCCAGCAGCAAAGTTTTTTTTACTGTTATTATAATCGCTCGCATAATTTACAGATTTGTTACTGAGCGATGTAACAAAATTTGGGTTGTTGCTGGGAGGCCCAGACAACATGTATTTGGTATGCAGTTTCCCTCACTAAAGCATATAGAGACTGTATACAAAATGCATTTGTATAATGCAATTATTTGCATAATAAAAGTATAATAATAAATCCCAAAATATTGTTTTCCTCTCCCCACAAATGCAGATTGACAAAAGATTGTTCTCTGAGTGTTTTTAATAATTTAAATATTGTGCTATAAGGTACAAAAAGCCCTTTTTTGCTGCAGGAATGGTTTCCTGGGGGGAGGGAGTTCAGACAGTGCTGCAATGCCGGGGTTTCAAGCAATGCGGCGGGACAAAGTTGGCCAGCAGACGGTGAGTGGGACGGAGAGCTGGACCAAAATGTCTAGCGCCAATGTGTGGGTGCCAAAATGTCCAAAGGGCAACAAACTTTTTTTTTGCCAAAATGGCCAACACCAAAATGTGTGTTGCTAAAATGCAGATGCCAATATATCCTGTGACAAACTGCAGGTGCCAAAATGTCTAATTCTGAACTGGGTGACTATAAGGAGAGGAAAGGGGAATAGGCAGACAGTGCAAAGCAACCCTGTGGTTATTCCCCTCGACAATAAGTATATGTTTTTGGATACTGTTGGGGGGGGGGAATGATCTACCAGGGACCAGTTATGGTGGTCACATCTCTAAGCTCTTTGGCTAAGAAGGGAAGGGGGGAGAAGAGAAGAGCTATGGTAATTGGCGACTCATTGGTTAGGAGAGCAGATAGGAGGTTTAGTGGGTCAGATCAAGACTCCTGGATGGTACAGAATGTTGCCTCTCAGGTGCCAGAGTCAGGGTTGTCTCTGATCGAGTTCATAGCATTTTGGAGGAGGAGGATGAGCATCCAGATATTGTGGTCCATGTGGGAACCAATAACATAGATAGGAGTGGGGATGAAGTTCTGAAGAGGGAATATAGTGAGTTAGGAAATAACTTAAAAAGCAGTACCTCAATGGTGGTCACCTCAGGATTGCTGTCTGTGCCACGTGCTAATGAGGGTAGGAACAGAAGGTTGTGAGAGATTAATGTGTGGCTGAAGATTTGGTGCCAGGTGCAGGGGTTCAGATTTGAGGATCATTGGGATCTTTTCTGGGAAAGGTCTTATCCTGTGAAAAAAGGATGGGCTGCACCTGGACTGGAGGGGGACCAGTATCCTGATGGGTAGGTTTGCTTGAGCTGTTGGGGAGGATTTAAACTAGTTTAGCAGGTAGAGTGGTAATCAGAATGTGAGGGCAGAGGTTAGGGTAGAAGGACAAAAGCATGATGCTATATGCTCTGAGTTCATGATGAAGGACAGGCAGGAAACAAAACATAAATGTATCCAGTAAAGGGGGGGGGGGGTTGAAATGTGCCTATTTCAACACTAGGAGTATTAGGAATAAAGGGGATGAATGTAGAACATGGATCAGTACATGGAACTACGATGTTGAGGCCATTACAGTAACTTAGCTGGAGGATGGGCAGGATTGGCTAATGCAGAAACGGGGATTTAGGTGAAAAGTTTGAAAACCAGTGTTTTAAGTGTACCTAATTGACTCATTATGTGCACAGTTTCATAACTCCACAGGAAATGGGCCAATGACAATTTTTCTCAAGCAAAATATTTCAGTAGCAATTGGGACTCAAGCAGTGATTCTCAACCTTCCCTTCCCACTCACATACCATCTTAAGCAATCCCTTACTAATCACAGAGCACCAATAGCACAGGGATTACTGTGAATTGAAAGAAAAATGTTGAAAACTACTGCATTGGAGGGGCAACAAATGGAGTTTAGTTGCATACATGTACTTCAGTCCACCACACAGTAATCCTTTAAATCCACCAGGAGTGAAAAATGTGAAAGAAAATCTGCCCAAAAGATAGAATTCACTACATTTGCAAACTTGAAAACCCACCAATGTGGTTTGCTGAGATGGGAATCCAGCGCGAGTGACCTCTGGCCATATGCCTGAATATAAGATTTGTTTGCGACTGACATAACACATTATGAATTAGGGAGTATGCACTCTTCAGGGGTTGGTGTGGCCACAGAAATTTCTGCACCAGAATGGACAAGAAATTGAACACTTGAAAGAGAGTTTTTGAGGAAGGTGTGATGGTACACCACTGGCCTACTGCAGTGGGCAACCTCTATACCTGCAGAAGAGCATGGGGACAAGACAACACCTGGTTATCTGACAATCAGCCAACCTGAATAGATCAAGTCCCATCCGGTGGGGTGTCAATCACCCTCTGGGATATAAGCCTGAGCCGGCCCTTCAAAGTCATTCTCAGAGTTTACACTGAGCTGGCTCTGTGGAAGTTTATGTTGAATAAAGCTTGTTGTACAGTCTTTTGGTTTTGTGTGTTTGCTTCTGACCGACAGCGCACCGCAGAAGGCATGATGGCCAAAGTGCCTGTGAGCAGCTGTTGCCTCTTTTGCTAGGCCTGGTTGTTTGTAGAAGTCACAAGGTGGCTGGCATGACCAGGCAGCAGCACCAAATTTCCATTGCTTACAGATCTCCACTAGCGCTCTTACCTCCTCTTCTGTCATCATTTTCGAGTATAGGCCGCTTTCCCTTCTCGGTGCATATGTTTAGGTCATGGCGGCAGGCACAACTTACCCTGCCTCCTTCAGCTCTGGAACCTGGCTCCCAACTCAGCTCTGCATAAAGGCACCATGGGATCTGCATTATAAGTTGTCCACCCTAAAGGGAAAATTCACTTGAGTTGGCTATTATGTGGGGTTTCAGCACAAAAAAAGGGCTAATGTCTTAACTGCTGCATTTTGGTGGGTTGGGTAACTGGGGCAGAGATAAAGAGGGGAAGGGGACTTTGAAGACACAAACACTCAAGGAACACATGTCCATGACAGTATTTGATGTTCTAAGTAGTAACAAATGTGTTAATTTTAAATCTCCTTTGATCTCATTTTTGAGTGGGAAATACAGGGTCTCTTTTGCCTGCATTATAATGGTTGAGCGTTTCTGGATGTCTAATAACTGCTCACAAAGCCTCGACCTTCCTCTATTACTTCTCAGTGTTAATGGACTAATCTACTTCGCACTCCCCACCCTCCCCCACTCAATTCAACTGCAGCCAGGATTTCAAATAGTCCAATTAACAAAGCCACATTGTCAGAACATTTTCCCATTATATAGGAAAATGTCAAGGACAATGCAAACATGTTTGGCCATAATATTTCAGACACCTTTATATGTGTGTCTGTTAAAAGATAAATTATTGCCTTGTCAGTTTCCAAAGCATAGCTCTTAAGTGCCTCAGATTGGGAGTTGGTAGCCTACTTCCTTCAGCATGGCATTTATTTATCTAGTTGTCCTTTTCAAAACTGATTATTACTTGTGAGCTACTTTTGAAGGCTGGTATATGCTTGTATTATTGTATGCTTACATTAACAGTTATTAGACAATTTTCCCTCTTAAGTACAGCTCGCTGCTCAAATAATGAGGTATTTTCAGTAAATTAGTGTTATTACTAATAACCTGCATCTAAACCAACTGAAGGGAAATGTTCTATGATGTCTTTGCTATCAATCAACCTATCATCCAGAAACTTCAATTCCTTGAAAGGTACTCACTTCATTAAACTTGCAAAAATTATTTTTCAATTCTATTTTCCAAATCTGCACTTTAATTGAACTTTGGGATTTGCAAAGATTTTTCAACACTCTAAGAATTAATAATTTGACAAAATAACTGACTGACTTTTATCTGTTGTGTTCATAACCAGCATGGAACTGCAGTCTGTTATCAATGGGAGTGATTTATTTTTATGAACTAGCTCATGTATCTTCCAAAGGTAAATGCATGAAATCACCAGTTCAGTCTTCTCAGCTAGATTGTGAAGTGCAGATTTTATCAGTGGAATTAACCCTCTATGAATACATTAAGTATCATTTTGCATTTTATCAATTCATTTTTCTGCAATGGAATATCGAGAAAGTAAATGTCTCAAGCAAAAATAAATGGAAGTATGTTTGTATGCCAGTTCAGTAATGCAGTAAAGTGAAACTTCAACTCTAGTTAAACAGTAAAACCACTGGTATCCAGCACCTATGGGGATTAGTAGATGCCGGATAAGTGTATTTTCCGGTTGCTTGAGACTTACCCCTACAATGCAGGTACACCTGTATTAGAAATAAACAGTTTAAAAGACAAAAATATGATACTGTACTTACACTGAACAAACTTCACATGCATGAATTTATAAACCTTAAAATGTTTTAATTTATTTTCAGTCACATTCTTTGAAAACATTTAACCACTGCTCTTATTTATTTTCTTGATTTTTGTTTTGCTGGTTGCTTGAGACTGCTGGTTTCTTGAATTCCAGATACTATACTCAAAGTTTCATGTCAACAGGGACACATTTTTCAGTTATTTGGCAGAGGTAACAGAAACAAATCTTGGCAACCACAAGTGACAACTACCCAATTAGTACATCCCAATTCCAGATCATATTCAGAACATGATTTTCTCTGATCTGGAGTTACAGGTTCATAATATTTTGGGCTTGGCTGCAGTATTTCATGGAATAAAAATGATTGAGCAATATCCCATGGAAACTGATCCATTGGTCCACTAAATCTGCACCAATTATCCATTAGGGCAAATCCCATGTTAATCCCATCATTTCTCTCCTGCCCTTAGAAACACCCTCATCCCCATTTGAAAAATCACCAAGTTAGGGAAAATTAATTAATTCCAAAACCCGAGAAAATTAATTATGTCAACATTGGATTTTGCTCTGTATCTCTCAAGTGGAACCGAATATTATTAGTAGAAGTGTTGCAAACATAAACCGTTTAAATTGAAATTTTTTTTAAAAGCGCAGATGCTGGAAATGTGAAATAAAAAAAACAGGAATTGATGGAAAAACTCACAATACTAGAGAGTATTCAAGAAAGAGAAACAGTCAATGCATCAGTTCTGGGTTCATTCATTAGAAAAAATCTGTTCAGATTTATTTATGGTGAATACTTCAAAAAAATTAAATGTAAAATTGTTCATAAAATAGCATTATCATATTATATTCAGGAAAACAATTAATTGTACTCAATGAACAAACCCAGGTAACTGAACAGTAAAGGCACTTGAAGGCCAATTCATCAAAAAAATGACAAAAAAGATTCAATGTCCCAGTGTGCTGTCAGTGAAGCAAGTGCTCTGCTGACGCACAAGTGAGACAAAGGGAAAGCAGGATTTTGGTAGGAGTTAAACCATACCTTTTCTACCTTGACTCCCTGTGGTTTTTGATTATTCGTAGAGCTGAAATAATCACAGACATATCATAGATATAAGCTCCAAAGTCCAAAGCTGCGAGCAAAACATTTCACCCAAAGGATGACACTTCTATGAACAACTGGATTATTTAGTGAATCACGAAAGTCTGCAAATGCTGTGATTGTATTAAAAACACAGAAATTCTGGAGTAACTCAGCAGGTCTTGCAAAGTCCATGGAATGTAAAGATATATTTCTGATATTGCAGCTCTGAACCCTTTGTCAATTTATTAGCAAAGGTTTTTATTTTTTTATTTTTAATTTCGATAGACAGCATGGTAAAAAGCATTTTCAGCCCATGAGCCCAATTACACCCAATTAATCTACAACCCTGGTATGTTTTTTTTGAATGGTGGGAGCACCTGAAGGAAACCCATGCAGAAATTGGGAGAATGTATAAATTTCTGATAGACTATGCTGGATTTGATCCCTGGTTGCTGGCGGTGTAACAGTGTTGCGTGAACTGCTATGCTAACCATATCCTTGCTCAAGGAGTGTCCATACTCTGCTAAATGCACCACACACTGTATGTGAAGGACTTGCTTATTTACACATGGAATTTCAATGTGTGGTTCTCTGGTTTCAACAGCAGAGGTGCAGGTAGAAATGGGTCGAAATTTTTATTTCCCCACTGAGACACAAGAGTCAGGAAAGGGTGACCCAGACAGTAATCAGATGCTTTGCCTCATTGGATCAATAGCAGATCCAAAACCCAAAATGGTTAAAAGTATGCATGGATCTGCACTCGGTAGAGAGTTGAGAGAAACACAAGACTATCACGGCATCATTTTCTCTGGTTTCAACAGCAGAGGTGCAGGTAGAAATGGGTCGAAATTTTTATTTCCCCACTGAGACACAAGAGTCAGGAAAGGGTGACCCAGACAGTAATCAGATGCTTTGCCTCATTGGATCAATAGCAGATCCAAAACCCAAAATGGTTAAAAGTATGCATGGATCTGCACTCGGTAGAGAGTAGAGAGAAACACAAGACTATCACGGCATCATTTTCTCTGGTTTCAACAGCAGAGGTGCAGGTAGAAATGGGTCGAAATTTTTATTTCCCCACTGAGACACAAGAGTCAGGAAAGGGTGACCCAGACAGTAATCAGATGCTTTGCCTCATTGGATCAATAGCAGATCCAAAACCCAAAATGGTTAAAAGTATGCATGGATCTGCACTCGGTAGAGAGTAGAGAGAAACACAAGACTATCACGGCATCATTTTTTTACATTAAGGTCATTAACAACTCTCAACATCATATAAAAAAGCATTTCATTAAATAAGAAATTCTTGTCTTTTGTTATTTAGGGAACTGCACTGCAGATAGTGATTCAATTACCAGCCTATTGTAAATGCATCAAGGCAGAAAAGGTATGATAGGTAATCTTTCAGCATTATATACAAGTTAGAAAATGGCAAGGTAGTTTCAAAGCATCTCTTCACAATACATCAGAATGGGACAGAGAATCATGGTGGCAAGAGGGTGTTTCAGACTGTTGTCAACAATGGCCTTGACTGGACAAACCGCTGAGTTGGGCTAAGGTTGAAATGGCTTGTATTTCTGAAGTCGAAGTGCATCAATTTATATTTTGATGGAATGTAAATTTGTTGCGGGAATATAATATGCCGATATTAAAACATTTATTAAAGATATGGACAAAGGAAAATAAGATTTTAGGATCAAAAGATAAATTGTCAATCTTAACCCCCTAAAATAATAATCAGCTTATTCCTTTTTCAATGTTTAATAATAATTTAAAGAGTTGGGATTCTAAGGGTATAAAGACGTTACAGGATTGTTTTGTAGGACAGTTTCTTTCTTTTAATCAATTGAAAGAGCGTTTTGATATTGCTGAAAATTCTTTGTTTGTTTATTAACAACTTTGAGCTTTGGTGAAAGATATGTATGGTAGAGAGTTGATTTTACCTGTATTGACGGAATTTGAATCTTTGATTTCTTCTATACCAAAAAAGGGTTATATTTCAGTTATGTTCCAAGTGTTACAAGATAATATGAATAAACCAGAATGGGACAAGTCTAATCTTAAATGGGAAAATTATTTAGATTTTGTTTTTCCAGAAGATTATTGGGTGAATAGTGTTACTAAATTGATGAATGTGTGGTATGGAGTGGTTAATTATAATTTTTTACATCAGCTGTATTTAACTCCAGAGAAGTTGAAAAATATGGTTTTAGTAATTCGAACTCTTGTTTTAGATGTGGTGTGTGTATTGGTACTTTTTTTACATGCTGTTTGGTCTTGTGTTTATGTACAATCATTTTGGGAAGAAAATAGGTTAATTTTGGAAAAATTGTATGATATCAAGTTACCATTAGATCCATCTATTTTTTTAATGGGCTATATGGTTCCTTTAAAGGGTTTAGGGTTGGATAAACTTGAAATTGCATCTGTACGCTTAGCATTGTCTGTTGCTCGAAAATGTGTTGCAAGTACATGGAAAGATAATATAGTGATTAACATAATACGATGGGATAATGAACTGAAAGCTTGTATTGTTATGGAAAAAATTACATATAACTTCCATGAGAATTATTCTTTTTTGTTAATAAGTGGTTACCATATTTGGAATATATGCATTTAGATGTTCTTTGATTTATTATATATTCTTAGTTTCTGTTTATATGTTTTTGACTTTCCTTAAGAGAGCTGGCTAATGGGGTGGGAGGGTGGGTGGGGATTTAATTTTTTTAAATATTTTTATTTTTTTATTTTCCTGTTTTTTCTTACTGTATTTTTATATATACTTATATAAAATTGTCTTTATGGAATGTATGCTATATTATTACTCATGCCTTTTCAAATAAATAAAGTTTAAAAAAACAATGGCTTTGACAGAGAAAGATTGATCAACATATTGAATGACGATATAAATGGAATAGTGGTGGATTGCTCGAGTAACCGTCGGATGTAAATTGGAACTTCAGTAAAAAAAAAATCAATAATAAATTAATCAAAATGTCACCCACTCCCTCTGTCCGAAAGATGGCAAATAATTCAATTTTCATCAGCTCCCATTTTTCTTGTGTATTACTGTGGCAGATATTTTAATCTATCAAGGACAGTCATTTTCTCAGCATGTAGGTTTATTATTCATAAATGTAACAGAATAGATTCAACAGGCTTGAAAACATAATATTGAAACAAAATGAATTTACAAATCTGTGCAACGTGAATTATTCTCAGGTAGAAACACTGAATCAATTTTTCAATGGACTTCGAAACACTGGGTGCAATCAATTCAGAGTTTTGCTCTCCTAGAACTAGGACAATTGCAGTTTGTGGGCTGAAATTAAAGGATAAGCAACAATTGAATAATCTGTGGTGGTCACCACAAGGCAGGCGAACTGGCCCCGCTAATAAGCCATGCGGCGGGGCAGCTGGCCAAAATGGCGCCGTCGGGGGTTTCCCTTCCTTCCAGCTCGGGGCTCAGAAACCCACACTTGGGGAACACGTGACACTTGGGTGACGTCAGCGCCCTCCAGCGCAGTTCTCAGCCAGGTCTGGGCTGGGAATATAAGTGCAGCCCAGCAGCCTACAATAAACTAGTCTGCTCATTGAGCTTAACCCATCTGGTTGTGTGTGTTATTGTAGGAGCAGTGTAGCCGCCGCTACAATTGGTAACCCCGACTGGTTCAAATGTCTTTGAACCCATCATAAGCGAGCCTGGGATCAGCGCTATAGCCATAAAACTGCCTGAATTCTGGGTTTAGGAGCTGGAGACCTGGTTTAGCCATGCAGAGGCCCAGTTTCACCTCCGCCAGATTTAGTCCGATATGACCAAATTCTACCATGTAGTCGCTGCCCTGGACCAGGCCACCACCAGACATGTGCTGCACTTTGTTCAGCACCCATCCACTGAGGACAAGTACGAGACCATCAAGCGAGTGCTTACCGGGTCCCTCGGACTATCCAGACACCAGCGTGCCGCTCGGGTGCTGCACCTCAACGCCCAGGTCCCCGATGGAACTGATGGACGAGATGCTCGCACTCATGGGTGTGCAAACCAACTGCCCACTTTTCGAGCACATCTTTCTCGAACATATGCCCTGGGACATCCGCCCACTGCTGGTTCAGGAGAACTTCACTGACCTGAGGAAGGTCACCCAGAAGGTCCAAGAGCCATGGCTTGCATGATTCTTAGAAGGCTCAGTGGTCCAGCAGATCATGAGGCACAGGCACGGGCACGACCCTGCCAAGCCCACTCCTAGCGCTGCGGTAGAGCACCCAGCCCCTGCAGGGGCCCCCAAGAGCATAACCAAGACCGCAGCATCCACTTCAGGCCTCTGCTTTAACCACTAGTGCTGGGGAGACAAGGCTTGGAAGTGCCATCAGCCCTGCTCGTTCCAGGGAAACGACCAGGCTGGTCGCTGTTAATGGCTGTGGCGGCTGGCCAAGGACACAGCCTTCTCTACCTGTGGGACTCAGTCAGCAGCCTATGGTTCCTCGTTGACACTAGAGCCCAGCTCAGAATCATCCTGACCACAGCCTTCAAATCCAGGAACCGACCTCGTGGACCTCCCCTCCGTGCAACCAATGCAATGGCAATCTGGAAGTATGGAGACAAGACAGTCCACTTCCAGACCGGCCAACAGAATTTTGCGTGGAAGTTCACCATCTCATCCCTTCTGACTGCCATCCTGGGTGCAGACTTCCTCCTCAAACACGGGCTTCTGGTGGACATTCAAGGTAGGAGCCTGTTCGCCACGATGCCACCCGCTCGGAGCAACTGCAGATGGCCACAATCAGCACGCCCGGAGACGGGTTCCAGCAGATCCTGGATGAGTTCCCAACTCTCCTCAAGCCACGGTTCTCCACTGCCTCGCCATGCCATGGGGTGTTCCACCACATCCCCATCCAGGGCCCACCGGTTCAAGCCAAGGCACGCCAGCTCCCGCCTGACAAGCTCCCGGTAGCGAAGGAGGAGATTTTGCACCTGTTTGAGCTGGGGATCATTCGGCATTCCGACAGCCTGTGGGCCTCACCACTCCACCTGGTCCCGAAAGCTTCCGGTGGCTGGCGTCCATGCGGAGACTATCGACAGCTCAACGAGGCAACTATTCGTGACCATTGCCACATCCCTCACATCCAGGACTTTACAGCCAACCTGCACAGTGCGAGGGTCTTCTCCAAGGTTGACCTGGTGTGTGGATATCACCAGATCCTGATGCACCCTGAGGATATACCCAAGATGGCCATCATCACCGCCTTTAGTTTATTTGAATTCCTGCACATGCCGTTTGGGCTCGAGAATGCCGCTCAGACCATCCAGCGCCTCATGGACTCTGTGGGCAGGGACTTGGATTTTGTCTTTATTTATTTGGACAGCATCCTCGTCGCCAGCAAGGATTGGGCCCAACACAAGGCCCACCTGCGTGCCCTTTTCTCCCGGCTGGCCAACTTCTGCCTTACCATCAACCCAGCCAAGTGCCAGTTTGGGAAAGAGTCCATGCAGTTCCTGGGCCATACCATCATGGCCGAAGGAGCCATGCCCGCCACTCCAAAGGTCGCCACTATCAGGGAGTTCCGACACCTGGACAGCCTCAAGGGGCTGCAGGAATTTGTGGGTATGGTCAACTTTTACAACTGCTTCATCCCGGGAGCTGTGTGCATCATGCAGCCACTGTTCGCCTTCATTGCAGCCAAGCACAAGATGCTCGCTTGGATCCCAGAAGCCTGGTCCATATTCGAGGCCATCAAGGATGCCCTGGCAAAGCCACCATGCTCGCACACCGAGATGCATATGGCCCTCTCTGTCGCTGCCTCTGCCACAGCCATCGGTGCCATCCTGGAGCAGCAATTGAATGGACATTGGAAACCACTGGCATTCTTCAGCAACCTGCTTCGCCCACTGGAACGCAAGTATAGTGCCTTCGACCGTGCGTTACTGGGCATGTACCTGGCAGTGCGGCATTTCTGCTATTTTTTGGAGGGGAGAACTTTTACTATTTTCACAGACCACAAACCCCTCACTCAGGTGCTTGCGATGGCAAAGGATCCCTGGTCGGTTCGCCAGCAGCGTCACCTCTCCTTCGTGTCGGAGTTTACCACTGACGTTCAGCACAAGGCGGGGAAGGACAATATAGTTGCTGATGCACTCTCGCAACTGGCCATCTGCATGCTGATGCCCGGCCTTGATTTCGACCAGCTCACCCGGGACGAGGAAGCTGATGACGAGATGAGGGCCTTCAAGACCGCCATCATCGGCCTGTGGTTCCGAGACCTCCCGAATCTGAGCGGCAAAGGAACCATCCTGTACGATATCTCCATGGACACCCCGCGGCCAGTGGTTGCTCAGCAGTGGTGCAAGCAGGTCTTCCGTCACATGCATAACCTTTCACATCCGTCCATCAGGTCCATGCTCCAGATGGTGGCAGAATGGTTCATATGCCATTAGCTGCGGAAGCAGATCATGGGCTAGGCCAGAACATGCACCCATTGCCAGATGTCCAATGTGCTCACCAATGTGCCTGTACAGGAGTTTGAGCACGTTCGGGAATGGATCAGCCACATTCACGTGGACATCATCGGGCCCTTACCCATTTCCCGGGGCATCCGTTACCAGTTTACGGTGGTGGACTGCACCACTTGCTTGCTCGAGGTGATCCCAATGCCAGATGCCTCCACCGACTCTTGCTCCCAAGCCCTGTTACATGGTTGGGTCACCCGGTTCAGTCACCCGGATCGGCGTCCCGGCTCACCTCACCAGCGATTGAGGCGCCCAGTTCACATCTGTGCTCTGGGCACAGCTCGCCAACAGGTTGGGGATACAGCTACACTGCACCACGGCCTACCACCCGGAGGCCAATGGACTGGTCGAACGTCACTTAAGTCGCTGCTCATGGCCCGCCTCACTGGTCCCGACTGGACGGATGAACTGCCTTGGGTGCTCTTGGGCATCCACTCCACTCCCAAGGAAGATCTGCAGGCATTATCAGCTGAGCTGGTTTATGGTGCGCCGCTGGCACTACCTGGTGAGTTCGTCAACGCACCTCACAATCCCCAGCGGTCGCCGCCTGAACTACCTCCTCACCTCAGGGCATGCTTGGACTCCTTCGAACCCCCACCACTGCCCAGGCATGGCACCCACCCGATTCATGTTCCTGGCGAGTTGCTTCCCATGGAGTTCATTTTCGTTTGGCATGGCCCGACCGCAGCACCTCTGGAGGGACCATACGAGGGGCCATACAGGGTAATATAGCGTGCCAGCTCGACATTCACGCTGGACCTGGACGGCAGGCATGAGCTATTTACCATGGACAGGCTGAAGCCAGCGCACCTCGATCCCACCGAGACCGTGGTCATTGCTCAGCCCAAGAAGCGAGGCCTCCCAGCAAAAAAGGATATTGGCGCCGGTTCTGCGGGGGGGGCTGTGTGGTGGCTCACCACAAGGCAGGCGAACCAGCTCTTCTCGTAAGCCACACGGCGGGGAAGCCGGCCAAAATGGCGCCGTCGGGGGTTTCCCTTCCTTCCAGTTCGGAGATTAGAAACCCGCGCTTGGGGACCACGTGACACCCGGTGATGTCAGCACCCTCCAGCGCAGTTCTCATCCAGGGTCAGGGCTGCGAGTATAAGTGCAGCCCAGCAACCTGCAAAAAACTAGTCTGTTCACTGAGCTCAACCTGTCTGGTTGTGTGTGTTATTGCAGGAGCAGTGTAGCTGCCGCTACAAATCTGTGATATATTTTTAAAATTTATATATCTGTGTGCCTTTAAACTTAGTAGATTGTTTGGGCCTCTCAAAGGAATGTAAATACAATAAAACCTCTGGTACCCAACACCTATGGGAATTGGTAGATGCTGGAGAAATGTATTTTCTGGTTGCTTGAGACTTGCTCTTAGAATGCCTAACTAATACACCTGCATTAAGAATAAACAGTGCAAAAGACAAAAGACAAAAATACTATAGTGCACTGACACTGAACAAACTTCACTTGCATGAATGTATAAACCTTGAAGCATTTTACTTTATTTTCAGTAATGTTAAACCTCATTGACTGATTGAGGCAGAGTGGAATGGGGAGGATGCAAGGGGTCATGGGTAGGATTGGTCTCGGGAGGCGTGTCCAGCCAGCAGCAGCCAACCATAGCATAACAGTGGTTTACCACATACATCCTTCCTTTTTCAGAAGAGTCCTGTGAAGTGAGGAAAAAAAGATGAAACAATATACATTTTACAGATTACATCTCTCAGGGGGTATCCTCTGCTGCAGTGAATGACATGGTAATGGTTGGTATGCTACTGTAGCGTCCTGAGCAGCTTGTGAGTTGGTCGGTTATCACTGATTACTGTTTGTTCAGGGGAGGGGCAGGTGAAGGGGTAAGAGATTGTGGTGCAGGTACATCACTGGTGACAGCAGTGGCCAAGGGTGGAAAGTGGTCTGCTGTAGGCTCAGGGACCCCTAAGGTAGAAGTGAGAAGTATCTGTTGGATAGCTGTGGTCGTGAAGGTGCCCAATGTTGCCAGATCCCGGATCAAGACTGTGTCCTCGCACCTGTCAGGAAAGACAATGTAGGCTTACTAGGGGTTACCGTGGAGGAGGCAGCCAAAGGGTCCATCTTAGATTGCCTGGTGTGCTTTCAAAGCAGGACCAGTCATGGAGAGGTAAGCCAGGCAGGCAGCATAGACCCTGATGCAGACTTCCTCGGGAAAGCAAACATCTGTTCCTGAGACATGCCGTACATAAAAATGACTGGATGGAATGGAATGCATCTGGGAGGACTTCCTGCCATTGGGAGATGGGAAGGCTCTGTGATCTCAGTGCCAGAAGAATGGTTTTCCTGACCGTGGCATTCTCCCTTTTCTCTTGCCATTTCCTCTAAGGTTGTAGCTGGTGGTCCTGCTTCTGATGATTCCCCTGGCCAGCAGGTACTGTCACAGCTTATTCTTCCTGAATGAGGTCCACAGTCACTGTACTTGAAGCTGTGGTACCCAAAGTGTGTGAAGATATTGCGGAGGGCCTTGATAACTGTGGTTGTGGTCATGTCTGGGCATGCGATGGAGAAAGGGAAATAGGGGTATTCATCATTGCTTGTAAGGAAGTAGGCATTCACGTTGGAGGAGGGGAGGACCCCCTTGAAATCAATGCTCGAAGAGGTGAGTACCTTGATCAGGTACACCTTGTCCAATCAGTAGAATTGCGGCTTGCATTCAGCCAAGACCTGGCCTTTTTAGTCATTGTTCAGACTTCCTCAATAGCGTATGGTGGATTCCAAGCTTTGATAAAAAGGAAAAGCCAAATTACTCTGGGGTGACAAAGGTTATTATGGAGATTCTACAGTCTGTCCATTTGAATACTGGCACAGGTTCTACAGGATAGAGCATCCAGGAGCTCATTAAATTTGCCAGACTGGTAGAAGGTGTAAGTGGACAGTTCAATTCTCCACCTGAGGATATTATCGTTCTAAATTTTTCCCCTTTGCTTATTATTAAACATGAATGGGACCACTATCTGATAGATGAGGAGATTGAATTGTTTCCCAGCGAGGTAGTTCCTCCAATAGCATACTGAATCCATGATGGCCCAAGCATCCTCTCGACAGAAGAATGGCGAATTTCAGGCCCTGGAGGGTGTGTGAGAAGAAGGTGATGTGTCTGCCTACTTGGTTGAGTGTAGCAGCCAGGGCAAAGTTAGACACATCACTCTCCAATTAGAAAGGTGTCCACTCATCTATGACATGCATGGTTGCCTTGGCAATGTCATCCTTGATAGTCGAATGCAGCTTGAGCCTCTGCTGGAAGGGGAAACATGGTGGCTTTGACCAATGGGCGAATCTTGTTTGCATAGTTGGGGTCCCAGTGAGCATAATATGAGAAGAACCTGATGGATCTCGTCAGTGCTTTGAGGGTATGTGGAAGGGGTAGCTCCAGCAATGGGCACATGCAGTCAATGTCAGGGTCTATGACCCTGTTTTCAACCACACAGCTGAGGATGGCTAGTTTTGCTGTCCAGAACACACATTTGTCCTTGTTATATGTAAGGTTCAGGCCTTTTGCTGCATGGAGGTAATTAAGAAGATTTGCATCATGATCTTGCAGGACTTGGCCATAGATGGTTACTATTATGTCTCTGTGTTACTTGGGAGGCTTCTTAAATAACTTTGTGATGGAATAAGCAAATAACAAAAGAGACTTTAATTACTGATGCCTTCTACCATCTCAGGGAACTGTTCACACACTCACATATACATATTACCTATAGTGGGGTACTACAGTTTCTACAGTGAGAAGGGTATATTCTTACGCGGTTACAAAATAGTTCACATGATCCTAACTATATAACATATCTCCTTCTCAAAATAAAGAAAAAGATTAGTGTTCTTTATCACTTTTTTTCCAGTGCATCTTAAGTAAATTAACTTGTAAACTAGTTTATTTTCACAACTATTTTTAAATAGTTCTTATCGATATCACACTGGGAGCAGTATGTTGCTTCGTCATCTTGTGGATTTAGCTGTGACCATTGGGCTGTGTGTGGCTGGTACAGGTGTAGGTGATGTAGCTTGCTCCTCCTGACAACTGCTGTATTGATGTTTCGTTATTAGTAGTTGTGGTCTCTTCACTTGATACCTCATTTGATATTGGAGTTGCAGCTTTGCTGGCATCAAAGCTTTCTGCTTCATCACATCTTGTGATGGCCAGATGTGAATTCTGTTCCTCCTCAGCTGATTTCCAGAGTCTGTCTGAACAATGTATGATCTTGTGTCTCAGCTTCTCTGATGACCTTTGTTGGGATCCATATTTTCAACATCGGCTCTTGAATATGCACATGCTGACCTCTGAAGAGTTCTGGCAATGTCTGTACATGTTTGTTATAATGCTGATGTCTTTCTTCTTGCTAATCAGCCAGTCTTCTTCTGGTTTCCGCTTGGTCTTCTGGGGACCTTTGTCACCCCAGAGTATTTTGCTTGGCAGAGTTGTGTTATCTCTCCTGTAATTTAGAAGTTTTGCTGGGGGTTGCTTGTAAAGAAAGAAGAGCTAGGTATGGGTCTTCTTTTGTTTCATGACAGTTAATTAGTGTATGTTTCAGTTTGCACTTGTCTTTCAATGAATCCATGACCTTTGGGGTAGTATGGGGATGATGTAGTGATACTCTGCAGCCAGCATTTTGAATTCTTGTGATATGAACTGTGTTCCATTGACACATATTACTTGTTCGAGTATTCCTTGTTCATCAAGGATCACTCTCATTTCTGAGGTGATAGTTGATGCCCTCAGGTCTTTCACACTTTTGATGAATGGAAACTTAGAGTAGTAACAGGCTACTATTAAATAGCACTCTTGATTCTCAGTGAACAAGTCTGGCCCCACTGTGTGCCATGGCCTGGAAGGTACTTCTGTGGAAATCATTTTCTCTTTTTTTTGTGTGTTTCTGTTGATGCTTTTCGATACCCTTTTATTATGTCCTCTGGGAACATCTGGTGGTAGAGTCTGAGTGGAAGGACATTGCTTTGTGTTCCAGTATTGTTGGCTTGTTCTGGATTGTCCTCTGTATTTGGATCCTTATGTGCTTCCATCTGTCATTTCACCCTACATTTCATGAAGGTATATGGATTCTATGTCCAGTATTTGGGTATTGGAGTCCTCATTGTTGTTTCCTTTTATGTGGTGGATTTTCTCCTTCTCTTTTTACTTCACTGGTATTACTGTTTTCTTCATTCCAGACTTGCACATCTTCACCCAGTGGTTTGCTTTACCACAGGCTCTACATTCAGAACTGTACATGGAGCATTTGTTTCAGTCATCGAAGGGGTGATCTCCGCCGCATTTCCTGCAGGTCTTCGGGGTTTGACTTTTTATGACTGTGTTCTTCATAGAATCAACCCTTCCTTCTCTTTGCTGTGGGTGGGTCTTTATAGATAGGGAATTCATTTGCCCCTTGTGGCTTTGAAGTCTCTGGCTTCAAGTTATCCTTCCCTATAAATGCCTTTTGCACTTCGGGATTAGTACTTCCCCTTATTAATTCATCAACTAATCTTTCCTCTGTATCCTTAAATCTGCATTTTGCATCAACAATTTTTAGTCTAGTGAGGAAGTTATCAACAGTTTCATCAGTCTCTTGCATTAATCCTTGAAATTAATAAGTGTTTAATTCTATGATTAGACCAGGGTTGAAGGTGAGAAGCAAACTTTGCTAATATCTGCCCTGGATCATTTTTCTCCACCTCTGTAAGCTCCCAGTTATTAAATAAATCAAGGCCTCGCTCCCTTGTCCAAAGAAGTATATAACTGACCTTCTCCTCTGTTGTTGCATTTTAAAAATAGCTTTTGAATGCTAAATTGCACTTCTACTGAAACTTTTTAAACAATTCAGCAATGTCTTCAGCCTCCCTGTCCATCACTGGGTGAACTGTTGTTGCTCCAGCCATTTTTTTCAGTATTTTTCTCTTTGTATTTCAGTGACTTAAAATCAATTGTTGGCTTTGTTCTTGTTCTCTTATACCGCTGCCACCATGTTGTGTCTCTGTGTTACTTGGGAGGATTCTTAAATAACTTAGAAATGCAAGATTCAAATAACAAATGAGACTTTACTTACTGATGCCTTCCACCATCTCAGGAAACTGTTGACACACACTCACATGTACATATACATACACCCCACAGTCGTGCACTACAGTTAATACAGTGAGAAGCATGTATTCTTACGTGGCTAAAAAATAGTTCACATGATCCTGACTAAATAACAGTTACATTATCTAGGTATGAGATGGTGGCCTGCAGTTTATAGTGGTCCACTGTGACGCGAAAGGGACCCGGAGAAAGTGATAGAGATGGGCATCTGCCTCAAATGTGATATACATGGCGGGTTAGGAACTAGTGATATGCCAACTTCAGGTCAATCATAGAGAATACCTGATACTGTGCAATCTGGCTGACCAAATCGCATATGTGGGGAAGGGTACGTGTCGAGTTGCGTGTACTGGTTAATGGTCTGGCTATAGTCTATGACCATCCTATTCTTTTTCCCATTCTTGACCACAACCACTTGGGGTCTCCAAGGGCTATTACTGGCCTCAATGGTGCCCTCATCTAACAAGCGCTGAACCTCTGACTTAATTAACGCTTTGTCTGCTGCAGAGTACTGTCTATTCCTAATGGTCACCGGCTTGCATTCAGGGGTGAGGTTGTCAAACTAATCAAGGATAGGGAGACGCTTTCAAAATGTTATCCCAACAGCGAGCGGCATCAATCACCCCTTCATCCTGGGTCAAATTATTTTATTCAAATACGACTTTATTCAAACAGCTGCTACGAGCAAAGCATGACCAAACCATTCTGCTGGTGAAACATTTGCTCTCATCTTCACCAAAGGTTTATGTGCTGTTTCAGAGAAATTTACAATTTTAAACTTACAATTTTTTTAACGTATTATTTTATTCTTATTTATTTTCATTTGTAAAATGTATTTTCCTCAATTTTTTTGCCAGTTGTTTGAGGCTGGCAGTTTTTTGAATTCCAAATACCATGGGTTTTACTGCACTGACTAAAAGCAGTCAAGGGCGAGCACTTCTGACTGTAATGGTTGCAAATGCTTCTAGGTATATTTGTATTCACTGAGATTAGAATGCATGAGAAGCCATCTCCTTTCAGAAGTAGTTTAATTGCCCATCACTATTGACAGCTGAAATTGGTAAGACTGCAACCTTACATTCCTGTATCCATTAGGTTTGTTTACCTGTGTTCTATTTGCATATTACTGTGACTTGTGTTGTTGCTATTCAACTCCCCTCATTTTTCATCAACCATCCACCCCTCACACCATTTAATGACAGCCTATCGCGAGAGACAGCATATCAAGTTAGGAAGCCAAAGTAGAACTGCTGAGCAAGCACCAATGTACATATGTAGCTGGGCATACAAGCCAACAACCTTGACTCATTCTGGAGATGTGGGTTGTGAGCCAATAGGTATAGGAGAATTTAATATCTGACATGGGCTGGAAATGGCAAATGAAATTTAATGCAGACAAGTGTGAGATGTTGCATTTTAGAAAGACAAACCAAGAAAGGACTGATAGGGCACTAGGACTGCAGTTGAACAGAGAGATCTGGGAATACAGACACATAATTTCATGAAAGTGGCGTCACATGTAGATTTGTAGTGAGCTTCTGGCATATTGGCCTTCGTTGAGAATCGGAGATGCGATGTTATCCTAAAGTTGTATAAAATATTGATGAGGCCAAATTTGAAATGTTGTGTGCAATTTTGGTCACCTAACTACAGAATAGATATTATTAAGATTGAAAAAACGCAGAGAAGATTTATTAGGATGCTGCCAGGACTTCAGGAACAGAGTTACAGGGAAAGGTTAAACAGGTTAGGACTTTATTCCATAGACTGTAGAAGAATGAGCATGATTTGATAGAGGTACACAAAATTATGATGGCTTTTGGTAGAGTAGATGCAAGTAGGCTTTTTCCACTGAGGTTAAATGAGATACAAATTAGAGGACAGGGTTTAAGGGTGAAAAGCGAAAAGTTTACGGAGAATATGAGAACATGGAACAAAAATGGTAAATACAAGCTCAGTTTTCATATTTGAAAAAAAAATCTTTGGACAGGTTCATGGATGGGAGGGGTATGGAGGGCTATGGACTATATGCAGGTCAGTGGGATGAGGCACAATATTAGTTTGGCACAGAATAGAAGGATTGAAGGGCCTGTTTTCTGTGTTGTAATGTTCTATGTTTCTAAGGTCAATTAAATAAATTTTGATTAAAAAAACGATGAACTTAAAATTGAGTTTTGTAAAAATAATGTTGCTCTGGCTGCAAGTATAAAAACATTACCCGAGCAAAAGATTTTTAAAAATCTGCTGGAACATCCTTTCTTTTTATTCATTCAATTGATGTGGCCCAGATACAATCAGTGATGCTATTATATTGCTGATTGCTTCCATCACACTCTGCTATATCTATGTGACATAATGGAGTGCAGGAAACCTTATCACAGCAATTATGTTTTCTTAAATACAAATGAGCTTTTTCTCAATTTCTCATTTCCCTGGCCACAAACACTGCTCAGATAGAGAACGGTGACCTTCTGTAAGACTTCTGCATCACAACTTATAATAATCAATCTACTCAAAATAGATTCTGCTCTAATCTTTCCTTTCTCAGACTGTAAATGACCTGTTGTGTCCATTCTGGCTGACAATGACTCCACGATTGGTAGTCATAGTTGATGAGGGATTGTTTGCAAAGGTCATATTGACTGATTTTCCACTACAATGGAACCTTAAACTGACATGGTCTAAAATTGTGATGACTTAAATGAAAAGTAAAATCGTTGATGGTTTTATGTATCATATATTTTGGTGTAGAAGACGACCCTTGTCTTCTGACTATCCATCCCATAGAATGATGATGGTTCCTTTCAATCAGTTTGTCGGATTTGATATGGGGATACTTCACTTGTCAGAAAGGAACAACAGGTGCGTGAATAGATTTTAAGTGAGTAGAGGGTGCACAGCTCCAGACCCACCCTCCCGATATCCCCTCCTGGATCTAGCACCACAGTGAGGTCCAAGACTGCTGGGAGAAGATCTGTTGCAGTGAATGGCCAGACCAAGATTTGATGCAAGGGATGCCCTTTCTGTGCTTCACAGCACACGTTTGCTAGATGGCCCTTGGATGAGGATGAGGGGATTTGTCTGCCCTTTGACAAGTCTTGTTTTTCACCCTGCAAAGTGTATAGCCACCCATTGCACCAGGCAAGCTTGGTGGGAAAACTGGTTTAGTCACCGACCACCTGACCATGCGACAGGTAGTACTGGGTTACATGGTAGCAGAGCACTCTGATGAGTGATCTTTGAAGCACCCAAAAAAAAAACCGCCATATACAAGGATTGTCTTATAGGCCAGATACAAAAATGTGACCTTATTCTGTAATATTATTGTTTAATATCTCTGTATTAATTCATTACTTACTATGTATTTTTTATATCTCTTTGAACTGTATGTGTTTATAAATTATAATAATAATAAAAAGATTGAAAAAGTAAAGTAAAAATGTGACCTTAAAATTCTATTCAAATATCGCTTGATTGGTTCTATAACCCACTCAGACCCCATCCTACAACATTGTTTTTTAAAGTTACCGGTATATTAGAAAGAAAATTTTATTATAAAAACACATCTAAACCTTCAAAATCAATATCAGTGTCATCGACTGAGGCAAATAACTCGGCAAGCACACATGGAGTCTCATTGTTTATGCTGTCATCATACGTGTCCCAGTCTGAATCTGATGAGTCAGCTTCATCCTCATTGTCCCCACACTGAATCATCCTCTGTACCATCCATTGCACTAGAGATGCAGCACCTTTTGAAAGATTTTCTCTACAGTATCTACTTTCACTTTATCCCATGCTTTGATCACAAAAATCACACAGCACATCAAGTGGTGCAGTATGCATTGCCCTGCCATTTATAAAAGATTTTTCAGCATTCATCATCCAATTATTCCATTCTTCACGCACATGATCTTTAAATGACTTGTTTAAGCAGACATCTTGTGGTTGCAATGGAGAAGTCAAACCACCTGGTATATCAGGAATCACAGTATTTTTTAATGCTAATCCATTTTTAATGTTATCAGGTAAATGGTTGTGAAACATATCCCAGACCAACAAATTCCCTTCTTTGCGTAAACCATCCACACATTGTCTATTCATAATTTTACACCACTTTCATCCATCCATCCTTTTTCATGAAAATGTACAAAAACACCTGGTGGGAATTTGATTTTAAGTTTTCATTTGGCACTTGAAGATGACTTTGTATCATCAGCCATGCATGATAGCACCACCGTAAACCTGGTCCTTTTATGGCCGATAATTCTGGCTTGCACAATTTTACATTCCATTTTATTGCATATCATGTCGGTTCATGGAGGTTTCCAATGTTCGACAAAGAAAACTGGTGTTTCTGCCACTGACATAATAAACTGCTGCATACTGATAACTTTACGATCAAGAGTTTTGGTAGTTTTTGATGTTACGGAGTCCAGAGGACCCCCAAAACCAGCAGCAATAGATATGCACCACAACACAGGGTTACTTCAACAAAAGCTGTTTTTAATTATATTTGAACAAGAAAACAGAATTCAACTTTAACTTATTACTTAACCTACCAAACTACTTAATCCCCCATCTAATATGAAGCACAGGTGTGTGTAATGTATATTTAAGATTAGAAAAGTTCTTTGGATCACAGTCCAGTCTCATTGGTTGCAGGCCATTCTTGTATTGTGCACAGAAGTTAGCATTAACAAAGTTCACCACTCAGGAGGGTTCTTGCTGGTTTTCAGAGAAAGATTCCTTTTCCAGGACATCTGCAATTGATTCCTTCTCAATCAGTCTTGCTGACGAAACTTGCCCCCTTTAGGGTTCTCCAAATGATCCTCTTTCTTTCAGGTCATCTTTCACACCGCCAGTCTTCTCCTTTGATCAGGCAGCCTTCCAAAGTTTGCCAGCCTGTCCATCTGGAATGGATTTCTGTGTCTCTCCTCTCAGTTTCACACGCTTCCTCTCTGAGAGCAAAACCCTTCTCCTCTGCCTGCAAAGATCACATGCTCTCCCAGGCAAGCTGCTGTCGATACTTTGTTGCCTCCTGCAAAAAGCATTCTGCAAAAGTCCTGCAAATATTCTGTGTTTTAAAATGTGTGTGTGTGCAAGCTGCTCCAACAATTCCTCCCAAACCACCTCGAAATACTCTATCACACCTTCCCCCTTTAAAGGGAATTTTAACTCTTGAGTTAAAATTCAGTTATAACTAAACTGTCTTAAAATCACTAAAGAGATAACAATAAATAATATATAACATGTAATATATTACAGTAATTCAATTTTGAAAGTATTTTTATACACGATCAATTTTAACATCTTGACAAACAATCGGCAATCATATTATTTACACCTCTGGTCCGGGGTGAGGGGGGGATGGAGGGGGCAGGGGAGGGAACAGTCTGGGTCGGGTGATGATTGAGGACTCCTGGGAGTAAGGGGGGTTAGAAGTCTCCCAGAGGACTGACTCCTGGAGAGGACAGCTGGGTGGCTCGGCCTCCAGTATTGCATTCCTGCGTGGGGTGGTCTGCTCCATGGGATGGTCAGTGGCAGGCCAGGCAGTTTTGGGATCCACTGTCCTCGCCAGGTCTCGGATAGGCACAGTGTCCTCATGGCCATCGGGGTACCTCACAAATGCGTATTGAGGGTTGGCATGTATGAGGTGTACCGCTTCCACCAATGGATCCATCTTATGATCCCTCACGTGTCTCCGAGCAGGACTGGCCCTGGGGTTAACAGCCAAGGATGAATGGAGGAACCATTCACCGATCTCCTAGGGAAAGTAAACAAGTGGTGTTAGTTGTGGTCCACAGGAGTGATCAGATGGCGTGGAGCGCTTCGGGCAAAATGTCCTGCCAGCAGGACACCAGCATGTTTTTGGACATAAGGGCCAGGAGCACCGCCTTTCAGATGGTGGCATTCTCCCTTTCCACCTGGCCATTACCCCCTGGGATTATAGCTGGTGGTCCTACTGGTAACTATGCCTCTGGCCAGGAAGTACTGTCGCAGTTCCTCACTCGTGAACGAGGACCCCGATCACTGTGGATATAATTGGGGTACCCGAACAGGGTGAAGATACTACGCAGTGCATAGCAAAGGGGAACCTGGAGAACCTGTCCACACCGTGGTGGGTAGGGAGCCCTTGAAATTGACACTGAGCCATTCAAAAGGCGTGTGGCCTTCATAAGATGTGCCTTTTCGGGTTGGTAGAACTGAGGCTTAAATTCAGCACAGATCTGGCAGCGTCTGGTCATGGACTGCATGTCCTCAATGGAGTACAGAAGGTTCTGATTCTTGATGAAGCGGTTTAACCTTGTGACTCTGGGGTGGCACAGACTGTCGTGGAGGGTCTGGAGGCGGTCGACATGTGCACTGGTGCACATTCCCTGGGATAGAGTGTCTGGGGGATCGTTGAGTTTACCTGGTCGATACAAGATGTCATAATTATAGGTGGAGAGCTTGATCCTCCATCTAAGAATCTTGTCATTTTTGATTTTAGCCCACTATTTAGTATTAAACATGAAGGCCACAGCCCTCTGGTCTATCAGCAGGGTAAACTGTTTACTGGCCATGTAATGTCGCCAGTGGTGCACCACCTCAACAATCGCTTGGGCCTCCTTCTCAACTGAGGAGTGATGTACCTTGGGACCGTGAAGGGTGTGGGAGAAAAATGCTACTGGCCTGCCTGTCTGGTTAAGAGTGGAGGCCAGTGCAAAATCAGAGGCCTTACTCTTCACCTGAAAAGGGATGGACTCGTCCACGGCAGCATCGTGGGCTTTGCAATGTCTCCTTGGATTTGGTAGAATGCAGCTTTGGCTTCTGCCAATAACAGGAAGGTTGTGGATCTAATCAGGGGTTGGACTTTATCAGCATAATTGGGCACCCATTGTGCATAATTGGAAAACATCCCCAGGCATCTCTTCATCGCCCTTAGGGTGTTTGGGACTGGGAGCTCCATAAGAGGTTACATCTGGTCGTGGTCCAGGGCAATGACACCATGCATCACGACGTATCCGAGGAGGGCCAGGCAGTCTACCTTGAACACGCACTTGTCCTTATTGTACATCAAGTTGAGAGACTTGGTCATACGTAAAAAAATTGTCAGGTTCACGTCGTGGTCCTGGTGGTCGTGGCTGCAGATGGTGACATTGTCAAGGTATGGGAATGTCGTCGACAGCTTGTGCTCCTCCACTGTCTGATGCATAACCCTCTGTAAAGCAGAGACACTGTTAGTCACACCAAAAGGTACCCACAGGAAGTGAAAAAGTTTGCCATCGGCCTCAAAACCCATGTAGAGCCGGAAGCTCAGGCGGAGGGGAAGTTGATGATAAGCTGACTTGAGGTTAATGGATGAAAAATCTCTGTAATGTGCGACCTTGTTCACCAAGTCGCCTATCCGGGATAGAGGATATGCATCCAACTGAGTGAAGCGGTTGATGGTTTGACTATAATCAATCAACATTCGGGGCTTGCTTGCCCCTCTGACCACGTGGACCTGTACCCTCAAGGGGCTGGAGCTAGGGGCGATGATCCCTTCCACTAAGAGTCGCTGAACCTCGGCCTGGATGAATGCCATATCCTCAGTCCTGTAGTGCCTGCTCTTGGTGGCGATCAGTTTACAATCCAGGGTGAGGTTTGCGAATATTGACGGACGGGCCACCTGCAGGGTGGTGAGGCTGCAGGTCGGTGCTGGAGGCTGGGTGTTTGATTGGGGGGGGGGAGTGGGGTCCGTAAGCTGTGGGTTGCAAACAGTGAGCGGCAGTTGGGGGCCCCCGAACGCCATCGTCACACTCCTGAACTGACTCTGGAAGTCGAGGCCCAGGAGGATCGGCATGACCAACAACAGAAATTTATTATAACATTACCCCCACCTCCACCATCAGAGATGCCATACAGTACCCCCGAATACAAGTTTGCTGGTCTTTTGCCGCCATCGACACTGATCCAGTCATCGGTCAAATGGGTATTGAGAGTCTACAGGCCATCTTGGGTGGATAAAACCTTTGGTACTGCCACTATCAAAGAGGCAGTACGATTTGTGCCCATTCACTTCGATCTGCATTATGGAGTTCGTGATCAGGTGAGGATTGGCTTGGTTCAAGGTGATCGATGCCAGGATGGGTGCGTCGTCATCATCGTCAGTGGGGAGGTCTGATGTCCAAGATGGTGGCCTCCATGTAGATTACATTGCCAACGTCGATGAAGAAGGCAGAAATGGTGCTGTCGGGGGCAGAAGTGATATCATTGATTAGAGCTGTCGCTGCTTAGAAGATGGAGGCAGGAGCAGGTAAAGTAGCATCCCCCTTACCACGCACGCAGCTGGCACCAGAAGCTCCTCAACCATACATGCTGCGCTGCTTTGGGATGGGGCTCTGGTCTTGGAGACCTTTTATCCCACAGCCCGAGCAAGTAGCTCCTTTTGCGGGGCAGAGACATAGTGGATGTCTTGCCTGCCCACAGAAGTTGCATCTTGATGAACCCGGCACCACTGCAGCTGCGGTCGGATTGGCCATCCCCAACGCTGAATCCCTGGATGGCAGCCCTCATGGCAGCACATAGTGGATAGGCCCACTTCTGCTCGCGATCGACTCCGCATGGTGCTGGGCTGAGTCTAAGGTTCTGGCCAGTTGGATCGTTCATTTCAATGGGAGTTGATCCTCCTCAAGGAGACCTTTTCGGATATAGTCCAACCTCAACCATGACACGCAAACATCCCGGACCAGGTCTTCCATGCACTGGGCCCCCGGCCCAGGGACCGTGGGGTTCCCCAAACAGTCTTTTCCCAGTGTGATCAGGGCTTGGACGAACTCTTCTACTGACTCACCAGGCTGCTGTTTTCTGGACGCCAGGAGGTTGGGCTAGTATAGCACCCATAGCTCACCCATCGATGAGGTGTAGGTCGTGCAGCTTCTGATGGCCTGGAAAGCCCTCTGGTCGACTCTTGCCTGTAGGACTTTAAGCCTCTTCTCATCCAAGTCAACCACTCCAGCAGCGGTCTCCAGAAAGTTGTTGAAACAATTGATCCACTGTTCAAAGATTTCTGATGCACCATGGACTTGCGGATCCACCTCTAGTCAATTGGGGCGCAGCAACTTCTCCATTACCAGAGACGTTAAAATTTTATGTACAATAAATTGTTGGGCACTACCAGTTGCCCCATTAATCACAAAGACGAAGACTGAGGGGAACGATAGGCTTTATTGTACTGAAGACTTGAGCTGGCCCGGATCCAAGCTAGGAAAGTGCAGGGAAGGGAGAGGTGGCTCGACCTCTATGGCCTGGGCCACAGGGGAGGAGTCCAGGGGAAAGTGTCATCAGGGGGCGGGCCAGCCTGTGCCTTTACTGGCCAATGAGTACATACAATCCATACCATTACACCTTCTTAGATTTGAATCCTGCTGACTACGTATAATTTTCGGGTTGGCATGGTTTTAGCAAAGCTGTTATTTATAAGGTCAATGTCTAAATAGAAAGGTTTTAAAAATTATGTTAGTTGTCATTTTGGTGCAATTTTTTAAGCAGTATTTTTGTTTTTTTTTCAATACGTGAGGAGAGAAGACCTCAAAAGTAAAAGTTGGGGAGTTTATTTTTCAATCTGAACCATTTTGCAAAGATGAAACTTTAGATTTGCTGAATGTAACTGAGAGCAACAAGGATAACCTTCATGATTGAAACCTCTTTAATGGCTTGAAATCAATGGGGAATTGGAGATAGGTATTATTATGGGGGAGCAACATGTCCTTTGTTTTCTGTAGCATTGCACCACAGCAGGGGAGGTAATATCAAAACCCAGAAAATCTTTCTCACAGAATCTCATTTCAATCACACTGTAGTACTCACCAATGGAATAGATGAACTGGAAAAGAAAATTGAAACTGCACCACAAAAGTCATGAGCTTTTTCACCTTCAATTGTTCCAGCTGCATATTGCACAATAACAATAACTTGTCGTTTTTTTTTCTCCCATTTGTTGAATATAATATGCTTTTCTGGTGCATTTGCTCTCATTCACAGTGAACCCATCTGAAACATTTGACAATTATGATATTTTTGCTGACAATACACTTTAAGAAGAGAGGACTTAAACAATCTGCAGAGTCTGAGATGTCTGTATTCTTCTTTGGCTTGGCTTCGCGGACGAAGATTTATGCAGGGGGTAAAAGTCCACGTCAGCTGCAGGCTCGTTTGTGGCTGACAAGTCCGATGCGGGACAGGCAGACACGGTTGCAGCGGCTGCAGGGGAAAATTGGTTGGTTGGGGTTGGGTGTTGGGTTTTTCCTCCTTTGCCTTTTGTCAGTGAGGTGGGCTCTGCGGTCTTCTTCAAAGGAGGTTGCTGCTCGCCAAACTGTGAGGCGCCAAGATGCACGGTTTGAGGCGATATCAGCCCACTGGCGGTGGTCAATGTGGCAGGCACCAAGAGATTTCTTTAGGCAGTCCTTGTACCTTTTCTTTGGTGCACCTCTGTCACGGTGGCCAGTGGAGAGCTCGCCATATAACACGATCTTGGGAAGGCGATGGTCCTCCATTCTGGAGACGTGACCCACCCAGCGCAGCTCGATCTTCAGCAGCGTGGACTCGATGCTGTCGACCTCTGCCATCTCGAGTACTTCGACGTTAGGGATGAAAGCGCTCCAATGGATGTTGAGGATGGAGCGGAGACATCGCTGGTGGAAGCGTTAACTCAGAATTAAATAACAGTGTGACAAATAATGATTTAAAAAAAAACGCGAGTTAACGTTATCAGGCTAAAAATGTATCAACACATTTCAACCATCAAGCTGTTCACTAATCTTTTAGGAATTAGAGAACCCTCATCTCTTGGATGATAAAGACTTGATAACTTGCTAATCATCTGCAGGCTAAATGAGAGCATGGAAACTTGGGAAGAATGAAATTCTCTAGCTGAGTTAGCTCTCCCAAGCAAAGTGAAATTCAACAGTACACTGGAGTTTTATCTCAGCAAAAGATGGGAGTTGAAAATTTTAAAAATGACAGGTATAATTCTCTCTAGTACTTTGAACCAAAACGCAAATAGAGAATTTGCAACAAGATCAACTTTTCATGTTCCAGTTATTGTGTCAATGGGAATGAATAATAGATAGATTCTCTAAACAGTTTGTTTTATTGCACAGTTGTAGTGATGAACATTAATTGAGTTAAATAGGCAGTTAACAAAATTGAGAGCCCGAGCAATATCAGTAAAAGCAACCCAAGGACAGGCAGGCAGGCAGGATCTGAGGAGGAGGTGATACAGAGCCTCAGACTAGGTCAGCCAGAGTTGGGACAAAAGATTGCTGCTGTCAGTGTTACTTGGGTCAGCCCCTCAAGGGTGGGATGTAGTGCAGGTTTCAAAATTTGGTGGAGAGAAGGCGGTTGGATGAAGCAGGGTCCACTTTGGGCTCATGGGCTAGAGGCCTCCTGCCAGGGCAGAAGAGATGACAGCTTCAGGGAGACAGGACCAGGGCTTGAGGAGGTGTGAAGGAAAGCTAATGAATATGTGGAAACAAACATGGCATCCAGGAGAACATAAGAAATAGAAGGAGGAGTAGACCATCTGGCCTGTCGAGCCTGCTCCGCCATTCAATCAGATCATGGTTTATCTTATGATAGGCTCATCTCCACCTACCTGCCTTTTCCCATAACCCTTGATTCCCTTTCTATGTAAATATCTAACCAACCTTACCTTAATATATTTACTAAAGTAGGTGCCACTGCTTAAATGAGCAACAAATTCCATTGATTCACTACCCTCTGGGAAAGGAAGTTCCTTCTCATCTCTGTCCTAAATCTAGTACCCTGAATTTTGAGGCTATGTCCCCTAGATCTAGAGGTAAGTAGAAACAACGTACCTACCTCTATCTTATCTATTCCTTTCATAATTTTATACATTTCTGTAACATCCCCTTTCATTCTTCTAAATTCCAGTGAGTATAGCCCCATATGACTCAATCTCTCCTTATAGGCTAACACCTTCATCTATGGAATCAACCTGGTGATTCCAAAGCCAGTACATCCTTCCTCAAGTAAGGAAACCAGAACTGCATGCAATACTTCAGATGTGGCCTCATCAGTATCTTGTACAGTTGCAGCATAACTTTTCTAATCCTAAATTCAATCCTTCTGGCATGCTACAATCGCTTGCCATTTAAATAATAAGATGATCTTCCATTTTTCCTTCCAAAGTGGATAACCTTACATTAACCAACAATGTACTCTATCTGCTAGACCAGGGGTCTGCAACCCACGGCTCTTTCATCCCTCTGCCATGACTCCCTGTGGCTTTGAAAAAATAATGTGAATACAATAAATGGCTATATTATTATTTTTTTATTTAGTTAGTTTTATCAATGCAATAATTATTATTTCGGAGATTAAGGTGGTCTTGTAACATTAAAATAAAATGTATTGTAATATTTTGTCAATCAAAATTTGCATCACTGCACTGTATGTGTCACCAGTCGCTGCCCAGCAAGTGACTTGAAGTTTCAATCCCCGGTAAGCTAGCCATGGATAAAAAAAAAAAAAAATGTTTCTGATGAAAACAGAACATTTAATGCTTCATGGACAGATTCATTTGCTGACAAAGTTGGTTTACCCGTATGCTTAATATGTGGTGAGAAATTAGCAAACAATAAAAAATCAAATGTTGAAAGACATTTCCAGAATAAACACACAGCTTTTGCTGAAAAATATCCATCTGGAGATGAAAGAAAAAGAGCAGTTTTGGAACTTCTGTGGAAATCTGATCAGATTAAAAATACTTAGAAGTGGACGAAATCTACAAATTCAAGTACCTCTGCTAGTTTTAAGGCAGCTCGGGAGATAGCCAGGCATGGGAAGCCATTCACAGATGGGGAATATATAAAAGAATAGTTTATTAAGATATCAGAACATCTATTCTCAGACTTCAAAAACAAGAGTGAAATTGTTCAGAAGATCAGAGATGTGCCACTCTCTGCAAAGACTGTCAAGGACAGGACCATAAAAATGGCAGCAAATATCACCAGCCAACTAATTAGGGACCTTAATTTGGCTGCAGTGTACTCAATCACCTTTGACGAATCAAAAGATGTAAGTGATATTCAGCAAATAGCATTATTATGCAGATATGTGAACTCTGCTGGGTCACAGAAATAAATCATTGAGTTGATACCACTTAAAGGCCAAACAGGGGGGAAGGACATCTGTGAGGCTGTGTTAGATTGTTTAAAGACCAAAGAAATTAACATCATCCATTTGGTGTCAGTGGTTACTGATGGGGCACCAAGAATGACAGGAGCACAGAAGGGATTTGTGACTTTACTTCAGAAGTCAGTAAATAGAAAACTGCTGATGTTTCACTGCATTCTGCATCAAGAGGCATTGTGTGCTCAAATGCTTCCTCCAGAATGCATAGAAGTGATGAATCTTGTCATGCAGATAGTGAACAAAATAATGGCAAAAGAATTAAACTACCGCCAGTTCCATTCATTATTGGAAGAAGTTGAAAGCACATACTCTGATCTCCTGCTGCACAGCAAAGCGAGTATGGCTGTCCAAAGGGGAGGTGCTGAAGCAGTTTGCTGCATGTCTGGAGTTTGTAAAAACTTTCCTGGAAAGCAAAGGGCTCACCTTGTACTGACAATAACCAACAGCAGTGCGAGTGTAAGACAGCTTTAATAAACTAATATGTACATTAAGAGGTCTTGTCTCTCTGCAAGACAGACCTGGAAGGCTAGACTGTAGCTCTGAACTGCTTTATATACAAGGTCACCAGGATGACCCCTGGTGACCTAGTGGTGTAATTACATATCACCACACACCTTTTTGGAACTAAAACAGCCAGATTTGCTGGAAAAAACCTGTACTTCATGGTGGATATGACAGTGCACCTTAACATGTTGAACAAAAGTCTTCAGGGGAAAGGAGGCACAGCCCTGCAGATGCTGGAAGAGGTTTTGGTGTTTGAGCGCATGATGACAGTGATTGCAAGAGATGTTCAGAGAGGTACGTTGTCTCACTTCCCCTCTTTGAGAGAGTTCAAAGAAGCAAACAATCAGATTAATTACGAGCATTTACAGCATGCAATCATTGCAATGCAAACTGCGTTTGGGGAAAGATTCTGTGAGTTGAGAGAGGAAACAAACACTTTGTCCTTCCCTGTCACTTCTCTAAACTTCGATGTATCCCTGTTGAATAGGACTGCATTTACAGATGTAAGTCAACCCGATCTTGAGATCGAACTGGCCGATATAGCTGACAAAGACTTACGGGTGTCTAAGTTCAGAAGCTTGACAGCTGATCTTGAAGATGTTGCTCCTCAGAAGGCCATTCTTGCTCAGAAGCACAATTGGAGCGAAATTGAAAAACTTCCCAAACCAGACAAACTTGTGTTTGAAACATGGAATTCAATTCCCGACACTTACATGAACATGAAAAAAAATATGTATTCAGAGTCCTGCCAATCTTTGGATCCACATACTTATGTGAGCAGGTTTTCTCCAGCATGAACTACATAAAAAGTAAACATCGCTCGCGCCTCATGGATGACAACATGCAATCCTGCGTGAAGATCAAAGTGAAGTCTTACAGTCCTGATATTGATTAGCTATGCAGTGAGGTTCAGGAGCAGAAGTCACATTAACCAGGTGAAAGAAATCATTTAATGAGTTATTATTTTGCAAATAAATATTTTTATATTGGACCCTGAACTGATGTAGTTGTGTTTTATATTTAGGTTGGCAGTTAATTGCTGTAGCTACTTGACTGAGGAAATCAACGGATGACGGCAACCTTCAGAATAAAATACAAACTGGCATTTTTTTGTTTGCTCTTTTTAATTAAAGCGATATTTCCTTTAAATAAAAATCCACAAATATGGGATGGACTCAAACAGGTCCGCATTGTGTATTTTATTTGAAACTTATACTTGACAGTGTCTTTTTTTTTAAGAGTTCAAAAGAATTTGTTGTTTTGCTTTGTTTTAGACAGAAATAAAATGTCAATCGTTTTCTGTTTGTAGTTCCTTTATTTCATAAATGTAACAAATTATAGTCCTTATATACATAGCATAAGTGTAATGAAACTATATAGGCGGTGTTTTCTTCATTTTAGAGATCAAACTGGTTTTGCGCCTCCAGATGGGTTTTATTTGGTGGGAAAGAGGACGAAATGGCTCTTTTAATGCTGAAGATTGCTGACCCCTTGCCCACTCACTTATCTATATCTTTCTTCAGACTCACAGCTTCCTCCACACGTTTTGCTTTTCTACTCAACTTAGTGTCAGCGGCAAATTCAGATATACTTAGATAAACTCAGGAGATAGTTACATCAGAAGTGTTGACGTGATCCTTGACTACTCACTGCCTCTCAGTGGCATGCTATAGAAAGATTTTTGCCGTACCTCAATATTAAATAATGGTACTATTTGTTTTATTTTGAAACTTTTATTTTTCATTAGCGTCCATACATACATATAATTCATCATATAACAATACAATGTAATAAAAGAATACAAAATGATATAATTAAAAAAAATCCCCCTCTCCCAAAAGAAAAAGAAAAGAGAGAAAAGAAACAAAAACAACTGAATTTATTTATTATTCTCTATTCATATATTCCTAACATATTATTCTATTCTGTACATATTTATTGGGAGGAGTGGGTGTTATGGACAATGGACTCTTACTGATGAAATCCATATATGGTTTCCAAATCATATAAAAATTATCAGATTGATTCTTTAAATTATGAGTAATCTTTTCCAATGGTATAGAGTTTTGAATTTCCGTGTGCCATCTATCCAACTATATAAAATTATCTGACTTCCGTTACTTCCATACACTTAATTTTTTTTGTTGATATTTGTCTAACTTCAATTTAGTATCAGTATTATACAAATCACCAAGCTAAAATATTCTGGGATCTTTTGGTATCGGTATCTCCATAATTTGTCCCAATAATATATGCAAGTCTTCCCAAAATTTTCCCACACTTTCAAATTAATGTTACCATTTGTGTGAATAATTTATCCTTGACATTGGAACAAAACTATCCTTTCAGATATTCCATTCCTATCCTTCTCAAAGTAAGATTTTCAAGAAACTTAATAATCCATGTAGTAAAAAAAAATCAGCATAATTCTCAACTGACACAACTCTTTATTCTTTTGAAAACTCCACATCAAGTTGAAATGAAAGGCAATGCAAGATGACTCTTCTTGCTTTACCATCCTTGATAAACAATTTAAAAACTATCATTTGGTGATTGTAGCTTGATGTGAGGTTGTTCAAGCAATTCTTGGCTTGTTTTTTTTTCCTGTGGGAAACACTTTTCAAAAAAAATGTAAGGGGAAACATAATTTACTCATGAACATGAGTTGGAAGTTTGGTATTGAAAATGTTTACATAATGTTGCAATTTGTCTGACAGTGCAGTTTCACGCAGAGAGCTGATTCCTCGTCCATCCAAGCCATTCATTTTAAATAGCATGTCTTGGAACATCTGGGTGTCTGATTGTTCTTCCAATGTCCATTCTTTTGCTCATTAAAAAAGGTTTTAAAAATTGAAAAAGTTGATAAATATTGTAATAATTTTTCCCCAATTATTTGGCTTTCAGAAATGAACCACAATTACTGTTTTACATTATCAGTGGGAACAGTGTTTTTTTTTGTAACAGAAGTTCAGAAAGTCATCATCATGATGTGTAAAACTCTGATAAATTATATTGTTTTCAAGTCAAAAGGTTACATGTTCAAGACCTGCCGCTGAAGCTTACAATCTCAGAACAATGAAAATATTCTGCACATTACAATGGCAAGAATTTATACAACTGAATGAAGCAACTTCAGTTCCACCATTATGAAATTCTTAAGTTAAAAAGGTGAATTTACTTGAAAAATATTCAGACACACCATCCAAAAGACATTCACCACATTAAATTTCAGGTATTTGTTCACCTTTCCCCAGTCAAATCAACTAAAAATAATGTAGTCAATTAGAAATTCAACCCCATCCCCCCCAGTCAATTCAAGAGAGATAAGAAATCAGGGAGAGGACAAATGAGAAGGAAGCAAAAAAAATCAGCTAATACAGTACATGTTTCCTTTTGCGTTGGATCACAGGAATGGATTGGACTGGAAAAGGCTATTTTAATCTGATTAGTCTGTGCCACAGCATGAGGCAAGAGCACAAAGTACACGAGGTTCCTCTTTCTTTACTTCCACTCCAAACAAATTGGCTATTATTGAAAACAAAATGTTAAGGTGTATGCAATGTGTAATTGAAATTTCAGTCTCAATGGAGATTGCATTGACTGCAATTAACATTGAAAAGGACATATTTTCAGATGGCTTCTCTACTGTTTTGCCTACATTACCTGAAACTTCTTGAGTAGCATACATTATGATTGAAATCCCTTGCATTTTTAAAAGAGAAAAATGATAATGTCATCAATCTTGACATTGAATATTACTTTCACATTACACTGCTTTCACATTGTACTACCTGAAATTCAATCACAATACTGCATTGCAATCGTTGTAAATAGCACACATACATTTGCATTAAATCATCCAAGGAGTTATTGTGATTCCCAAACATATCTCATCATACATTCATATCTTGGCAAAAAGACAAAGAGTTAGCACATTTCAGCCAATTCTATTTATATTCCTCCTGATATGTAGTTCTCCTTATCACATTATAGTCATGGAAGAGTAGGTTAACTAACATTCATAGTCTTTTCATCTTTAAATATTTATTATCCATTTTAAGATGTCTTGGATTAACATGCTTCAGTTTATAAAAGTGAATATATTAACATTAGATAGTTTACCTTATGATTGGTATATGCTCAGAAAACAATAAAATTAAGCCTACAAATGATTTTATCCTCTGTGCATCCACTGTCTCTTAATTCAGTGAAAGTTGGATCTAGGTAGTTTTAAGGCTTTGTTTGAGTTCATATTTTATCTTCAAAAAGGTATAATTGAGTTGCTCGGGAACTGAAGCTGATTGGGGAAATGTTACTGGAATTGAAGGTAACAATTGCTGCTCATGTCCTGTTGCAGTGTAGGTTTGATTCCTGAAGAAACTGGATTATCACATATTAAATCTCAAAACAATTTTTGATTTTGGGTCATCTTTGATCGCTATTTATCAGAGAAATGAATGCTGTAAATTTAGCCAAATCTCTCATAGAGATGACATACATTCTTTTAAAAAGTCATTTATCTGATGACTCCTCGCACTAATGCAAATCTCTACTTTCAGTATTCAGACACAACTCATGAATTGCTTGATTGACTCTAGAGACTAGACACATGGTTTGAATGCACCTGCCTATGTACTCCATTTCCTGCTGTGCTGCATGACATGGGGCATAATAACTGCTGTAAAACGATGAAACTGGTCCATTTGTAGAGACAGATAATCTAATCCAGGTTACCATATGTGAAGCCTGATTAATTAACACAATATTAATCACATTGAAAAATGTCATGATGCACAGTGACTGCACTAGCTCGATTGATAACATATTTTGCAATTAAAAGTATTTTTAAAAGCTTTCAAAGAATCCCAGTTATACAGAAGGAACTTTATCAGTCCTCTCCGTAGAACAGTGGTTTTCAAACTTTTACTTTCCACTCACAAACCACCTTAAGTAATCCCTACACCATAGGTGCTTTCTGATTAGTGAGGGATTACTTAAAGTGGTATGTGCGTGAGAAGGGAAGGTTGAGAATCCCTGCTCTAGATCCAATTGTTACTCAAATATTTTGCTTGAGAAAAATTGTCATTGGTCCATTTCCTTTGGAGTTATGAAAGTGTGCATATAATGAGTCAATCAGATGTGATAGAAACAGTGGTTTTCAAACATTTTCTTTCCACTCACATCCCACCTTAAGCAACCCCTTACTAATCACAGAGCACCTATGGAATAGGGATTGCTTAAGGTGGGATGTGAGTGGAAAGAAAAATGTTTGAAAACTACTGCTGAAGAGCAATGTATTCACTACTGTTCTTGCACTCCTTCCCCATTCTTCAACTATCTTTCCAAGTCCTTTGTGAATGCAATGATCACCTCTATACCCACCTCTGTTACTCGATGATGACATTATCAATACCTTCTTGCAAATGGTTGACTTGAATTTAGAGTAACATAGGGAAACAATTTTCAGGATTTTATGATCATGTAATGATGAAATTTGGAAACTGAGAAAAGTGAACTTATTAGCCTATTATTTCAGTGGAGGAGAAACTATCATTGAGTAAAATTGAATGTCTCGCTAGTTACCTATGGAAGGAAGAAAATACAAGAAATCAACTTAATTTTACACTTCAAGGGTTTTTCACAGTTAGGCTCTCCTCTCTATCTTCCTCCATAAATTCACTGCATTAGCATTTCCTGAAGACTTAATAACAGTCCCAAATAGCAGGGCATCAAATACATTCCTTCGGGATTGGATTATTATTGTCACATGTACTGAGATACAATGAACAAGTTCGGTAAATGAAGGGTAAACAAAAATTCTGCAGATGCTAAAGAACTGGAGCAACACACAAATAAAGTGCAAGAGGAACTCAGCAGGTCAGGGAGAATTCGGAGTTTCCACCAATGCTGCTTGAGTTGAAAAGATCAATTTCTCAAATGTGGAAGAATGAAGGGAAACTCAGCAGAAAATTATTTCAGTGGGTACATTTCATGTACAAAAGATTCAAGTGTAATTAAACAGAGCATGCCATCAAACATTTATTTCATGCTTTCATTTCTTCTGACACGAGAGAACCTTTCCATATTGCAAATCTGTTCAAACTTCTAATCATCAGAAATCATTAGTACCTGATAACCTATTATTTGATTAACTGATTGCAGGCTCATGGTCTGATCCAGGAACTGAGCACATTATAAAGACAATGGCTCCATGATGGAGTTCAATCTCTAATTCATATGGGGGCCAGTTTATTCATTCTGTGCATTTAATATGGAACCATATTTAAAGTACACATGAGCAATTGAGTTACTTTCTTGTTCTTGTTGAATATAGCATATTTGTGGGGAAAAAAATCACCAGCTCACATTCAGCAGAGCAAAGAACAAAAAAAAAACAAATTCTATAACCTTAAGGTATTTTAAGGCCTCTGCAGCCAATGAGGAATCTTCAAAGAGTCATCACTGCAATGAAGTGGGAAGTGTGGTCTCCTACCTAGGTACAATATGTAATGTAATAATTAACAATAAAAAGATGGTGTGGCGGCCCACCGCTGCAGGAATCAAACTGGCGCTCCGGTCAGCGAACACACCTCGAAGCCAGCAGACCATGCAGTGGCACTGGCCCTAGCAAGCGAACCGGCGGACAAATGGCAAAAGCATCTTAAGGGCCAGTGACCCCAAAATGGCGCTGGCCTCGCTGCACAGCCAGCAGACAGGGACAGCGTGTAAGGAAGAAGAGATTGTTATACAAGAGAGTACCTGCACACAGGAAACCTGTTTTTGTTATGCAGGTCATTGCATCAGTAAAAAGGCGGAAAAGGCAGGAATCCAAGAAGTATAAAAGTCGGGCCTGAGTCCCCAATAAAACATAGAGCTTAACCTGACTGAACTCATGTGTGTGTGTGTAGTGTGCGGCTACAATGGTTAAATAAGAGATTAATGTTGAGCAGAACATGGAGAATAACTCTCCTGCACCATTTCATAACAGGAGTCTGGGATCTGTCTTCCCCACTTGATAGAGAGGGCATTAGATTACATGGGTTATCTGAAAGGCAACATTTCTAACAGTGCCAGAATCTCGATATGGAATTTTGAACTCATTGCAGGAGAAGGACTTTAAAAACTTAATCCCCAGACTCATTACAGTTATATCTTAAACCTCCAAATGCTCTTGACTGCCATTTAAGAACAAGGTTAATTTTCCTTTATTATCATATACAATAAATGAAAAAAATTGTTAGCTTTTGTTTGCCGTAAAGGCGCCACTTACCCCACACCCCCATCAGTAAGACAGAGAAGCGGAAGTCTCTTTAAAGATACTGAATGTCCATAGTTTTGCTTCCTGCACTCCTGTAATCTCTGCAGCCACATGGCCTCCTGTTCATTCCAGCGGCGAACCCAAGCTACTAGTTCCAAACTCTCGATATGATCAGAAAGTTGTTAACACTCAAAACCCATTGGGAGCCCTGTTCACTGTCATCAACCTCACAAATCTTGGTTCTGATACCTGGTTCCCTTGAACCTGTCTCAAGGAGCCTACAGCTTGGTGTGAGTCCTTCAACGTTTATCCTTATCTGTGGGGTCCTCTCCCAGGCTTCACTGTCTCGGCGGGGATGTGTTCTCCCACTTTGATGCCATGCATCTGTCCACTGATCTGTATGACTCCACCACCCTCGTGGTCTGTTATCAGGCAAGGACACTGCTTTTGGCTTGGACCTCCATGAATCCACTGATGTCAATAAAAACACCCCTGACCCCTTCAATGGGTCATTTAAAACCATGTCGGTGGATAACAACCAAGCGGTAGGATAACACAGCAGAGCACAATGTCTCTTTTTTTTCTCTTCCCAGGTATGCCCCAGCAGCAGCATTGGCCGTGACAGCTGCAGAAATGCTGATATTGTTTTTTAAGCTTATAGTTTTGACACAAGATGAAATCCATTTGAAATCCATTTATTGGTTGACATCTTCCATCTTCATGGGGTGATAAATATGTAGCTTCAATAAATTTTTGTGTTTTACATTTCCCTTGATAACTCAATTATCTGATTCCAGGAAGTCAGACTCTACCGAAAGTGCCAGTGAAGGTGTTAAACAAGAGAAATTGTTGGTGCTGGAATGCTCAGGAACACACAAAGAGCTAGTAGAACCCAGCAGGTCAGGTAGCTTCCACTGAAGGCAATAGATAGTAAATGTTCCTGGCCAAAACCCTTCATACGTAATAGCAAGAAATGAGCAGATGCCCATTTGAAAGGATTGGAGAGAGGAAGGGAAAGAAACACAGGCTATAAGGTAAAAGGTAAAGGTGGTTGGGGAGCGGGGGTGAAGAAATAGAAAAAAGTCAGAAATTGGGAGATGATTGGAGAAGAGGCAAATGGCTGAGGAGGAAGAAAGGGAATGGGGGGGGGGTGGCGGTGGAGGAAGGAAGGTGTGTGTGACATGCTGAAGGTGCCACTGTGCTTAATGACCATCTATAATTCAAAGACCTCGCAAAAAAATTGCTGACATTTTCAATGAAGCAGTTGGACTACTGATCATAATGCTGGTTTATCCCTACTTGTTGGCATTCATGGGAGTTATATTTCGACACTTGGGGTAGGGGACTCCCATAACAGCAGGTGACATACATATATCACTGCAAAGAACCAGGTTATATTGATTGTCTTAAACTGTTGACCACATGCAATGTTCTTGGCAGCTACCATCAACCTGTTCTGAATGACGACGATGATAGTAACAGGCCTCAAAAACTACTGCCCAGAGGCACTGACCTCCACTTATAAAATCCTTTGAGCGTCTGTCGAGGGAAGCACACGTCCCTGAGACATTGGACCCACTAGCATTTGCCTACAGATGGAATAGTTCCACTGAGCCTGGTGCCTCCTGTCCCATCTGAAGAATGATGCCAGCTCAGCATAGTACAACCATAGAGGCTGATGGAGAAGCTGTCCTTGCTGGGACTCAACACCTCTTTCTGTAACTGGATTCTGGAAAGACCACAGTCTGTCAGGGTTGGCACCAGACAGCCGAGCAACTGCCACAGCTCAAACCTATTTGCTCAGCCCACTCCTCTTCACTCTACTGACCCATGACTACAATGCCAGATCCAGCTCCAACAGAGTCATTGGTTGCAGATTCTTTCTTTCTTTTTGGCTTGGCTTCGCAGACGAAGATTTATGGAGGGGTAAATGTCCACGTCAGCTGCAGGCTCGTTTGTGGCTGACAAGTCCGATGCCGGACAGGCAGACACGGTTGCAGTGGTTGCAGGGGAAAATTGGTTGGTTGGGGTTGGGTGTTGAGTTTTTCCTCCTTTGTCTTTTGTCAGTGAGGTGGGCTCTGCAGTCTTCTTCAAAGGAGATTGCTGCCCGCTGAGCCGTGAGACGCCAAGATGCACGATTTGAGGCGATATCAGCCCACTGGCGGTGGTCAATGTGGCAGGCACCAAGAGATTTCTTTAGGCAGTCCTTGTACCTCTTCTTTGGTGCACCTCTGTCTCAGTGGCCAGTGGAGAGCTCGCCATATAACACGATCTTGGGAAGGCGATGGTCCTCCATTCTGGAGACATGATCAGCGCAGTTGGATTTTCAGCAGTGTGGATTCGATGCTGTCGGCCTCTGCCATCTTGAGTACTTTGATGTTAGGGATGAAGTCGCTCCAATGAACGTTGAGGATGGAGCGGAGACAACGCTGGTGGAAGCGTTCTAGGAGCCGTAGGTGTTGCCGGTAGAGGACCCATGATTCGGAGCCAAACAGGAGTGTGGGTATGACAACGGCTCTGTATACGCTAATCTTTGTGAGGTTTTTCAGCTGGTTGTTTTTCCAGACTCTTTTGTGTAGTCTTCCAAAGGCGCTATTTGCCTTGGCGAGTCTGTTGTCTATCTCATTGTCGATCCTTGCATCCAATGAAATGGCTGCAGATTACATGACAGTCATTTACCTCATTACCACAATGATGAGTTTTAATGCAGAGAAGAGGTGGAAAATCTCATGAAAGCGTGTAAGAATAACATCCTTAGTCTCAACATAGACAAATCAAATGAGATGATTGTGGACTTCAGGAGGGAAGAGAAGGCCACCCTCCATTACACATTAATAGCTTAATAATGGAGAGAGTGGAGAGCACCAAGATTCTTGGAGTCTACTGAAGCAGTGACCTATTCTAGATACGTAAAATTTCCCCACGTTAGGAGGCTCAACAACGACTGCATTTCCTTAGAAGGCTGAGGCAGGGAAGGTTTTCAGCTACCAGTCTATCAATTTTCTTCAAGAACACTATTGAGAGCATCCCTGCCAGTCACATCACAGTTGCTGTGGAGCATCAGATTGGAGGTCATTCCACAGGACCATCTAAGTAACAGAGAGGAAAACTGGCGTTTTCCCATCATTGCATTTTCACCAGGATTGTTGTTTAAACAGGACGCACAAAATCTGTGAGGACCCCTGCCACCCTGCATGCAGCAACTGCCAGCTACTCCCATCAGGGAAGAGATTGAGAAGTGTTAGCACCAGATCCACCAGGCAGGGAAACGGCTTTTTCCCAGGAGCAATGAAACTGCTGAATGACTGTTGAACTGTTAAAACTGCTCCCCACGACTCTACTCTTATTACTAATATTTATTTTAATAAGGTATGTAGGTTCTATGTATATGTATCATTTGTTTGAAAGTGTGTAATGTCTAATCGTGTGTTTGCTGTCTTTTGCCCTATGGACCAGAGGACCCTGTTTTATTGAGTTGGACTGTCACAATTGGACGATAAATAAAGTTGAATTTGAAATGATAACTCTCTGCTATTTGGGCTGGACATGCTATCATGATGCCTAAGGCTCAAGTAGAAAGAATGGATAAGAGGATAAACCCTCTTGAACATACAAGTTATGAAACAAAGCAGGCCGGGCTACATATTTGCCTTATCAAATTGAAATAAATAATTAATGATAGTTAATTAACTATCAATAGACACTGAGCAGAAGCTGGCTAGTCATGCACATAATCTTCAACAATACTGAAATAAGCTAGGTGAAATAGACATAGAAAAACTCTTTTATCGGATTATACTGATACTGCACAATCAGATGTCAGATAAATGTGAACTTATTCTTATGGAGAAAAGCAGTCCACAAGTTGAATTAAGCTTTGTTTCTCCTAATATTAACACAATCTGCTCTATAAAGCACTTTTCAAATTTACCTGCCAACCAAAAGAGACAAAGCGATGATTTTTCGCTTACAAGGTACAGAAATCAGTTCATGCTGCCACAGTTGACATTGAATCTGAAAGAATGCACAGCAGATGCTGGAAACTGAAACTAAATACAATCTGCTCGAGGAACTCAATGAGTCACACAACATCAATGGAAGAAAATGAATGGTCAATATTTTGTGCAAAAATCCTTAATCAAGAATCATATATTTCTCACCTCTCTGTTTGACCATGTGATTCTAACAATAACTTCTACAAGTAGCTTGGGTGGGGCACATAATATTGGTCTGCGGAATCCAGCGAAGAGTTGAAGTTGCAGGGGGCGTGGCATTATGGAGTAGGAGAGAAACGTGGGTAGTCATTTCTCCTGATGGATTTATGAAAAAAAAACACATTTTGAAATGTCCTTTAAATATATAAATTTTAATAGTGTATTGTTGGAACAGCTGGAAATAACTATGAAGAAAAACTAGAGCTGAAATAATGAAAAAAAATATTTTAAAGCAATCGGTAAGCTTGAAACAGGTGCAGCTTACCTTGGAGCTGGATCCAGGCGATTCAGGTAGTGTTCCTCCTTGCTCCCAGTGATGACAGCCATCTTTCAATAATAAGGCCAGCACCTGTGCTGCGGAGTCCCAGGCAAGATGGCACTGATTCGAAGCAAATTCTTCTGCAGAAGCTGAAGAGTCTTTGCACATGTGCACTTATGAGTGCATGCACACTATTCCTAATATTTTTCTTCATGGGGGGTTGCTGGTGCTCGTCAGCCCAGTGAGTTTGGATCAGTAGAGGATTGGTCTAAGACATGAGGTGGGGAGGGAAGTAAAAATGTAACGGTGGTGGGAGCAGGAGCAATGGAAGAATTTCAAGAATCAAGTTCAGAAGAAGAATTGCAATTTAGTGAACAAGAAGAAATGCAAGAAAAACCTGTTGCAGCTCAGGGTCAGCATTTACTTAAATGAGAGACTATTTTGAGCAACAATTCCAAGCAATGTCTCACCACATTTCTTTGGGGGATTTACCTCTGTTAATAATAAGCTTTCAAATGTGATGGAAGACATTGCAAATGTTAAAGCTGATGTTGCAAAATGTACAAAAGTACAAGAGAAGGTTAAGAAGATGGAAGATAAGCTGGAGGATTGTGTTTGTGATATTGATCAGTGTCAACAAATGTTAAATACTTTTGATGATTCCTTTACTGGATGGATGATAGAAAAAAGTGATTTACTGAAGAAAATTGATTCATTGGAGAATCAGAGCTGGAGGAATAATGTGAAGATAGTGGGTTTGCCAGAAGATTTTGAAGGCTCTGAACCAGTATCTTTTTTTTCAAAAATGGATACCTGATATGTATTGGAACTGGTAAGAGCCCATAGAGCACTTAGAAGGAAACCACTGCCTTGTCAACCACCTCGATCTGTTTTGGTCAGGTGTTTACGGTATCAGGATAGAGAATTGATTTTAAGATTGGCAGCTCAAAATGCACGGCAACATGGAGGCCAATTGATGGTTCAGAACAGAAGAATTTTTTTTTAATGTGGATCTTAGCCAAAATATTATTAAACGACACAAAGAATTTAATTCAGTGAAATAGTCCTCTGGCAGAAGGGTTACAAATTTGCTTTTAGATTCCTGCTGTTTTAAAAGTTTTTATGGGGAATATGAATCTCAGTTTTTTGAGGATGTTGGAGGTGCATTGACTTTTGCTATTTCTTTGCCCAATCTTTAAAAAAAAGATCGGTCTTCATCTTCTCAAGTCCAAAAGTCGAATAGAGTTGCTAAGAAGAATGGTAATGGTGTTCAGATGGAGAAAAAGAAGAAAGTACAGAAAGATCAATTGGAAGAGATGCAAAAAAAGAATCAAGTGATTCTAAAGAGATCTTGGTTGATGATGAACAAGTGAATAGAGACTTGGAAGAAGCTTATCATACCTGAAGTAATTGTTTATATATTTTCTTTGTTATTCTGTTCGGGAGAGATGCAGAATTTCATTGCAGCTCAACCAACACCGTCACTCACTTGGTGGCTTAGGCCGCTATCCGTGCTATAAGATGAGTAGTACTTTAGTAATTAAAGGGGGAAGGGGAGGGTTTTTTTCTATATATTGTTTTAAGTATATTTTTGTTTTCTTTTTCTTTTTCTTTTATTCTTTGAGGAGATTTGGATTAATCATTTTTATTTGTGTGGAGACCCTGCTGCACAGTTTGAGATCTTTATGAAATTAGATGGCTAATTTAAATTTTGCTCCATTTAATGTGAATGGGCTCAATAATCAGATTAAACGTAAAAGAGTGTTAACTTATATTAGGAAACTAAAAGTTGATATTGCATTTTTGCAAGAAACTGATTTAACTGAAATTGAACATCAAAAGTTAAAAAGAGACTAGATAGGTCAAGTATTCTATTCATTTAATTCTAAAGCTAGAGGGGGTTGCAATTTTAGTTCATAAAATTTTGCCATTTATTTTGGAATCACTATATGAGTCAAGAGGGAGAGTTTTGTTAGTTCATTTTAAAATTTATTCTGAATCTTGGACTTCAGTGAATCTATGTACCTAATATGGATGATGAGATGTTTTTTTTTCAGGATGTTTTACTTAATTTATCATAGGGAGTGATGTTAATTGTTGTTTGGATCCTTTAATTGATAAATCTGGTAAAGTGATGCCCAGAACTAAGATGGCTAAAAATAAATATTGTTTTTGATGAAGAAATGTAATTAAAGGAAAGAGAGGGACTGTTCTTTTTATTCAGCTCAGCATGATACTTATTCTAGAATTGATTTTTGTTTATTGTTGGCTCAGTTATTGGACAATATAGTACTGACTGAATATAAGACTAGAAATTTGTCAGATCATGCATTGGTATTATTGATATATGCAGTAATGGAAAAAAAAATGGTTTCTACATATCATTGGAGGTTCAATTCTTTCTTATTAAAAATGAAGAATTTTGTAATGATATTAATGAACAAATACCACAGTTTTTAGATATAAATAGAAATTCAATGAATAGTAAGTTTGTAGTATAGGATGCTTTTATTATTATTATTATTATTATTATTTTATTATTAAGGGTTATTATTATCAGTTTTACAGTTAAACTTAAAAAGAAATATTTAGTTGAGGTTAATAGGTTAGAGAAAGATATCAATATTTTGGAAAAAGAGTTAGAGAGGAAACCATTTGATGAAGAGAAAAAAGTATAATTAGATTTGAATAAACTAAAATATAACACATTACAAACTTATAGAGTTGAACGTTTATTGCGAAGATCTAAACAAAAATATTATGAGTTAGGGAAAAAGACACATAAAGTTTTGGTATGACAAATGAAATCTAAACAAGTATCTAGAACAATAAAGGCAGTTAGAAAGAATTGTATTTTTTATAGACCCCACGATATTAATGAGCAGTTTAAGAAATTTTATTTAAAAAAATTATATACTTCTGAAATGCAGAAGTAAAATAAATGATATTTTTAAAAATAAGTTGCATTTACCTAGATTGAACTATTGGACTAAGGAACCAATAGATTCTAAAGAGATTATGTTAGTTCTTAATTCAATGCCAAATGGTAAATCTCCAGGAAAGAATGGTTTTACTGTGGAATTTTATACGAAATTTCAAAAATTATTGCTTCCATTGTTTGTTGAGGTTTTACAGCAAGTTACGGTTACACAATCTTTACCAGAATCTTTTTCATAGGCTATTATAACAGAAATTCTTAAACAAGATAAGGACACTTTGAATCCTGGGTCTTATAGGCAAATTTCATTATTAAATGTTGATTATGCTTTTGACTTACTTCAGTTTATTCATATTGATCAAGCAGGTTTTATTAAGGGTAGATATTCTGCTGAAAATGTAATTACATTTAATTAGTTTAATTAAAATTTCACGGGAGAAATACACTGGATGCTGAAAAGGCATTTGATAGAGTAGAATGGTATTTTTTATTTAAAGTGTTAGAAATATTTTGGTTTGGACAAATGTTTATAAGTTGGATTAAGGCAATATATAAACAACCAAAAGCTAGAGTTATGACAAATGGGCTTTTATCTGAATTTTTAATTTAGAGAGATCTACTAGACAGGGCTGGCCTCTGTCACCAGCATTATTTGCATTGGTGATTGAACCTTTAACACAATTAATAAGGCAGGAAAGGGATATAAAGGGTATTAAAACAGGATTGGATGAATTTAAAATTAGTTTATTTGTAGATGATGTATTAATTTATTTAATGGAGGGACAGGAGTCATTGAAAGTTTTACAGGAATAGTTAATATGATATGGAGAATTATAGAAACATAGAAAATAGGTGTAGGAGTAGGCCATTTGATCCTTCAAGCCTATACTGCCATTCATTATGATCATGGCTAATCAGTACCCGGTTCCTGCATAACCCCTAATACCCTTTGGCCACAAGCACCAAATCTAACCTACCCTTAAATATGGACAGGGAACCGGCCTCAACTACTTCCTGCGGCAAAGAATTCCACACATTTACCACTCTTTGAGAGAAGAATTTTTAACTCATCTCAGTCCTAAAATAATTCCCCCTTAACCTTAAATTATGGCCCCTGGTTCTGTTTTTTTTTCAGCATTGGAATCAGCCTTCCTGCATCTAGTATGTCTAAACCCTAAAGAATTTTATAAGTTTCTATAAGAACCCCCCTCAATCTTCTAAATTCCAGAGAATACAAGCCTAGTCTATACAACCTTTCTTCATATGCTAGTCCCTCCATCTCCGGTATCAGCCCAGTGAACCTTCTCTGCACCCCCTCCAAGGCAAGGATATCCTTCCTCAGATAAGGTGACCAAAACTGAATGCAATGCTCCAGGTGTGGTCTTACCAAGGCCCTGTACAGCTGCAGCAGGATATCCCTACTCCTGTACTCAAATCCTGTTGCTATGAATGCCAACATACCATCCGCCCTCCTCACCGCCTGCTGCACCTGTATGCCTACTTTCAATGACTGATGCACAGCAACACCCAATTCTCGCTGCATCTCTCCTTTTCCTAAACAGATACCATTTAGATAATAATCCTCTTTCCTGTTCTTACCTCCAAAGTGGATAACCTCACATTTATCCATATTAAACTGCATCTGCCACAACCTAGCCCACTTGCCTAACTTGTCTAAATCACCCTGCACTCTCCTAGCATCCTCCACACAGCTAACCCTGCCATCCAACTTAGTATCATCTGTAAATTTCAAGATACTGCTATATATTCCCACATGTAAGTCATTGCTATATATCATAAACAACTGCGGCCCCAGCGCTGAGCCTTGCGGTACCCCACTAGTCACTGGCTGCCATTCTGAAAAGAAACCATTTATTTCCTACTCTTTGTTTCCTGTCCCTCAACCAGTTCTCTATCCACCTTAATACCATACTGCCTATACCATGCTCTTTAAGTTTATATGCTAGTCTTCTGTGTGGAACCTTATCAAACACCTTACTAAAGTCCAGATATACCACATCTACGGGTTCTCCCCTATCCACTCTACCTGTTACATCCTCAAAAAGCTCTATTAGATTCATCAGACATGATTTCCCCTTCACAAAACACTCTGTGCAATGATGCCACTACTTTCCAAATGTACTGCAATTACATCTTTAATAACTGGTTCTAGCACCTTCCCTACTACCAATGTCAGGCTAACTGGTCTGTAGTTTCCCAATTTCTCTCTCCCTCCCTTCTTAAAGAGTGGGGTTACGTTGGCCACCTTCCAATCCTCAGGAACTAATCCAGTATCCAAAGAGTTTTGAAACATTATCACTAACGCATCCACTATTTCCTGGGCTACTTCCTTCAGCACTCTCAGATGCAGACTATTTGGCCCTGGGGATTTATCCACCTTTAATCTCTGCAATTTCACTAATACAACTTTTTGACTTACAATTATTTCCTTCAGTCCTTCCGTCACAATAGATCCCCAATCCTCAGTAATTTCCTGTAGATTAGTTATGTCTTCCTTGGTGAAGACAGAACTAAAATAGTAATTCAAACAGTCTGCCATTCCCTTGTTCCCCATGATCAACTCACCCATTTCTGTCCACAACGGACCCACATTTGCCTTAGCTAACCTCTTTCTCTTAATGTATCTATAAAACCTTTTACAGTCATTTTTTATGTTCCCTGCCAGGTTCCTCTCATAATCCCTTTTACCTTTCTAATTAATCCTGTTGTCCTCACTGCAGAACTCTGAATTTCTCCCAATCATCAGGGACATTATTCTTTTTGGCTAGTTTGTAAGCTGCTTCTTTGGATTTGACACTCTCTCGGAACTCCCTTGTTAGCCACGGATGCACTACCCTCCTTGATTTATTCTTCATACAAATTGGGATGTACATTTTCTGCACTTGCTCCAAGCTATCCTTAAACAATTGCTATTGCATTTCTACCATTAGTCCTTTAAGTACCATTTACCAATCTATTTTAGACAACTCACATCTCATACCATCAAAGTTACCCCACTTCAAGTTCAAAACCTTTGTATTCGTATCAACTCTGTCACATTCCATCTTAATGAAGAATTCCACCCTATTGTGGTCACTCTTACCCAAGGGGTTCCTCTCAACAAGATTGCTAATGAACCCTTCTCCATTACTCAATACCCAGTCTAGAATGGCTCATTCCCTCATCGGTTCCTCAACATGCTGATTTACAAACCAATCCCTCATACATTCCATGAAATCCACTTCAATCTTAGCCTAACCAATTTGGTTCATCCAATCTACATGTAGATTAAAGTCACCCATTACAACTTTGTTGCACGCATTACCAATTTCCTTCATGACTCCTTCACTAACCTCACTGCTACTGTTAGATGGCCTGTACACTACTCCCACTAGCGTCTTCTGCCCCTTCGTGTTTTTCAGCTCTACGTATATGGATTCCACATCCACTACACTGATGTCCTTCCTTTCTATGGCATTCACCTCTTCCCTAACCAACAGGGCTACTCCACCTCCTTTTCCATTCTGTCTATCCCTCCTGAATATCGAGTAACCTTGAATGTTAAGCTCTCCGGTCACATTCCCCCTAAAGCCACGTCTCTGTGATCCCAACTATATCATAGTTATTATTAGCTATCTCCACATTCAATTTGTCCACTTTATTACAAATGCTCCTTGCATTGAGACACAAAACCTTCAGCTTTTCCTTAGTCACACTCTTACCCCTTTTACCATTATGTAAATAAATAACTTTTTGATTTTCCCCCTGCTTTTAGTTGCCTGCCACTAATGCTTTTCACCTTGCTACCTTTTGCTTCTATTCTCATTTTACATCCCTCTGACTCTCTGGACTTGATCCCATTCCCCTGCCACATTAGTTTAAATCTTCCCCAACAGCGCAAACAAACAAATCCCCGAGAACATTGGTTCTAGCCCTGCTTAAATGCAGATCATCCTGTTTGTACCAGTCTCATCTGCCCCAGAACTGATTCCAATGTTCCAAGAATCTGAAACCTTCTCTCCTACATCACCTTTCAAGCCACAAATTCATTCTAACTATCTTGTTGTTCCTACTCTGACTAGCTCGTGGCACGGGTAACAATCCAGAGATTGTTACCTTTGAGGTCCTACTCCTTAATTTACTTCCTAAATCCCTAAATTCATCTTGTAGGACCTCATGCCTTTTTTATCCCTATGTCATTGGTAGCAAATAGACCACGACAGTTGGCTGTTCTCCCTCCCCTTCCAGAATGTCCTGCAGCCGCTCTGAGACATCCTTGACCCTTGCACCAGTGTGGCAACACACCATCCAGGAGTCTCGTTTGCAGCCTCAGAAACTCCTATCTATTCCCTTTACAATGGAATCCCCTATGACTATTGTCCTACCACTATTTTTCCTGCCCTCTTGGACAGCAGCGCCACCTACAGTGCCATTAACCTGGCTACTGCTGCCTAGTCCTGGTGAGCTATCTCCCCCAACAGTATCCAAAACAGCATATTTGTTCTGCAGGGAGATGACCGCAGGAGACTCCTACACTACCTTCCTACTACTTCTCTTACTGGGGTATAAAGTGAATTGGAATAAAAGTGAACTTATGCCATTGTCTGAAGCTGACTATCCTGTTAGTAAAGGACTAGTAAGTTTTAAATGGACTGATCAAATTAAGTATTTAGGTGTTAAAATAGACATATAGATCAATTATATGCTTTAAAATATTTGCTTTTATTTTCTGTAATTAAAAAAAGTTTAATTAAATGGAAGGACTTAGCAATAACTTTAGTTGGTAGAGTGAATTTTATAAAAATGAATATATTTCCTAGACTTCAGTATTTTTTTCAAACTATTTGTTGTGATATTCCTTAAAGAATTTTTTAAAAGATTTGAATACAGTAGTTAGGAAATTTTTTTATGGAAGGGTAAATCGGCAAGAGTTTCTATTCATAAGTTAACATGGAAATATGAATTAGGAGGATTACAACTTCCAATTTAAAAAAAAAATATTATAAGGCCGCTCAGTTAAACTTTATTAATAAAATATTTGATCTTGGTAGTTCTTCGACTTAGTGAGGATAAAAGGGATAAATTTGTTTATAAATGGAATGTTAAATTATTAAGTTCTTATAAGTCACCAATTTTATCTCATTTGATGGATAGTTGAGAAGGGATAAATAAAGAAATTGGTACTCAAGGTAAAATATCTAGATATACTTCTTTGTATCAGAATAAACTTTTCCCTTTTATGGTTAATAATTGTCTTCTTAATATTTGGGATCAGAAAGGAATTAAGATGATAAATAGTTGCTATGAATTAGGTCGATTTCTTTCATTTGAAAGAATGGAAGAAAGAAATGAAATACCAATTCAGACTCTTTTTTGTTATTATCAAGTTAAATCGATGTTGTATAATTTCTTTGTGAAGAATTTGTTTCTTCAAAGAGAGTTGAAATTTGAAGTATTGTTTTGTGATGGAGGGAAGAAAGGATTTATTTCTGAAATGTATAAATTATTGCAACAGAAAATATCTAAAATTGATATGCATAAATCAAGATTAAATGGGAGAAAAATTTGGGAGTTGATTTGGATAGAGATCATTGGAAGACTATTTGTAATGATATTATGGTAAAAATTATAAATGTCTGGTATAGACTTATTACTTATAATTTTATACATCAATTATATTAACTCTGGAGCATTTAAAAAGATATAATTTGAGTTTTTCTGATTTGTGTTTTCAATGTAATGGTCAGAAAGGTACATTTTTACATTCATTATGGTCTTGTGATCAGGTTAGTGTTTTGGTCTTGGGTTAAGGATTGTTTGCAGAATATTTTTTAAATAAAATTTTTTTTAGACTCAATTTTTTAAAAATTGGTGATATAAGTGGAATTTGTTTGGAATATACATTTCAAATAGCTTACTTGAGAATGGCATTAGCAGTGGCGAGGAAATGTATAGCAATTTTGTGGAAAGATCAGGTAGAATTTATTTTACAGAGATGGCATTCAGAATTAAGGTCATGTATTCCATTGGAAAAGATAACATATAATTTGAGGGGTAAAAATAATATTTTTAAGAAGATTTGAAGCCCATATTTGGATTATTTTATTAGGGAAATTTGAAGATTGTGATCTGGACATAGCAGGGTTTCTTTATTCCATGATGTATTAATTTTGTTTTGGTGTTCTCCTCTTTTACTTTCTTCTTTTATTAGGGGTTATGTGTGGTAGAGATGGGAGGAGATGGGTAGGGGGGTTAGTATTTTTTTAAACATATATATATATATAAACCATGTTAAAAATTGGATATATTTGTATTAGTGTGTTATTGCTCTAATAATGGTTGCTTATATTTTAAATAAAATATTCAAAAGAAAAAGAGTTGAAGTTGCTTGTCCATTGGATGGTCACTTTTATTATGTTAAAATAAACATTTGTTCTTTTGTTTGAGAAGATATAACAATACAGCATGTGAACCGATCCTTTTGCTTAAAGTGTCTGCACCAAACATGATGCCCAAATGGGACTAAAACTCTGCTGCATTCACATCATTCACATCTAGAAACATTTTAAACACTGCTTTACTATCTGGTCCCGTCATTTCTCCTGGCAGCCTTTTTCAAGCAACTACAACTCTCTTTGTTAAAAACATGTTCCACATCCTTCCTTTTACTTTTTGCCAAATTCACAACCTCTCTCATCATCCAAGGTCCTCTTACATTGCCATCCAGGATCTTCTTCTTTATTGCAGCATTTTACATAGAAACATAGAAGATAGGAGCAGGAGTAGGTCATTCGGCCCTTCGAGCCTGTTCCGCCATTCAACGAGATCATGGCTGATCTTAAAGTTCAGTACCCCGTCCCCGCCTTCTCTCCGTAACCTTTAATGCCCTTATACTGAAGAAATAGATCTAATTCCCTCGTAAATAGATTTAATGAACCTGCCTCTACTGCCTTCTGTGGCAATGAATTCCACAGATTCACCACCCTCTGGGTCAAGAAATCCTCCTCATCTCGGTTCTAAATGGTTTGCCTATTATCCTCAAACCATGGCCCCGGGTTCTGGATTTTCCCATCATTGGAAACATCCCATCTGCATCCATTCTGTCCAGTCGTGCCAGAATTTTATAGTCTCTATGAGATCCCCTCTCAATCTTCTAAACTCCAGGGAGTACAATCCCAATTTGCGCAATCTTTCCTCATAAGTCATTCCTGCCATTCCAGGTATCAGCCTGGTGAATCGCCTCTGCACTCCCTCCATTGCAAGAACATCCTTCCTTAGATAAGGTGACCCAAACTGCACACAATACTCCAGGTGGGGTCTCACCAAGGCCCTGTACAGCTGCAGTAAGGTATCCTTGTTCCTATACTCAAACCCTCTTGATATGAAGGCAAACATACCATTTGCCTTTATAACCGCCTGCTGTACCTGCATGCTCGCCTTCAGAGACTGGTGTACAAGTACCCCTAGGTCTCTCTGCACTTCCCCACCTCTTAATCTATTGCCATTCAAAGAGTAATCTGCCCTCCGGTTTGTATTACCAAAGTGGATAACCTCACATTTATCCACATTGTAGTGCATCTGCCCAGTCCCTCAATTTATCCAAATCACACTGGAGCTTCCTGACGCCCTCTTTCATGCACACAACCCCTCCTAGCTTAGTGTCATCTGCAAATTTGGAGATATTGCATCCAATCCCCTCATCCAGATCATTAATGTAAATTCTGAACAGCTGGGGTCCCAGTACAGATCCCTATGGTACCCCACTGGTCACCGCCTGCCACTCAGAAAATGAGCCATTTATCCCAACTCTCTGTCTTCTACCTGCCAGCCAGTTCTCAATCCACATCAATACTTTGCCCCCAATCCCATCAGCCTTGATTTTGTAAGCCAGTTGTTTATGCGGGACCTTATTGAATGCCTTTTGGAAGTCCAGATACACCACATCCACTGGCTCTCCCCCATCTATCTTACCTGTCACCATCTCAAAGAATTCCAATAGATTTGTCAAGCACGATTTACCTTTTGTAAATCCATGTTGACTCTGTCCGATCCCTTCTCTGCTAGTCATATGCTCCGCTATTTCATCCTTAATAATGGATTTCATCATTTTGCCACTACTGATGTAAGGCTCACCGGCCTATAATCCCCCGCTTTTTCTCTACCCCCCTTTTTAAATAGTGGGGTAACATTAGCTACCCTCCAATCCATGGGTCTATCGAGTCTATCGAGATCCTGAGTCTATCGAGTTCTGGAAAATAATTCTTAAAGCATCTGCTATCTGAATGGCCACTTCCTTAAGTACCCTAGGATGTAGATTATCAGGCCCTTGGGATTTATCTGCCTTCAATCCCATCAATTTCCCCAAGACCATGTCCTTAGAGATACTGATTTTTTCAGTTCCTCCCTTGCATTAGTCTCTATGTTTCCCAACATCCTTGGGAGGTTATTTGTATCCTCTCTTGTAAAAACAGAACTAAAGTAAGAATTTAATTGGTCTGCCATTTCCTTATTCCCCATTATATATTCCCCTGATTCTGACTGCAAAGGACCTACTCTGGATTTCACCAATCTTTTCCTCTTGACATATTTATAAAAGCTTTTGCAGTCGGTTTTTATATTTGCCACAAGCTTACTTTCGTAATTTATTTTTGCTCTCTTGATTAATCCCTTTGTCCTCCTTTGGTGCATCTTGAACTGCTCCCAATCTTCGGTCGTGGTACTTTTTTTGGCCAATTGATATGCTCTCTCTTTGGACCCAATGCTGTCTCTAATTTCTCTTGTTATCCACGGTTGAGTCACCTTTTTTGGTTTATTTTTATACGATTTTAAACGATTTTTGCAACTTCTCCATTAGAAATGTGAATGCTTTCCATTGTCTATCCACAGTCAACTCCCCCATAAACACTACCCAATCAATCTTACTCAACTCCTGTCTCATACCATCATAATTCCCTTTATTTAAATTCAGGACCTTAGTCTCGGTTTTAATTTCATCACTCTCCATGTCGAGTGAGAATTCGATCATATTGTGATTGCTCCTACCCAAAGGGCCTCATACAACAAGATTGTTGATTAGCCCCTTATCATTGCATAATACCCAATCTAAAATGACCTGCTCTTGAGTTGGTTCCTCGACATTTTGGCCCTGGACTTGAATTAGCTGAGCCTTAATCAACTCACACACATCAGTTGTGGACTTGCCAGATAACATATGCTCCAAATCAACTCCTGTTTATTCTGTCTACTGATGTCATTATTATCCTCCACAATTTAGTGCTTTCTCATAATGTCCAACCTTATCTTTATTCATTTCAGTCTTGAAATGTAAAGAATTGTGATCATTATTCCCAAAATTCTCTTCTGCTAAAGCTAATCACCTGTCCAGTCTAATTTCCCAGTTCAAGACCCCTTCCTTGGTTGATCAATCTACACACTGCTTCAAGAAAATCTCCTGTATGCATTAGATTCAGCCCCATCTGAGCCTTTGGTATCAAAATCAACTGAGTTAATATTGGGGAAATGAAAGTCTCACACTATGACAGCCTTACTTCTTTTACATCTTTCTATGTCTGTCTACATATCTCTTCCTCTATCTTTTGGTGACTATCTGGTGAGATTTGATTAAAAGAACAGAACTCTTTGGAGTGGGATGAATGAGAGTTCGAAAGTTCCAGATGTTAATGGAGATAATAAACATATCAATTATACCACACAGATGCTCAAATCAGTTGAATGCAAGTGACCACCTCAGTAATATGAAGCTATTACTCTCTGCATTGTTTATTAAGGGGGCAGATGGTCTGAATAAGTCTTTAGATACAAAATGCAATGACTTGTCATACTCTTGGTAAATGAGATATATCACTTACTGTAAAACTGCTTGAATAACATTGAGCAGGGTTAAAAGCAGTGAACTTTCCTTTTCTGCATAAAATTATGAAGGAAGATAATCAAGTAAGGCACTAAAATTTAATTGTCATCATCCATTCAACATTTTTTTTCAATGCCATTCACAAGAATGGCCAACCTTTACACACGTTTATAAATATTTAGTATGGAAGTCAAATGCAGAGATTTCCAGAAAAAATGTGACTGAATAAAGTAATAAAAGGTTCAATGTGACCTCAAAAGTGACCACTTAAAGATTCATGGAAAGTTTTCAAACATTGACCCTGAAACTGGATCATGGAAGGTTTCAAGTCCAAATTGGAATTTCAGCATGAAAATAGAGCTGAATGCAAAGTGCAATAAATGCATATGAATAAAATTAATTTCTGTTCCTTCCTGCTTAAGGCATTGTGGTTTTATATTTCTCAATCAATATTATTCTAAAAAGTGGACATTGATTTATATGTTTTGACCTTTGGATGATGGGAGTTCACACTTCCCAGGTGTTAAAAATTCTCATTGAAAAACATTGCAAATATTGAGAGCCACTGGACATGATCAGGTCATGACTATTCATTCATATGGTTGCTGAAGGGAGTGATATTTCATCCATTGTTTGCTTTATGCCAAATTAGCACAAGTGATGAGCGCCACTTAGAGGTAGTTTTTACGTTTTCAAGAAGAGAGGGATTGGGGGGAAGTCACGTAATGGAGTAGTGACTGGTAAGAAAATACCAGCCCTCTCCAGAAAAGTTTTAAAAAAGTCAAGAAAAAGCAAAGCTACAAACACAGAAACCATAACAAATTAAAAATAAAGGTGTGAAGAAAATGGCAGCAAAGAAAGAAAAACCAAAAACAATGGAAGAAAAGAAGAAGGAAAGCATTCAGAAGAGAAAGGTGAAGGCCTTACCTGTACGAGGAGGCCCGCTGTGGAGAGAGAAGCCCACTTCCTGAGGTCAGTGGAAACCCTGAGCGCAGGACTAAAAAGATGGCTCACGGAGCCAAAAAGAAATGCACGATGCACACGACAAAAACAACACCGACAGGAGGGGGGACCAGCTGAGGAGTAAATCTCCACAGCTTGAACAGAAAAGAATAACCTATAATATATGGAAACATTAAAAGAATGGCTGACACAAGAATTCAGTGAAATAAAAAGAAGAATAAAAGGTACAGAAGAAAAAGTGAATAGATTAGAGATGGTCATGACAGAAATAGGAAAAAGAGTAGACAAGGTGGAAGAATGAGAAACAGCCATAGTGGTAGATAACTTCAAAAAGATATTGGAAGAATCTGATAAAAAAGTTAAAGGAACACAGGAGCTGTTAGCTCAGAAGATAGATATAATGGAAAACTATAATAGGAAAAACAATATAAAGATAGTGGGCCTTAAGGAAGATGAGGAAGGCAAAGATATGAAAGAATTTATAAAAGAATGGAACCCCAGGGTCCTAGGAATGTCAGAATTACAGGAAGGAATGTCAGAATTACAGGAAGGAATGTCAGAATTACAGGAAGGAATGGAAATAGAAAGGGCACACAGAACATTAGCCCCTAAACCACAGCCACAACAAAAACCAAGACCCATTCTAGTAAAATTCCTAAGATATACGACAAGAGAAAATATATTGGAGAAGGCAATGAAAAAACTAAGAGAAGACAAAAAACCATTGGAATACAAAGGTCAATTTTTTTTTCTACCAGACATAAGTTTTGAACTCCTGAAGAAGATGAAGGAGTTTAACACAGCAAAATTGACCCTATGGAAAAAAGGTTATAAATTTATGTTAAAATATCCAGCGGTGCTTAAACTAGTTATCCCGGGGCAGCAAAGCAAACTGTTCTCAGATCCAGAAAAAGCATGAGAATTTGCAGAACACTTACAAAACAGACAGAGAGAGGAAGAGATGTAACAAGAACAAAAATGACAACAAACTATATTTATAAAGAAGAAGAATAAAGTATAAGTAAGAACAAAGAAAGAAAAGAAAGGGAAGAAAGGAAGTAAGGAGGGAATTAAAAGAGTGAGCTTTTATGTGAAGATTAAAATCTTTTCTGGGGGGCTGGGTGGGGAAAAATAACAGTCAATGCTAAATCAATTGACGCTTGCGAGTGGGTTCACAATCCAAATGGAGAGGGGAGATGTGGTTGCCCGACAAGGGACAAAGGGCAACTCAGAGAGGGAGGGACTATTGGAGTTAAAGGAATTTTAGATATGGGAATAGTGGAAATATTTTATGCTTTAGAAGTGTTGTCTTACAATGTGTTCAAAAAGAGAAAACAGAAATGGAAAAGAAAGGAAGGTGGTGATGAGGAAACGGAAAGGAAAGGTAAACAAAGTATGAAATGGCCATGTTGAACTATATGACTTTAAATATTAATGGAATACATAACCAAGTCAAAAGGAAGAAGCTGTTAAATTTACTGAAGAAAGAAAAAAATGATATAGCATTCGTGCAAGAAACACATCTAACTGAAGTGGAACACAAGAAATTAAAGAGAGATTGGATAGGACCTGTAACAGCAGCATCATATAATTCAAAAGCAAGAGGAGTAGCTATATTAATCAATAAAAATGTACCAATCAAAATAGAAGAGGAAATAATAGATGCAGCAGGGAGGTATGTAATGATAAAATGACAGATATATTCATAATTTTGGAATTTACTCAATGTATATGCACCTAATGAAGAAGATCAAAAATTTATGCAAGATATCTTTTTGAAGATCACAGTTTTGCTAATATGAAGGGATTTTAACCTTAATTTTGACTCAAAAATGGATAAAACTGGAAAAAACACTAACAGAAAGAATAAATTAACCAAATTTATAATTAAATCGATGAACAAAATGCAAATTTTGGATATATGGAGGAAACAACACCAAAAGGAAAAGGAATATTCATATTATTCGGGTAGACATAAAATATCCTCAAGGATAGACCTATTCCTGTTATCAGCCCACATTCAAGGAAGAGTTAGGAAAATGGAATATAAAGCTAGATTGTTATTGGATCACTCACCCCTGTTATTGGCAATAGAGCTGGAGGACATCCCACCGAGAATGTATAGATGGAGATTAAATTCCATGCTATTTAAAAGACAGGATTTTGGAGAATTAATTGAGCGACAAATTAAAATTAACTTTGAAATAAATACGGAATCAGTGAAAGATCAGTTTATACTATGCGATGCAATAAAATTTTTCATCAGAGTTATGTAACTAAGATGAAGAAGGACTACAATTGGGAAATAGAACAGTTGGAAAGGCAAATAACAAATACAGAAAAAGAATTAGCAATAAAGGAAGATACAACTAAAAGAAGAGAATTGGCAGATAAAAAAATAAAATATGAAACACTACAAACATATAAGGTGCAGAAGAACATAATGAAGACAAAACAGAAGTATTATGAGCTAGGTGAAAAAAACACACAAAATACTAGCATGGGAGCTTAAGACAGAACAAACTAAAAGAACGATATTGGCATCAAGGAAAAAGGACAAACAAATTATGTATAACCTAATGGAGATCAACGAAAACTTCAGGGAATTCTATGAGCAACTATATCAAACTGAAAATGAAGGGAAAGAAGACAAAGTAGATGAATTTCTAACTAAAATTGAACTACCGAAATTGTAAACAACGGAGCAAAATAAATTAATAAAACCATTTGAAATAGAAGAAATACAGGAGATATTAAAAAAAACTACCGAACAATAAAACGCTGGGAGAGGATGGACTCCCAATAGAATTCTATAAAACATTTAAAGACTTATTAATTTCTCCTCTCCTGGAAGTAATGAACCAGATTGAAAAAACACAAAACATACCAGATTCATGCAAAACAGCAATAATTACAGTAATACCAAAGACGGGGAAAGATCCACTAACACCAGCATCATATAGACCAATATCTCTACTTAACACAGATTATAAGATAATAGCTAAACTATTAGCAAACAGATTGGCCGACTGTGTACCAAAAATAGTAAAACTAGATCAAACTGGATTTATTAAAAAAGACAAACAACGGACAATATCTGTAAGTTCAGTAACTTAATCCATGCAGTACAAGGAAACAAAACTCAAACAGTGGTTGTTGCTTTAGACGCAGAGAAAGCCTTTGACAGAGTAGAATGGAATTATTTATTTAAAGTACTACAAAAATTCAACCTACCAGAGAAATATATTAATTGGATTAAAGCATTATATAAGGGACCATTGGCAAAAGTGACAGTAAATGTATATCTATCAAACCAATTTAAATTAAGCAGATCAACAAGACAGGGATGTCCACTATCTCCCTCACTGTTCGTGTTAGCTATAGAACCACTGGCAGAACTGATAAGAACAGAAAATAAAATAAGAGGGATAAAAAATAAAAGAGAAGAAATATAAAATCAGTCTATTTGCAGATGATGTCATAGTATACTTAACAGAACCAGAAATATCAATAAAAGAATTATATAAGAAATTGAAGGAATATGGGATACAAGATCTACGCAAATAAAAGTGAAGCAATGCCAATGAATAAGGCGGATTTCACAAAGTTTAAGGAAGAATCACCATTTAGATGGCAAACACAAGCAATTCGACACCTAGGTATACAACTAGATAATAATCTTGGCCATCTATACAAACTAAATTATCAGCCATTAATGAAAAAAATTACAAGATGACTTAGAGCACTGGAAAGACTTACCACTAACACTGATAGGAAGGATAAACTTTATTAAAATGAACATCTTCCCAAGGATACAATACCTATTTCAATCATTACCAATTCATCTAACAGAGAAATTCTTCAAGTAGCTAAAGAAAATATTAAGGAAATTCTTATGGAAAGGGCGGAAACCGAGGATAGCACTAGATAAATTAACAGAATGGTACAAACAAGGAGGCTTAAAACTACCAAACTTTAAGATTTATTGTAGAGCAGCACAATTAAGATACCTATCAGATTTTTATCAAACAAGGGAAAAACCAGATTGGACCAGATTGGAGCTAGATAAAATAGGGGAGAAGATACCTGAACATATACTATATAAGTGGGATGAAAAATTGGTGCAACATAGGAATTCACTAGTATTGCACCATCTGCTCAACATTTGGAGAAGATTCACGTAGAAAGGAATAAAATAAATTATCAACTACCAAAATTAATATTGACACAAAATCAACTAATCCCTTTCACAATAGATAACCTTTCCTTTAGAGAATGTGAGAAAAAAGAGATCAAAAGAATAGAAAATTGTTTTTTGGGAAATAAATTATTATCTTTTGAACAAATGAAGGACAAATATAATATAACTCACGATACAATGTTTGCATACCACCAACTGAAAGCCTACTTGAAGGAGAAATTGGGAAACAGTCTGAGGTTACCAGAAGGAAGCAATTTTGAATATGTGATTACAGACACAATGATAATTTAAAAAATTATGACAAACATGTACATCAAACTGCAAGAAAAGGAGAATGACAAAGCAAACTGTAAACCTAAACAAAAATGGGAACAAGATCTAAACATAAAGATAAAGAATGAAACATGGGAAAAGCTATGCTCCGGAACTATGAGAAATACAATAAACACGAGGTTATGCATGATACAATATAATTGGTTACACAGGCTATACATCACACCCAAAAAGTTAAATAAATGGGACCCAACAGTATCAGACAGATGTTTTCACTGCAAGAAGGAAACGGGAACAACAATACATGCAATTTGGGCATGTGAGAAAGTGAAAAATTTTTGGGATGATCTAAACCAGGTATTAAATAAAATCACACAAAGCAACATACCAAAAAACCCAGAGATCTTCCTTCTAAGTAATATAAGAAATAATGAACTTAGACTTGATTTGGATGGAGCACAAAAAAGATTTATTATGATAGCCTAGCTGTAGCAAAAGAATGTATTAATTCAACCTAGAAATTAGAAGACAACCTGAGAATACACCAATGGTACATAGAAATAAATAAATGTATTACATTGGAAAAAATAACATATATTTTAAGAAATAACATCACAATATTCCAACGAATATGGGAACCATACATGAAACGCAATAGAGAAATCCTATCACGGACCTCCACCACCTAAAATGACAGAAGGAGAAGACAACGAAATGAACTGACTGAGTATATAAAAGTAAAAGACAAAAATTTCTTGTTTATTTTTATTAAGTGACGACCTTGTTTAACGGGTTTAATGTATCATATAGATTGAACTTTAAATAAATGGGGAGGGGGGATGAGGGAGGGAGGGAGGGATGGGGGAAAAAGGGGAGAAAATGACACTATATATTCAAGAGAAAAATGTCTGTATGTATTTTGGTCAGTATGGTTCATAGTGCGAAAAATTTAAAAAAAAATATTAAAAAAAAGAAAGGGATTATGGCTGCAAAAGTGGAATTGCCCTTTCGAAAGTTGAATCTAGTTTTGATATTCTGATCATGACAGAAAGATTTGTGTCCACGTGACCAGCACTGAGATTTTGATTTGCCACCGTCAGTCAATTAAAGCTTGAAAGAGAACCACCTTGCACTGAAGGAACTGTGACTGGTCTGAAGATAATAGTGTCTCACCAACATTATCAGGGCATACGAGCCACACCCTGAGGTTTTGTCCTTTTTCCTTTCTTTTCATGGAAATGCTTATGTTGAGATGAACCCTGCACAATGTGAGATCTTCATTTATCAAGTTAAAAAAGGAAATTGGCAGATGCTGGGTCAAATACAATACATAAAAGTCCTGGAGAAACCCTACAAGACATGCAGCATCTATTGGAAGTAAAGGGTAACCAATGTACCTGGCCTGAGCCCTTCATTAATGCTGGTGAGAGGATATCGGGTGTTATTGTCCCCTCCTTCTCTCTGTAGAGAGATTGAGTGATTTCTTTATGCTTGAAGCTTTGCCTCCAGTTTCCATTTGGCAGGGTTCATGCTGGTTAAGAGTTACATCAAGTTGGCAACCAGAGGGAATGAAGACTATGCTCTGCTTTGAGGCTGAGGTTATAGTTATAGAGGATGGCAGATTCTAATGAATCAATGACATCTTATTTATTTGTGCTTGCTGAAGTTAAACAGCAGATGGTGTCTATCCTCCCTTCCTCCCTCACCTCCCATCCTCATCCTTCCTACTCCTACATCTAACAATTTGATCTGCTTTTCAAGATCTTTCTTAATTCTTTAACTAATCTCAACATCAAGGAAATCCCACAGACCATGCATCTTTGGAAGCAATTTCTTTCAACAAAGTTTTAAATTAATGATGAAAAGAATGTAGTATTAGGCAAATCACTCTCCATAGAATATCAAAGCTTTGGGCAAGCTTAGATAAGTATCTGATTTCAATTCTGGTGCTATCTGTAATGAGATTTTATATTCAACCTGTATGCACATAAGATTCCTTCCAGTGCTCTGATTCCCTCCCACATCCTAAAGAAGTACAGGGTTATACGGTTAGTTGGTTATAGTGGTGTATTTTGATGGCATAGTCTCATGGGGCTGAAGGGCCTTTAACTGTACTGCATCTCACAATTTAAAAATTAATTAAAATTAATTCTACTAGCAATTCAAAGAATAAACCTAGCATCTATATTGTGAGAGTTTATGATCCCATTATATATCATGAATGAGTTGGAGGTTTTTAATGTGGATTAATAATGGGCCGGGATGGACTGGAATGTATATTTTGAAAATGCAGGAATAACATCAAATTACTGTTGCACGCGGATTATCTTAATCTGCCCCCAATATGCACATGGGCTTCGGAGGCAGGCACATGAAGTTGTTTTATCAAAATATGATAAATTGATGCATTTTAAATCTTAGGGCACAGAGGGATGAATGAGGGAGGGGTGAGTGAGAGAAAGTTTATGTCAGGGATTGCAATAGAATGTATATATTGTATTTAGAATTTCCTTGCAATCAGGTCAAGACAAAAGTACGGTGCTGTTGGTAGCTGACAGAGCTTTTTGCACACGCTTTGATGCTGTCTTTTCAATTAAATTATTGATTGTGGAAAACGCTGGGCTGAGTAAAGAGAACCGATTTGAAGTAAAAGTGTCTCTGAGAAACTCATCTTTGCAGGAAAGTAATTGAGACTATTGATTATGTGTGTACCACAGAGCAAAAGCTTCTCTGATAGTTACTATGGGGATATATAGTCAGAGCATTGAGTAAATATAAAGGATGGTTTCAGATAATGACCATCCACAAATGACTGCTAACATTTGGTGATGTAAAGACATACAGCTCACTTCAATGGGATTCCAATTTGGAAACATTTTGGCTGTGCCCTGATTGGAACTGGAGAAGTTAAATGTTGTCTATGAAGGATTAACTGCAGCAGTGCTGGCTTGAGAGATACTCAGCCTCAACAGGTTTGATTCTCCAACAGACCATTGCTGTATGTGAATATGATCTGCTGCCAGAATCAAGTTCAACTGTTTTGCAAGACCTCTCCTAGTCCTTCTAATTATTCCCACTTCATCGAGGAAACTCTTACATGTTGGGAAGCAGTTTGTTTTAGCACACATCGATTCTTCCTTTAAATTAGCACGAACCTGCTCAATCAGGTAGAGTAAAATTGCAATAATGCATCGGCAGTCCAAAGAAATTATCTAGCAAACAATCTGTGATTCCGTTGAATAAAATGCATGCGTGGGAGGTTCTTTGCAGTGTACAGATGGCATAATTAGGTATGCCACATTCCTCAGTAATATTTTGTTTCACTATTTCCTCATGGCATGCAAGGCTAGTCATCCATTGACTCATATCAATCCCATGATTTCCAAGTAAGCTATTCTCTCTTTTATGCTTATCACTTGTAATTTTTGCAGATATTTACAGTAGACAATTAATCTACCAGCACATCTATGTGAATATGGAAGAAACCCTGAGCATCGAGGGGAATCCTTCCACATGAAGGACATGCAAACTCCACACATACAGCACAAATCTGGGTTGCTTGAACTGTGCGACAGAGCTCCACCATGCTCTCCATCAATGCTGAACTTTTGCTCGGTGATCACATCCCCATCAGGACAGCGACTCATCTTGTGTTGCATTGGAGCAACTATTGGAAACAAGGTCACAGTGCAGAGGCACAGTTAGCTCAGCACTATTATGACATCAGTGATCCAGGTTCAAATCCAACACTGTCTGAAAGGAATTTGTACATTCTCCCCTTATATACATGGGTTTGCTCAGCATGCTCCGGTTCCCTCCCACCCTTCAAAGTCAAGTCAACTTATTGTCATCTGATTGTACAGGTACAACCCAACGAAACAGTGTTTTCCAATCCTCGGTGAAAACCACAACACCTAAAACCAGACATAATTGACAAAAAAAAACATATATGGGATAAGTATTCATCTATACAAATAAATAAATATTTTTTCATGAATATGAGAGTCTCGGATGGTCAGTATGAGCAATTCCCCATGCGAAGAAGCAGTTTCTCTGTCTGTTGGTGCTGGCTCTGATACTCCTGTATCTCTTTCCTAATGGGAGCAGCTGACAGATGCTGTGTGCAGGATGGAAGGGGTCCTCAGTGATTTTGCATGTCCTCTTCAGACATAGATGGGATGGGGGGGGGGGGGGTGGTGGAGCGCGAATCATGGAGGGAGACTCCATTGATCCTCTTTGCCACTCTCAAAAAATGTACTGGGCTCGTAGTTTAATTCGATGTACTTGGCTTCCCTGATTTCTGGGCTGGAAGGGCAGGTTTTGTGCAGAATCTCCAAATTAAAATTAAATCCAATTCCAATTTGTTAAATGCTTTTAGTTAACAAAGTGAAAGTTTCATTATCCTCTGCAATGTTGAAATTGTCATTGAGCTCATTGTCAGTGGTACATTTATGAGACTATACAAAAATTGTTGATACCAGAGTTTTTGTTCCAGCACTTGTTCTAATTGCTCCGAACCCTAAAACATCTATTGCCTTGAACTGTACATTCTGATAATTGGCTAATAGATATGAAATACTTCCAATGCAAATCATTAAGAACTATTTATTGTAGGCTTAATACCCTGCAGCCAATTTCTGGAAATCCAATCTCAATGTTATTTCACATCAATTGATATTCACCCAGATAATCTAAAGATTGGTTAATAATCTTCTAGTCCTATTTGTAAAGTTAAAAATACTCAACTGTCTGTTTAGTACAACCAAGAGTAGAAATTTATATTGGATGAAGGGCTCAAGCCTGAAACGTAGGTGATGTATCTTTACCTTTGCTACATTTGTGTGTTTTTTTTCACTTAACCACAGTGCCTATAGAATCCTGTGTTTTAAACCACCGCCCCCCCCCCCACCTTATATTGATAGAATGAGCATGCACCAGAATGTCATCGTGTTTGCATCCTTGCCTAGGTGATGCTGCTTTGCACTGATGTAGACTGATTTACTGACAATTTCCAGCATATTTTTCAGATTTTCAGCAGCATTTGTTTTTCTATTAGACTGTCCCAGCCATGGGTGTGCAGTTAGACTGACATGCTTATACTGTAGTTAGATCCCCAGGACACAGCACAACTATTTAAGAGCTAAATAAATGATTTAGCATTGCAGATATGGTTAACTAAGATAGTTGCATTCAATTTGCATACCATGAACACACAAATTAAATGATAATCTGCTCTGAATGTTGTTGGTTGAAAAAAATTCTGACTTGGAATTTACTGAATCTTGTGGCCTGTCTGCAGAAAAAAAAAAGATTAAATATTTATAGATGGTGCAAGGTTTTCACATTTTTTACCTACACACTATTGAATCCCCATTTTGTCATCTTCACTTTTGTGGGTTCTCAGTCTGCCTAAGGCTGTGCTGACGGACAGAAATTCAACATCAACATAACCGTGGGAAATGCTCTGTGTTTACCAGGGTCTCCCTGTGAAACATTTTTTCGTGGGAGGGCAGTGTTTTGTGGTCGGGGCAGTGTGGTCAAGGAAATCTGATTTGGAGATATTAAGTCCACGTAATCGTTCAGTGAATGGGGGTTAGGGATACCTTGGAGCTTGGGCTTTGAATGTGTCCAAATCCAAGCATCACCTGGCCACTGATTCTGATAGCATGGTAACATTGGTTCATCAATTTCACATTAGTTCTGTAGATTAATTCCCCTTCTGCAGGAAGTCTCTTGGAAGTGAGATGTACCATTGGGCTGAGAGAGATTGAACAAAACATTAGGGTAATGCTAGATTCTTCTATAATCTGAATGTCAACTGGGTCAAGATATTAAGTCATGCTTATTGCAATTTGAAGTGAATGAAAATTAGGACTTCATTTATGATTGCCCCAAATTAATAATTTTTCAGTCAAATTGATTTTTTTTTAACAGTTTTATTAAAATTTGGATATACAGCACAGTAACAGGCCTTTCCGGCCGATGAGCCTGTGCCACCAAATTACACTCATTTGACCTACAGCCTCTGTATGTTTTGAAGGGTGAGAAGAAAACAGAGCGTCCAGAATAAACAATAGACATGGGAAGAAAGGCCTTACAGTCAGTGTAGGTTTATAACGCAGGTCTCTGGCACTGCAACAGTGTTGTGCTAACCGCTATGCTAACTGTACCACCTATCTTTTCTGACTCATCAGGTTCGGTGATGCACTTTCAGCACCCCATTGCAAATTGACTTGAGGACACCTTTTTACAGACACCTATGGATCCAATATGGTGACCCATATGTGCATATTACGAGTGACATTTGAGGAAACCTCAAAGATAGCAGCCAGGACCTGAGAGTGAATGAGAGCTAGATGTTAGTACCCAGACACATGCAAATCTTGTGTGACAAATCTCTTGGCTGAGAGAGCTGGAATCAGGAAACAAAGATCTCCAAAAACTCTAACTGGTGTCCTGAAAAAATGACTGCTGGTCTCAAATGTGATAAAAAGGCATAAAATGAACCTCAGTATGGGATTTGGAGTTGCAAGGGTGCTGTTCCTGACCCTATATTAAACACATTGGACATAAATCACAATCATTCACTGTCTGCCAGCTCGAATCCTCCCCTCTCTCAAATTGATCCGCTGTCTCTTCAGCAATTTCCTCTTTTATCATTTTCAGCCAACTCTTTCCTTTCATTTCTTTATTCTCTTCCTCACAATTAACCTTCCTGACCTCTGAGCAAACACTCCCATTTTGCAAGATCTCCCTGAGTTCTGTTGCTGGCATGTATCACAAGCTTTATTCAGCTTCAAATGGATAGTGATTTTTACGCTCACAGATGGACTACTACATCAGTCTGTGCACCAATTAGCTCATCAAACCACATACCAATTAGAGAATTTTTCAGTGCTAGTACTTCTGAATTGAAATTCTCGAGTCAAAGGGCTCCAGTTTATGCAGATTGGAACATACAATTTGGCTTATATCTCCTGCACCAGAAAAACCTATTATGCCGATGATGGAACGGATGCTCTTTGGAAGAGAGACATCTGATCTTTAAGGAAAAAACAGTTCGGATACACTTCACAGGTTAGGAACTGCTACTTATTTTTAGTGTGGTAATGACATTTTCAAATGTTATCACTTTCACTGTTTGACTGTAATTGACCTTAAACAACTCTGTCCAACGTCAAATGACCTGACAGAAAATAAATCACTGACTAAATTCTTGAAATATGCAATCCAAATTGACCAACCATGAAATGGATCTGAAGCACATCAATTATCACTACATCAGACCAAGACATTAGGCTGCAATTCCATCTCCACAGAATTTTGTGCAGCAGGCATAATTTGGTGGCAAAGCAATAAACTTTTCAATAATTAAAAAAAAAAAATCATTTCTTTATTCAATCGACTTCACCTTTGGAGTAATTTAACGCAGAGTTTTGTGACTTTCAGATTAACCGGAGATCAAAAGGCTCTCCTAGACTTGGGATTAATTCACATTTTTCAACTTGGTTTCCAGGAAAGTAATACATATTCAAGGTATGTTGTAAGGCAAACCAGCTCCGAAACATCAGTGTAATTGACATTTGACAATAAGATTTACCGTGGGAAACAATTTGAAATATCATTGCATCTTCCATTTATATGTTATAAGTTGATGCAAAAGCAGATCTGACAACAAATCAGTGGAAAATATAAAGATGCTGAACACACCACAGGTCTCTCACAAAATGAACCTCATTCAAGAAAAGTTGAGATCAGAAATTTTATTTCAGAGAGTTTATTCTGTTATTACTTTTTCACCCAAACTATACCATAAGTGATTCACCTTCCTCAATTAAATTCATTAGAAAATGCTTTAATCAGATGCCTTATCTTATTGTATGATGGATGGACAGATAAAAAAAATCAATTTTGGTTATTGACTGCACAGCTTTTATTGACAGAGATTGCTGTTAGCAGTAACATAAAACTCTTTGATCTCAATTGTATTTTGGAAGATGGCTGACTTACAATTTTAATCAGCCAATTAGAACAAAATATTCACCTGAAAAGGGAATAAAAACACTTTCTATAAATCATGATTACATTAAAAAGCTAATTAATTTGTGTGAATTATACTTTTGATGTTATTCATGACTACATTCACACTCACAATGTAGATTAAATTATTTGTTGAATCAGCAGATAAGTGAAAAAAAAGACGTAAAAATGTTTTGGATTCATTTAGGTGGCAATAACAAACTTGTTCAAATTTTATGAATCATCCAGGCCCTTCAGCCATTCTAGTCTGTGCTCAACTATTATTCTGCCTAGTCCCACTGATTTGCACCCATGGCCCTCCATACCCTCCATTCATGTACCTGTCTAAATGTTCCTTAAATGTGAAAATTGAGCCTGCATTCACTACTTCAAAGGGCAGCTCATTCCATACTCTGTGATAAGAACCTCCATCTAATGTTCCCCTTAAGCTTTTCCCCCTTTCACCCTTAACCCATGTCCTCTGGTTTGTCTCTCACCTAACCTCACTGGAAAAAACTTATTTGCATTTACTCTATATATACCCCTTATAATTTGGTAAACCTCTATCAAATCTCTCTTCATTCTTCTACGCTCCAAGGAATAAAAGTCCTAACATGTTTAACCTTTCCCTGTTACTCAGTTCCTGAAGTCCAGGCGACATCCTAGTAAATCTTCTCTGTACTCTTTCAAACTTATTGATATCTCCCTCTAGTTAGGTGACCAAAACTGTACACAATACTTCAAATTTGGCCTCACCAATGTCTTATACAACTTTAGCATAACATCCAACCTCTGATTCTCAATGAAGGCCAATATGCCAAAGCTTTATTTACAACCCTATCTACCTGTGACACCACTTTCAAAAAATTATGTATCTGTATTGTCAGATTCCTCTGTTCCTCTGTGTCTTACCATTTACCATACATGTCTTACCTTGGTTTGTACTTCTAAAATGAAACACCTCACACTTGCCTGCATTAAATATTTTGTACCATTTTTCAACCCATTTTTACAGCTGGTCCAGATCCCTAAGCAAGCTTTGAAAGCATTCCTCGCTGCCCATGACACATTCAAACTTTGTGTCATCTGCAAACTTGCTGAAGCAATTTACCATATTATTACATTAATGTGGTGGCCCATCAGGGTGCTTCACAAAATGAAGGAACAACACGATGGTCCAGCAAGCTGCATGAGGCCCGCAGCACTGCCCTCTAATTTGCCACAACTAAAGGAGCCTAACTGGCCTATCAAGGAAAGCAGATTGCAAATGCACCATTCAGCATTGAGGGGGCTTTGACTATGCCCCACATCTTGAGAATAAAAGCAGGGATGTGAGCCCAATAAAGCTCAGTGTTAACTACACTCAACTGGGTTCGTGTTGTTCTTTTTGGAACAGCGTGTTCTTTCTGAGCTAACCTGCATATAGCTATAACCTCGCCTGCACTATAGGCTCTGCAAAGCCCTAGCAGATCGTGTTATATGGCGAGCTCTCCACTGGCCACCGTGACAGAGGTGCACCAAAGAAAAGGTACAAGGACTGCCTAAAGAAATCTCTTGGTGCCTGCCACATTGACCACCGCCAGTGGGCTGATATCGCCTCAAACCGTGCATCTTGGCGCCTCACAGTTCGGTGGGCAGCAACCGCCTTTGAAGAAGACCGCAGAGCACACTTCACTGACAAAAGGCAAAGGAGGAAAAACCAAACACCCAACCCCAACCAACCAATTTTCCCCTGCAACCACTGCAACCGTGTCTGCCTGTCCCGCATCGGACTTGTCAGCCACAAACGAGCCTGCAGCTGACGTGGACATTTACCCCCTCCATAAATCTTCGTCCACGAACCCAAGCCAAAGAAGACAGTGGTGACCCTAACAGTCCATACGGCACTTTGGATCCAGTGATGGAGGCAGACTTTTCAATCAACATGTTGCCATTGTAACCCCGATGGTCCAGACGACACTCTGGTCCTAGTGATGGAGGAAGACTTTTCAATCAACATGTTGTCATTGAAGCTGCTGGGTCACGAAAGGCAGTGGAGAAAGTGGACTCCCTGCTGGCCAAGAGGAAAACAGCCTTCATATTCCACGTGATGTCCACGTCCATCACGCACGTCACTTCCCCAGCACTGCAGCATGTGGGCAGGCAGCGGCAGCAAAGACACATCCGCCAACCATCTGAATGACTAGCTACAAGGACAAGAAACACCCCCGGTGAGCAATAATGTCATTATCATCAGTGGTACGGTGCAGAGGCCTGTCGATGTCTTTCCCCCTGCACATTTCCGGGAAATGCCACAAGCTGGCTGTTGTCACAACGGCCCAGCAATTAAAGGCCTCCAACAATTCAGACATACAGAGTTATAGAATTCACACCCTCACACCCACAACCCCCATCCCCAGATCTATGAGGACTGCTGCTATTTTAACACTGTGGGGCACCTGATATAACCCCAGCAAGCTCATGCTCGCCATCATTCAAGCTTCCATGCCCCACCAAGCATCAGGCTCTACTGAATCTCAGACGTCGGGACTAACCCAGATTGAGAAAACCAGTGGTCCTGCTACTAGGGACTCAGAGGAGGGTTATTCAGCGATCAGACACACAGGGATCATGATAGCTATTGTCCAATATTTAAATACCTTTCTCTCAGAGCTTTGGACCAACAGTGTGTTACAGTTACGGTAATGGTGGATGCAGGTCAGGATAACACAGGTCACAGTTCTGGTAGGTATAGGTCTGTCAACGTGGTTGGGAATTATGCATGGTCAGAGGTCACTCTAAGGAAGGAGGTATGTGTAACAGTGAAGGGTAGACCTGCTAAGATTGAAAGAAACACCAGAGAAGTGATGAATAGGCTGGCAATGGAGCAATGAATTAACAAATTAATGCTTAGTGATTGAGAAAGCAAAGGGCAGTGACTGGGACAGTGTTCAAGATTATTTATTGTCATGTAATAAGACAGAAAAAGTAATATTACATACAATTTCCTTTAATCTCCTGCAAGGCAAAGAATCACTTTCAGCAGAAATTGCCCAGTGCCCCTTATAGCCAGAGGAAGAGAAACAAAGGAAAGTTTTCCCATAGTCATTAGGTGTCCATGGGTTAATCTCCAGTGTTCCCGCAGCCTCCACAGCCACACAACCTTCAATCCAAACCATCAACAACTCGAAATCCAGGTCTGTAGCATGAATAAAAGCTCTCACAACTGGAGGGAGAACAAATGTTTTTATTAGCTTATAACTGAGGGTAGAGGACTCACAGTAGTTGTAGTTTTCAGAAGGGTTCTGGGTTTAGGAGGGAACCCAGGGATATATGTGAGTAGATGAGGGCTAGAGCTGGGAGCTGGTTCCACTCATCAGCACAACATACTGTTACAGAGTTCTGTATTGTGTATTGGCCTATGTGTTATGTGATTTTACATTAAAAAAAATGACAGTTTGCTTCAGAGAACAAAGGGGAAGGTGGACTGCTGAGAGAGTGGGAGACAGATTGAGCATGTGCAGAAAATTATCTAAAAATTTCTGGACTTGAATGATAAACCACCACTGGGTGGTGCTGTGGAGTGGAAGGAGTCCCAGAGCACGAGTCATGGTCTGGAGGTCAGTTTAGAATGTTGGTATTTCAAAAGGGATGAATATTCCAAAGGTAGCCACATGGATCTGGACCAAGCCAGTGGTTCCTCTCTCTGCAAGCAACACAAGATAACTTTGAATTTTATGCTCTCTCTCTCTCTCTCTCTCTCTCTCTCTCTCTCTCTCTCTCTCTCTCTCTCTCTCTCAAAGATCTTTTGGCTTCAGTTTACCAAACAAACTGAATTTTGTTTATGATCTTTGCTTCAGTTGAGATTGAAGTTTTGTGAGTCTTGTGTGTTTTGTGTTTGTTTTGAGTCTAAGTTTTTCTCTTGGCTGGTTGGAAATATAACTTAGACTTTAATTACATATGTTATATTTAGGCTGGGGAATTTATTAGTTTTACACTGTTATAGAAATTTGCATAGTAAAAAAAGGGGAATTGTTATAAAAGGGGGGGATTTTGAATTAAAGTTTGAAGGTGATTTTTTTTGTTAATAAAGTAATTGTTCATCTTTACCCCTGTGTGATATGCCTTCTTTGTGGTTGCTGGTTTGATCTTGTAACAATACTACCAGTGAATCCCAATTCACTGCATTCACTCCTTCCTGCAGAATTTAGGGTCTGTGAATGAAGGCAGAGAACATAGATTCAGAATAAAAGTCCAAAACATATACAGTTATTTACAAATTTACAGATTTAAGCAGTCCGGGGTTCTGGAGATCCTGGCGGAGTGTCATAGCAACGGGGAGCCTTGGATTCCTTGGGTCTCCTGCTCCCCTTGTGAGGGAGGAGAGGTGGGCTGGTTCTCCAGCTCTACAGTCGAGGGGATGCACTTTCCTCCTGAACCAGACCCCCTGACGCTCCCTCTGCGGGTGGTGAGAATGAGCTCCATGGCTCGCAAGGCTTGAGGCAATGGATACTCTGTTCCGGTGGGCACCAGGTCCCTGATAGAGATGGTGTCCTCCCTGCCATCCGGGTACTCCACATGGGATTGGCGTGGAGCAGTTTCACCCTTTCCACCAGGGGGTCGGTCTTGCTTCTCCTCACGTGCTTCCTGAGAAGGACTAGACCAGGAGTGGTGAGTCAGGTTGGAAGTGTAGTTCCCAGTGCCGACCTTCTTTCGAAATTGAATTGGAGCTCGTGAGGAGTAGCATTGGTCATGGTACATAGTAGTGACCAGATGGAATGGAGCAACATAGGAAGGACTTCCTGCCAGCATGAGTCCGGAAGGCCTTTTGACTTCAGGGTCAGTTTGAAAGACATTACTGAGATTACCATGGCATTCTCCTTTTCAACCTGCCCATTCCCCTGGGGGTTTTAGCTAGTATTCCTGCTGGATGTGATGTCCCTTGCCACCAGGTACTGACATAGCTCGTCAGTCATAAAGGATGAGGCCGGTTGCTATGAATATAGCTGGGATACCCGAACAGAGTTAAAATGGAGTCTAGGATCTTCATAACTGATGAGATATATGTGTCTGGGCATGGAATGGTGAATGGGAAGTGGGAGTACTCATTAATGATAGATAGGAAGAAAGTGTTCCCGTTCCTGGAGAGGAGAGATCCCTTAATATCGACACTGAGGCCGGATAACTTAATCAGGTGCACCTTTGTGGGGCGGTAGATGTGTGACTTGCACTCCACACAGACCTGGCAAGATCTGATCATTTCCCTGACGTCTTCCATGGAATAGGGAAGATTGCACACCTTGACAAAATTAGCCATGCTGGTGACCCCTGGATGGCAGAGTTCACTATGCAGAGACTGCAGTATGCCAAGGATGCAGAGCCACAGCTTCCTCTGGATAAGGCATCTGGATTTTCATTAAGGGCTCTTGGCTGATAGGCAAAGTCATAATTATAGGTGGAGAGCTTGATCCTCCATCTATCAATTTTGTCATTTTTGATTTTTCCCCTCTTGACATTTCCTACCAGCCTGGTAGTGCCTCCAGTACCTCAAGGCTTTTACAATGGCTTGACCCTCCTTTTCCGCAGATGTGTTCTGGAGCTCATGGCCTTGTAATGTCTGAGGTAAAAAAATGTAACAGGCTTGCCCACCTGGTTAAGAGTAGCAGCCAGGGCTGTGTCCAAAGCATCGCTTTCCACTTGGAAAGGTACATTTTCATCGACCATGTGTATGGTTGCTGTTGCAATGTGATTCCAGAGGTAGTTAAAAGCCATTTGGGCTTCAGTCAAGAGGGGGATATTAATGACTTTTAAGAGAGGGCAAACATTATTAATGTATTGAGGCATCCACTGGGCATAATATGAAAAAAGCCCCAGGCATCTCCTCAAAGCTTTTGTGGTCCTGGGAATGGGAAGCTTTAACAGGGGGCGTATCCTATCAGGATCAGGTCCAATGATGAAATTCTTCACCACATAGCCGAGGATTGCCAGATAAACATGAATATTGACATAATGTGAGGTTCAGGTCTTTTGCTACATGGAGAAAACTCTAGAGGTTGGTGTTATGGTTTTCCAAGGTATGGCCACAGATGGTGATGTTATCGAGACAGAGGAAGGTAGCCTTCAATCCATACTCATCCACCATTCTGTCCATCTGCCTCTGGATGATAGAAACCCCATTGGTGATACTGAAAGAGAGCCTCCGGAATTGATACAGATGACCATTAGCCTCAAATGTGTATATGGTCAGTCCTCAGAATGGATTGGCAACTGATGATAAGCAGCTTTCACGTCTATGCTTGAGTAGACCTGACGCTGTGCAATTTCATTCACTGTGTCTGAAATTCAAGGGAGGGGGTATGCATCCAGGAGTGAATACCGATTTATAGTTTGGCTGTAGTCATTTTCTAGCCTGGACTTGTTTTCTCCTTTTACCACTGCCTCTTGCGCTCTCCAAGGGATGGTGCTAGGTTCGATGATACCTTAGTTGAGCAGATGTTGTGTCTCAGACTTTATGAAATCTCGGTCAGCTGCTCTGTACCTCCTGCTCTTGGTAGCAATAGGTTTGCAGTCTGAGGACAGATTCAAGAAGAGAGGTGGGGTGGGGGGGGGGGTGGAGTCAATATTCAGTGTGGAGAGGCTACATTTGGGTTCTGATTTTAGGAACCCTCCGTTCCGAACTGTTACAGGGGGGAGGGGACCAGAATACTCCAAGGTCATGCTATGAAGGTGACACAGGAAGTCCAGACCCAACAACACTGAAGCACATTATATACTTGATGAATTGTACTTGAAGAAACGACAAATGTACTATAAAATGTTGATGAACACATAGAATGCAAATTAAAAGCAAGGAATATGCGATAATTGGAAGGAAACATCTTTAGTTTGTATTCTTGAAGAGCCCATGAGTCTGTGATGATTAGGCATTTAGTGGAATGTCCGTTTACCTTCACAGTCACTATGGAGTTGTTGCGCTGGTGAGCTCTGTCCTGATCTCGGACCATAGAGGCGAGGACCTCGGAGACTCCATATTCCTCATTCGAGTGGACCCCTCTGTCCTGGATTGCATTGTGCGAGTAAGATGGTGTGAACCTCGTGATGCGCCAAGATGGTTGCCCTCCTTCCTCCTCTAACGATGATGGTGCACAAATTGAATTTGGGTCGGGGAAAGATGGCCACCAAGCCTTTTCGCACTGTTTTCTCACTGCCACTGCCACCTACCATCAGCGTGTAGCGCAGCAAGTGGATTCGGGTGAATTTGGGGCAGGTGGCTTGGGGCTGGAATCAGATATGGGAGCGATGCAGGCAGCAGACTTTACTTGGCTTCCCCTCACAAAGCAAACCCTCGCCCAATGTCCTTTCTTGTCACTTCTAAAACACCCTGAGTCTTTAGCTGGGCAACGAGATCTGGGATGTTGACTCTTGCAGTAAAAACACTCACTAGCATGGGACTTCTCCCTAGCACAGCAGGAAGTGGCAGGAGGAGCTGGACCTTGGAAGGGGTCACCTGGGTGAGCAAGCACTCTGGCTTCGAGGTCATCACATTCTCGAGCTTGGCCTGTTTCAATCATTTGGCCAGTTCAACGTGGCTAGCCAGGTCCTTCTGACCCAACTTGAGTCATTGCTGCCTCATGTATCTCGAGTGGATTCCCACAACTAGGGTGTCCCAAATCTGCTCTTCTTCGTGAACATGGCCCATAACCACTTCATACTTGCACTACTTGGCAATGTCCACAGATCCAGCAAGTAGCTATTGATGGTCTCTCCTGGCTGTTGGCGATGTAGAAGTGAGTCGGTGCCTCACTAAGACTTTGTTCTGTGCCTTCAATGGCAGCATCATATGTATTGCAACCCCTGATGACTGCATACCCTTTTGCTCCTACCCTCAAAACGAGTGCGGAACTCCAAAGTTCATCGGAGTGGAAGGCATCTCTGGTCACATTCAGGTAGGCTGGAAGCAGTATAGCCAGTATGTGAACTCCTCGGCTGCGTCAGGGGACAGAGGGTCCATCAGGAGCATAATTAGGGTTGAGTAGCACTTCCATAATTTAGGGAAAAAAAACTAATAAAATTGTAGTATGAATAAAATCTCTCATGACAGGAGGGAGATCAAATGCTTTTATTAGCTTATAACTGAGGGTAAGGTCTCATAGTAGTCTTCAGAAGGGTTCTGGGCTTAGGTGGGAAACCAGGGTTATAAGTGAGCAGATGGGGGCGGAGCTGGGAGGTAGTCCCAGGCATCAGCACAACACACCACCAGCGAATCCCAGTTCACTGCAAGGTCCAAACCTCTGACATGATCAGGAAGCCTTCAGCACCCTTTCGCATCTCGATTCCAATACATAGTGCTCCTTTATACAGTCTTGAGCCAGTCTCCAGCAGCTCGCAGGTGACGCGAGGTGCTTGACCACATTTGCCAGAAGCCCACAGCCTGTGTGGGTTCCTAGACTCGAGTCACCAACAGCCTGCCTCTGTTAGTGCCTGCCTCAGTTAGTGCCCGCCTCAGTTAGCTAGGTAATGGGGACAGAGTTTGCAAGGCCAGGTGATAGGGGCAGGATTCGTAATGGGACAAAGAGATAACAGTGGGATAGCAGGGAATCAAAAGAGTGAGTGAATCAGCATAGGTGTAAAACAATGCGATCTCTATCTTTAAACATATCACTATCTCTTTATGAATGATTAAAACAAAATGGAGTGGTTTGGGTTACATACCTGGATCTCCAAACCGTATAGTTTCTCAACATAAAACTGATGCATTTCCAATAAATGAAGCAAGGATGTTATGCTTTAGATTGAAAATTTGAAACTTCTAAAAGTTGATACTTTTTTAAAAAAAAGTCAATGAAAATTGAATTGAAAAATCAAGAGATGGAAACAATGAGCAATTGATTCAATATCACCTGTTTCACAGAAGTGCCCATGGATAAAATTGCCTTGTTATGTTCGCTTTGCAGCAGATTATTTGTACGTGCAGAACATTGAGAAAGAAAAAAATCAGATTTTGGCTGGTTGCCCAGTTCAGTTATGCCAAAATAACTTAATGTGTTCATTTAAACCAGTGGTTTTCAAACTACACCCCCACCCCAAACTTACATCCCACCTTAAAGAATCCCTAATACCTAGTAGTACTCAACCTTTTTCTTTCCACTCACATACCACTTTAAGTATTCCCTATGCGATAATTGCTCTGTGATTAGTAAGGGATTAATTAAATTGGATGAGTGGAATGAAAAATTTTACCTTATTGACTCGTCATGTGCACAGTTTCATAACTCCAAAAGAAATGAGCCAATGACAATTTTTCTCAAGCAAAATATTTCAGTAACAGTTGGGTCTAGAGCAGTGATTCTCAACTTTCCCTTCCACTCACATACCACCTTAAGCAATCTTTTACTACACGGAGCACTGATGGTATGGGGAGTAAAATACAGGATTCTGTTGACACCATGGTTAAGTGATCTATCTTCACCTTTGCTATATAAAGGCACTGTTTGACCTGCTGAGTTTCTCCAGCATTTGTGTGTTTTTTTCACTTGTGATATGGGGCTTGCTTAAGGTGGAATGTAAGTTTATGGGGTGTGGTGCGCTGAGGTAGCAACAAGCAAACACAAAACTCAAAAGACTGTACAACAGGCTTTATTCAGGTAAAAGTCTGAACACCAGTCTGGGTCCCATATAACTGGCTCAGGAGGGGCTGACTCAGATTTATATTCAGGTCGGCTGATTGACAGCCAGCCAGGTGGAGTCAGCCCCCTAGGGGTCTTTTCAGGTTGGCTGATTGACAGCTGGCCAAGTGGAGTCAGCCCTTAGGCGGTCTTCCTGCAGGTACAGAAATCATCCCCTGCAGTAGGCTGTTGGTCAAACACCAGAGGAGTTTGAAAACCACTGATAAACCATGCCTTTTATATCTTTCCCTGTAGCCTTGGTTTCAGAGGGAGCATTGTAATTCCCAATGATGAATAAGATCAAAACCTTTGGCACACGTGTGATTGTGGTGAAGGTGCATGGTCGCTGTGTCAACTTGGTTTTGATCTGTGCTGATTGTGAGTATTGTGAGCAGTTTGATTGTACTCTCTGTGACTGCATGGATTTGCCTTGGGGTTCTTGGCTTCTTCCTATATTATGTTGGTTTGGAGTTGAAATGGCCACTGCAAATATCAGTGCGCTCTGCAAATCAACTCTAAACTCAGTTCCAAACAAAACCAGCATTTCCAAATTTACATGGTGCCTATCAATAATGTTTCTGCTTTTGGGAGCTTACTATTCACAAATTAAATGCTTAACTTGTTCAGATTTTGACAATGCAACAAAAGGAGCAATTGATAGAAAGCCTCCTGGGACTGATTAGAGGACACAAAAGGCAAAATACACGTCTTTTAATATAGAAATATTGGCCTGCAAGGGAATGTAATGCAATTTTTCAGAATGAAACTATGACTAGAAGGGTTAAATACCAGATCAAGTTACAGTTACTGTCCTTATATTTTATTGAAAATAGAAGATTAAGAGGTCATCCAATTAGTGTGTTTATGTTGTGTTTTAATGGAGTAAGGAATTGGAGTATGTCTTAAAATTAAAGCCAGGTCAGTCAGATGATGCCACAATGCACTTCTCTAGAGTGCAAAGGAAGTTTCCTGAGGCTGAAATCAATTGAAAATGTCAAAATGGAGATTGATAGACAAGGGTGATGAGAATTTTTGAACTGGAGTTCAGATCCTAATCAATTAGTTCTGGGCTGATTGACATAACAGGTTTGAGGAGTTGAATGTCTCTGCCTATTGCTGTGTTCACTGAATGAATACAATTCACAACAGCATATTAGCCTGTAAATTACATTATATCCCAATGGTCAGCATCATTTTTGCAATACATTTACACACGTTAAATTTGGGAAATTGATTTTTTTCCCGAAAAGATTGATTTTCTAATCATACAATACAAAAGAGCAAATAATTTTATATATTTAATATTTAGGGCAAAGTATAAAAAAGCCTGGCCTGCATCTCATGAAACAGCCAAGCATTAAGATGCAGTGCGATACTAATTATGGTTGCTAGTTTTATGCCAAAATAACTTAATGCTAATTTTTGAAGCACTGAGGGTCTGTAATGAAATAATACAAAGGGGAAACTTCAGAAAAGTTCATATGATGGTCCTTGGTACCTTTCTAGTTTTTATGACTTTCTTCAAGTGAATCAATATTCATGAAATCATCAAATGATCCAAGATTTTTGTCCTCTGTCCTCAAGGATGCACATCACCCAGGCCATTCCCTCTTCACACTCCCACCATCAGGAAAAGGGTACAAGAGCCTGAAGACGAGCACCCAGTGGCATAAGGACAGGTTCTTCCTCTCTGCCATTAGATTTCTAAATGGACAATGAATCACAGACATTACCTTATTTTATTCTATTTTCTTGCACCATTTATTTATTTTTAAATGTCATTTGTTTTAATTATAATAATGGAGGATGATCACTAAGGAATATTATCCAGTATTGGATACATCTTCAGTAGTATTCCCCGGTAATACCAAGCACCCTCTGTCAAGGCAAACCCACCATAGGATATTCCGACCTGGGTGTGTGTCCCATTTCGCTATTAAAGAAAAATCAATGTTTTAGTCCTTAATTAGGTAAAGTTCACTTTAATCAGGTAATTATGTCATGCACAACATTTAAATTTAAATTTGAAACCCCCATCACAGGCACTGTAACAGCTAATTGCTGCCATACTGTGCCGCAGCCATAATTAATCCTCTGTTACAAGCCCAAAGGACCCCAAAACCCAGCAGCAACAGGCATTCACCAAGACAAGTGGCTTGCAAAACAAAAGTTATTCTTAATCAACTTCAAACATGAAAATAGAATCAAACATTAACTTAACTCTCTACTTAACTAACCCAAATTAACCCCCTTCTAATTCTAAGTGCAAGTGTATGTAATGTATATGTGTAAATTCAAGAAAAGTTCTTTGGTTCACAGTTGAATCTCACTTCTCCTTCTTCCAAGTTCTCTGGTTGCAGGCAATCACCATACTGTGCAAAGAATTTAAAATGTATAAAGTTCACCAGGCTTGATGCTTGAAAAGTAAATGTTTACCGCTCAGGAAGGTTCTTGTAGGGTTTGCAGAAAGAGATACTTGTTGCTCCAGTATTTCCACAACTGAGGTACCACCACTAGTCACCTCAGGGTCTCGCTGATGAAACTTGCCCCATCAGGGTCTTCTAGATGGTAACCTCTTTCTTCAAGCTACCACAGAGTTCTATTCCTTCCTCTAGTTCAAGAGAAACATCAGACAGATGGCACTTCCAGCCATCTACTGCTCTGGAATTTGCTTTCATCAGTTTCAAACAGTTTTCCCTGGATTGCACTTTTCAGTTACTTGTCAGTGTCCCACACACTGACTGACTGACTGAGCTGTTAACTCTCTCTCTCTCTCTTCCAACTGAAACTCCAAAGAGAGCATGTGACTCATGTCTTGCAAAATCCCCACCTTCTCCAGCAAACATGAGTTCTTCCTTCTTCCCATCTGTTGTTATCTTAGGTAAACAATCCAGAGTTGACCTTTCTGTGAACACTTTGCAGAAAGGGTATTGATAGACAGCCTGACTCCAGCAAGACAATGTGGTCAAGCATTTTTGTCAGTTCAATTAACACCTACTTGTGAAAGGTGCTTACAATTCTCCAGAGATCTTGCAATGCGAATTCTTCAGTCTTTCAAATAAGATCTGTTTTAAAATGTGTGAATGTATGACCTACTCTAAATCTTATAAATTCTCCCCAAATATTAATACTGTTACATCCGCCCACTCTCAAGTTGAGAGATATAGCCTTACTTATATGCTTAATACTAATAAAGGGACTCTTACTAGGCAGGGATAGGGAGACACTTGGGGAGAGTCGACTCAGCGGCGAGCAGCATCAGTTGAGCAGCATCTTCCTGGGCACTGTCATTTTATTCAAACACAACTTTATTCAAACAGCTGCCATGGGTAGGTCACGACTGGGGCACTTCGCTGGCTGAACATTTGCTGCCATCTTCACCAAGGGTTTGTGTGTTGCTAAGGAGAATATTTACTTTTACAATTAAAAAATTTTATTTCAATTTTTATTAATTCTTATTTATTTAATTTTAAAAAATATATATTTCCCTAATTTTTTTCTGGCTGCTTGGGTTGCTGGTTGCTTGAATTCTGGATACGAAGGATCTTACCTGAAAGTTTATCCAGACAAATGGAGAGTATTCCAATCGCACAATAAGTCATTTACCTTGGGACACTACTTCTGACCTGCTACTGTTGCCATAGCATTTATATGGCTGGTCCTATTCAGTTTCAAGTCAATGTTGTCCCTCCTACCCCACCAACTCAGTATATTGATAGTGGAGGACTCAGTTGTGGTTATGCCATCAAATATAAAGGGCAGGATTAAATGCTGTTTTCAAAGGTGGTCATGGTTTGCACTTATGTGGCATGAGTATGATTTCCTGTTTAATTACCTATGCCTGAATGTTACTATAAATGTTCGTGTAATATTTGAGTTTTGGGACCACTTTTTCAGGTCAAATTTTGGGTGCAGGGGTTTCGACTATTACATGGATACTACTTTTGACCACGGTAAGTACCTGTAACATTCAAAGTTTCAGGAACTTGGGTGGCTGGGATTGGTTGGTAAGTTCATATTCAGTGTATCGAGATCTTGGATGGGTGGGCAGTCAAGGCAAGGATCCACAGTTGGGGTGTTGGGAACAACGATAGACAGGCAGTTGAGATGTTGGGAGCTCAGAAGGGCGGGCGGCTAAGGCAAGGTTTTGCAGTCGGGGGGTTGGGAGCCCTTATAGGTGGGTAGCCAGGGTAAGGGTTCACCATTAGGGTGTTGGTAGCTTGGATAGGCAGCCAGTCAGGACCAAAAAATAGGAGGATGGTGTAGCCTTTTACATGAAACATACTGAAAATATACCATTTCTGAGCCAAAAATGGGAGGGGTTGACTTTTACTTGAGATCAACTATTACATTGATATACGGTATTCGGTCGTCCTACATGTTAGCATGCTTCCTCTTTTGAGGTGCCAATGTAATTGTAGATTGTAAAATCATCAGCAAATTCCTCAGTTGTGCTATTATGATGGAGAGAAAATTATTGACAAAGCAGATGAAGATGGTTGGATCATAGGATATTGCCCTGGAGAACTCAGTGGAGTGATGTCCTGGAGTTGAGATTATTGATTTACATCAACCATAACTATTTGTCTTTGTGTGAGCTGTCACTACAATCAAGATGCTAATTAATTTTAGCTTTATCAGGACTGCTAGATGCCATATTCAGTCAAATGTTGACTTGACGTCAAAGGCAGTTGTTCTCACCTCACCTCTGCATGGTAACATTTGTATGCAGATACATGCTTGTGTTATGTAATTAAGTAGAAAGGTCTGGACATCATTCGTTTCCAGGAATTTTCTTCAGTCACCTTCTCTCAATTTGAAATTCTTAAATATGATGGAAGAGATATTCAAATATATCATCTCTTTTGAAAAAGATAAGTTGTTATATTTAAATGGATCCTGCAAAATACAGTGTTTGATTATCAGACCACTGCCAAACAAAAAAACTCAGGCATGTAATGGCACAATCAACAAAATTTGCCATTACATGGGCAGTCTAAAAAGGTTAGTGCAGGACCCCTACAACTTTTCAGGACATCCAGTAGTCTAAATCACACTGCAAAGCTCACCTCATGAATTTGGCGTTCAACTGATAACTCAGGCCACGTTGCTCCATGTAAAAACACCGAGATTAATGCGCACAGAAACATAAGGCACCCAGTGTAAACAGCCACAATGTGAGTAATTATGTTAAATTTTCACAGATATTTCCAACACTGCTGCCTTTTTTTTCACAACTTTATTTATTCGTTCAACAAGGTTATTACATACAGTAAGAAAAGTATATATTGTGAACAATAAAAAAAAATTATATATAAAAAAGAAAAGAGAAAAAAAAACCCCTCCCCCGCTCAGCCAGCTCTTATTAGGAAAGCCAAAGAGAAAAAAAAAAGAAAATATAAACTGATATATATTTACTAAAATATAATCAAAGTAAATTTAAATGTAAATATTCTGAATATAAAGACCACTTATTAAGAAAAAAAAATAATCATGTGAAATATAAATGAATTTTTTCCATTACCAAACAAGTTTTCATCTCATTATGCCATCTATTAATATCAATCACATTAGCATTTTTCCATATACTTGCTATACATTTTTTGCTACAGATAAAGCTAAATATACAAAAGCAATCTGAAATTTATCTAATCCCAAATCTTTCAAAGGCTTCAACTTACCCAACAAAAATATTGTCATGTCTAGAAGTATTTTAATCCTAAACAAATGTTCCAAAAACAATTGAATTGCTTTCCAAAAAGATTGTACACATAACCAAACAGCATGAAAAAAAGTTCCAACCGAATTACCACATCTAAAACAAGAGTCTGATTCACGAAAACCATATTTATTTTACTTTTCACGTCTTAAATACAATTGATGTAAAAAATTGTAATTAACCATTGCATAACAAACATTTATCAATCTAGTAGCACTATTATGACAAATATCTAACCAGTCATCCTCAGAAAAATAAAATTAATATCCTTTTCCCATTTAATCTTAGATCTATCCCATCCCTTTTCCACACTCTCCTGTAATATTTGGTACATCAATGAAATATATCCCTTCTTTGGTAAAATCACAAGAAAAGATTAAAATTTAGTCAATTTAGGTAAAGTCATATCTCTACCAAATATTTGTTTTACTAAGGATCGAAGTTGATAATAAACAAAAAAAGAATTCTCATTAATACCAAAATCTTCCCTCATTTGATTAAAGGATAAAAAATTACCTTCTTTAAAACAATCCCCCAAATTTTTTTATACCTTTAGATTTCCAAATTAATAAACATTGATTATACATTAATAGTATTAATTCTTCACTCTTTATTGTGGGGGTGGGGAGGGGGGTGTTTAGGGGTTAAAAATAGTTTTTTTTTAGTCTTAGTTTTTAGTTGTTAGGGGGAGATGCCGAGATTGGTACTGTATTAACTATGTTACTTTGTACTTGTATTACTTTATTTTGTATTTTTTCTGTATGTGAATTACTTACTTTCTTCATATGTTAAAATTAATAAATTAAGTTTTGAAAAAAAAACATTGATTATACATTGAAAAAGGAATAAGTTGATAATTATATAATGGTGTTAAAGTCAATAATTTACCCTTAGAACCTATTCTTTTATTTTTCCTCATCCATAACTTCATTAAATGCTTTAGTATAGGCACATTATATTGTTGTAATAAATTTAAATTCCACCAAAACAAAAATTGATGTATTTCAAATTCAAAAATATTCACCATCTCATTTTTATCCCAACTAGGGGGCCGTTCAAAATCCATTAAAGAACTAATAAATTTAAGTTGAGCTGCCTCATAATAATTTTGAAAATGTGGTAAACATTATCCCCCTAATGCATATTTCCAAGTTAACTTATTCAAAGCTACTCTCGGAAATATACCCTTCCATAAAAATTCCCTAACCATTTTATTTAAATCTTGGAAAAAATTCTTATTAAGTAAACATGGAATTGACTGAAACAAATATTGTATTCGTGGGAAGATATTCAGTTTAATTGTATTTATTCTTCCAATTAAATTTATAGGAAGATCCTTCCACTTAATCAAATCAGCTTTGATCTTTTTCATTAATGGTACATAATTTAATTTATATAAAGATTGATAATCAACATCCACATTTATACCTAAATATTTAATTCGATCAGTCCACTTCAAATTAATAATATTCTTATAAAGTGAATAGTCTCCTTCACCTATCGGTAAAATTTCACTTTTTTTCTAATTAACTTTATATCCAGACAAAGGTCCATATTGTATTAAACACTCCTTCAAGTGTAAAAGTGACTGAGCTGGGTTTGTTAAATACACCAGTACATCGTCAGCAAATAGATTAATTTTATACTCCTCATCTAAAACTCTCATACCTTGTATCTGTGTATTTTGTCATATTAGCTGTGCTAAAGGTTCAATTACTAACACAAACAAAGCTGGAGACAATGGACAACCTTGTCGAGTTGAATGAGTTAATTTAAAATGTTCCGAGATCTGACCATTTGTCAATACCCCAGCTATTGGTTTATTATATAAAGCTTTAATCCAACCAAAAAAAAAGGACCAAACTTAAATTTCTCTAAAACTTTAAATAAAAAGTTCCATTCAACTCTATCAAAAGCCTTTACTGCATCAAGAGATATCATGATCGGAGGGTCAGGGCATTAATCAAACTAATCACTCAAAGAATATTATCTGAAGCATATCTATTCTTTATGAAACCTGTTTGATCAACATGTATCAACTTAGGTAAAAATTTACCCAATCGATTCGCTAATAATTTAGCTATTATTTTATAGTCTACATTTAACCTCACTGACAAAAGGCAAAGGAGGAAAAACCCAACACCCAACCCCAACCAACCAATTTTCCCCTGCAGCCGCTGCAACCGTGTCTGCCTGTCCCGCATCGGACTTGTCAGCCACAAACGAGCCTGCAGCTGACGTGGACTTTTACCCCCTCCATAAATCTTCATCCGCGAAGCCAAGCCAAAGACATTTAACAAAGAAATTGGTCTATATGAAGACACCTTCAACAGATCTCTATCCTTCTTCGGAATTACAGTAATTAAAGCAAAAGAGCATGATTCAGGTAAATCATAATGTTCATTAATCTGTCGTACCACATCTCCAAACACTCTACATAAATCATCATAAAATACCTTATAAAATTCAACTGTAAATCTGTCATCACCAGGTGATTTTCCATTCGGCATTTCCAACTTGATAAAAAGGAGTCAATCGATCCGCTCTACTGTTTTTCCTCAGAAGTATATAATTTCTTATAAAATTAATGGAACTCATCATTAATCTCATGAGGTTTGTAAGTAACAGTTGAATTTTGTCTGACTGCATTAATAACCCTTGATACGTGTTCTTTCTCTAGCTGCCATGCAAGTACCTTATGCGCTTTCTCACCCCATTCATAATACAGTTGTTTAGATCTATTAATCAAGCAATTAAATTGATAAGATTGCAATTTGTTGTATTTCAATTTCAATCTAGACAACTCTATCTTCTGATTTTCTGTCATATCTCTCTGAAATTCTTTCTCTAATTCATCAATCTGTTTCTCTAATTCAAGACTCTTGGTCAAATAATTCTTTTTAACCTTAGAAATATAACTAATTATTTGACCTCTCAAGTAAGCTTTCATAGCATCCCACAATATAAATTTACTCTGAACTGAGTTAACATTTTCTTCCAAAAAGAAATTGATTTTAAAAAAATTCAATAAATTCCACTTTTTTAACAACATCGTATTGAATCTCCAACAAGAAGCTGCACGAATTTTTTCAGAACTCTCATAAGTAAATACGACAAGGAATGATCTGAAATTACCCAACTTTTATATTCTGCCTGCAATATTTTCCCCTGTAAACGTGCCGATACTAAAAAAAATATGAATTCTAGAAAAAGATTCATGTCTAAATGAATAAAAAGAAAAATTCTTCTCTGTTGGGTTGAGTCGTCGCCAAATGTCCAATAAATTAAAATCTTTCATCAAAGTTCGAATTTGAATTGCCACTTTGGAATTTTTAACATTTTTTGGAGATTTATCCAATAAAGGTTCCAAAACACAGTTAAAATCTCCACCAACAAGAGCATTTTCATTAGCTTGTCCCCGAAGCAGAAATGCATCCGAAATAAATGCTTCATCATCCCCAATTGATGCATAAATGTTGAGTAAAGTCAAAAATTCATTAAAAATCTTAGAATTCAATTTAAGAATACGTCCTGCATTCATTTCCATTGATTGTAATTCAAAAGATTTTTTTTTATATATCAAAATTGCTACTCCCTTAGCTTTACAATTAAATGAAAAAAAAAGTAACATGTCCAACCTAGTCCGTTTTCAATTTCATACTTTCTTTTTCATTCAAATGTGTCTCCTGTAAAAAAGCAATATAATTTTCATCTTGTTGATATATGCCAAAACTCTCTTACGCTTGATTGGGTTGTTTAATCCCTGAACATTAAAAGTAGCAAATTTCATATCTAATACAATTACTAAATACCAAATAAGTCACAAAATTAATAATAACAAAGAAAAAAAAGAGAGTTGTTATATATATAGGACCCCCAAATTAAAAGATATAGGCCTTCCAAATGAAAATAATATTTGTTAATAAGAAAAAAAACAACTAAAAAAACATTACCAAAAGGTAGTAACTCCCTAAAAAAAAACTGGGTGTGGATTACCCACTTGTGACTGATGACTAATAAATAAATTAGTGCAATCCCCTCCTTCCCAGCCAGCCAATCACAAATATTAACATATTACAAAAAAAATCAGCCTTGAGATTCCAGTCCAGATGGTGAACTCATTTCAAGAGTAGATGAACTCTTTCCATTCCCATTCTTTCCACTTCTGCCATTTTTCCCATTTCCAAGACCATCAGATTTTCTTTTAGGAGATAATGGTGGACTTCTTCTTTGTCCTCTGACATCTGGAAATGAATTAGCAAAAAACATTGCTTCATGCTCACTGAATTGAGACTGATAGTTTCCATGAACACTTTCAAGAAAGCAGGGTAACAAAAAGCAAATTTGTAACCTTTACGCCATAAAACATCTTTAACTGGATTAAATTCACGTCAGTATCTGATGACATCTTGACTCAAATCAGGATAGAAGAAAACTCTACTATTCTGAACCATTATTGGAGCTTGCCTTTGTCTTGCATTTTGAACTGCAAGTCAAAGAATTTTCTATCTATCCAAACAGTTCAAACAACGAACTATCACATCTCTTGGGGATTGACCAGGTGAGGTGTTCTTCATAAAGCTCTATGTGCTCTTTCCAATACCACGCCATCAGGAAAAGTCTCTTCTCCTAACATCTGGGGAATCCAATTTTTAAAAAAAAATTGACAGGATCTTGAAATCCACAATTTTCACGTTATTTCTTCTGCTTTGATTTTCCAAATAGTCTATTTTTTTTGTTAATTCTTTTTCCCAGGCTCCTAAATCTTTAACTGATTTTTCCACCTTTATTATTGCTTCTGTTTTGGATTGTACCTGTTGTTCACATTCAGAAAAGGAAGCTGCAAATTTTTAAAACTTTCCCAATTTTCTTTAGCTTCTGCCTTAACCACAGTTAGGTCTGAACTCATATCAGTATTCATTTGAACCAGCTGGTTCAATTGACCAGTAATGACATCCAAATAAGAAGCAATAACTTCAAACATTATATAAACAGCCTGAGATGCAATTTGAAATGCAGAATCTGGTTCCGTAACTTGTAACTCACTTTCTTCCAGCTCTTCTTCCATTTCCTGTGCAGTGGTAGAGTAAGGTAAGTCCTCTTCTAGGCAGCATTCTAGCCGTTTTGCTGCAAGTTTGGACACCTAACGATGGCCCCCCACTTCCCAGGGGATTGTCACAGCCCTCCCCCTGCAGACCATTTTTAAATAAAATTATGGAATCCTCCATAATTAGCACCACTTCTCAAGCCCACAGTCGCTATAGACTGTGTGTCTGCTATCGGAATCCACTTCCTTCGCACTCCCATCTCTTCCAACAGAGTTATTCTTTGTAACAAGCCTTCAGGCTCGTGCCCAACTTCTTAGGGGCGCACACCTTCCTCTGCAAAATGGATCGAACCAGCGCCATCTTGAGACTGGTGAGTAGCTGTTACCTTAACTTTTGTCCCCACCGGCGATCATTGAGGCTTGGGGATCACTGAAATCGAGTCTGAGGCTGTTTCAAGTCATTTAGGCCCCAATTCTTCTGCACTTCGAAACTGTATTTTCTTTTGTAACTGAGACTTAGTTTTTTTTTACATTAGCAGCCATAATGGCTCAGCAAAATATCAAACTAAAAATTAAAATTTTAAAATTAAAAATAAAGGGTTAAAAAATGGGTACTTAAAAGTCTGACCAGGGATTACATGTCTAGTCTCTACTCCATCTCGCCACGCACTCCCCCCCACCGCCGCCCCCCCCAACGCTGCTGTCTAAAAGAACACTAGTTTCTCAGGAATGTGATACATTGTCCAATCACCAATGCAGATTTCAGCTCATAAACTTTGTCCTTGAATGATATTAGCCAATTGGAAAATAAGCTTTGTGATGACATGATTTTTAGGTTCATTACTCTAAGTCATTAACCTCTTGGTAGATTATTGCTCTATTTAACCTCATCCATTTAATTCTTGAGCCAAGTATTACTCTTCTCATTGGTGGCTGTTATTTTGACTCCTAGGATTGCTTGCCATGTCATAGAGTTAGAGTCACACCGTGCAGCACATACCCTTTGGTAGATGGAGTCTGAACCTGCAGCTGTCCTCATTTTTTCTTTGTTCTCTCCATGACACATAACGCACACCAGTCAGACTGAATGATTAATTTGTTTAATAATGTGAAGATAGAAGTAGGTAGATTCTCGATATGCCAAGAGGATGAAAGGTTACAATGGGTAGGCAGGTTTTTTAATTTTTTAAAATTTTTTCACACTATGAACCATACTGACCAAAATACATACAGACATTTTTCTCTTGAATATATACAGTGTCATTTTCTCCCTTCCCCCCCCTCCCTTCCCTCCCTCCCTCACCCCCTTCCCATTTATTCAAAGTTCAATCTATATGATACATTAAACCCGTTAAACAATGTCGTCACTTAATAAAAATAAACAATAAATTTTTGTCTTTTACTTTTATAGACTGAGTCAGTTCATTTTGTTGTCTTCTCCTTCTGTCATTTTAGGTGGTAGAGGTCCATGGTAGGATCTCTCTATTGTGTTTCATGTATGGTTCCCATATTTGTTCAAATATTGAGATGTTATTTCTTAAATTATATGTTAATTTTTCTAATGGAATACATTTATTTATTTCTATGTACCATTGGTGTATTCTCAGGTTGTCTTCTAATTTCTAGGTTGAATTAATACATTTTTTTGCTACAGCTAGGCTATCATAATAAATCTTTTTTGTGGTCCATCCAAATCAAGTCCAAGTTCTTTATTTCTTATATTACTTAGAAGGAAGATCTCTGGGTTTTTTGGTATATTGCTTTTTGTGATTTTATTTAATATCTGGTTTAGATCATCCCAAAATTTTTTCACTTTCTTACATGCCCAAATTGCATGTATTGTTGTTCCCATTTCCTTCTTGCAGTGAAAACATCTGTCTGATACTGTTGGGTCCCATTTATTTAACTTTTGGGGTGTGATGTATAGCCTGTGTAACCAATTATATTATATCATGCGTAACCTCTTGTTTATTGTATTTCTCATAGTTCCGGAGCATAGCTTTTCCCATGTTTCATTCTTTATTTTTATGTTTAGATCTTGTTCACATTTTAGTTTAGGTTTACAGTTTGTTTCCTCGTTCTCCTTTTCTTGCAGTTTGATGTACATGTTTGTAATAATTTTTTTAATTATCATTGTGTCTGTAATCACATATTCAAAATTGCTTCCTTCTGGTAACCTCCCATTCTCTGAAGGAAAGGTTATTTATTGTGAAAGGGATAAGTTGATTTTGTGTCAATATTAATTTTGGTAGTTGATAATTTATTTTATTCCTTTCTACGTGAATCTTCTTCCAAATGTTTAGCAGATGGTGCAATACTGGTGAATTCCTATGTTGCACCAATTTTTCATCCCACTTATATAGTATATGTTCAGGTATCTTCTCCCCTATTTTATCTAGCTCTAATCTGGTCCAATCTGGTTTTTTCCCTTGTTTGATAAAAATCTGATAGGTATCTTAATTGTGCTGCTCTATAATAATTCTTAAAGTTTGGTAGTTGTAAGCCTCCTTGTGTGTACTATTCTGTTAATTTATCTAGTGCTATCCTCGGTTTCCCCCCTTTCCATAGGAATTTCCTTATTATTTTCTTTAGCTCCTTGAAGAATTTCTCTGTTAGGTGAATTGGTAATGATTGAAATAGGTATTGTATCCTCGGGAAGATGTTCATTTTAATACAGTTTATCCTTCCTATCAGTGTTAGTGGTAAGTCTTTCCAGTGCTCTAAGTCATCTTGTTATTTTTTAAATTAATGGCTGATAATTTAGTTTATATAGATGTCCGAGATTATTATTTAGTTGTATATCTAGGTATCGAATTGCTTGTGTTTGCCATCTAAATGGTGATTCTTTCTTAAACTTTGTGAAATTTGCATTATTCATTGGCATTGCTTCACTTTTATTGCGTTGATCTTTTATTGCCCCGATACTTCTCCATATTCCTTCAATTTCTTATGTAATTCTTTTATTGATATTTCTGTTAAGTATATTATAATGTCATCTGCAAATGGACTGATTTTATATTCCTTCTCTTTTATTTTTATCGCTCTTATTTTATTTTCTGTTCTGATCAGTTCTGCTAGTAGTTCTATAACTAACGCGAACAGTGAGGGAGATAGTGGACATCCCTGCCTTGTTGATCTGCTTAATTTAAATTGGTTTGATATATATCCCTTTACTGTCACTTTTGCCAATGGTCCCTTATATAATGCTTTAATCCAATTAATATATTTCCTGGTAGGTTGAATTTTTGTAGTACTTTGAATAAATAATTCCATTTTACTCTGTCAAAGGCTTTCTCTGCGTCTAAAGCAACCACCACTATTGGAATTTTGTTTCCTTATACTGCATTGATTAAGATAGGTAGGTTGAGGGGGTGTGATAGTACAGATTCTATCACCAATGTGTATATGTACATATGTACAGATGATAGTGTAGGATGACTGTGATTGGCTGAGAATGTAGCCACACCTACTGTCAGGTCTTAAAGGATTGTTCCTAGCCAGACCAGGTCATTCTGGACTGGTCAACCTACTTGTGATATGCTCCAGTGTTTTAGTTAATAAAAGCCTTGGTTTGGATCAACAAGTCTTTGCTTCTTTCGACGTGCATTACAGGGGGTAAGCAAATTCTTCCTGTCCCCATTTCATATTTCATATTCTGGGAAAGCTCATAAGCAAGAAAACTGAAGGGAAAACTAAGTCAATATTACTGCTCAATTACTTTTCATTAGAATCAGAAGTTTGAAACAAGCTATTCATTGCTTTTTTTCTGTTCACTATGCAGAAAAATTGAATACAATGAACTACTGCTTTGTGAAATACTGCTGTTCAGTTCACAAGCTGAACTTACACTGAGCTTACAGATTCATAGATCACAGATGACAACTTTGTGCCAACCCATGTCAACCTACTCTAAAGTCCTCTCATTCTTCTCATACCCATTACCCTACATTTTTTCTAACATGTGCCTATCTCAAAGTCTTTTGAATGTCCTTAATGCACCAGACTCCCCCACTGTCTCCAGAAATATGTTCCAGGCACCCACCACTCTAGGTGCAAAATAATTTACTTCTGATTTATGTATGTACTCTGACAATAAATTTGAACTGAAATTTCCTTCCACTCACTTTAAATAGATGTTCTCTGGTATTTGCCATTGTCACCCTGGGAAAAAGGTGCTGGCTGTTCATTCTATTTATGCCCTTCATAAATCTTATATACCTTAATTAAATCATCTCTCATCTTTTATCGCTCCAAAGAGAAAAGCACCAGCTCTGTCAACCTTGTCCAGTCTGGCCAACATCCTGGTAAATGTCGTCTGCACTCCCTTGAATGCTTCTGCATCTTTCGTGTAATGAGGTGACCAGAATTGAACTGAACATAAGACTCCCCCCCCAAAAAAATGCTGGCGCTGCATGGAGAGAAGGGAGCAGAGACACAGCACTCCTCCATAGGATTCTACTGCACAGTCCGACTATTGATGTTTCCATGCAGGCTTTAAATGGCCTGTTAAAAGGAACCAATGGTGTTTTGTTTTATAATCCTGTGATTGTGGGGTTTGGGCCCAAGATGGTGGTGGCTGTGCTGGCAGTAACCTCAAAGAGTTGCCGATTCTGGGGAGCAGTGAACTGGTGCATGGCACCAGAGAATGTAGAGAAAACCAACTGTTTATAAAGGAGAAGCAAAGGAGATGACCTTACAGGATGGTGATCACAGCGATGGACCAGTAAGGGGCTCTGTGGCTGAAGACATATAGGCTTCATAACTTGAGACGAGCAACCATATATGATGTGGGCTGCTGCCAATTTGCGGTCAAAGGACTCATACCAGACTGCAGCCTGCGGAGACTGAGTGAAAGGTGTGTCTGGGACCAGGATGTGAGAGAGTGTTGAGGGTGCAAGGTGCTCCCGAGGGGCCACAGGCACTGAAAACTTCCTGATCATGTTGGAGCATTGGATCTGGAGGTCAGGTTGCCAATGGCTTGGATCGTGTCAGAACTTCGGATCTGGAGGTCAGGTTGCCAGTGGCTTGGATCGTGTCAGAGCTTTGGATCTGGAGGTCAGGTTGCCAATGGCTTGGATCGTGTCAGAGCTTTGGATCTGGAGGTGAGGTTGCCAATGGCTTGGATCATGTCAGAGCTTCAGATCTGGAGGTCAGGTTGCCAATGGCTTGGATCGTGTCAGAGCTTCGGATCTGGTTGCCAATGGCTTGGATCATGTCAGAGCTTCGGGTCTGGAGGTCAGGTTGCCTATGGCTTGGATCATGTCAGAGCTTCGGATCTGGAGGTCAGGTTGCCAATGGCTTGGATCGTGTCAGAGCTTTGGATCTGGAGGTCAGGTTGCCAATGGCTTGGATCGTGTCAGAGCTTCGGACCTGGAGGTCAGGTTACCAATGGCTTGGATCGTGTCAGAGCTTCGGATCTGGAGGTCAGGTTGCTAATGGCTTGGATCGTGTCAGAGCTTCGGATCTGGAGGTCAGGTTGCCAATGGCTTGGATCGTGTCAGAGCTTCGGATCTGGAGGTCAGGTTGCCAATGGCTTGGATCGTGTCAGAGCTTCGGATCTGGAGGTCAGGTTGCCAATGGCTTGGATCGTGTCAGAGCTTCGGATCTGGAGGTCAGGTTGCCAATGCTTGGATTGAAATCTATACATCTGCAGATGTTGCGGGAGTGCTTGTGCTGAATTCATGGACACTCATTGACTCTAGGGAGATTCTCTTTTGCTTCTCTTTTTCTGACTGTAAGGAATGCTGGGCAGACTTTTCTGATGATGGATCTTTGCCTGCCTTATGGAAGAATAAATGCAATTTCATTTAATATTACATCTGTTTTATTAGACGACAATAAAGAATCTTGATTCTTGAAGAGTGCATTGATTTGATTTTGATGTTTTCCAGTTTAATATTTTGTAAGGCACTGGTGAGGCCTCATTTGGAGTACTGTGTGCAGTTTTGGGCCCCTTATCTTAGAAGGGATCTAATGATATTGGAGAGAGTACAGAGAAGATTTACCAGGATAATTCCTGGAATGCAAGGGTAAATGTATGAGGAACGTTTATCGGCTTTTGGACTGTATTCATTGGAGTATAGAAGAATGAGAGGAGATCTCATAGAATCCTGAAAGGATTGGACAGCGTAGATGTGAACAAGATGTTTCCCTTGGTGGGTGAATCCAGGTCAAGAGGGCGCAGTCTTAGAATTAGAAGGTACTCATTTTAAAACAGGGATGAGGAGAAATTTCTTTAGCAAGTGGGTCATGGATTTGTGGAATTCATTGCCACATACAGCTGTGGAGGCCTGATCATGGGGGAATTTAAGGAGGAGATTGACTGGTGAGGGCATCAAGTGATATGAGGAAAAGGCCTGAAATTGGAACTAAATTAGTTCAGGCAGGATTTGCGGAGTAGACTTGGTGGGCCAAATGGCCTATTTCTGTTCCTTTATCTTGTGATCTTTTAATTTCGCAATGACCCGTTCTACCTTTTGCTCCATAAGTTAATATTTTATGATTGTTAGGGTGACAGTAATAGTCAAAAGTGTAAAAGGAAGGATAACACCAAATAATTCAGCTGGTGTGGCTGTTCATTTTTTGTGTGCACTTGCTCAAAGTTTGCTAAGATGGATTAGTGATCTTTTTTTTCAATACTGGATAAACAGAACTTTCATTAAAAATACAATTAATAAGTTGATTGTAGATTTTCTGTCAGACAAAAAGAAATAAATAAAATAGGGACCTCTAACAAATAATGCTTCCAGTGAGATGAATAGAATTCAAGAGCAGGGATGTGATGTTAAGGCTTTATAATGCACTGGTTAGACCTCACTTGGAGTATTGAGAGCAGTTTTGGGCTCCTCGTTTAAGAAAGAATGTGCTTGAACAGAAGAGGGTTCAGAGGAGGTTCACAAGAATGATTCTGGGAATGTAAAGCTTATCACATGAGGAATGTTGGACAGCTCTTGGCCTGCAATAATTGGTATTTGGGAGATCAAATTTTTGCGATCATTGAAACATTTTTAGTGTTTTTAAACTTTTTTAATTTCTCACACTATGAACCATATCAACCAAAATATGTACAAATGTTTCTCATTAAGTATGCACACTGATATTTTCCCCCTTTTTTCCCCCTTCCCACTCCCCTCCAAAACCAATAAATATTCAACATATACAATACAATAAAACCATAAAACATCTTCACACAAGGGAAAAACAAACAAGAAAAACATGTCATCTACTTTTACACACTAAATCTAATCGTTTTGTCTTCTTATCATTTTAGGGGATGGAGGTCTGAGGCAAGCTGAAACATTTTTAATGTTGAAAGGCATGAATAAAGTAGATGTAGAAAGGATGTTTCCCATGGTGGGAGAGTCTAAGACACGAGGGCACAACTTCAGGAGTGAAGAGCAGAGAGGCAGAGAAATTTATTTAGTCAGAGGTTAATCTGTGGAATTTGTTGCCACAGTCCATTGAGGAGGCCAAGTCATTGGGTGTATTTAAATCAGAGATTGATGTATTTTTTTATTTATTTTAGTTTTCACAGATTTACAAAATCCAATAAACAAAGCCAATCATGTACATATGCATACCCAAAGTCTGTATTTGGCCAAACACCCCTATCCCCCACCCACCCCCCAAACCAGCACAGCAAATACATTCCAAAAACTTATCTTGATTTCACTCATCACGGGGCTACAACCAAAATAGATACATTCATGATTAGCCAGGGCATCAAAGATTATGGGGAGAAGGCTGTGGATGGGGCTGTGTGGCAGATGAATCACCTCATGATTGAATGGCAGGGCAGACTTGATGGGATGAGCAGCCTATTTCTGCTCCTGTGTCTGATGGTCGATGTTTGTGCTTTAAAAGGATGCCTTTAGACTCATTAATTACTGAAAAAATCTGGCTCTTGGGGCAGAACGTGACCCCTGCTTGAAAATGAGCTGAGTAGCATCTGGTCCAAGATGACGGCGCCTATGATCAGCAGTGGCCATGAGGGGCTGCTGTCTCCGGGGAAGCAGAGGACTGGTGCAGGGCACAACATAACAGGGATACAAACCCCCATTTGAGAAGAAGAAATGGAGATGATCTATGGGGCAGTGACCATGGGGGCAAACCTGTGAGGGGTTCTGAGGCTGAAGAACACACAGGAGGTAGGCTGATGATGACGCAAGGCGAAAAACCCACGCAGGCTGTGGGCTGCTGGAGATTACAGTCAAAGGACTCACACCAGGTCGCAGAGTGTTGGAGATTGGCTTGAGACTGGCTGAAGGGTTACAGAGTATGATACCGAATATGAGAGGGCACTGATAGTGTCATAGGGATGCCTCTGGAGCTCTGTGGCTAACGAGGCTGTAGGAGTGCTGGAGGCAAAGCCAAGGACACTCAGTAACCCTGGGTGGACTCTCTTTTGCTTCTCTTTCTCTATCCTTAAGGGACTCTGGGAACTTTTGCAACAGCAAATCTTTGTCTCTTTTAGAGTAGGCTAAAGGAAATTTCCTAAAATATCATATTTTCTGTTTTATCACTGTGATTTCAGAGATATACCATGGACATTGAAATGTTGGAAATTGCACCGACGAAAGCTGTGGTCAAGAAATATAGATACATAACTTTGTTTATTTCAATTTTTGGCAAATTGGAACGGATTTGATCTGGAATTAAATAGAAAATTATCTGGAAATAGTCAACTTTACTTCATTGAGAAGTTGATGGAAAGCAACGTGTTTTCAGCATTACAGAATAATGGTAAAATGTCAACTGCAATGTAATGAGATTGAAGTCTTATATAGACCAAAATATGAAAGGCCACAGATATCATTGAAGATTGAGTAAAAAAACAAAATGCATTGAAACAATATTTATTTATTTATTTGTAAGATGAATACTTGCCCTACATATGTATTGTTTGTCTGTATGTGTTATGTTTGTTTTGTAACGACAACCAGAGAACACTGTTTCGTCAGGTTGCTCTTGTACAATCAGATGACAATAAACTTGACGTGATTGAAGTAAAAACACCATGCTGGTGTCAAACGGTGTCCTTTATATGCAAAGATACATAATCAATGTTTCAGGCTTGAGCACTTCATCAAGGTATGACAGATGAGGCCTGAACCAAATGGTGGAGGTAAGGGGCAGGAGGAGGAGTTGACATCTTTGTCCATGGCCTCATGTACTGTCAAACCAAGGATACCTGTAAATTGGAAAATAAACACAATATTTATCTGAGCAATCAATCTCCAACTAGATGGCATTAAAATAAACTTTTCTGGTTTCTGCTAGCAAATCCCTATTCTCCCTCTCTTTCACATCCTTTTCATTTTCTTTCCTCAACCTCTTCAGCCCCTTCCCTCTCCTTTCACAGAACAACCTCCTGTTTGCTGGCGTGCCCTCCCTCCCTTATCCATCTATTACCTCCTGTCTGTGGGACTGTGCTCCTCCCCCTGCCCCTCCCACCATTTTGTTTGGATACCTGTCTATATTTTGCTCACACCTTGAAGGGTTCAAGCCTGAATTGTTGGTTATGTATCTTTATCTTAAAATTCACAGTTTGACCTGATGGAAGGTTGAAGTGGCTGGAAGAGATTCCAAAGAGAAAAGAGAGCAATGTTGGAATTTAAGAGGCACCCAGGAAGACTTGTGAACAGATTGGGAATGAAGAGATATCGACCATTTGTATACAGATGTGCAATTTAGAATTAACATGATTGGCACAGACACTGTGGGCCAAAAGGCCTATATCTATGATGTACTATTGAATAAATATGAAAACAAGGATGAGAATTTTACATCCAAGGCATTCTTTAACACAAAGGCTCCATTGGAGGTAAGTATCATGTTAAACTCTTCACTTCCACACATCAACTGCTCTTGAAATAATCAAGAAATTTGTTATTTCTGATTATTCTGAGATATCCCTTACTTTTCTCCCAACAATCTTCAAGTTATGCAAAACATTCCTGCCAAGGTAACCTTGTTGGGAGTAAGGGATATCTCAGAATAATCAGAAATAACAAATTTCTTGATTATTTCAAGAGCAGTTGATGTGTGGAAGTGAAGAGTTTAACATGATACCACCATTGAGAACAGTCTTCTTTAGTATGACTCAGTGGCCAAGAGGAAGGATAAATACAGGGTAGAACTAATCAATACTGGTGAATCTCTCTCATTTCAGTGTTATTTCCTGACAGTTTATGGGTGTTATAAAAATGTAGCTGCCTTTGGCCCTCACCAGAGCCATGATATTTCACATCATAAAATCAGCAGAAGTGCTGGAGAAACTCAGGAGGACCAGAAGCATCCATCGGAGTCAGAAATATAACCAACATTTTGGACCAGAGCCACTTGACAAGGCATGAGCAAAAAACAGTCAGGTGCCTGAATAAAAAGGTAGGGGTAGAGGGAAGAAGGGACATGGGGATAAGCACAAGCCAACAGTCAAGATCAGCATGGATAGGAGGAGAGAAAAACTGAGACTTGATCAGGGAGGAGTGTGGTGATTGGGAGTTGGTGATTCTCCTGACCATTAGAGGGCATTGGATATGGATGACCCTCCTTCGGTCAGTTGCACCAAATGGATGTGTCTCACATGGTTGTGAGCTGATAATAAAATATATGTTATACAAAAGAACCCACTTTCTTTATCACAATGGAATCAAAGAAACATAGAATGCAACAACACAGAAAACAGGCCATTTGACCCTTTTAATCTGTGCTGACCATTATCCTGCTTGGCTCATTCAGCAGCTCCCATTCCATAACCCTCCAGTCCTCTCCCATCTATGTATCTATCCAATTTATTCTTAAAACTTAAGATTGAGCCCACATTCACCAAGTCAGATGGTAGCTCATTCCACACTCCTACCACTCTCTGAGTGTCTGAGTGAACAACTTTCCCCTAATTTTCCCCTAAATCTTTCCCCATTCAGCTTAAATCTATGACCTCTCATATTTATCTCCCTCAATCTAAGTGGAAAAAGCCTACTTGCATCTACTCTGTCTAAACCTCTCATAATCTTGTAAGCCTCCATCAAATCTCCCCTCATTCTTCTTTGTCCCAACAAATAAAATCTTAACCTGTTTAATCTTTCCCTGTAACTCAACTTCTGAAGAACCAGCCACTTCCAAGTAAATATTCTCTGCATTCTTTCAATCTTATTGATAACCTTCCTGTAGTTAGGAACACACAAGAACTGCACACAATATTCTCAATTTGGCCTCATGAATGTCTTAAATAATTTTACCGTAACATCCCAACTCTTATACTCAATACTTTGATTTATAAAGGTAAGATGCCAAATCTTTCTTTACAATCCTCTCCACCTGTATCCCATATCCCTCTATTCCTCTGCACTCCTCAGTTTTCTACCATTTACAGTTTATGTCCTACCTTGGTTTGCTCTTCCAAAATGCATCACATCACACTTGTCTGCATTAAACTCCATCTGCTAGTTTTTGACCCATTCTCCAAGTTGGTCCAGATCCCTCTGCAAGCTTTGAAAATCTTCCTTGCTGTCCACAACATCACCTATCTTTGTGTCATCATCAAACTTGTTGATCCAATTTACCACATTATCATTTAGATCATTGATATAGACAACAATCAACAATGGTCCCAACACAGAACCTTGAGACACACCACTCATCACAGGCCTCCAGTCTGAGAAGCAACCATCCACTACCACTGTTTTCTTCCACATAACCAATTTTGAATCCAGTTTGCAACCCCTCTATGTATACCTAATGTCTTAACCTTCTGAACTAATTTCCCATGTCTTTTTTTCTTTGGCTTGGCTTCGCGGACGAAGATTTATGGAGGGGGTAAAAGTCCACGTCAGCTGCAGGCTCGTTTGTGGCAGACAAGTCCGATGCGGGACAGGCAGACATGGTTGCAGCGGCTGCAGGGGAAAATTGGTTGGTTGGGGTTGGGTGTTGGGTTTTTCCTCCTTTGCCTTTTGTCAGTGAGGTGGGCTCTGCGGTCTTCTTCAAAGGAGGTTGCTGCCCGCCAAACTTCCCATGTGGGACCTTGTTAAAGGCTTTAACTAAAGTCCAAGCAGACAACATTCACAGCCTTTCATTCAACTATCTTCTTCATAACTTCCTTGAAAAACTCTACCAGATTTATTAAACATGACTGACTACACAGAAACCCATGCTGACTGTTCTTAATCAATCAATGGCTATCTAAATAACTATATATCCTATCTTTTAGAATTTCTTCCATTAATTTGCCTACTACTAACTTCAGGCTCACTGGCCTATAATTAGCTGGTTTATCTTTGGAGCCTTTTTAAAACAAGGGGACAATATGAGCTACCCTCCAATCCGCTGGCACTTCACCCGTGGCTAAGGACATTTTGAATATATCAGCCAGGACCACTGCAATTTCTATACTAGTCTGCCTCAAGGTCCGAGGGAATATCATACCTGGCCTGGGGGATTTATCTACTTTTATTCACTATAAGGCAGCAAGCACCTCCTCCTCCTTAATTTCCATATGTTCCATGACACTTCTGTTTTTTCACCTTTCCTTTCTTATACACTATGAAAATTTCCTGAGTTAATACTGATGCAAAAAAAAACATAATTTAGATATCCCTCATAACATGAGGCTCCACATAGAGTTGACCACTCTGATCTTAAAGGGGATCAATTTTGTACCTTTCTGTCCTTTTATTCTTAATATACATGTAGAACCCTTCAGGTTCACCTTTAGATTATCTGCCAAAGCAACCTCATGTCTTCTTTTTTTCCTTCCTGATTCCTTTCTTCAGTATTTTCTTGCATTTTCTCTACTCCTCATACCTCATTACCTCCTTGTTGCCTATACTTACTATATATTTCCCACTTCTTCTTAACCAGATCACCAATATCCCTTGAATGCCAGGGTTTCCTATGCCTGTCAACTTTGCTTTTAATCCTAACAGGAACATGCAAACTCTGCACTCTCAAAATTTTGCTTTTGAAGGGCATCCACTGACTTAACACACCCTTGTCAGAAAATAACATATCCCAATCTACTCTTCCTAGATCCTTTCTCTTTTCAACAGAATTTGCCTTCCTCCAATTCAGAATCCCACATGAGGACTAGACTTATTCTTTTCCATAATTAATTTGAAGCTAATGACATTATGGTCACTGGACCCAAAATGTTCACTGACACATACACCTGTCACCTGACCTATCTTGTTCCCTGGCAATCCTGACTTCACACAGCTGGGATATTTTCCCTGTCTAGCAATGCCACTCCTCCCACTTTCATCCCTCCCCTCTATCACATCTGAAGCAACAGAACCCCGGAACATTAAGCTGCCAGTCCTGCAACCAAGACTTATTAATAGCAATAATGTCAAAATTCCATGTGTCAATCCACGCCCTAAGATCATCAGCCTTTCCTACAATAATCCTTGCATTAAAATAAATACACCTGAGAAAATTTCTATCACATACAAACCTTTGATTTCTGTCAAAACATGCAATCCTTGCTTGATCTTTATCTTCCTCCTTATCACTAACTGCTCCAACCTTCCAGTTCCCCTACCCCTGCAAATCTAGTTGAAACCTATCGGTACAAGACTCACAAACCAACCACAAGAATATAAATCCCCTTCCCATTCAGATGCAATTCATCCCATCTGTTCAGATCCCACCTTCCCTGGAACAGAGCCCAGTGATCTAGAAACCTGAAGCCCTTCCTACTACACCATGTCCCCAGCTATATGTTAAGCTGCCTTATCCTCCTATTTCTAACCTCTCCATCAGATGTGTTATGAGCCCAGAGAACCCCAAAACCCAGCAGTAATAGATATTCATCAAGATAAATAGTTACTAAAACAAAAGTTTCTTTGAATTATTTTAAACAAAAAAAGCAATATCACACTTTAACTTATCACTATTGACTTAACTAACCTAACTTAACCCCCTCCTAATTCTAAGTGCACGTGTAAGTAATATGTGTGTAAGTTCAGAAAAGTTCTTTGATTCACAGTCCATTCTCACTTCTCATTCCTCCAAGTTCACTGGTTGCAGGCAATTTTTATACTGTGCACCCAAATTTAACAGTTATGAAGTTCAACAGGCTTTGGTGCTTGAAAGGTAAATGGTTACTGCTTAAGAAGGTTCTTGTCAGTTTTCAGAGGATGTGTTGTTCCAGGACATCTACAACTGATTTACTTCCATCAGCCACTTCAGTGTCTTGCTGACAAAACTTTTCCCCCTCAGGGTTCTCCAGATGATAACCGCTTTCTTTAAGGTCATCACAGAGTTTATTTTTGTTTCCCTTATTCCAAGTGAAACATTAGACAGCCAGTCCTCTCCTCTTGCATGAATCACAAGAGCTTTGACCAGGCTGAACTAAGCATTCATAACCCGTCTTCCAAATGGGGCAAATGGGGTTTTCTACAAGCTTGCCAGCTTGTCCTATTCCAGTCCCAGTTGCTGCTGCTGACTGTAACACTGTAGAACTGATGTCTCTCTCTCTCTCTCTCTCTCTCTCTCTCTCTCTCTCTCTCTTTTGCTCTCTCTCTTTTGCTCTCTCTCTCTCTCACACAGAGAGAAAGTCGGTTTGACTCTCTCTGCTTGCAAAACCACATGATCCTCTAGAACAGCATGTTCCTCTCCAGACTGTCTGTAGCTCTGACAAATTATTTCATCTGTTGCCTTTTTGTAGACAACAATCCATTAGTGAAGTCTGAGGCCCCAACATGTCTAGCATTAGCAGAGCTCCAGTATTTTAAATAAGATCTTTATTAAAGTTTTTTTTTAATGTGACCTACACTAACAAACCATTTATCTCCCAAAAACATATCTATATTCTGTCACATATGGCACAATTAACAATCCTGAGATGATTACCCAGGATGTCCTCTTCTTCAACCTTGTGCCAAAATCCATGAACTCTCCTTGCAGGACCTCTTCACCCTTCCTACCTATGTCATTGGTCCCTATGTAGACCACGACATCTGCCTGATCACCCTTCCACCTAAGAATGTGATGAACTCAATGTGAGATATCATAGACCTTGGCACCAGTGAGGCAACATACCATCCGGGATTCACAATCTCCTCCACAGAACCTCTCATCTGTCTAACTTTACTATGGAATCCCCTATCACTACAACTCACCTCATTTTTCCCCTTCCCTTCTTAGCCACAGCAACAGACTCCATGCCAGAGTCCTAATTGCTATGGCTTATACCCAGTCGGTCATCCCCCTCAACAGTATCCAAATGGTATACTTGCTTTTCAGAGGGATGCCCACCCGAGGGCTCTGCTCTGTCTGCCTGTTCCCTTTCCCTCTTCTAATTGTAACCCATCTACACTCTTCCACTCTCCTTGGTGTAATAGTGTTTCTGTAACTCCTATCTATCACACCTTTTGTTACGTACTCAGATAGCAGCAAAAGAAATTTAGCCAAGACAGTGTTAGATTTAAAATATTTTTATTATTAATTACCAATAATATAACACCTTATCTAAACTTAATTCCCAACTATGCGCAAATGTGTGTGGGTGTGTGGGTGTGTGGGTGGGTGTGGGTGGGTGTGTGTGTGTGTGTGTGTGTGTGTGTGTGTGTGTGTGTGTGTGTGTGTGTGTGTGTGTGTGTGTGTGTGTAAGTGATGTGTAAACATACCCCAAGCTATTACAACTTAGGCTCAATTCAGGAATGTCAATTCAAAGATCAGTCTCAGAAAATCCAGTGTTGACACGGGGGCTTTAAATTGATCAAAGAAGTTATCATGGAGTAGGTGAGAAAGACCGAGGTGACAGACTTTTGCAAACTCTGACGAGATGCTTCCAAAGAAATGTCCTTTCCAGGCAAGTGGCAATCAAAACTCCCCCTTCTCTTAATGTAGGGGACATGAAGCATGTGATTTTCACAAAGCTTCTAAAACCCTTTTGTGGTTCAGCCATTCAAAGTGACCTTAAGTCACAGTATGGTACACTAATCCTCCTTTAAAAGTGACCGTTCATTTAGCCATGGTAGGGTGTACTCATTCTCTTTACAGGGACAAACCAGACAAATTGTCCATTACCACATGAGGCACACTTCAGCACAATATTACTTCAAGGACTCCTGCTCTTGTGCTGCATCTGAAAAATTATCCTCAATCAAACAGTGTACATGTACATGTGGGTCACATGGTCTCCGCACTTGTGTTTCAGGACTTTCCTCTCTCTTCAGAAGTAGTGAATTTGAGTATATGCTGTCCCCAGCCTGTCACCCCACAGTCATTCTCCAAAGCTTGCAGGGTTTGCAGATTGATTTGTTCTCTTAAAGTGACAGTCCCACTCAAATGAAAATAAACTGGGAGCGCATAATACCTTCAGCTTCCTGAATGCTCTGAAGTTTATCCAACTCCTGCTCCAAAGCCTTAACACAGCTTGTAGGAGCATCAGCTCTATCAATACACATCCTACAAGAGGAGCATTCCCTTGCCCTGGGATCCATACCCCCTCTCCCTATCTATTCCCCTCTCACTCTTTCTCTCCCCATTCTATCTCTCTCTTTCTCTCTCTCTCTTTCTCTCTCTCTCTCTCTCCCTCTCCCCACCAGAATCTCTATCACCACTACACTATCACTCTCTGCCTACCATAATGGTAGTGTGGCTCCTGGGGGCAGGCAAAAAAACCAAAGGAAAAAAAAACCTGCGGTCAATTTTAGAAAAAAAAACTGGAAAATGTCTCACCAACTCTCTAGTAACAATTGAGAAAAGCTCCAGGAGATCACTGAAAATAGTGATGAACTATCAGCAATTCTATTTCTTATATTTTAGCAATTTAGACTAACAACAATAAAAAAAAAGAAAATTGATCCTTTCTTCGTCACTTCTTCCTTCGGGTCTCACTAGTCTGGACATTTTGCCACAGCTGCCACTGCTCCATCAAGGCCTTGCTGGGCTTGAGCTCTGCTCCGCTACTCGGTGGGCCTCTCCAGGTCTGTGATTCTTGTCAGTTCTCTTCTGCCTTGTAACTCACCAATCCGCTTACTCTTACTTCTCCTCCTGTGATCAGACCCGTCTCCCTTGTCAAAATCATCAAAATTGCCTCTGTTCACTCCTCCCACTCTCTGTATGTGGGCCACACATGTACATCACATGGTACCAGCAGTAGGGTATGTGTGACTATCAGCAGGAGATATGGAAAGTGTGAAGACACCTGATGCTGTGAATTCGACTGGAAATGTTGACCAGGAGTGACAGTTATTCAAATAATGATTCATGCTGTCTGCAAGCGATTAGTCTCAATAGCAAACCAGTTTCACAGAAGATTGGACTGCTACTTACTGTGGCGGGATCTCAAGCACTGGAGGTCAACACATTTTCAACATGCTTGATTTTTCTGAGGCAGATGACAAGGGCACTTTCGACAAAGTTATCAAAATGTTTGATGGACACTGCTCACCAAAGTAAAATTAAATGTTCGAAAGGTACATGTTTTACTTGTGCACACAGCTGCAGGCAGAGAGCTTTGATACTTCTTTAGCGGCTTTGAAATTGAAAGCAAGAACATGTAATTTTAGATTGCTGCAATATTCAATAATTTACCATCAAATTGTGTTTGGAATTATTGACAAGAAATTGAGAGAGAAGTTGCTATGAGGAGCAGATCTTACCTTAGCTGGAGCTGTGAAAATATGCCACACCAGTGAATTAGCTCTGTAGCACATGAAAAAGTTTGATGAGAGGGCAAGGGCCAGTGAAAATGAAGGCACAGTAGTACCACAGTGTCTGGACGTGTACATAAATAAAGAATGAGACATAGGAAACAACAAAAAGATGGAGAGACATTCAATTGTAAATTATGTAACACTGAAGAAAGATCCACCAAAATAATGCCCAGTTCTATGGAAAAGTCTGTAACGAATGCAAAGCAATGTTTTTTTTTAAAAGAAAACAGAAGTGAAAGTGTGCATATTATAGATGAAACTACCTTACGTGAATCATTCTTTGTGGGCATGGTTTCAAATCAAGATACAATGAACAGCCAAGCAGGAACAGAGTTGAGTAGGACAAGTGGACAGTACCATTGCATGCAAATGGAGCAGATATTCCTTTCAACTGGACCCAGGGGCAAAGGTCAATTTGATGTGTGAACATGGACATCAGTGCAATGAAGATAAAGCCACACATCCATCCAAATTCTGTTAGCTCAAGGCCTATAATGAACAGCACATTGAGACAAAAGACACATGTAGATTCAAGGTGAAAGTTAAAAGTAAAGTAGTCCCAGATGGACATGAATCACTGCTTGGTGAAAGCATGAGAAAACCTATGCCTAATCAAGAGGATGTACTGCACAGAACATGGTAGAGAAAATTCTGGATCAATTTCTAGACATCTTCATGTTGTTGATGTTCCACCATTCACCTATAAGATACAATTAAAGGAAGATGTAAAGCCAGGAGAGCATGCCCCAAGGTGGGTTCCAGTGCCACTTAAAGACGTTCAAACAGGAACTTGACCAAATGATGTCAATGAGGGTTCATAAAGAAAGTGGAGGTGGTGTGCGTCAAAAAGAAGCACAGTGACCTACTCATGTGCATGGACCCAAAGATTTGAATGTCTATATAAAGAGGGAACATTATCGGATTCCAAATAGGGATGAATTACAACAAGATGGCCAGTGCAAAGGCTTTTCACCAATTTAGATGCATTCTAGGGCTTCTCAAAATTAAAACTGCATGAAGATAATACAAAATACTGTACATTCAATACACCATTTGGCCAATACTCCTGTCTGAGGATGCCTCTTGGAATTTCTTCAGCTCCAGATGTGTTCCACAGGACAATGGAGCACACCATAGAAGGCATAAATGGGGTATGCATGCACATGGATGGCATGGTCCTATGGGGATCCACACAGGAACAACAAAACGAGAGGCTCATCAAAGTGTTGCAATGTATCCAGAAGTATGGATTAAAATTAAACAGAGCAAAATGTCAGTTTGTGTGAAGGAAATCACCTTTCTGGGAGATCAGCTGTCAGAGGCAAGTGTGGAGCCAGACAAGAGCAAGGTGAAAGCAATTCTAGAGATGCCCAGACCCACAGAAAAAAGGGACATACCGAGAGTCCAGAGAATGATCAATTTCACTGGTAAATTCATACCAAACCTGTCTTCCAAAACAATGTGAAATCAAGTGGATGGTCAACCACAAGGAAAAATGGAAACAACGGAAGTCCATTCTTCAGAAACAATACTTTTTGACGACCTTTGACATATCCAGAAGAATAAAAATATCTATGGATGATTAAAAAGATAATGTAAGTGCCAAACTACTTCAGGTTGTGGGAGAAGATTGGAGGTCAGTTGCATACTCATCAAGAACCATGACCACCTCTGAATATTGATATGCACAGATAGGAAAAAAAGGCACCTAGGTCTGGTCTATGGACACAAGAAATTCCACAGCTATGTGTATGGTTTACCAACATTCGTGGCAGAGACAGACTTACAAGCCATTAATAGCCATAATCAAGAAAATCCTCAGTGAGATGTCACTACAATGATGAAGTTACAACATTATGACTTTGAATTGATGTACACCAGGGAAGCATTTTGTCGTGGCTGATGTACTGTCCAGGACAATGACACAGAGTGAAGGACACAATAAGAGTTCCACAGAGATAGATGTGAATCTCCACGTGAACCAATTCACGGAATCTCTTCCCATATCTGACATAAAATCAAAGCAGATCTCAGCTGAAATTGAAAAGGACACAGTTCTACAGAAGGTCATCAAGAATCTGAATGAAGGATGGCTTAGAGGTGAATATCAGCCATACTACAACATTAGAGCTGAACTGAGTGTTGCCAATGGGCTTCTAATCAGACAGAGCAGAATTGTCATTCCTCAATTACTACAACAAAAGATAATGAAAAAGGTGCATGAGGGGCTCCTTGGGATGGAAAAATGCAAGAGGAGGGCCAGAACTGTTGTTTATTGGCCAGGGATAAATGCTGTGAGACCTGTCTGAAACATCACACAAAACAGCCAAAAGAACCCATGACCATAAATGATTTACCAGAGGAGCCATGGCAGAAAGTTGGGACTGATCTGTTCCACTTGGATGGAAAAAAAAACCTGTTGGTTAATAAATCTCTATCTAAATATCCTGAGATGGTACTTCTTCCCAACATGTCTGCAGCCTGAATGATTGAATACATGAAATTAATCTTTGGAAGATGTGGAATTCTTCAAATATTCTACAGTGACAATGGACCATGCTACAGTTGTAGAGAATTCCAGAATTTTTCGGTGGAGTATGATTTTTGACATGTGACTTTAAGTCCTCTACATCCCCAGTCAAACAGTAAAGCAGAGAAAGGAGTTCACGTAGTTAAACAGCTGATCAAGAAAGCACCAGACAGTGTCTCAGATCCTTATCTAGCTCTGCTGAGTTACCGAGCTTCATCACTTGAGTATGGCACGTCACCTGCTGAATTCCTGATGAGATGTAGACTACACACCACACTTTCCTACTCTGCAAGCCCAAACAAGTACAGAGATGTCAAACAGAAACCAAAGTGTTTGCAAAGAGGACAAAAAGCGTCTGCAAATGGGACAAACGTCTGCAATGGAGACAAAAAAAAGCATACTATGACAAGTAAGCAAGAAGCTTATGGTCACTGACACAACATGACACAGTGAGACATGGAGCTAATTTAAATATAATTATTTTCAAAGTCCAATACATGCTATACAGGGGCATGCAAGTGTTTTAAATCAAAAGAAGAACTCTTGTTTTACACTTGCAAAGGATGAAGGGATTAATGGTGCCAACTTCTGCAGCTGGGATATACTGTGATAAGAGAAAAGAACCTTTCAGCTTGATGAAATTTTGTTTCACATCACGCCACCAGTTGTAATTCGTCTTTCTCTGCCACCCATTTTAAAGAATTTCTTCTGCATTTGCTGATTATGAAAGTATCATTCATAACTCCTGAAGTTTGATGTCCCTTTGCCTATTTTGGAAAGTGGATTATAGCAATATTACAGCTTGAGGAATTGTGGTATTTGATGCTGCCTTTCAATAACCAGTAAAATTGCAAACTAAGATTTTTATGTGAATGTGTTGAACATTCACACAGAAATATGGAAGGGCATTATTCTTGCCTGATAGCTTTACAAGTGCAGGACTTGTAAAAGATGACTAAAGCAAAAGCTATTAAGTTAACTACAAATATCAGCCATAGAAGAGAGCAATTAGTTATAAAATAGAAGCAATTCACACAATAGATCTCCTGACATTTTTACTGAAGAATTCAATTAAAAAAAAAACCATTTGCTGATCTTGTATAATTTGACAGCACACAGAAAGATAAGAGTCATTGGATATTTGAAACTATATTGGATAACCAGAAAAAGCAAAATGAAAATCTTGTCAAACGTATTTGCGGCTTCAGAGGTTTACAAGAAAAAAGCAATAATGTCAAATGCTGATCTTCTCTTGGAACAATGAATAGTGGAGTGAATAATTCTGGAAGGATCCCATTCATTTCTCGTGAAATTCACACCAGTTATGAAGGATGGAAGCTAGGTTCATTTTGCATTCTAAAAGTGATACGAGAAAAATAACCAATGTATGGAAGATGGACAGCATTGAGATGAACAGGTACCAAGTGAGGGTAAAAGCTAAAGGATAAGGGAAAATATATCATGGAGATACAAGCAAATAAAAACTCATTAGCATTTGCAACATCAGTGAAGAAAGAAAGTTTAAAACTTTTAAATTTAGACATACTGCAGAGTAAAAGGCCATTTTGTAGCATTTTCTGAACTCAACCAAATGAGTGTTCTCATCTGTTGGGTGTACCCATCAATCAGTCTTTTCTATTTCCTCACACACCTCACACAATCTACTTCAGCAATGATGAAGCAAAGGTACATTCTGGTTCAGAACAACAACGGTTTAGTTAGTCTGAAATAATTAAATATCAAAGTTTGCTCTAATGGGGACTAAGTTGTTCACTGGTCACAAATATCAGAAGATGAAACTTCATAGATTTAATAGTTGTACAAGCTCTGAAGGTCAGTCTCTGAAATACTCTGCATCCATCAAATGAAGATTGTTTACTGATTACATCAGATTAAAGAATTTAATTTCTCCCATAATAGGGGGCAATATTTCTGCTTCTATTGTAAGGTTGTGGGTAATAATGCATGTGGATTTGAGCTCATATTCAAGGCTGCCTATTTAAAGCAATACAAACTGCTAGCAATGATGTCTTTTGGAGCCCAGGGTAATTCTTTCATTGTCCTGTATTCCTAAATCAAAATCCCATGTTTGTAGGATCCTCAAGCAAGAGCCACTGAAATGAACTTCCTCTATGTTTGCAATGGGGCTTCTGATTCAACCATTGAAATTAAATGAAAACAGTAGAGATCATCAAACCAAAAGAGAAAAATAAAAGACAAAGAAAGAATAATATCCCTGATGATTGGGAGAAATTCAGAGTTCTTCAGAGGAGGACAAAAAGATTAATTAGGAAAGGTAAAAGGGATTATGAGAGGATGCTGGCAAGGAACATAAAAAATGACTGTAAAAGCTTTTATGGATACATTAAGAGAAAGAGGTTAGCTAAGACAAATGTGGGTCCATTGCGGACAGAAACGGGTGAGTTGATCATGGGGAAGAAGGGTATGCCAGACTGTTTGAATAACTAATCTACAGGAAATTATTGAGGATCGGGGATCTATTGTGATGGAGGGATAAAGGAAATAATTGTAAGTCGAGAAGTTGTATTAATTAAATTGCAGGGATTAAAGGCAGATAAATCCCTGGGGCCGGATAGTCTGCATCCGAGAGTGCTGAAGGAAGTAGCCCAGGAAATAGTGGATGCGTTGGTGATAATGTTTCAAACCTCTTTGGATACTGGATTAATTCCTGATGATTGGAGGGTGGCCAACATAACCCCACTCTTTAAGAAGGGAGGGAGAGAGAAATTTGGAAACTACAGACCAGTTAGCCTGACATCGGTAGTAGGGAAGGTGCTAGAATCAGTTATTAAAGATGGAATTGCAGTACATTTGGAAAGTAGTGGTATCATCGCACAGAATTAGCATTGTTTTGTGAAGGGTAAATCATGTCTGACGAATCTATTAGAGTTTTTTGAAGATGAAACCAGTAGAGTGGAGAGGGAAGAACCAGTGGATGTGACACATCTGGTCTTTAGCAAGATGTTTGATAAGGTTCCGCACAGAAGACTAGCATCTAAACTTAAAGAGCATGGTATAGACAGTATGGTATTAAGGTGGATAGAGGATTAGTTGAGGGACAGGAAGCAAAGACTAGGAAATAAATGGTTTCTTTTCAGAATGGCAGTCAGTGTCTAATGGTGTACCGCAGGGCTCAGTGCTGGAACCGCAGTTGTTTACGATATATAGCAATGACTTAAATGTGCGAATAGATAGGAGTATCTCGAAATTTGCAGATGATACAAAGTTGGGTGGCTGGGTTAGCTGTGTGGAGGGTGCTAGGAGAGTGCAGGGTGATTTGGACAAGTTAGGCGAGTGGGCCAGGTCATGGCAGATGCAGTTTAATATGGATAAATGTGAGGTTATCCACTTTGGAGGTAAGATCAGGAAAGAGGATTATTATTTAAAAGGTATTTGTTTAGGAAAAAGGGGAGATGTAGCAAGACTAGGGTGTTGCTATGCATCAGTCGTTGAAAGTGGGCGTGCAGGTGCAGCAGGCGGTGAGGAGGGCAGATGGTATGTTGGCGTTCATAGCGAGAGGATTTGAGTACAGAAGTAGGGAGATCCTGCTGCAGCTGTACAGGGCCTTGGTGAGACCACACCTGGAGCACTGCATGCAGTTGTGGTCACCTTATCCTTGCCTTGGAGGGGGTGCAGAAAAGTTTCACTAGGCTGATACCAGGGTTGGAGGGGCTTGCATATGAAGAAAGGTTGGATAGACTAGGCTTGTATTCTCTGGAATTTAGAAGATTGAGGGGGGGATCTTATAGAAACAACATTCTTAAGGGTTTAGACACACTAGATGCAGGAAGGTTGTTTCCAATGCTGGTAAAAAACCAGAACCAGGGGCTAGAGTTTAAGGATAAGGGGAAATTTGTTTAGGACTGAAATGAGTAAAAATTTCTTCTCTCAGAGAATGGTAAATGTGTGGAATTCTTTGCCACAGGAAGTAGTTCAGGCCGGTTCTCTGTCAATATTTAAGGGTAGGTTAGATTTGGGCCTTGTGGCCAAGGAGATTAGGGGGTATGAGGAGAAGGCAGGAACCAGGTACTGATCAGCCATGATCATAATGAATGGTGGTGTAGGCTTGAAGGGCCAAATGGCCTACTCCTACATCTATTTTCTATGTTTCTATGAGAGACAGAACAGGGAATTCTATCTTTCTATTTATTTTCAGGCATGGTCCCAGAAACAAAATTGGTTAAAATATTCAAATAACCCTAAAAGCTCAGGTGCTTTTAGTGAGTGCATTCTATTAGAGTTCTGACTTTTGCTATTTTAAAAAAAAAATTAGACATACAGCGTAGTGACAGGCCCTTTTGTCAGTCAAGCCTGTGCCACCTAAATACACCCAATTAACCAACAACCTGGTACATTTTGAAGGGTAGGAGGAAATGAGAGCACTCAGATGAAACCCATGAAGACACGGGGAGAATGTACAATGTCCTTTCATACATTGCCAGATTAGAGCCCAAGTCAATGACAGCAGAATAGAACTCCAGTCACTGGATTAGAAACCAAGTCGCCAGCACTGTAACAGCGTTGAGCAAACTATGACACTAACCATGCGGCCTCGTGGTAATTGTTGGGAAGATTTTTGGGTAGATGGAATTGAGTCACTTGCTATGGGGATGTTGATTGTCTGATGAGATTTGGTGGCCTTGGAATTTTTCTATGGTTTATCAGAGAAGGCCATTGCCAGGCATTTGTCACGTTTTTAAGAATGTCGATTCTAAAAGCTTCACTTTCTGTGGAATTGGAGATGGACTCATTAACCATTTTAAAGATCTTTTTTTTTTATTGATAACAGTTTTGTATCATTTGAACAACTTTCTGAAAATTGCAACCCACCAAATATCTATTTTTTTCTGTATCTGCAAATCAGGCATTTTTCTCCATTCTCAGGTACCTAACTTTCCTGGGGTACCTAATGCAAACTTCGTTGATGTGTTTCTTAGCTTACAACTCTCACACAAAGGTTTAATATCAGTTGGCGTGTTTAAAATGTGCCCCTCTTGACAAAATGAAAATTGCCTGAGAACAGGATTTAAGTCTTTCATTGGCAGATGAGGTTTGGGATTCAATTTTTAAATTTGGTTAACTCCACATCCCTCTGCTCCTGTCACTGTCTGTTGCAATTTAAAGTTGTGCTTTGGGCTCATATGTCCAAAGTCAAATTATCTAGCATTTACTCAGATGTAAATTGTTGTTATGACAAATATAGGAGAGGTGAGGCTTCCCTTATTCACATGTTCTGGACATATCCTAGCCTTGCAAAATACTGGAGGGATGGTTTCCAAACTTTATACCTAATTCTTAATTTAAGGCTAGAACCTTAAATGGTTGCTTTTTTTTTTAGTACCACTGGAGAAGATGACGTTTGCTTGATCCAATCAAATCTTGTATTCTGTCTTTCACCTCTGTTTTGGCCAGACATGTGGTACTACTAAGATGGAAGGATGCTGCCCCTTCCACCCATGCTCAGTGGTTGAGGGACATAATTTTTTTTTTCATGTCTAGAAAATATTCGCTACTCAGTTTGTAATTCAGACATAAGGTTCCAAAAGCTGTGGGGACCTTTCCTGAATTATTTTCAGAACCTCTAGTTATGATATAAAACCTGATTTCCAGCACCTTATTGTTTTACTCCAGGAACAAAGTCTACTTCCAATTATGGAACTCTGGGTTGGAGATGGACTTAAGAGGCAAGGGAAAAAAAAAACTATTTCGAATAAAATTGAAAGATATGCTTTGATATCGTGGATGTGCTCTATAACTTAGATAATTTTGTTGAGTTCTTTAAATTTGACATCTATATTATGCATTCTACAAATTGTTTGTATATATTTGTTTATTTACATAAAATTCAATAAAAAATAAGAAAATGGACTTGAACATTAGGAAATTACCTGTGCACCTGAAATCATGATGGAGGATGGCTCTTCATGAAGAATCTGAAGATGAATGAAACTCAGCCACATTTCTGAAGAATTCCCAGAGCAATATCCTAGGATTAAGCTGATTGACTTTCAGCAACTATGATCATTGGGCAGCTCCTTTATCTATGTCTGCATGCATTAAAGTAATGTTTTTCATCCTTTTTCTTTCTAATTTCATACCACTTTAAGTAATCCCTATGCCATCGGTGCTCTGTGATTAGTCAGGTATTGCTTAAAGTGGTATGTTAATGGGAAGGGAAGGTTGAGAACCACTGCTCTAGACCAAATTGTTACTGAAATATTTTCCTTGAGAAAAAAATTGTCATTGGCCCATTTCCTTTGGAGTTATGAAACCATGCACATAACGAGTCAATTAGGTACAATTAAAACAAAGGTTTTCAAACTTTTTATTTCCACCCACAAACCACCTTGTTTGAGAGCAAGAGCACCTAGGGCATAGGGAATACTTAAAGTGGTATGTGAGTGCAAAGAAAAAGATTGAGAAACATTGCATTAACACCTTGGTCAAGTTCTAGGATTTTGGTAGCATGTGGCAACTAACATTGATATAGTAGAGTAACCAACATTTCTTAACTTACTACTCCATGGCATCTTGCAGTATTTTCATTGTTGTTTCCTCCACTATTATCATAGCAAAACTAAGCATTAAACTTGTTAACTTAAATGGAGCAGTTAAGAACATGTGCTGGCAGCAGTAACCATTAGTCCCTTCAACAATGTCATAGTGTGGTTACAATATGCACGACCTTCAAGAAAGTGGTTTGTAAAAGTTCCTTCAACAGAACCTTTCAAATCCATAGTCTTTTTAATTACAAATACAAAAGCAACAAACAAGTGGAATACCATGTTCATCTTATAGTGCAGTATTGTTAAAGATTATTCAATACAACCTTGCAAACAATTGCCTTTTCCAAACAAAAGGCCAAAAATGACAACCAAATGTAACGACCAACTTCATTAATTACTTCAAGCCACACACAACTCTGAATTGGGAATATATCACCATTCTTTAAGTGTCATGGTTCATCTTCTCAATTGATGGACATAAAATGACTGCCCTTGCCAGCAATATTTATCTCTGGTATCTTTCAAGCATCTGGCGATGGAACACATCAAAGCACACCGACCAGAGACACTGGACCCATTTCAATTCACCTACAGATGAATGACGCAATAGCCTTGTCACACCGCTCCATCCAGACCCACCTTGAGAACAAGACCTCATATGCCAATCATACCCCAAAGGATGAAGGAGAAGCTTTCCTTGTTGGGATTCAACATCCCTCTCTGCAACTGGATTCTGAAGTTTGTAACAGAAAGAAAACTGTCTGTTTGAGTTGGCAGCAGAATGTCGAGCACCATCACATAGAGTACTGGTACACTGCAAGGCTGTGAGCTCAGTCTGCTCCTGTTCAGGCTCCTGTCCCACGACTGCAATTCTACATCCAGCTCGAACAGAATCATCAAGTTTTCAGATGACATGACAGTAGTTGTCTTCATCAGCAACAATGTTGGAACAATATAGGAATATAAAGAAAAGGTGGAAATTCTGTGAAATGGTGTAAAAAAAAAAAAACAAAAAAAAAAAAAAAAAAAAAAAAAAAAACTCAAGTCTCATCAAGAATAAGGAGACAGAGTCATAGAACACTACAGCACAGTAACAGGCCCCTTTAGCACTTCCACTCTCTGCTGAAATGATTGTGGACTTCAGGAGCACCACAGTCAACTACCTTCCACTACCCATGAATAGCTCAACAATAGAAAAGTAAAGAGCTCCAAGTTCCTTGAAGTCCATTTAAGAAGTGGCCTAATCTGGTCACATAACTTCTCCTTACTTGTCAGGAAGGTGCAACAGGCATCACTCCTACTTAAAAGACTGAGGAAGGCAAGGCAATTGGCTACCATTCTGTCAACTTTCTGCAAGAGTTCAGTTGAGAACATCCTAGCCAGCTGCATCACAGTGTTGAACATTTTCTGTAGACCTTTGGATTGGAGGTCAATCCACAGGACCATAAAAGCAGCAGGGAGATCTCCTGAGTGTCCCATTGCCACATCAATGTGATTTAATGGGATCATTGTTTAAAAAGGGCTCACAAAATCTCAGAGGACCCCTACCATCCCACTCACAGCATCTTCCAACAATTCCCATTGGGGAAAAAGTGCAGAAGTATCAGAGCCAGAACCACTTGGCTGAGGAACAGCTACTTCCCATGGGCAGTGAGACTGCTGAATACCTGCTGAAACAACTCTCCGTGACAAAAAAACAAATTATTTTAATATATGTACGTATATATTGGGTATATGTATCCTCAGTCAGTATGTGTGTAATATCTGTAGGCGTGTTTTGCATTTTTCTGTACCTTGGATTGGAGAATACTTGGTGTCTTATACAGTTGGCTTATACTGATACAATCAGATGACAAATAAAGGAAGGCATTGTTGATGTAGTGGTTAGCACACCTTTACAGTGCCAGCAAATGGGACTAGGGATTATACCCTGCGGTTTCTGTAAGGAAAGCCTACATTCTCCTTGTGTATATGTGGGGTTTCCTCCCACTGTACTGGGGGTGTAGATTAATTGGGTGTAAATTGGATAGGATGGACTCATGGACCAAAGTGGCCTGTTACTGTGCTGTATGTCTAAAATTGAAATCTAAAAATATTAAAAAGAAACTTGAACTTGAAATATTATTTAAAATGTACTATTAAATGTGTCAGATATATGATACTTTAAATGATAGTGTGGTGGCACATATCCTTATGGCAAATTGGCCCCACTTGTATCGCCACCATAGCCGCTGCCAGTGACGAGTTTGAAGAGATCCTCTATGAATTCCCTGCCATCTTAAAGCTATGGTTCAATGCCGCCCTGCCCCAGCATGGGGTCGTCCACCACATCACCACACAGGGCCCCCCGCTGCATGCTAGACCCAGATGACTGCCACCCAAGAAGCTCCAGCAGGCAAAGGAGGAGTTCTCCAGGCTCCAGGAATCGTCTGGCGCTTGGACAGTGCCTGGGTATCGCCGTTCCATATGGTCCCAAAATCATCCAGGGGCTGGAGACTGTGCAGGGACTACCATTGGTTGAACGATCCAACCACCCCCAAAAGATACCCAGTGCCCCACATACAGGACTTCTCCACCAACCTGCACGGCGCATGGGTCTTCTTCAAAGTGGACCTCATGCTGGGATACCATCAGATCCTGGTGCATCCAGATGACATGGGTAAGACGGCCATTATCACCCTTTTCGGCCTTTTCGAGTTACCTTCGTATGCACTGCATATGCCCTTTGGTCTAAAGAACATGGCCCAAACGTTCCAGCGTCTCCTGAACGTGATTGGAAAAGACCTGGACTTTGTGTTAATTTACCTGGACGATATTCTCATTGCCAGTCGCAACTGTGATGAACACAAAGCCCACCCTCGCACACTCTTTGCCCGGCTGGTGGATTTTGGCCTCACAGTCAACGCAGCCAAATGCCAGTTCGGCAAAGAATCCCTCCAGTTCCTGGGGCACACCATTTCGGCAGCTGGGGCCGCACTGGCACTGGAGAAGGTAGCGGCTGTTCAATGATTCCCCAAACCCTCCACCCTTAAAGGCCCCAAGAGTTCACAGGGATGGTAAACTTTTGCCATCATTTCATCCCCGGAGCCACATGCACCATGCGCCCATTGTTCGCGCTCATGGTCACCAATGAAAAGACTTTCTCGTGGTCAGAGGAGGCGGACAGGGCTTTCCTGAGTTTGGTTTAAATTTGTTTCATCCAATGAATAGCTTTGATCAAGCCAAACCCTTTCTTTTTTTTACTGCTATAAAGCTGTGATGTATGTCCCCATTGTTTCGTGTCAGACATGAGCCATGTCTTTCAGAAATCAGCAAGAGAGTGGCAGCTCATTCTGATCGTCACAAACTGTGTTTTACTTTGATGAATTATTGGTTGAAAAAATAAACTGACACAGTTTTACAATATAATGAAGATTTTTAAAAAAACATGCCTTAATTACCATTTAGAGATATATTACATCTTTTCGGTGCTCTACGTTCTGGTGCGAGGAAGGGACAAACGAGATGTGCTCCACATCAGGGTCATGCCCAGTGCGGAATGCCACACAGACCACCGGCTTGTTCGCTGCAAGCTTAACCTTCACTTCAAGCCAAAGTTCAAGAACAGTGGAGCCCCCAGAAAGAGATTCAATGTTGGAAACTTGCAGTCTGACGTAGTGAGAGGAAATTTCCAGGCAAACCTCCAAGCAAAGCTCGAGGATGCAAACTGCCTCATGGACACATCTCCTGAAACCCTCTGGGATCAGTTGAAAATGGCCATATTGCAATCCACTGAAGAGGTACTGGGCTTCTCTTCCAGGAAAAACAAGGACTGGTTTGACGAAAACATCCAGGAAATCCAGGAGCTGCTGGCAAAGAAGCGATCTGCCCACCAGGCTCACCTTGCAAAGCCTTCCTGGCCAGAGAAAAAATGAGCCTTCCGTCTCGCATGCAGCCACCTTCAGCGCAAACCCCGGGAGATCCAAAATGAGTGGTGCACGAGCCTCGCCAAACGAACCCAACTTAGCGCTGACATTGGCGACTTCAGGGGTTTTTAGGAGACACTAAAGGCAGTGTACGGCCCCTCACCCCAAGTCCAAAGCCCTCTGCGCAGCTCAGATGGCGAAGTCCTCCTCAGCGACAAGATCTCCATCCTGAATCGATGGTCAGAACACTTCCAATCCCTTTTCAGTGCCAACCGCACAGTCCAAGAATCCACCCTGCTCCAGCTCCCTCAACAAGCCTTGAGGCTAGAGCTGGATGAGGTCCTTACCCAGGAAGAGACATATAAGGCAATTGAACAAGTGAAAAGTGGCAAAGCAGCAGGTATGGATGGAATCCCCCCCAGAGGTCTGGAAGGCTGGTGGCAAAGCTCTGCCACCAAACTGCATGAGTTTTTCATGCTCTGCTGGGACCAAGGAAAGCTGCCTCAGGACCTTCATGATGCCATCATCATCACCCTGTACAAAAACAAAGGCGAGAAATCAGACTGCTCAAACTACAGGGGAATCACGCTGTTCTCCATTGCAGGCAAAATCTTAGCTAGGATTCTCCTTAATAGACTAATACCTAGTGTCGCCGAAAATGTCCTCCCAGAATCACAGTGTGGCTTTCGCGCAAACAGAGGAACTACTGACATGGTCTTTGCCCTCAGACAGCACCAAGAAAAGTGCAGAGAACAAAACAAAGGACTCTACATCACCTTTGTTGACCTCACCAAAGCCTTTGACACCATGAGCAGGAAAGGGCTTTGGCAAATACTAGAGCACCTCGGATGCCCCCCCAAGTTCCTCAACATGGTTATCCAACTGCATGAAAAACAACAAAGTCGGGTCAGATACAGCAATGAGCTCTCTGAACCCTTCTCCATTGACAACGGCGTGAAGCAAGGCTGCGTCCTCGCACCAACCCTCTTTACTATCTTCTTCAGCATGATGCTGAAACAAGCCAATAAAGACCTCAACAATGAAGACGGTGTTTACATCCGGTACCGCACAGATGGCAGTCTCTTCAATCTGAGGCACCTGCAAGCTCACACCAAGACACAAGAGTAACTTGTCCGTGAACTACTCTTTGCAGACGATACCGCTTTAGTTGCCCACTCAGAGCCAGCTCTCCAGCTCCTGTTTTGTGGAAACTGCCAAAATGTTTGGCCTGGAAGTCAGCCTGAAGAAAACTGAGGTCCTCCATCAGCCAGCTCCCCACCATGACCACCAGCCCCCCCACATCTCCATCGGGCACACTGAACTCAAAACGGTCAACTAGTTTACCTATCTCGGCTGCACCATTTCATCTGATGCAAGGATCGACAAAGAGATAGATAACAGACTCACCAAGGCAAATAGTGCCTTTGGAAGAGTGCACAAAAGAGTCTGGAAAAACAACCACCTGAAGAAACACACAAAGATCAGCGTGTACAGAGCCGTTGTCATACCCACGCTCCTGTTCGGCTCCAAATCATGGGTCCTCTACCGGCATCACCTACGGCTCCTAGAACGCTTCCATCAGCACTGTCTCCACTCCATCCTCAACATTCATTGGAATGACTTCATCACCAACATCGAAGTACTCGAGCTGGCAGAGTCCGCAAGCATCAAATCCATGCTGCTGAAGACCCAACTGCGCTGGGTGTGTCACGTCTCCAGAATGGAGGAACATCGCCTTACCAAGATCATGTTCTATGGCGAGCTCTCCACTGGCCTCCGAGACAGAGGTGCGCCAAAGAAGAGGTACAAGGACTGCTGAAAGAAATCTCTTGGTGCCTGCCACATTGACCACCGCCAGTGGGCTGATATCGCCTCCAACCGTGCATCTTGGCGCCTCACAGTTCAGCGGGCAGCAACCTCCTTTGAAGAAGACCGTAGAGCCCACCTCACTGACAAAAGACAAAGGAGGAAAACCCAACACCCAACCGCAACCAACCAATTTTCCCTTGCAACCGTTGCAACCATGCCTGCCTGTCCCACATCAGACTTGTCAGTCACCAACGAGCCTGCAGCAGACATGGACATACCCCTCCATAAATCTTCGTCCGCTAAGCCAAGACAAAGACATCTTTTGCTTTGGATGCTGCAGCTAAATCAGTCATTTTGTAAAGCAAAACAAAATTTTAAGCTTTTACTAAAACTGCTGAATATTTGTATACTTCTGAAAAACTAAAACAGCACAAATGAAGAGACTGTGCTAATGGATGGTAATTGACCTGAAACAGGGACAACCCATGGTGATCATGTCTTTGGCACAGAGTCTGGTCTGGTGGAAAAGAAGGGAAGGGAGGAGGAGGTGAGCTGTTGTGATCAGGGACTCCATAGTTAGGAGGACAGATAAGATATTCTGTGGAACAGAACAAATTTCCTGAATGGAATGTTTCATCCTGAGTGCCACATCAGAGATATCTCAGATTGAGTTCACAGCATTATTAGGAGGAAGGGTGAGCAGCCAGATGTAGTGTTCAATGACATGGGTAAGAAGGGTGATGATGTCCTGAAATGAGAGTTGAAGGACAGGACAAGACCCCTAGGGTTGTGGTTTCAGGATTGCTACCCATGCCATGTGTTACTGAGGTTAGAAATGGGAGGATAGTGTAGCTTAACCCATGAGTATAATGAGATGCAGGAGGGAGGGCCTTAGGTTTCTGGATCAGTGGGTTTCTTTCAGAGAAGATGGACGTGTTCCAATCAGACATTTTGCTTCTGGACTGGGGTGGACTAATATTCTTGAGGGAATGTTTGCTAGTGCTACCCTTGGACTTTAAACTAGATTTTCAGGGAGATGGGAACCAGAGTACCCGAGTAGATGGAAGAGTAGAGGATGGAAAAGATTAAGTAAAAATTGCATGGACCATTAGAAGTAAATGGGTTGTCCAGGGTGGACATTTTCTAAAGTGCATCTATTTCAATGCAAGGAGTATTGTAGAAAAGACAGATAAGCTTAGAGCATGGATTGGCATGTGGAATTATAAATTGTGGCATTAATAAAACTTAGTTCAGTGTGGATAGACGAGAGGACTTGTCTACTGAGGCTGTTTGGGTGGAGTTGAAGAATGGGAAAGGAATGACCACACTCATGGGATTGTAATATAGACCGCCAATAGTCAATGAGAACTGCAGAAGCAAATTTGTCGAGTAGTAGTTCTCAACCTTTTTCTTTCCACTTACATACCATTTTAAGTAATCCCTCTGCCATCAGTAGTCTGTGATTAGTAAGGGATTTCTTAAGGTGGTATGTGGGTGGAAAAGGAAGGTTGAGAATCACTGATTAGACCCAATTGTTACAGAAATATTTTGCTTGAGAAAAAATTGTCATTGGTCCATTTCCTTTGGAGTTTTGAAACTGTGCACATAACAAGTCAATTGGGTATGATTAAAACAGTGGTTTTCAAACTTTTTCTTTCCACCCACATCCCACCTTAAGCAATCCCTTACTAATCACAGAGCACCAATAGCGGAGGGAATACTTAAAGTGGAATGTGAGTATAAAGAATAAGAAGGTTGAAAACCATTGGTCTGTACTATTGCAAGTCGCTTTTTCTTCTTACACTAGGATAAATGTGAATTTGTATTGAGTATCTCTTTTTGTAGCCTTTTTATTTTAAAGTGCCTACTTGACAGCAGTAAGTAAAATTTCAGCACATATATGAAATGTTAATGATGATAAACTTATAGTTGTTGACATGGTGACCAGCATACCATAATGCTATTATTAAAGATAACTTGCAAGATCATTTAGTCAAGTAAACATTAAAATGTATGTGTTAACATTTTGGAAATTTAAGTTTTTCACTGCATGAAAGTATTTTACATTAAAAAAAATCTTCAAAGTTACAGCAAATAGACCCATGTATGGCAGAGTGGTCCAGCAGAGTTATTGTCTCAGGCTCTAGTCATGTGGGTTTGATTCTACCTGTCATATTATTCATGTGCATTTTCCACATTCTCCTTTTGGCTGCATGGATTTTATCTTGGTACTCTCATTTCCTCCCACAACCAAAAGATGAGCTGGTTGATGTGATAATTAGCCACAGTGAAGTACCTCCAAGTGTTGGTGGGTGGTGACTTGTGGATGTGAGAGAGAGTATGTTGTTGGGAAATTAAATGCAAGGTTCAGATTGATAGGGTTGCTCTGAGAGCTGGCAATATACTCAATGGGCTGAATTGTCTCTTTCTAATTTGTAAGGTATAAGATTAGAGACCAAATGTATTCTAGGACTCAAACTCTTTAAGCATCAAAACAGTTCCAAATGCTTCTGAGATAATTTGACCTGGTGAAATTTGATTTAGTTAAACAGAGTACAAGAACTGAAATAAAGTACCATATTTGGAAGAAATTGGTTATGATCATTACTTGAAGATACTATTTATTTTCATAAAATTTGAAAATGTGCTTCTTTTTTACTTTTTTTCCATTTGTGCTAAATCCTGGGAGATTATTTTGTAAAGGATTTCAACAATTCCTTGTTAATCTTCAAATTTTCTTTTGCCTATTCTGATCCCTTAAAAAAAGTCAAACAAATTTGCTAAAACTTGATTCCCTAATCAGTACATCTAAACATAGTGCATACAAAGAGACCACACTCTCTTTTCATCACTAGTTTTCAACCTTGTTCTTTTCACTCACTTATCACTTTAAGTCATCCCTAAGCCATCAGTGCTCTGTGATTAGTAAGGGATTATTTAAGATGGTAGGTGGATTCAAAGAAAAAGTTTAAAAAGCACTCTTTTAATCGTACTTAATTGACTCATTATGTGCCCGGTTTCATAACTCCTAACAATATGGGCCAATGACAAATTTTCTCAAGCAAAATATTTCTGTAACAATTGGAACATGGCTCCTTTGATTTTCATGAGACCAATTTTTAAAAAGAATTATATTTATATTTTCTGTCAACAGGAGGCTCATTGCATCTACACAAGCTCTCAGAGATATCCCAATCCTCCACTCTTTCCCCATAACACTCTCCCTCTCTCTTCCTTATGCTCACCAACTCCATCCTGTTACCATCAGCATCCATACTCAGGATAATTTTTAGTTGCCAATTAACCTATAATTCAACATGACTTTTGGATCAATTGTGGAAATCCACACTATCATTAGTAGAATATGTAAACTGCACAGACAGCACAGGGTGCCACAGGATCTGTGAGTCATGTACAACTACGATAAATAGTGCATTGATGACTGGGGCGGAAGTCTTCAGCACACCCCAAATTAAAAGTCGCAGACAATAGCATACAAAAGTTGATATGTACAAAATGCTGTGACGTGTATTGTTTTAATATTAGCTCTATATTCTTTTTATCATTATGCAAATGATGTCAGTAAATTAAGCTATAATTGACCCATTGGTACATAACCCAATGTTGAGAAACTCAGCAACAACTTTGAATACAAATGATGTTGAGATACAACTTTACTCCTGATGTATTCAATAACTGTCAGTTCTGATCAGAGATCAGGGTTCTGATTTCAGTATCACTTCAATTTAATTTGGTTCAAGTTGAATTTGAGGCCATTGTTCCAACATGTACAAATCAGGTTATATCCAACTTTATTGATTGCATAAGGTTGGGTTCCAATATGATTAGCAAAATAACATCAATATGCAATTACCATATTATTCCACCATTAGAAATGTTTTCTTTGGTGTCTTCGTCATCTTTCCAAACCCTTCACCTCACAAGTGGAGTCACACAAGCACATTTTATTCAACATTTTGCTGAACATTATATCAGTCAAAATCAGAAACAACAGAACTGTCGATCACAAAGCGATCCGATTTTGGAAGACATTGAGTCTTTTAAACTTTGGGGAGCTAAGGGGAAATCTGAAAATAGTAATGAGTTGGAATGCCTTTCAAATCATTGGAACATTCTGGAGGGACTGAAAAACAGTCAAATATCAGCTGTATGCACCCCAACAGAAGCTAAAGGTTTTAGTTGAATAATTCTTGAACTGAGATCTCAGAGATGTAAAGTATAATGCTGTGACTCAATGTTGGATTTCCACAATTTTCAATTACTGTCCACTCAGCTTTAAATTAAATGTCATGAAAAGGCTGTGGAAACATGGCAGTTATGATAATGGATACTCCTTTGTTCATTCTCAATTGGTCAAGGACAAGTGGAAAGTTACAGCTTAAAAATGGTTTTCAAATCTCAGACATTCAAGATACAAGATTAACCAGACATAAATTTGAAATGAAAGTAGTGGTACTGGGTTAAGGATTGTGAAAAGTAAATGAAGTTAAAAAAGAAACATTCTTGCATTTCAATAGCCTGCAAGTGTGGGTGTTTTGTGGACAAAGTTGGCAGGTATTTTTATGCCATAAATTCTCAAATACAAAAGATCTAATATATTATGAGTTAAGGGTCAGGATTCAACAAGACATAGAAATCCACACCACAGTACAGGCCTTTCAGCACACAGTGTTCAGCCACCCAATAACCTATTCAAACAACTGCCGAGAATTTTCCAACTGCATAACCCCCTCACCCCCCCCCCCATCTTTTTTAATCAGTTCCATGTACCAATATAAAGGTCTCTTTAAAGATCCTATTATACCTGGTTCCACCACTGTTCCAGGCAGTGAATTCCATCACCCAAGCCTTGCACTTACCACTAACCAGTGGAGTGATGCTGCAAGGCATATTTAATATACTAATTCACAATATTTTAAAAGCAAATTATCCAGCAAATGTGGATTTTAAAATAAACTATCGTCAGCTACTTTAACAGGCCATTTAAAGCCTATTCAGATTTGACAGCAGTCAGACGGGGTGGAAGGACCCCGCAGGGAGCACTGAAATTTTCTGTTTGTGGTTTAAATTTTAAATTTGGCATGGGGTAAGCTGAGACTTTACTATTAAGGTTTAGCTTTTAATCTTGACGCGGGGGGAGCGCTGAAAATTCACTGTTAACTTTCGGCTTTTAAAATTAGTGCGGGAGAGCGCTTAAACTGTGCTTATAACTTTTGGATTTTATATTTAGTGTAAAAGATGACTCCTGGTTTTGAGGTGAAATTTTAAAGTCCTGTTCAATACTGGCATATATGGTAATCAACCAGAGTTGTTATTATTAATAAATTATGAATAACTCACTTTATGTCTGTAGCTCCTGGATTTTATTGGATTTCATCAAAATGGAAAATTGAGAAACAAATTGTTAGGGAAAACAGGAAGAGCTCATGAGAGTAGCTAGGAAGGAGCTTAAGAAAATACTTAGAAGAACTCAAAGGGGGCACGAGAAGGCCTTGGCCTGTAGGATTAAGGAGAACCCCAAGGTGTTCTATACATATGAGAAGAGAAGAAGGATGATGAGAATGAAGATGGAGCTACTAAATGATAAAGGAGGCAACATGTGCCTGGAGGAGGAGGATGTTGGGGAGGTCCTGAATGAACATTTTGCTTCAGTATTCACAAGAGAAAAGGACTATAATCAGGATGAGGTCAGAAATAGAACTGGCTTGTGTCTGTTTAATGTGGAGATTAAGAAAGAGGAAGTATTGGATCTTCTTAAAAACATCAAGATTGTTAGGTCCCCAGGGTGGGACAAAATATTCCCCTGCTGTGGGAAGGGAGGAAAGAGAAATCTTGGGCAGTAGCTATGATATTTGTCCTCTTTTGCTGCAGGGGAGGCCTGGAGGATTTGAAAATGGCAATGTAGTCCACTTGTTGTTTTTTAAAAAAAGGTAATAGGGAGAATCCTGGGAATTATTGACCAGTGAGTCTTATGTCAGTAGTGTGCAAACTATTGGAGAGGATTCTTAAGGATAGGATCTATGAGGATTTGGAGAAGTACAGTCTATTCAAGGATAGTTAGCATGGCTTTGTTAAGGGAAGGTTGTGCCTCATGAGTCTATATTAGAGACGTAGATGTGGTCTTCATGGATTTGACAAGGCATTTGACAAAGTCCCCCATGAAAGACTCATTCAAAAAGTCATGAGACACGGGATCCATGGAACCTTGGCTACATGGATAAATAAAATGGCTTGCAGGTAGAAAGATGAGAGAAGTAGTGGAAGGTAAGCATTCTGCCTGGAGGTCAGTGACTATTGGAGTACCACAGGGATCTGTCTGGGACCCCTGCTCTTTTTGATTTTTTTTTTATAAATGACATGCATGAAGAGCCAGAAGGATGGGACAGTAAGTTTACAGATGATACAAAGGTTGGAGAAGTTGTGGATGGAGCTGAATGTTGTCAAAGATTATGAGATGATATAGACAGGATCGAGATTAGGGCAGAAAAGTAGCAGATGGAGTTCAATCTGGATAAGTGTGAGGTGATGCATTTTGGAAAGACAAACCAGAAGGCTAAGTACAGGGTTAATGGTCAGTTAATTAAGAGTGTGGATGAACAGAGGGACATTGGGGGTCCAAAGTCATACATCACTCAAGGTCACTACACAGGTTGATGGGATAGTTAAGAAGGTCTATTGGATGTTGGGCTTCATTATTAGGGGGGAATGAATTCAGGGGTAAAGAGGTCATGTTGCAACTCTACAAATCTCTGGTCTCACTTAAGAGCATTGAATTCAGTTCTGCTCACTGCATTACAAGTTAGATGAGGAAGCTATGAAGAGGGTATAGCAGAGATTTACCAGGATGTTACCTGGATTGGAAAATAGGCCTTATGAGGCTTGGACATTTTTCTTTAGAGCATAGAAGGATGAGAGGAGACTTAATAGAGGTCTACAAGAATATGAGTTTTTTGATAGGTGGAGAGCCAATACCTGTTTCCCAGAGCAGGAATAGCAAAACCAGAGAACATATGTACAAATTGAAGGGAGGGAAGTTTAGGTAAGTAGACGTAAGATTTTTTTAAAAACATTTTTTTATGCAGGGTGTTGAGGGTGCCTAGAATGCCTTGCCAGTGATGGTAGTTGGCTTTTAAGAGACTCAAACATTTGACATTATTTGACAGAAATACTCTAGATATTTTTCTTAATCTTTCCATCAATCACTGAATCCTTTAAGTCCTGTCATTTAGTCTACCTGACTCAAGTTACTGCATAAAGTAATACATGAAACCATTCAATACAGCAGGTATGTGACATTGTTTATAGAGCAGCAAATTTTATAAATGACAAGACTTCTCAGACTTTTTTTTCAATTGTTCAGAGCAGCCATTCTCAATGGGGGCAACAACACATTTAAGGATTCAAGGGGGGGGGGCAAGGACTGAAATCATAAATTATTTTAATGTTTTTTTTTAATATATAGTTGGTAGGAGTGAAGTACCCAACTAAATGTGACTGCTTCACAGGGAAGGCTGCCCATAAACTTTGAGCAGAGACCAAAGGGGGGCATAGCCAAAAAAAAGGTTGAGAATGGCCAGTTCAGGATACACTGTTTCAGAATCCATTTTAAACATTATTTCTCAACTAGGAAACAAAATGTTTGTGAAAGACTTGTTGGAATTATTTTGTGTTTAGTAAATGCCCAACAATTAGAAGAATTGAAAGAACCAAAAAGTGATATATTCAACCAATAGTTTGAGGCTAGTTATGCTGATCAGGTGGGTCATAATTTATGAAGGTTTTATGATTAATTAGATTTCCTGAACCAATTAGTGAGAGAATAATCACAAGGAGTAGATTATTATTAGTCCTCCAAGATTGATTATAAAATGGAGAAGATCAAAAAGGTTTGAACTTTTCTGGATCAGTTAATTTGTCTGTCAGACTTCTTGTTAATCAATGCCAATAAAACAGCAGGCAAATTGTACACAGTGAGGGAAGATACTCTGCAGATCAATTACACTTCATTGCACTGAAGATTCAGGGCAATTGGTCACCGCCTTCTGTGGTTTTTATTTTAAGTTATGCACCATGGTGAGAGAGAGAATAATCTTTGTTTTAGTTTTTAATCTCTTGTAATAGAATTTTTTTTCTTTTCAACCAACATCAATCCTCCTCTGGAAATAACTTTTTTATTTCTGTCTGTTTCACTGCATTCACAACACCATCAGCTTTAAAATAAACAGAAACTGCTGGAAAATAGAAATGGTTGGAAACACTCTGTAGGTCAGGGAATATCTGTGAAAAGAGGAATAGATTTAACACTTCATGTCAAAGACACCTGCAGGGATTTATTTTTAAATTCTGATGGCCTTCAGTTCTGCCGACAATAGTTTGATCCTTTCAAAATTTCAGTGTCAATCACACAATGAAATTCCTGTTTATTCCCACCATTTAAGGAAGTGTTTGTTGAGTTTTTTAAGGAAGCTTGAGATTTGCGTTAATGAGGACTAGAGGAAAGATAACAAGACAGCCAGAAAAAAAGTGATCAAAATTAAGCAAAGCATAAGCTAGCATGAAGGATGGGTCAGGAGAGGAAGCAGGAAATAATATTCATGGGGACAAAGAGGGAGGAGAAAAAGGAGCAAGGATAAAGGAGAATAATTAAAACAAATAAAAGGAAAATGAAGAGAACAATAGATTGTCTTTCAGTAGTTTTCAATTGTTTTTGTTTTGTATTTTTTTCTAGATATCTTTGACTATCTGGGACATTTAAAAATAGTTGAGGGCCTTTCATAGGAGTGAGTTGTCAACTGTCATCAGGGATATGGGAACCAAAATGATAGGCAGATAACAGAGCAGATGGTGTAAAGGTTAATGAAATGTGTAGTGATATTGTAAGGAAGGACAAGCAGTGGAGGAGCATATATGTCAGTTGGAAGGATTGAAATGTATTTATTTCAATGCAAGAATTATTAGGAATAAGGAAGGTGAACTTAGAGCATGGATCAGATTTCAGATTCATTATCAAAGTACATACAACCCTGAGATTCTTTTTTTCCTGTGGGCAAGGCAGAATTACCACTTACTGGTAATACAAAGAAAAACTGTATACAATGTACAGATGTAAACAAATAAAGTGTGAACAGATAACAGATCTGAACAAACTATGCAATACAGAGAGAATTTAAAAAAACAATGAAGTGCACAAGTAAGAGTCCTTAAATGAGCTCCTGATGGACTTTGTTGTTGAGAAGTCTGATGGTGGAGGGGTAGCTGTTGTCCTTGAACCTAGTGGTGTAAGTCTTTTGGCACCTCTACCTCATTCTGATGGCATTAGTGAGAACAGTGCATTTGCTGGGTGATGTGGATGATTGGGGCTGCTCACTGATGACAGTGTTCCCTGTTGATTTTCTCAATAGAGGGGAGGGTTTTGCCCTAGGCTATGTTTGGAGAGCTTTACACTCAAGTGTATTGGTGTCCCCATACTAGAACATGATGTAGCCAGTCAGCACACATTCCACTGTACATCTAAAGAAATTTGCCAGGGTTTCTGGTGTCATACTAAAACTCTGCAAACTCCTGAGGAAATAAAGGATCAATTCATGGAACTAAAATATTGTGACCATTACAGTGACTTGGCTGATGCAAGGACAGAATTGGGTGATTCAATACTGGGGTTAGATGTTTTAAAAAGGAGATGATGGAAGATTTTAAAATATGGAGGTGTGAAGGAAGTTGCAATTATAATCAGTGAAACTATCACAGTTGCCTGAAGGGAAGATGTGTGCAATGACTGTCTACTGAGTCAGTGTTGGTGGAAGTCAGAAACAGAAAGGGGATGATCCCTCTATTGGGAGTACTCTCTAGGCCTCCAAATAGCCCTCAGGACACTGAGGAGCAGATGAGCAGCAGATAAGTAGGCAGATTTTGGAATAGTGCAGAAGTGACAGCATTGTTGTTATAGGAGACTACAACTTCTCCAATATTGATCGACACCTCTTTACTGCAAGGGAAAGATGGGGGCAGAAATTTTCAGGCATGTCCAAGAAGGATTCATAACACATTATGTGCACAAGCCAACAAGAGGAGAAGCCATACTGCAGTGGTTCTCAACCTTTTTCTTTCCATTCACATTCCTCGTTAAGTATTCCCTATGCCATAGGTGCTCTGTGATTAGTAAGAGATTGCTTAAGGTGGTATGTGGGTGGGAAGAAAAAGTTTGAAAACCATTGTTTTAATTGTACCTAATTCACTCATTGTATGCACAGTTTCATAACTCCAAAGAAAATGGGCCAATGACAATATTTCTCAAGCAAAATATTTCAGTAACAATTGGGTCTAGAGCAGTGATTCTCAACCTTCACTTCACACACACATACCATCTTAAGTAATCCCTTACTAATCACAAAATACCAATGGCATAGGGATTACTTAAAGTGGTATGTGAGTAGAAAGAAAAAGGTTGAGAACCTCTGCCATACTGGATCTAGTACTTGGTAATGAACCTGGTCAAGGAGGTAGAAATCTCAATGGGGGAGTATTTTGGTGAATTGTTTGATTAGGGAAGGGGTAATTAAGATGGGATTAGGCAGGAACTGGAGACGGTAAATTTGGAACAGAGGTTTTTGGGGAAAAATACAACAGTAATGTGGAGGATGTTTAGGGAACAGATGGTAGAATAAAGGAACTGCGTTTGGCCAAAGATGTGAGACAAATAGTTAAGAGGAATAAGGAAGCATACTGTACATACGATGTGGTGGGAAGGTTATCAGGTTTGGTGTGTTCAGAGAAATGAGTCTGGACACAAGTGTTACAATCACACATAACTTTAATTGACACACAGGAGACAAGGGGGAGAATGTCAAATGGTATTCGATTACTATATTACTTAAACAATGATATAGACATTCACATCAGATCTAGGTTGGACTTTGGTACCAGTGGCCACCTATACCCTACATGCTACCGTACTTGAGTACACACTCAATAGTCAGGGACTTTCACACACACCCAATTCCCTGTACCAATGGAGGTACTGCTCTCTGCAAGTACTGATCTATCGCAGTACTACAGCTCAGCTTCAATATGGTGCACACTTTATCCATGACACTTCCAGCAATGTCCACAGTAATGACATGCATGGAGCAATGTCCGGGGCTTGGACCATGAGACACAGAGCAAGAATGTGCTATGCATTTGATGTATTATACAGTTATGATCTGAGTACTTAGCCAATAATGACCTGAGGTCATTTAAATGAGCCAAAGGCCAGAGTCCAACCTTGATTGACTTCCAAATAAGTTTCAGTCAGGGTGGATATGTGACTGTGACCACCTACAATCCACAATATTCCAGACAGGCAGGGAGGCCACATGCTTCTCCACAATCAACATATAGCAAAGTTCAGGAAGCAAAAGTCAGGAAGGGCTCATGAGACTTGTATAGCACTGGGAATAAAGGATTTAGGAGAATTAGAAGGGAGCACGAGAAGGCTTTAGCAGGTGGGATTAAAGGACATTTCTAAGGCATTCTATGCATAGGTGAAGAACAGAAGGATCACTAGCGTGAAGCTGGGACCGTATAATGATAATAGAGGGAATGTGCCTGGAGGAAAACAGGTCAGCAAAGTCTGAAATGAATATTTTGCTTCAGTGTTTGCCAGAGATAGGGACTTGGTCAATGCGAGATCAGTATAGAACAAGCTTGTGAATTGGAGCATGTTAATATTAAGAAAGATGAAATGTTGGATCTTCTTAAAAACATTTGGATTAATAAATTCTTTTGACCAGATGAGTATAACCCAGGAAGAGAGGGAAGAGATTTTTGAGTCATTGGCAGTGATCATTGCATTCTCCCTGTCCACAGGAAAGGTAATAGGGGAAATCCTGGGAACCAATGAGTCTTATATCAGTGGTGAGAAAACTATTGGAGAGAATTCTTAGGGACAGGATTTACAAGCATTTTAAAAGCCTAGTCTTCTCAGGTATAGCCAGGAGCAAGCTGTGCCTCACAAGCCTAATTGAGCTTTTTGAGGAAGTAACAAAATAAATTGATGAAGGTAGATATGGCTTATATGGATTTCACTAAGGCATTTGACAAGCTCCCATGGTAGACTTATTCAGGAAATCATGAGCTATGGGATCCATAGAGAGTTGGCTCTGTGGATTCAGAATTAGCCTGTCTGCAGAAAGCAGAGTAGTTTTAGATGGAATGCATTCTGCCTGGAGGTTAATGATGAGTGGATTTCTGCAGGGATCTGTTTTGGTACCCTTGTTCTTTGTAATTTGTATAAATCTCCAGGACAGAAAGATGGGTTAGTAAATTTCCAGATGACACAAATGCTGGAGGTGTTTTGGATAGTGCAGGTTTTTGTAAGTCATAACAGTATATTACCAGGATGAAGAGTTAGGCAGAAAAGAGGTAGGTGGTGTTCAATCCAGACAAATGTTGATGCATTTTGGAAGGTCAAACCTGAAGGTGGAGTTCATGGTTAATGTCAGGATTGTTAACAGTGTGGAAAAAGAGTACAAATGCCTAGACCTCTCAAGATTGCTGTACAGTTTGATAGGGTAGTTAAGATAGTTTTCATTCATATGGGGAATTATTTCAAGAGTCATGAAGTAACAGTTCAGCTCTATAAAATTCTGGTTCAACCACACTTGGAATGTTGTGTTCAATTCTGGTTTCCTCATTACAGGAAGGATGTGCAAGCTTAGGAGAGGGTGCAGAAGAGCTTTACCAGGGTGTTGTCTGGATTGGAGAATGAGTCTTAGGAGCTTTTCTCTTTAGAGCGAAGGAGGATGGAGGGAGGGGGTGGGTGACAATAGAGGTCTACAAGATTATGAAAGGCATAGATAGGTTGGACAGCCAGAACCCTTGTCCAAATCCTGACAGTTCATCAGAAGCAATTAACATGGTCTGCAAATATTTGCATCATTTAAGCTTGACAAGTTGTAAGCTGAAGAAAATGTTTAAAAATGCCAAACTGAAATAAAGACAGAAATGCTTGAAACGATCAGCTCATCAGAGACATTAACTCTTTTTCCTTTTCTGATCTAGTGAGTTTTTCAAACATTCCTGCTATTACAAAGTAGGCAGGGTTACATGTTACAGGAATGTTTTTGATCATGCAAGGAATTGTGAAGAATTTCTGACTTTTAATTCTTGGAAAAAAAAATCAGAAGCTTCATGTTTGAGATGGAAATGCTTCTCGTGATTCACAGTGGAAATAAAGATGTAGTCTGGGTAATAGATCTACAATCCTTGAATTATTTTCCCAGACATAAAACAAATTCTAAGAAAAATTGGCATATTTTAGGAATGTAAAGATGATATATCATGTTCTCAGTTGTAGCTTCGGACAGAGCTTGCAAAAATACACTTTCAGTTCTGAGAGTGGCAGAAAGTATGCAGAGAGCATATAGAACATGGCTTAAGTCACACATGCTTGTTATTTAGGATTTACAGGCAGGGAGCTTATGGTGAAAGAGTACAAAGTACTGGTGTGGCTTCATCTGGAGTACTGCATACAATTCTGTTCTCCTTACTTTAAGAAGGATGAGCTGGCTTTGGAGACATTGCGGTGGAATTTCACCAGGTTGATTCCAAGGATGAGGTGGCTGGCCTATAAGGAGAGATTGAGTCATCTGGGACAGTACTTGCTGGAATATAGAACAATGAGAATCTTACAGAAATTTATAAAATTATGAAAGGCATAAATAATATAATGGTAGGCAAGTTGTTTCCATTTGTGGGAGAGACTAAAACTTTGGACGTAGCCTCAAGATTCAGGGTAGTCGATTTAGGACAGAGATGAAGAGGAATTGCTTTTCCCAGAGGATGGTGAATCTATGGTATTTTCTGCCCATTGAATCAATGGAGGTTACCTCAGTAAATATATATATATATATGAGCAAAATTAAGTAGATTTTGACATAGTAGGGGTATTAAGGGATATGGGGAAAATGCAGGTAGGTGGAGATGAGCCTATCCTCAGATCATCCATGATCTCAATAAATGCCACAACAGTCTTGATGGGCCAGATGGCCTACTCCTACTCCTATTTCTATGTCCTTATGTAAGAGGAGTTCATACTCAGGTTAATGACATAAGTGTGTTATGGAATTGTAGAGCAATACAGCAAAGAAATATGACCTTTGACCCACCACATCCATATTACCCATCAAGTACCTATACAAACGAATGATTCCTAGTTATAATGGAGCTATTTTCATCCTTTGTTATTGTTGGCAGTGTGGATAATCATTGCATCAATTCAATTCAACTACAAACAGCCAAATTGCTGTGATAATCATCAGACACAAGGCAGTGACCCTGTCTCTATTCATTGTTTATTGTCAATTCATTTATTCATTGACCTCTCTTGCTTTTTTCAACAAGGTAATAATAGCTGTTTTTCCTTTCCTACTTCAGCGACCGAACTATACCATCTTTGCTTTGCATTCATCAGTCTCAATCCTCTTCACTTCATATTGTCATCTATTTGCTTCAGGAGTCCAAGCTTGTCACTTCAAATTACTTGATGGGCAACTTCACAGAATTTCAAATTACTCAAAGTTCATCATTTGTCTTGAGTGCCCGTGCATCAGTGCTGCAGAGGTGACATTGTAAACTTGTAGTTAATTTATGTGGTGTTTGATGATGTTACCATCTTTCCAAATGGTTATCAGATCAGAAGTGTTTTAGTTCATACATTTCTGGAAACTATGTAACTGTCGATCATTTGACAACTGTGCAATTAGTTAATGAGGTGAACATCGCCTTTTTGTAACACTCATTTCCCAAAGGGTACCCTCGAACAGGATTTGAATGAAAAATGAAAGCATTTCTCAAGGGAGAAAAGCCCAAAGTGCAAAGTATTAAAATCTGCAATTTAATTAGATTAAATACAACAATTTAGAAATCCAATCACTGAAAAGAAACATTGATACCACAGAAAGTAAATTATTTAAGTTAAAAATAAATTCCATTAAAAATGTATATGATTAAAAAAATATATTTAATTAGCAGTTAATATTAACTGATCATACAAACCCTCGCTGTCATTTCAAGGGACTGTATTCTCCCAGCAGTGATGATTGCACTTGCTATATAAGTGTTTGATGTGCTGTGGTTAAGGCTATAGCCCAGCACATTCAGAATAATTTTGTCCATGAAAACTGGTTACTTTATTTGTACTATTTGGTGTTGCTGCAGTTCCTCATTCAGAAACCAGATTGAACTTTTGCTTTGTTACTGGAGTGTCATTCACAACAATCAAACAGAGACTTGAGTGTGTCAAGGATATCAGAGACATATCAAAGTACATGTCTACCTTTGCTGCAATGTCTTCCTTTGGTTTATAAAGAACAAGAGTACTTTTTTTTATTCCAACAATGCTAACTCACAAGAGTTATTGAGGTGTTGTGGAACAGTCTCAAAAATCAGTGGCTCAGTTCAATAGGCATTATAAAAATCTAAGAGACTAAATAGAACAGTACAGACCCTGATACATCAGAATAATTTGCTAAATTTAAATTTAACTACCCTTCCATCATCAACAAACTCAATCAGGGACTTATTTAAGGACTCTTACTTTTGCACTTTATTAACTTTTTTATTCTCTCTGCATTGCACATTTTATCTGTTTACTGTTCTTTATTTGTTTACATATGTACGTTGTGTACATTTTTTTTCTCTATCAATAGTGGTAATTCTGCCTCTCCTGCAGTATAAAGAATCTCAGGGTTGTATGTGATGTCATGTATGCAGTCTAATAAATCTGAATCTGTTCTGAAACTGGCAAGGCATTGAGTGGGATCCTGAAACATACAGGGAAATAGAAATGCCAAATAATAATCTTAGACACTTTTAACCAGCAATTTTCTGGTAAGTTCCAACGAAGGATCTTCGACCTGAAATATAATTGTTTTTTTTTTTCCCCCCCACAAAATGTGACCTGACCTGCTGAATATCTCCAGCAATTTCTTTTTTTAATTTACAATTTCCTCAATATGTCTGTGTTTAGGAAATATCAAGGAACATGGAAGCAGGATATTGATGACTAGATTAGCCAAAACAACATCACTTACTGTATAACATTTATTTTTGATTATTTTATTGAGACTTTGAACAGTGGGGAAATTAAGTTTGAAGTACAACTGAACATTTTTAAAATGTTGGACCAGTGATTATTTTGGACCAGTGACTATTTGCGCAGGCCAGCAGGATAAAGAATCTCAGGGTTGTATGTTATGTCATGTATATACTCTGACAATAAATCTGAAATTTGAATTTGTTTTGAAATCTTCCACAGCTTCCCTTCTTCACGCTGCAAAGAATTTTACACAATTCTGCTGAACGTTATCTGTGCTTGTACTGTTTCATCTTCTATTGTAAGATTTCTTAATTACCATACATTTCAGCAAAGTCCGTCGTAATTCTCCAACCAATATTAATTTGTGTTGCCTCAATTTTTCCTGAATTCAAAATTATTAGCTCACACAGCCAAAAATCTCACTTTTACATCTCTTTGAGATTTCCAATGTGCAAATTGGCTAGTGGCTTTTCAACTATTGAGAAACATTGCACAATTCAATAATCTCTGGGAAATCCTGGGCTCATGAGAGAGACTGTGTAGATGCAAGTATTATATTGATTCCAAACAGAGAGTTTCATGAATTAGTTCACTTAAATTTTGATCACTCTGATAATCTCTAAAGGAGATGAGAAGAATTATTTTAAAAAGATTCAAACAATAAAAAAAAACACATATTGACAAATGTTGACATTGCCTTCCAAATCATGATTTAGATCAGCCATTTTCAACAATTTTTTTGGCTATGTTTGCCTTTGACCCTGCTCAAAGTTTATGACCCCTCTTCTGAAGCAGTCAAGTTTATCTGGTTTCAGTGGTGTTGCGAGTGGGGAGCAGGGAAGGCCGGAGCAATTGTTTTTTCAAAGTGGCATCTTCAACCCAGCACCACTCACGGCCCTCTTGCACTGCATTTTGCTCCTTCTGATCTGCGGCTGGCTATTTCGCTTCCCCCCCCCCCCCCCCCACAACTCCCCAGCACTGCATATTTGCTCCTTTTGAATGAGCCAGCTGCAGATCAGAACTTCCAATCCACGCTCGGTTCTTTCGCTTGCTCCTCCCTCCTTCTGTGCTGTCCCACCCCGACGAGCTGTGACGGTACCTGAAGGTAGCATCGCAATAGTGAACGCTGCCTATATAACATGGCGGTTCCAGCCTCCTTGGCCTCTTGCCAATTGGATGCACGTAGACAAAACCGCACATGCCTCAAGCTGGAATCAGTGGCAGCCAGAGTGGCAAGCAGCGAGTGGAAGCATGCAGCAGCCACTGGGTTTGAACTGCCTGCAACTTTCATGGGCTAGATATCAGAGAGCGTGGATTAAGACACAAAACAATTCATCCATAGATATTATAACCAAAATTTCCCTAAACCATTGCTAATAAATCCTTATAATTTTAATTCAAACATTAAATAACTTCAATCAAAAAGGGTTTTTTTGCACTGTAGATGTAGGTGAAATAATGAACGGAGTGCATTTTCATTATAATTTAAAATGAAAATATGTGTGATTTTATTAAATAATAGCTAATTTTAAATGCAGTCATTTAAAATGCAGTCAATTGAAATTATTGGCAACTCATTCCACTAAAATGTAATCGAATGAAGTCTGCCTGTGTGCAGGGAGTGGCTGAAGGCTTCACTCTCTCCCCTTCCCTCTCCATCCCTATGCTCTGTCATTCCACTTGGTGAATACAGCTGGGGGGAGGTGGAAAATGCTAATGAGGCAGATGGACCTACACATAAACACAGACTTTCAGTAGAGAGCTTCTTCTACCGCTTTATGGTTGGTAGAAGCAAATGTTGCCTGGCAATGGCTACCAATTTAACATTTATTTCCTGAGAAAAAAATAAGCCTTGTGCTTTTGAATCTGCCACCTGGTTCATCTTTTTTTTTTGTTGAATATTTTATTTTATAAGACTCAAGCAAATAGATATAGACAGTACAAGATATTTTCTTATCACACAATATAATATCTACATATCTAAAATAAAAATATTTCCCCCCTTCCCAGGTATTAAATAAACTATAAATGGCAAAGGAAAAAAAATAAAATTAAAATTAAAAACTAAAAATTAAAAAAGCATCATCTGTGCCACAACCTTAATTCAATCTCTTCTTTATTTATCTGTCAGGATGGTTTGTTTCTTGTTTTTTCTTAAGGGTGGGGGGGAGGTATAGATTATATCTGTGGACCTATGTGCCTGGTTTGTCTTGACTCTGACTCTTCCTACATCATTGGTGTAACCAGATCCGCTGTAGACGCATGATTGTTGACAATCTTCCAGAGGACCTCGGGAGGTCGATCAGCATCAGTGGGAAAAAAACATTTCAGGTATTAACCCTCTGTTTACTACAGTCTTGATGAAGGAGTCAGACCCAGAATCTCAGCCATTCTCTTTCCCTCACTGATGCTGCCAAATTAAGTGTGTGTGTGTGTGTGTGTGTGTGTGTGTGTGTGTGTGTGTGTGTGTGTGTGTGTGTGTGTGTGTGTGTGTGTGTGTGTGTGTGTGTGTGTGTGGACGTGCACTCCTTTGGTCATGGTGCCTTTTTTAATGTGCTATTGCTCCCCCCTAACATTTAAAACCTGGTGTGTCTGGTGTATTCAATACTTCTTTCCAACTATTTAGATGAGATGCTCATATCTAAATAGTTAAAAAAGCTGAGCATGCTCAAGGTACATGCTATCCATGTCTGTGATTTTTATTGTGCTTGGCAAGTGGTCAATTACCAAAATGTATATCCAATGCCTTTTTTAATATTTGAAGTTGCCAAGAAATAATTTTTTCCCCTCTTATTTTCTTCCAGAAATAATTTACAGTGGACTTGGTGCAGAAAACAATCAGCTGAAATAAATCAAGGGGTTAAACAGCATCGGTGGCAGAGAAAAAGAATGGCTGAGGTTTTGGGTCCAACCCCTTCATCAAGACTGTAGTAAAGGGAGGCTTAAAATCTGAAACATTTTTCTCCCACTGATGCTGATCGACCTGTCGAGGTCCTCTGGCAGATTGTCCATCCAGCATCTGCACCTTCTCGTGCGTCTGCAGTGGACCTGGTTGCACAAATGATGAATCAGTCAGTGTCAAGGCAAACCAGGCAGCAGATTCAAAAGATCAGGCCTTATTTTCTGGAAAATATTTTCTCAATTACAAAACAAATAAGTTATGCAAAAATACAATTTAGCTTTTTCATTACTGATCTGTAGCCACACAGAAGAATCTCTTCACATTGATTTTACAATATCTACTTCAGTAACAAGTTCTTACACTCAAAATAATTTTCCACAGCATCTTCTAGAAATGTGCAAACATACTCAGTTAAACTCAGCTTTATTGACAGAGTACTTATATGTCATCACATATAACCCTGAGATTTTTTTTTCTTGTGGCAAGGCAGAATTGCACTTATTGGTAGTTCAAACAAAAACGATACATAATGTGCACGTGAAAACACATGTAAACATATTGACGGTGCAACATAGAAAGGGGGGGAAAAAATCACAGACAATAAAGTGCAAAAGTATGAGTCCTTAAAAGAGTCCCTGATTGAGTTTAATGTTGAGGAGTCTGATGATGCAGCTATTCCTGAACCTGGTGGTGAGAGGCTTGTAGCAGCTACATGTGTTTCCTGATGGTAGCAGCAAGAACAGCACTTGTGCTGGTTGGCGTGGATCCTCGATATTTGTTGCTGCTCTCTGTCAGTGAAGAGGGTTGTGCCTGTGATGTCCTGGGCTGCGTCCACTATCTTTTTCAGGGTATTGTTCTTGGAGGTATAAATCTTCGCTAGGATTCTCCTAAATAGAATAATACCTAGTGTTGCCGAGAATGTTCTCCAAGAATCACAGTGCGGCTTTCGCGCAGAGGAACTACTGACATGGTCTTTGCCCTCAGACAGCTCCAAGAAAAGTGCAGAGAACAAAACAAAGGACTCTACATCACCTTTGTTGACCTTACCAAAGCCTTTGACACCGTGAGCAGGAAAGGGCATTGGCAAATACTAGAGCGCCTCGGATGCCCCCCAAAGTTCCTCAACATGGTTATCCAACTGCACGAAAACCAACAAGGTCGGGTCAGATATAGCAATGAGCTCTCTGAACCCTTCTCTATTAACAATGGCGTGAAGCAAGGCTGCGTTCTTGCACCAACCTTCTTTTCAATCTTCTTCAGCATGATGCTGAAACAAGCCATGAAAGACCTCAACAATGAAGACGCTGTTTACATCCGGTACCGCACGGATGGCAGTCTCTTCAATCTGAGGCTCCTGCAAGCTCACACCAAGACACAAGAGCAACTTGTCCGTGAACTACTCTTTGCAGACGATGCCACTTTAGTTGCCCATTCAGAGCCAGCTCTTCAGCGCTTGACGTCCTGTTTTGCGGAAACTGCCAAAATGTTTGGCCTGGAAGTCTGCCTGAAGAAAACTGAGGTCCTCCATCAGCCAGCTCCCCACCATGACTATCAGCCCCCCCACATCTCCATCAGGCACACAAAACTCAAAACGGTCAACCAGTTTACCTATCTCGGCTGCACCATTTCATCGGATGCAAGGATTGACAATGAGATAGACAACAGACTCGCCAAGGCAAATAATGCCTTTGGAAGACTACACAAAAGAGTCTGGAAAAACAGCCAACTGAAAAACCTCACAAAGATTAGCGTATAGAGAGCCGTTGTCATACCCACACTCCTGTTCGGCTCTGAATCATGGGTCCTCTACCGGCATCACCTACGGCTCCTAGAACGCTTCCATCAGCGCTGTCTCCACTCCATCGTCAACATTCATTGGAGCGACTTCATCCCTAACATCGAAGTACTCGAGCTGGCAGAGGCCGACAGCATCGAATCCACACTGCTGAAGATCAAACTGAGCTGGGTAGGTCACATCTCCAGAATGGAGGACCATTGCCTTCCCAAGATCGTGTTATATGGCGAGCTCTCCACTGGCCACCGAGACAGAGGTGCACAAAAGAAGAGGTACAAGGACTGCCTAAAGAAATCTCTTGGTGCCTGCCACATTGACCACCACCAGTGGGCTGATATCACCTCAAACCGTGCATCTTGGCGCCTCACAGTTCAGTGGGCGGCAATCTCCTTTGAAGAAGACCATAGAGCCCACCTCACTGATAAAAGACAAAGGAGGAAAAACCCAACACCCAACCCCAACCAACCAATTTTCCTTTGCAACCGCTGCAACCGTGTCTGCCTGTCCCGCATCAGACATGTCAGCCACAAACAAGCCTGCAGCTGACATGGACATTACCCCTCCATAAATCTTCGTCCGCGAAGCCAAGCCAAAGAAGATTGGTGTCTCTCAACTTACACAGTTAAATTAAAAACCTACAAGCAATTGGGTTTCAACATTTTGGCTAGTTTTGCCAATCAGAATGTTAAGATGCTTACTTTAACAAAATGCAATTCAATCAAGAAGATTTAACCAATCACAGACTTGAAGATTCATCACAAACCCACTCATATCAGGGTTTACAAAAGCTTTGTTCCAATTCACTTATCAGATGTGTCAATCAAATGTTTTAAACATTGCCTCCAGCAGCTTGGATATTTCACTACATGACTTTTGAGTTTGGAAATAAATATTTTACTCAGTTTCTCATGAAAGAAAACAATGAATCAAATTCAAAAACTCAATATGGTAACTTGAAGCCCATGGGCAAAAGGGAAAATAACCTTTCCACTGCGCTGCCAGTCTCACAAGTACTTACTTATTTCCTGGATGCAGAGGACTGGACAAGTTGACCTCTCATACATTCTGAAATGGAGCAGGTGGCACAGCAGAAAGTAGGCCTCAGATGTCCTATCCTGAGACTCCACCTTCAGTTCATTGACTGTCCATTGACTCAGACCAGATTTCAAATTTACTAGAAACTAAAAAAGAATGTAATTATAAATCCATAAATGCTGAAATAATTAAAAAAATATTAAAATAATATTAAATAAGGCACAAATTTATCTTCAACCACGAGTTTGCCAATCACTTTAAATAAATGAGGTGAGCCCTCCCTTGTGTAAAGCTGATGCTTGAATGCAATTGGATCCAGACCAACCCATTGGCACATCAGTGGTCTGCTACTAGTCCCAATGTGCAGATTAGCGAAGGAGCACAGTGAGTTCCTTCCACATCTGACCTCCAGCTCACCTTTGTTAGAAACAGAAGTACCTTCACAGAAATTGCTCCAGACAAAAATTGAGAACAAAGAACATTTATTATACAACAATGCAAAGTTGGGTGCTTTCCCTTACCCTGGGAATACACACATACACTGGGGCTCACCCAACTTTTATACAGTTGATTTCAGTATAGGAATACCCTCCCCCTTACATTCTTCTGCCTCCTGGATGAGTTTGGCATTAGGCAATCAATCCTGTCTGCCTATGTGCTGTTTCTGTGAACTTGGAGGACCAGGGGTATCCTGTTGGTGTCCCATCATGTCATTGTCCTTATTGCCCTTATTCACAAACCTGCCTTTGTTCTAATTCACACCTTCAGGGCTACAACCTTCTTGTATGCAGAACTTGCTAATTCTGTCTAAGGCTAGAAGACCCTTATCTTATCCAAACTAACTTTACTTCCTACATTCTATTATCTATTATCTATCCTTATCTTATTCATACTGGCTTTATTTATTAACACATATATCTATACTAGTTTCCTCATCTTCATATTTTTATATCAGTTTTACTTTCCTTGGTCATTACAGTTTTACACCTTGTACTTTCTCCCTTCCATTGTGCCGACTTAGAGGTTTAGACAAGATGAGGCACCCATGGCAGGTAGCTGAATTGTGGTTCTGGCTTTTGTTGCTCCCGATGCAAACAATCACAGCACACAGAAGTCGATGGCAGCAACAACCTGAGAGAGCCCTTCCTGAGAGAGCCCTTCCTCCTGCTACCACACTTGAAGGGTCTCTGCTGAACAAAGGGATGGATCAAGTATTTATACATTCAAGCAAAGTAGTAAAAGGTTACATTAATGCTGACATTACATTACATCTGCAATTCCTGCGCAATGTCCCACAAACTCATTGGATCTAAAATTAAAACATACTCAAAGCATTACATGCAAGACAAGCAGCAAACCCCACCCCCATTCCACAAGCCTGCAGTCTCCATGATTTCATATCAGGGTTACATAATTCAGACTCAACGTAAACATCAGGACCCCTTATTGCTGTGGTGATATGTAATTACACCACGAGGTCACCAGGGATCACCCCGGGAACCTTGTATATAAAGTAATCCAGAGCTACAGTCTAGCCTTCCAGGTTTGTCTTGCAGAGAGACAAGATCTCTTAGTGTACATATTAGTTTATAAAAGCTGTCTTATACTCGCACTGTTGTTGTGGTTATTGTCAGTACCCCCCCCTTTAAAAAATGTTATCTCCTGCCCCCCCCTGTCATCCTTCCCTTGTTTTTAAGTTGATAAGTCCAAAATTTTTCTTGGCTTCCGTTGCCTTCTGGACCTCCTCGGTAGTGGTATAGGGGTGGGGAGTGCCTTTCTTGGTGGAGGTGTGGGAGTGGGAAGTACTGGTTGGTCATGTGGCCATGTGGGCTGGTGATCCTCTTGTATGGGATTAGGTCCTGCCATCAAGTCAAGGGTGTTGATATTTTGTGGGGCAGGCATGGCCAGGGTTCTGATTTCTGGGGTGGTTGGTATAGTCCTCTTGGGTGACTCGATGAACAACCGTTCTAGCTGCTGCTGCTGTGCTCTTTGTTGATCCGTAGACATCTGTGTTTCCTACGCATTGTTCACACATTCGGCTGGTGCGAGATCCCTGGTGGCCACCGAGTCTTCTCTTCCATCTGGAAATGTGACCAAGGCGTACTGAGGGTTCGCGTGCCTCAACTCCACTTGATCCACCAGCGGGTCCGCTTTGTGGGGTCTGCAGTGCTTCTGGAGAAGAACAGGTCCCGGTGTCATCATCCATTTAGGCAGCACTGTGCCCGTCGTGGCTTTCCTTGTGAAAGAAAAGATACGGTCATGTGGGGTCATGTTAGTGGCAGTACACAACAAAGAACGTATAGAGTGTAGGGCTTCTGGCAACACTTCTTGCCAACTAGTAACAGGCAGGTCTTTTGCTTTTAAAGTCAAGAGGACCATTTTCCAGATAGTGGCATTTTCCCTTTCGACTTGTCCATTTTTTCCTGGTGCTTTCTTAAGCTTCTCCAATTGTCTCTACTTCATCTAGCCCCACCATTCCTTTCTCCAGCAATCGATGTCTCATCTCAGTGGACGGTATGTCTGCAACAATTCTGTAACAATTCTGTGCCTAATAAGGTCCTCCACATACTCCTGAGCTGATACTGCTTTAAAGTTGCAGCCTCTCGCCAGGTCTTTCAGAGAGAGTATAAAGTCTCTGGCAGACTCCCCTACTTGTTGTGACCTGGTCATGAGTCTGTACCGGGAGTGGATTTCACTATGCCCCTTACTGTAATGCCTCTGTAAAGTGCTCATTGCCTCTTGGTAGGACCAGGCATCCTTTATAAGGGAGTAAGGGTGGTCTCCCAGCTGCGCTAACAGCAGCATTAATAGCTCTTTATCCGATATCTCAGCACCCTCCACGTAATTCAGAAAGCATCACTGCCAGTGGCCTAAGTGCGTGCTGGCTTGGGGATTTCTGGGCTCAAGTTCCAGCCTGTCTGGTCACAGCATATGGCTAAGCCGCAGTCTCTGGTCCCTTAGGTGTAGCAAGGGTGGACACTGGGGTACTGGGAACTGCTGCTGGGAGAGTGACGGCAGCAGTGTCTGCTTTCCCTGGCTCTGGAGTGGTTGGGAATTCTGCACATACGTGGCGATCTAGAGCACGACTTGTGGAGATCCTTCCACGCGCACTTGTAGTGAGTGGCCCCTTTCTGTTCAGACTGGGGTTTAGTATTGGCGGCACCTATACTGGCAAACCCACAGGCAGGCTGGGCTCTTGGCTGTTTCTTACCTGCCCTATCGTACTTCTGTGGTCTTCCCTGCATTCCACCACAATTCCAATACAGCGGTTCCTCGCCATCTCTGTCCTTGGAAGTATGTGTGTGCTAGTCGTCCCTGGATTCCATTCCTCAGGAAGAGTCTCCAGGTGGTTGGAAATGCGCATTGGAGCAAAGCAACTTCCACCTTAGTAGCTATCATATTAGTTTATTGAATTGTACTGACAATAACCACAACAGCAGTGCGAGTATAAGACAGCTTTAATAAACTAATATGTACACTAAGAGATCTTGTTTCTCTGGAAGACAAACCTGGTAGGCTAGACTGTAGCTCTGGACTGCTTTATATACAAGGTCACCGGGATGACCCCTGGTGACCTAGTGGTATAATTACATATCACCACAATTGCATTCTGACAGTCTCTGCTTTGAGTCCCTCCTTAGGAACAGCAAGGAAGCTCACTCCATTTTGATTTGGTGGGTGAGATGCCCTAAACCCAGTACTGCTACTAACCATTCACCCCTCCTCTAGATACTTAATTTCAATAAGCTTTTTAAAAAGCTTATAATATTCTAAGGATTTATTATTATTATTATTATTTCAGAACAGCCAGTTGTCAAAGGGAGTACAGTAGTGCTGCAGTTAGTGTTGAAGTGAAAAAAACTCCCAGGATTCCAGTTCGATTCTGATTGGTTCAGCCTCTGTGGTGTCAGCAAGTTTTACTATTTTACTTGTGTCCATCTGGGTTTCTGTTGAGTGTCCCAGTTCCCTCCCAATTATAAATGTGTGCAGGTTGGAAGATTAATTAATAACTACAAATTACTCCTTTGTGTAGTTTACCGGCAAAATCGAAGAAAGTTAATGGGGAAGTGTAATGGAGAACAAATTGCAGTGGTACAGAAAAATAGAGAGAGGTGGATTTAGACAATGACAATAGGCCATCAGGAGCAATGGGCTGAATGGTCTCCTGTTATTTTTTAAATATATATATAAGAAAAGCATAAGGCCATTATTTCATTTAGAAGCTGTCATTGTGAATATTTTGGAGTAAGTAAATGAATGAATTTGTCTGTGACTGCATTTGTACAATCCTATGAGGAAATCTCAAATTTAAAAAATACATTGATATAATAATCATATACTACTTGATTCTTTCACTTGTATTTCCAATGGCAGAAAGGTACCTTCATTTATATTATTTATTGCTTTAGTAATAATAACCTTTTGTGATATTTATCAGTCCAAATAGTGGAGTGGGGTTGAAACAGAGTGCAGGACCTGCCAAGAACAAAATAATGTCAATAGCATTTTGGTCCCTTGCAAACCTTCAATTCCAATATTTTATTTCTGCAAGAAAGTTCATTGAACATAAATAAGTTTGTAAAAGGATTGTAATTCACATTTTTAGTGAAGCAAGAAAGTCTACAGATGCTGTGATTGTAATAAATACCCAAAAATGCTGGAGGAACTCAAACAGGTCCCATAGCATCCATAGGAGGCAAACATATAGAACCAAAGTTTCATGCCTGAGCCCTTCATCAAGGTGATTTACTATTGATAAGAGTTGGAACAAAAGGAACAACTGTTCAAGGCCACAGTTAAAGAAAACAATGCATGCTTTCAGTGAAATGTATTCATAAATCCATATTTGACCAAAGACACCAATTATATTGTTATGTATTTAAATATTGGCAAGTAAAGTTTCACTCAAAGATGGCACATTATGCCCCCTTATTCTCCTAGATAGATAGTCTATCTTTGCAACAATTTAATGAACTGAGCACCTTCTCAATAAGGTCAACAGTCAGTTCAAGGTTGATTGAAGTCAACCATGGGCATCTAGCTTTCTAGTATTTTATAGCCATCCAAAAAAGTGGACAAAGATTTATATTTGCAACTAGTTTCATGTGAATTTGAATTTTCCCATTTGCATTGTGGATGGCATTTAGACTCATTATTTGGAATGATTAATGGGGGGGGCTTTGAGAATATTTGGAGTCTGCCAATGGATATAGATAGGGTGGATGAATGGGCAAACACTTGGCAAATGGGATGTAATGTAGGAGAGGGAGAGCATATGGTGATGGAATTGAAAGGCAAACTATTATCTAATGGGCAAAAAATTGCAGATGCATGTGGAGAAGTCTTGATGCTCTTGAGTAAGAATTACAAAACATTAGCTGACAGGCTCAGCAATTGGCCAAGAAGGTAAAAGGTACATTTACTTTTATTGCAAAAGTGTTGGAAGGTGCCAACTGTTTATTCAGTATTCCAATTACCAGCAACCTCCAAAAACTGGGACTTGTTTTGGTAGATGACATCTGCTCATCAGATATTATTTTTACACATAAGTAATGTTACCAGGTGTGGCCATGCGAAGGACTTAGATCTGTTTGGTTGAGTTCTCTATGAAGAGTACTAAATAGATGGTCAAAACTTGAAAATCATGATTATTTCCATCAAAAATAGATAAAATTAGCACACAGAAGCCAGGGCAGCATGAACAGAGATTGAAGAAGTTCCTATTCAACTGAGAACATCAGGTGAATGTCCTAAAGGGAGCGGTACAAAAATGGTGACGGGACCGGCAGAACCAGGTAAATTTGGGGTGTTGGGGCAAGAACTGAGCATCATCCTGGTAAAAATGGAGAATTTGAGTAACTGTGACAGAATATAGATATGTTTTTGGGAGATAAATTTGGGCAGGGTTTTTAGTGTAGGCAACATAAAAACACTTTAAAACATATTATTTATAATACTGGAGCTCTGCTAATGCTAGACATATCGGGGCCAACAGCATTTGCAAAAGCTTTGGAGAGTGCCCAAGAGACTTCACTAATTGATTGTTTACAAAAAGGCAACAGATTAAGGAGCTTGTCAGAGCCACATTCTGTCTAGATGGAACTTGCCATTCTAAGAGTGTCATGTGGTTTTGCAAGCAGAGAGAGTCAAACAGGCTTTCACTCTCTCTCTCTCTCTCTCTCTCTCTCTCTCTCTCTTTCGAGAGAGAGAGAGAGAGAGAGAGAGAGAGAGAGAGAGAGAAATCAATTCTACAGTTTTACAGTCAGCAGCAGCAACTGGGAGACTGGAACAAGACAAGCTGGCAAGCTTGTGGAAAACCCCATTTGGAAGATGGGTTGTGAGTGCTTAGTTCAGTCTGGTCAAAGACCTTGTGGTTCATGCAAAAGGAGAGGAATGGTGTCTAATGTTCCACTTGAAATAAGGGAAGCAAAAAGGAACTCTGTGGTGACCTGAAAGAAAACAGTTATCATCTGTAGAACCCTGAAGAGGCAACTTTCTTCAGCAAGACATTGAAGTGGCTGATGGATGAAAATCAGCTTTGGGTGTACAACAAGCAACAAATCCCTCTCTGAAAATCAACAAAAACCTTCCTGAGTGGTAACCATTTACCTTTCAAGCACCAAAGCCTGGTGAACATCATAAATGTTAAATTCTATGCACAGTATAAGAATTACCTGCAACCAGTGAACTTGGAGCAATGAGAAGTGAGATTGGACTGTGAATCAAATAACATTTCTGAACTTACAAACACATTACATTCAGGTGCACTTTGAATTAGAAGGTGGTTAAGTTAGGTTAATTAAGTCAATAATGATAAGTTAAAGTGTGATTCTGTTTTCATGTTTAAAGATAATTAAAAGCAACTTTTGTTTAAGTAACAATTTCTCTTGGTGAATATCTATTGCTGCTGGGTTTTGGGATCCTCTGGGCTCATAGCAGTAACCGATTCATAACTCTTGGAATGATGATGGCCAAATAACTAAAATAAAAGAGATTATTGAAGACCTGATGGAGAGAATGGTTCGAGCAGGGATTAAATTGATGAAAACTCATGAAAAACTTGAGGCTTTGGGGAAAAAGACAAAGATGGGAGTTGGATAAACAAGGATGGCTTGACAAAATTGACCATATGGAAAACTCTAGTTGATGGACTAAAGGAAGAAATTGAGGGAAAAGACCTGGTGAACTTTTTTTTTCAAAAATGGATCCCTCAAGTGTTGGGAGAAAACAGATTTTGAGAAAAACTGCATATCGAGAGAGCTCACAGAAAATTTAGACCCAGAAAAGCTGTCGATCAGAGATCAAGACCAGTTCTGGTGAGACTTTTAAGCTACCAAGAACAGGAGATAATTCTGGGAGCGGCATATGATTATTCTAAGTAGAATAATGGCCTGCTCAAGGTTGATCATGAAAGCATACTTTTTTTTTAAATAAAGACTTTAACCTGATCTTGATTTGAAGATGTGAAAAGACATCTGTGCTAAAAACTTGAAATACTCAATGATACTTTGAGGGTCGAAGTAGTGGAAGGGAACTGGTGTTTTTTTTTCAAGAGCAAGAACGAGGTGGAAGACTTTCTGTGAAGTTTGTAAAAAAAAAAGATTCAGGATGCAGAGGGAGAAAATTGTGAAAATATTTATAATGGAACAAAGTTTAAAAAAGTGTGTGTGTGTGTGTGTGTGTGTGTGTGTGTGTGTGTGTGTGTGTAACTAATAACCAATTGTCATCTATTTTCCCTTGAGTAGATTGAGTAGACAGGGATATCCCCTATCTCCAGCATTATTCGTACTAGCTATTGACCTCTGGTAGAGGAGAGATCTGGATACTAAGGGTTTTAAAGTTGGACAGGAAGAACATAAAATGAGTTTATATGTGCTATTATATATGTCTAACCCAGATGAATCACTGATAAGATTACAAACAATATTATGAGTTATTAATAATGGCAGATAAAAAGAGAATTCCACATTATGTGTTGAAATTACTTAAGTTTCAGAGGATATACTAATCTTTATGTGACAGGAACCCTTTCCTTTCTATTGATCCCTCCTTGTAATTAACTTAAACCTGATTATAATTACCACTATCCTTTGGCAAACCTGTCAACAATCCAGTGGATCATGGCTAACTGGGTCCTTGATCTGAGAGGTTCAACTTTGAAAGTAAAAGACCACCTCCATGAACAATATAATCCAAAGCTTCTTCTTTGATTTCGAACTACACTTCCCTTACCAGTCGGAGTGAAGAGTACTTCAACTCTCTGCAGCTTTCCTGTCTGGTTTCTGTTGGATATTATTTTTAAGGTCACAAAATCATAATTTTGACTCACATTCCAGGAGATTAAACACAATTTTATCAATTACAGTGGACCTCTTCATGTGTAAAAGATGATCAAGGAAATGACACGTTGACAACAGAGTGAATTTCAGGTGCATGCATAAAATCTTTAAAATGTTCTCTGTACCAGCTCTTTCCATATTGATCCAAGCTATATTTATACTGACATGATTTTTTTTTAACTGGCATGTTAAGAGACAACTCGCACATATTCCATATTTCCCTGCAACAGGAAGGGGCCAACCAATCCACTGAATTTCTGTAGGCTCTATTTCCTGACTATTCCCCAGAACTATTCTTCCCACATTTCCATCCTCTCCACCTAGATTCCACCATTTACCTGTGCATTTGGGGAATTTCAAAGTGGCCAATTAACCTACCATTCTTCATGTCTGTTGGAAGCAGGGGAAAATGGGGAAACTATGAGGAAACCACTGCTGCTTCAGGGAGAAGGTGCAAACTACACAACATCAGTGCTGGAGGTCCAGGTTGAACTCAATTGACTAAATTATTGAGGCAACAGCGCTACTGACTGCTTCACCGTGCCATGCCACATTGTGTCATATTTCTGAAAGCTTCTTAGGATAAGAGGAACTTATTTTATGATAACATCTGTGGATAATCAGAAAACCAGATGCATATCCCTCCCTCTTTCTCTTTGTTTTGTGTCACATCTTCACAACTTGCTCAATTATGGAGCTTTGGATCTTTCAAACAACACTGGGATGGAGTATTTTTAGTTGATTTCTGTAATGGTGGAGCACAAACTCTCTGGTATTATGCAGATACCTAATCCTGTAACATGGGCATGGTTAACCACTCTTCATGCAGGCATTGCTATCTGCTGCATTAGATACAATCAGTGATCAGCATAGTGTGTTTGGTAGAAGCTATGCATTTTTTCAAATGAGTCTTCATTGAATTTCTGCTCAAACTACAGCAATTATTTGGAAAATAAATGTAATGACTTGCTTTAAGTATTACATGTTGATTTGTGAAGGTAAAATAACCTGCTTTGATCAATTTAGGTGAAAATTTAGCTATTAAAAATAAATGAAGTCCACTCTATCAGTTGAGAGTGAACAGTTATAAAGTGATTTTGCAGAATGCAACTACTTACTATCAATTAAAAGTTAATTTCTTGGGGTTAAAAAAATGTTAACAGATTTCAAAAAGTGTAGGCAAGTATCTCTATGGTCCAAAAGAACCTGCCGTGACACAAGGAGCCACCAGGAAAGCCAAAGAAGCAAGTCCAATTAACGGGCATCTGCAAAGGTGATCAGTTCCTTCTGATTTTGAGGGCAGGACAATGTTTCTTTTAAACTAGTGGAAGATATCATCCCAACTACACTGTACCAGGTATAATTTGAAGTTTTGTATTCATGTGGTCAAATTGTGGGCAGTGTAATTTGATGAGAATTTACAGTTACAGTAATGCATCCCGTATACAATTTGTTCTTCAATCTACACTTATTACCTTGGTATTCCCTGATAAATCATTTCAAAGTACTTAACTTAAAATGGATCTGGATGGCACAGTAACACACCGATGAAGCCTGCTGCCTCATATCTCAGGTGATCGAAGTTCAATCCTGACCTCCTGTGCTGTCAGTGTTGAGTTTCCGTATGTGGGCTTCCTCCTGCATCCCAAAGACATAAGGGTTGAAAGGATAATTTGATAGAATCTTCATGGGGTGGGGGGGGAGTGGGGAAGTGATACAATCTAGTGAGAGTTGATAGGGAAAGGGACAAAAATAAATGATTTGGATAAGATCAGTGTAAAAAAAATGGATAATTGGACACTATGGTCTGAAGGGTCAAGTTCATGCTGTAGTTCTATCTAATTCAATGATTCTTTCAACTCTGCTTTGGTTTTTGGTCAAACATCCAATGAAAACCATGGAATGCTGTGTAAAGAGAATTTCAGAATGAGATGGAGGTTATTATTCTAGAACTCCAAAGCGAAAATCAACAACTTGATGTTTTTTTTCTGCCAGAGTGAAATCATTGTACTCGAGTCCATCTTCTCTTATGAAGTTTGGTGATTTCTATAATTTAACTTGGAGGTCTTTTAATAGTTTAACAATCAAAAAAAGAAATACAATAATGTGTTGGCCAACGTTCTTGTTATGCTACAGTCTGCGAGACAATTTGCTCATTTTGTAAATGGCTGCTTAACACCTTTTGCACCCCATGGGATTATTTCAAAACAACATTGGATTAATTGACTTCCCACTTTATGAAATTTCATCTTAAGAGTGAATAACTCTGGTAGAGGTCAGTGAAATGGACAGGATTCACACGTCTTAACAAAACCAGATAATTGGTGTTTTCGCACCAATTTGCAATATGGTTGGGAAAATTGCAAGTGCTTCCTAAATCAGATGCAGTTTGTTGGCACACTTATAGAAGGAGAGAGAAAACACTTAATTTAGTTTAAAGAAAAACATGAACTTTATATGGTGAGGAAATACATTTGCATTTTTATGAGACTTTAACATAAAATTTACATTTGCAGATTAATCTAGTTATTTCTAGTAGAATTCTTTACAAATTCAAATAATAGAGGACAAATGGACACTTTAATTAGTTTTCTGAAATGGGGACTTTTGATATATATTTCATTGAAGCCACAATTTAAAGTAATAAAAATCACATTGTGAATGAGGGGTTGCTCTAAATAAAGAGGATGGTCAGCCATACAACTGCATAATAATAGCACAAAGAATTGAGGATGTCTCCAGAGCATAAACATTGACTGATAATTGTACAATTCTGCAAAAAAATTAGTCAACATAAAAAAGTGTAAATAAAATACAACACTAATAGCAACAATTTATAAAATACCCTTATCAACTTCAGGATATCTAAAGTGCCTCCCAATAAATAAAATAATATTTGAAGTCTTGTTTATCCTTTCTTAATTCAGTTATGAGATGAGGACATTATTAAGCCATTCTATTGCAACCATCTCTAAATGCCCCATGTTCAGAGAGCATTTTAGAAGCAATTGCTTTTGAATGGATCTGGAGTCATTTATAGGGCAGCCAAGGAAAATATGACAGATTTTAGATGCATGAACCAAATGGCAATGAGCAGCAACCAATAATTTCAGCATTACCATTTGGGATGAAAGTTTCTTGCTGTATAAATTTAATTTTTACTGATGCTTTAGTGGGAGTTGAACCAACAACTTTTGGATCAGGTCTTGGAAAACTAAACAAATTAAAAGCACTATGCAACCATACCCACACCACTGTGAGTGCTATTTGCCAATTGCATTACACATAGAAACATCCTGAACACAGCACAGAGGTAATCTTTCATTTATGTCAAATTTACAGTACACTGATTCATCTAGAAAATAGTGTGTTTTGGTATTTTGTGCCAAATTCAGTGGGCAATGGGGCCTTGTTTAATAGCTGATCTAAAGAAAAGTGCCACCAAAATTACCTTTTAATCTGGTTCAAGTCTCCCAGGTGGAAGACTTCAAGTTCAAATTTATGTCATCTGAATATACAAGTAAAACCTGATGAAACAGTATTCTCCCCATCCATGGTACAAAACCTACAGACATGCATACAGATATTACACACCTACATACAAACCATAGCATGCAGTATGTATATAGACATATAAAAATAAATAAATATTGGTTAATTAAAAAGTAGAGGCTTGGAGGGTTTGTAACGAGCAGTTCATTCAGTTGTTAGGTAACTTCACAGTCAGTGGGATGAAGCTAAAGCTTAAGAAAAGGTCATTGTTTCATTATTGTCATGTAATACTACATTTAGAAAAAATACTCAAATTTTGTCTACCATAAGATATGCAGGGTCCAGCACCCCTCTCTGAAATGAAGCTTCTGAAAGAAATGAACATGTGACCCTGGTTTACAAGACCAGTGCTCTAACCACTGAGCTGTCAGATCCTAGTGGTTTTGGCTCTGATACTTTTGTATCTCTTTCCCAATAGGTGTAGCTGAAAGATGCAATATGGAGGCTGATAAGGGTTCTCAATGATTTGGCAAGAATCATTCAAACAATAATCCCAGTAGATTACATCATTGAGGGAGAGGGAGACTTGAGTGATCCTCTATCCCACTCTTCTGGTCCTGTGAATTAACCTCTGATCCAAAACTCTCTTGACCATCAACATTGTGTTGCAGCTGGCCAGGACACTTACAATAGAGGATATGTAGAAAGTTGACAAGAAGGTGGCCAGTAGCGTTGCCTGTCTCTGACCCCTAACTAAGTGAAGTCACTGTTGTGCCTTTCTGACAAGTGAGGAGATTTTGGGTGTCTATGTTAGGTAATTTCTCCAGTGGATCCTGAGGAACGGTGCACTCTACTCTCTCCACTACTAAGCTATTAATGTGTAGTGGATGGTGGTCACCTGTGGTCCTTCTGACGTTCATAATCATCTGTTTTGTCCGTATTGAGACTCAGGATGTTGTTCTCACATCATATCATAAAACTTTCCACCTCTTCTCTGTAGGATGATTCATCATTGTTGCAGGTGAGGCTAACTACTGTCATGTCATCTGCAAACTTGATGACTCATTTGGAACTGGATCTGGCTTTGCAATCAGTAGCATGAACAGGAATGGGTTGAGCCCACAGCCTTGAGTTGTGCTAGTAAATAGTGTGAAGATGCAACATGTAAATTTATCAGAAAAAGGAAGGGGAATCAGGGTGTTTAATCCCATTCATCTGCTTCTACTGATCAATAAGATCATGTAATGGCTGATCTTTTATTTCAATACCACTTTACTGAACTTCCTTTCTTCTTGATTATTTTTTTCATTTCACAGAATATATCCATCTGTCTTGAACATATTTAGCAAATTATCTTGGATAAAGAATTCCAATGATTCACCACAATGTAATTATCCTTATCTCAACTCTGAATGGATGGCTCCAAAATGTCTCAACAAGGGCAAATATTATCTCTGCATCTGCTCTGTGAAGTCTCATAAAATGTTATATGTTTCAACAAGATGATTTTTGTGTCGGGCCAGTCTGCTTAATCCTTTTTCATGGAACAAGTCCGTTATTCCAAGAATCAATCTGGTGAAACATTTTTGTGGATCCTCTTTCACAAGAATATCCTTCTTGTGGACCAGTACAAAACACTTCAGGTGCAACTCACCAAAGCCTGTGTAATTACAGTCAGATAGCTTGAGTCCAACTACACGAGATTTAAAATGTGAAGCCGGAATGTACAACTTGGGTAAGAATTCACCAGGAACAAAATGATAAGAATGCAAGATCCTGGACAAAAGAGGAAATTAAGAAAATGGAAAGAAAGAAATAATGGAGAAGGAGTTTTGAACATTTGACTGTTTTATTCAAAGCACAATTATCTGCGCACACAGGTGTTTTTTTATACAACTTCATAAAATTCAACCACAAACAACAGATCACAAAAAAAAAATAGAACCATGGTCATTCTGCCACACTTCAACAAAACAATATAAAATCAGGAAATTACTATTTAATAGTCTTTATTCCTACATGACCCATCATAAAATAGTTCACTGAATAATGTGACAGCAAAGACACTGCAATATCCATCAAGATAATTTTGTCTCCACATAGGAGTCATTTATTTAAATTCACTCTTGTTCCTTCTCTCCATAGCCCTGCAATGTCTTTCGCTGTTATGTCCTTATTCTGCTTCCTTTAGAATGCTACAATTTACCTGCCTGTTTCCTTGTCGGGCAGAGATCAATTCTCAGTTTTACTCTCCTGTCCTCCAATCCACACCCACCTAAGGCTTCTTGACTTTTGGCCATCGCTCCTCCTCTCGCCCATTTTTATCTTCTTCCCTCTTCCTTTCTATTCAGGCGCCTGCCTGCTTTATGCTCAAAACTTGATTAAGGCTCAGGCCTGAAATGTTGGTAACATATCTTTGTCTCTTATGAACGCTATGGGAACTGCTGAGTTTCTCCAGCACTTTTGTGTATTGATGAAAATTGCAAAGTGCAAATGTTCTTGTTTCAACAGGTCTAGTACTTTTTTTTTTCTAAATCCGAAACACTTGCTGCACAACAACAATTTTCCACATGTCATATTTGGTCCATTTACCATTCATGAGCATTCTAAGTCTTTTAGTTCTCCTTCATTATTTTTAATACCTGTATCAGCTCCCTCACTCTTGAAGAGCCAAGCAATAGAAAGTTTCAGAGCATATACCAATAATTGGAAATAGTATGGATAGATGCTTAATGTTCAGTGCTTTACGACTCTGTGACTCTGAACATTTCCTTGAATTGCTATAGGTTTGTCAGGTAAACATTACCAGTGACCTGTCCTGGTTCATCCAACGATGCAATGGCCAAGGAAATTAAGCATTCCATCAAAATCCCTGATCAATTTCTACAGATGCACCATCAAAAGTATCCTGTCCGGGTGCATTACTGCAAATTCCTTGGCTCATTCAAAACACATAGCTCTCTCTCCTCCATTGACTCCATCTATTCATCACATAGAAGCCAATTTATTAAATGATTTATCCCGGCCTGGCTACACTCTGTTCACAGTTCTCCAGTTGGGAAGAAGATTCATGAGTGCGAGATCACGGACTACCAGATTTAAAGACAGTTTCTTTCCTGCCATTATTGGACTCCTGAATGGTCCTCACATTAATAAAATTTTGTTGCCTTTGCTCTGATCTTATTCTCTTTTTCTCTCCTTAACTCTGCATGTCTGTACTATGTCTTTCTTTCTGTGCTATGTATAAACATAGTATCTAGCTGGACTGCTTGCTAAACAATGTACAACTCTGCATCTTGGTACAGTAACATCAAACTTGACTGATATGATGCTACCTTTAATGTTTCTTAAATCTAAATATATTGAATTGTCTCTCAATAGTCCTTCATAATATTATGTCTGCTGACAAATGTAAGATAGGAATCATGACCACAGACTGTACAGCCCACAGTGTTGTGCCTACTGTAACCTACTCTCTCAACTGCCTGGAATTTCCTTACTGCATACCCTCCATTTATCCATAAGGTACAGGATGAAGTACATCCTATAATACCTGCCTTCACCACCATTGTTGGTTGCATATTCCATGAACCCACCACTTCCTCTGTGAAGAGCTTACCTCTTACACCCCCCTATACTTACTTTAAGACATCTTCTTGTGTTAACCATTTCAGCCCTGGGAAAAAAAAAAGCCTCTGACCATCCACATGATCAATGCCTCTCATAATCTTACAAATCTCTATCAGGTCACTTCTCATTCTCCATGTTCACTCAACCTCTCCTCATACGACATGCTCTCTAATTCACACAGCAAAGACATATAAATCTCTTCTGTGCCCTTACTATAGCAGCCACATCTTTCCATTTCTGAGGTGATCAGAACTGAACACATTATAGCAAGTAGGATCTAACTATGGTCTTATATCGCTGCTAAAATTCAGTTAATGGCAAGAGTGATATGCAACATCGCATTTTATCCTGTATTTCAGAAGATAGAAAATAGATAACAGAGTCAAGATCCATTGACTGAATTGATTAAAGGTCATTCCCAGAAGCACCATAAATCCTGTTGAACGATTAATCTCTGCAGAACAAGAAAAATCCAAGAACTATTGATTTCTGAAGGTTAGTGTAGATATAGATTGATGATAGAAAAATTATTTTAAAATTTATTATATCAGTAAAAGAATTTACAACAGTCATTAGTAGCTCTTTTCAGTACATTGATATTCATTACCCAAAATCCTTTTAGTGGATACCTGTATCTTTTTGTCGGCTGTGTTTCATCTCTTGATTTCAGATTTCGAATTCCAGATTTATTATCAGAATACATTCATGGCTACACATGCAACTCTGAGATTTCTTTATCCTGTGGTAATTGCTGAATTACCACTAATTGGTAGTGCAGAAAATAAACTGTATACAGTATAAACATGTAAACAAAGTGTAAACAGATAATGAATGTAAACAAACTGATTGCAATACAGAGAGAACAAATATAAAATCAATAAAGTGCACAAGTAAGAGTTCTTAAATGAGTTTGTGATTCAATTTGTCATTGAAGAGTCTGATGGTGGAGGGGTTGCAGGTGTTCCTGAACTTGGTGGTGCAAGTCTTGAATTACCTATATCTCTTTCCAGATGGTAACAATGAGGACAGAGCATGTGCTGAGTGATGTGGGTCTTTGATGATTGCTGCTGCCTTCCAACAGCAGCGTTCCCTCCAGATGTACTCAATGTTAGGGAGGGTTTTGCGTGTGATGTACTGGGCTGTGTCCACTACATTTTGGAAGGCTTTATGCTCGGGGTATTGGTGTCCCTATACCAGACCACGATGCAGCTGAAAAGCACTCTTTCCACCACACCTCTAGAAATTTTCCAGGGTTTCTGATGTCACACCAAACCTCCACAAACTACTGAGGAAGTAGAGATGCTGATGTACTTTCCTCACAATGGTGTGTTGGGTCCAGGAAAGATCCTCCAAGAGTGACTCCCAAGAACTTAAATTTGTTCACCCTCTCCACCTCTGATCCCCCAATGATCACTGGATTGTACCCATCTCACTTTCCATTCCTGAAGTCAATCAGCTCCTTAGTTTTGGTGACATTGTTATCATGGTTTATCCTCAGTTTAATGATTAGTTTTCCCCTTTTCATTTATATTAGTTCAATTTAATATGTTACTATTTATTTTCCCAAAACATAATCTGCTGTTGTCAGCTGTTGATGTATCCCCATTTCAGACTTCAAGAAAGATGATTCTATTGAGTCAAATAGCTTACTTTTGCCTAACATTGGCATTCAGAAGAGCAGGAGGGGAAAAAATATATCGTGATTATAAATTTAATGTTTTTCGTACACATTCTGTGATGGTCATCATGGCTATCCCTCAAAGACGTTCATATGGGCTCTCAAGTACTCACCGAGTGAAGATCCCTGTATTTGCATTGGTTTAATGTGTACTTAATGTTGCACTCCAAGAAGCACCCGATACTTTACAAATCAACCAATTAATCCAATAGCATGAAAACTGTGATCATTGCAGCTGATGGATTGTTGCACCCTTCATCTGTCTTCACATCCATTGAGTTTGAAATGACTTCCTCCGCCTTGGATTGTTCTTACCACCATGAGTGACCCTACCAGGAGCATAGCTCCAGATGGCATGCTCTTGGGATTACAGGACCACACAAGCTTCTCCACTGTGACAAGGTGATAATCAATGGAGAAGTCTGTGATGGTAAATTATATTCCATAGAGCATATTTTTGGATTGAAACTTGTGAATTCTGCAAGGGAGAATTTGTGTAATCTAAATGGTCATAATGCAGGGGTACCAAGAAAAAAAAAGTTAAAATATTCAAGTCATTGAGTATTAAAGCTCAGAAATCAGGTCTTTGGCACACCATGTCCATGCTGACAATCCATTGCCACTTTGTTGGAATTCCATTCATTTTAATGGATTCAAATGCATAAAGTCAAAAACAAACTTAGAGATGATTTTTTTTCTCAAATATTCTAGATGACAGAAATCTGATACAAATGCTTTAAAATCCCTTCAGTATCTGTGGAGAGAAAATGTTAACTTTTCAACATAATGCCTTTTCATCAGTGACTTGAAACATTAACTCACCATTTCGATTTTCACGCCCACATACCTGAGAGTGATATCAGCCTGTATTACAGGCAGCATAGTTATCACAACACTGTTATAGGACAAGTGAACCAGGATTCAAATCTTCCATTGTTGTAAGCCATTTATACATTCTCCTCATTTTTGTCTGGGTGCCCTCTGGGTGCTCCAGTTTCCTCCCACTGTTCAGAAAAACACTATGGCTGGTGTGTGATCATAAAGATGGCTTCTCCAACATAATGCCAGGAAATCCCAGCAGGACAAGGGGAGGTGATGAAAATGCAGGCTGTTAATTTTTCCTGAACTTTTGAATGATATGACAGGGACATACCTACTTGTGGAGACTAAACACTGGCTGCTCTCTTTAGATTCTTCAACCAAAGTCATCTTTTGGTAGCCATGAACATCCCCCCCCCCCTTCAGTTATCTGAAAGCAGCACAAAAAGGGCTAGAATAAAAGCTCATGATTAAATCACAACTCCTCTCCGAGTCTGCCTCTGACCCGTGACATTAGTTGAGTAAATTGTAATGAGGGGATGCAACAATCAGTCACTTCCTCTAGTCAACGTTACACAAGGGATGTAGAATCAATCCAGACCTCCAATTCAATCTTCTAAGTTATCCTATTTAAATACCATCCCTTGTTTTACCTGCTTTCGATCTTGAATTACAATACATTTGCTTGGTACCTACAAGGATTAAATTAATATTTTATTTTTCATGCACAGATTATAAATAAGATTTTAAGACTTAAATAGGACATTGTCCAAAATCTAATGTCTAAAATAGATTTTTTGGGGTTATTTTATCATTGTTTTAGTACCTGGATTTATTATATGAATGCTTAATGTTTAGATTATAATGCTCTGGGAGCTTTTATGTTGATTCCCCTGTATTGGTGCAACATCAGACAATTTATTTAGTGTCAGAACATGAACAAGGTGTAGAAGTCATCAAGTAAAGCATCACTCACTCTCCACTAAACCTATAGCTAGGCTGAGTTTCCAGAATCTCTCTGGATAGAGCTCACATGTGCCATTCTGCAACATATAATTATGGCTTATGTTGTCAATGTGTCTACTGTTGTTAAAGCAGAAACTAAAGCAGTTTGAAGTCCATCTATAATAGTGAATGATGATTTATCTTAAAACGATTACACATTACGAGAGTAATTTTCAATGAGGTCAACAATCTTGGTTCAGAAACCTTTTAAAATGGTGCCTGAAAATTCCAAAAACTAAAATATTATTAAATTAATTAAATATCTCATACATTCATTGTCACTGAAGCCACTGGTTATCAAGTGAACTGAATTTTGTAAATAATAAATGAAGTCCTCAGCATTCAGTTTAAAATGATTCACATCTACAGTGAATTCAAAAGAATGTTTGAAGAATGGTCTATTTTCAGTTAATAATGGTAGACTGCCAGCGTGTATTTCTTCCCTCAATCAGAAATATCTAAATTTAGTGTTTCTGATTGTTTTATTTCTAGAGTTATGTGGGTTTTGTGATTTTGGGGTTGCAGCTTGGTTGGATTGTTATGAGGAGACATGTTCATGGTCTAGATAGCACCATGAACTAGCTGGTAATGTAGAGTAAAAATTTAGCCAGATTCTATGCTTATTACAGAGTCACACAGCATGGAAACATGCCTCCTGGTGCAATAAGGCTGTGCACAACACGAGGCAGCTGGCCACATCAGCCACAACAACGGAAGAGGTGGAAAATCTTGTGATGTGGTGCAAGAGTAGCAACCTGTGTCTCATTGTGGACAAGGAGATGATTGTGGACTTCAGAAGAGCCAGGAATGACCACCTTTAACAGCTACACATCAACAACTCTGTAGTCGAGAGAATGGAGAGCACCAAAGTTCTTTGGTGTTCACTTAACTAGTGACTCCCTGAGAAGACTGAAGTGGGCAATACTATCAGGCACCATTATGTCAAGAGCATCCTGGCTGGCTGCATCACAGTGTGGTATGGTTGCTGCAGATTGGATATCAATCCACAGAACCATAAGAGTCATTCCTCCCCTGCCCCCAAAAAATCAGTGTGATCTACTGGGATTGTTGAAGAAGGCATGCAAAATCATTAAGGACCCCTTCCACCCTGGACTCAGCATCTTTTAGCTGCTCCCATCAGGAAAGAGATACAGGAGGATCAGATCCAGCACCACCAGGCTGAGGAACAGCTTCTTCCCGCAGGCAGTGAGAATGCCATATGACCAAAGGAACTGCATTAACTTCCTCCACCCACCCCCCCCCCACCCCATCCACTCACCACAGACTCTATCACTCACAGGAGGGCCAATAAATTTACCAACCCACACATCTTTGGAATGTGGGATGAAACTGATGCACCTGGAGGAGACCTATGCAGTTGTGAGAGATAATAGAATATAGGAAGTAAAGCTAGTATGAATGAAATAAGGAATACTAGACTAGATTAGAGAAAGTTAAGTAAGTGCTGAGTAGGGATGAATTCCGATAAGAGTGTGAGGAAGGGTTACGCACCAAGATTACTATTGTTGGAATAATCCAGGTTGTTGGAACAGTGAGTAGGCAGCTCTACTGTGCTGTCCTGTACGTTCACATTCCTTACTTCTGCATCTACAGAAAGGGAATAGGAAATGGGCTGGAGGTCAGGTACAAATGCACCTCTTACTGTGCATTTGGTCTCAGCTCCAAGCACAGAGATTGTTCCATAAGAGGGCTCAAAGAACAAAGATGGTTCCATAAGAGATCTAATCAGCTTACAACTGGATCTCTTGGCAACAAATGATTTCCTATTCAATACCCTTTAAGTTTATAGTCATCATTTCCAACAAAATTTAAATTTAATTGTGTGCTCCCCACTACCCTGACTGAACAGAAACCAGGAATTAGGCTCACAGACAATAGACCCAAGTACACAACTCTGAGACAGTTTAGTTAGGCAATTTATCAGAATCTTTACTAAGAATCATTGATTCAGTACACAGGTGGTCAATTAGCAAAGGCAGGATCAAAAATACTCACAAGGTGGCTAACAGTAGGTAAGAATGCTGGAACACTTGCAACAAAGGACTAAGACAAACTCACAAAGAGGGAAGAGAGCACACAGCTTATACACACAAGGGGAGGGGAGAATAAAAAGACGTCGGTGGATAATCAGACACAGGTGAAACTCGTTAGGGCAGGGTAGGTGGAGGGAAACAAGACGAGAAATGATGAACAAAAGGAGTGAAAAAAAAACATAAGCAGAACAAATGAGTCATGACACATAGAAGCAAAACTCAAAAGTCTGAGCCACTGTGATTGAAATAAAAACACAAAGCTGGAGAAACTCAGCAGGTCAAATAGTGAACTTTTTGAAGCAAACGTAAAGAAACATAACTAACATTTCAGGCTGGACACAACCTTGGGCCCTCAGCAGTGGAAGGAATGTATGTTTCAGGCACTGGTGACATGGCATCTTTGCTATGTCATGGAGTCATACAGCATAGCACAGGTGCTTCAGCCTCTGACTCTTACCTTGGTACCTGCCATCCATACACTGACCTCCCGACACCTGGGGTGACAACTTTTATCTGGGCCCCAATTGCCCACCCACTAGACCTCGTGATGCCTTGGTCACCTACTGTAGCCCAGGCCCAGGCTGCCCACCCTCCAGAGCTCCCAACTACTCGAATGCCAACTCTCACCTGGGTCCTGGCTGCCCATAGGTCAAGGCTCCCGATGCCCCCAATGACACAGAAACTTAACATGGTCCTGAACTCCCCCACTCCGCCAAGGCTAATGATGCTAATGAATCCCACAGACACATAGTATTCCCCCAGCACCGATCCTTACCCCGTCCGATCACCCTACATCTCTCTATACTAAACCCCCATTTCCCCCTCTGAGCTCCACATTAAAAAAAAACCTTGATGAAACTCTCAAGCCCGAAATGTTGGTTATGTTTCTTTATCTTTGCTATATCAAATACACTGTTTGACCTGCTGAGTTTCTCCAGCATTGTGTTTTTTACCCTGTCCACAGAGTTTCTTTCCAGTGACAACACACTTTTAGAGAACCATCACCACTCCTCCAGAGCAGTACCTCAGCAATCTGAATAATGTGTAGGAGGACAGCTTGTTCCTTCACTCTGACGTCCTGCAGACCCCTTTCAGCACTGGTATCTATTTTCACGATGACAACATTTTCAGCTCATGTGGGAACTCTGTGAGCTTGCACTGCAGCCCTCAAACAATTGGTGACAGGAGCCTGAGGTGCAAGAGTGCAAAAACCCAGTTTTGATTCCCAAGTGTGTGAAAAGAGGTGGCCACTACATTTTCACTGAATAGTTCAACTAAAGCCTCGGGCTACAGTGCTCTTGGACTCTTCCTTAAGTTTTGACAGATCAAGCACGTTTGCATTACACCCGTGGGACTTTTCACTGCAGTCAAAACAAAGTCTTCAGTTGAGCCCTCAGCAGTGGAAGGAATGTATGTTTCAGGCACTGGTGACATGGGATCTTTGGTATCTCATGGAGCCTAACCTGTCGATATTGATCAAGTTGGCATTCTGTGCTAATCCTATTTGCCTGCATTTAGTAATTACCCTTGCTCTTCTTCTTCACAAATCTGTCCAAATGACCTGAATGTTGTTGTGCCTGCTATTTTGTGGTTTCCTCTGGCAGCTCGTTCCATACACATACTGTCTGAGTGAAAATGTTACCTCTTGCGTCCCTCATAAATCTTCCCCCTCCCACCTTAAACCAATGGCCTTTAGTGCTAGAATCATCGACACTGGTTGTGCCCTGAGCTACAAATTTTAGAGTGATACACAAAATTCTGCAGAGGCTGTGATGGTAGTAAAAAAAACCACATAAAATAAATGTGAGATACCAGATCACACGCAGATCTTGTCTCCATGCTCTCCCACAATTGGCCTCCATGATGATATCTGAGCTGGTGTCTGTGAATGTGGGTGTTAATTTTCTTGCTGTCTTTACTCTGTTTGCAATTCCCAGGTATCTGAAAGGAAAAAAAATGTGTGCATAGGGCTGAGGAATGTCAAGAGAGTTAAGCCACGCTCTGTGTCTTGTCCATCAGAAGAGGTTGAGGGAAATGAGAGAGCTGAACAGAAAGCAAAAGTAGAAGAAAACAACAAATTGGTGGAGGAACACGTCAGGCAGCATCCATAGGTACAAATAGTCAATCATCATTTTGTGTTGGGACCCTAAAGCCCGAGGCTTTAGTTGAACTATTCAGTGAAAATGTAGTGGCCACCTCTTTTCACACACTTGGGAATCAAAATTTTAAGTTTAAAGTTTAAGTTTATTTGGCACAAAAACAGACAGGATCAACTATCATTTTTTTTTTTAAAGCCTATTTTGATTACAGTGGCTGAAAATAAGGATTGTGGTTTAGGATACAGGAAATGGCAAATCGGATGGAGTCAGAAGCAATGTCAAGATTTTGACATTTATTTATATGTGCGCAAGAAAGAAGCCAGATGGTCAGTTGGAGAGGTGAGTGTTGTGTGTTGGGCGGAGAGTGGGTGAGTGTTCTTTCATCAGAGCATCCAAAGGCTGGTACTGAGACTATGCCATAGAACCATAGAACCATAGAGCACATAACAGCACATAAACAGGACCTTGACACTTCTAGTTTGTGCAGGACTATTTTTCTGCCCAGTTCCACTGATCTGCACCCAGTCTATAACCCTCTACACCTCTCCCATCCATGTACCTGTCCAAATTCTTCTTAAATGTTAACATTGATCCCACATTCACCACTTCAACTGGCAGCTCATTCCATACTCCACACCACTCTCTGTGGGAAGAAGGACCCCTATGTTCCCCCTAAACTTTTTTCCCTTTCACTCTTAACCCATGTCCTCTGGTTTGTATCTCACCTACTCTCAGTGAAAAAAGTCTATCTACATTTACTCTGTCTATGCATCTCATAATTTTAAATAACTCTATCAAATCACCACTCGTTCTTTTACGATCCAGGGAATAAAGTTGTAACCTGTTTAACCTTTCCCTGTAACTCAGTTCCTGAATCATAGTTAATTTTCTTTGCACTCTTTCAATCTTATTGATATCTTTACTGTAGTTAGATGACCAAAACTGCACACAATACTCCAACTTTGGCCTCACTAATGTCATATATAACTTCATCATAACATCCTAACCCTTATACTTCATTTATGAAAGCCAATATGCCAAAATCTCTTTTTATAACTCTATCTACATATGACACCACTTCAGGGAATTATGTTTCTGTATTTCCAGGTTAGCTTGTTATACTGGACTCCTCAGTGCTCTACCATTTATTCTTTCTTAGTTTATCCTTCCAAAATGCAACACCTCACACTTGTCAGCATTAAAGGCCATCTGCAATTTTTCAGCCCATTTGTCCAGCTGGTCTAGATCACTCTACAAGTTTTGAAAACCTTCCTCACTGTTCACAACTTCTCGATTCTTTGAGTCATCTGCAAACTTGCTGATCCAATTTGCCACATTATCACTCAGATCATTAATGTAGCTGACAAACAGCAATGGTCCCTGCACCAATCCCTGAGGCACACCTCAAGTCACAAGAGAAGCAATCATCCACCACCACTCCCTGGCTTCTCCTGAATAGCCAATGTTAAATCCAGTTCACTACATCACCACAAATACCAAGTGTCTGAACCTTCCTGACTAACCTCCATGTGGGACCTTGTCAAAGTCCTTATTGAAGCCCATGTATTCAACAGTCACAGCCTTTCCTTCATTAACATTCCTGGTAACTTCCTCAAAAAACTCTATAAGTTTGGTTAAACACATCCTACCACACACAAAGCCATGTTGACTATCCCTAATCAATACTTGGCTATCAAATTACCATATTTGACAGTATATAAAACCCATTTTCCTTTAAAAATGGCTCAAAAATATGAGGATCCCCTCATATTTGAAGTCTTATATGTGAAGTGGAAATTATGGTAATATTGGTGAGTCATACCGACAGTGAAGATCGACAAAGAAAAACTCCAGAGGGTTGTTAACTCAGTCTGTGTCATCATCGGCACCAGACTTCACTCCATCGAGGGCATCTCGACATGAGACGGTGTCTTAAAAAAAGCACCCTCTATCCTCAAAGACCCCCACCACCCAGGCCATGCCCTCTTCACTCTGCTACCATTAGACAAAAGGTGCAGGAGCCTAAAGACGAGTCCTCAGTGGCACAAGGACAACTTCTTCCCCACCACCATTATATTCCTGAATAATCAATGAACCAAAGACATTGCCTTACTTTTCATGCAGTACTATTTTAATTTTTTATATATTATTGTTGTCAGATGGTTGGAATTATGAACGTTTGCACTAATGATGCTCACGCAAAACACAGAACTTTGTGACTTGTTCATGACAATAAATTCTGATTCTGATTCTGATACATATTGATTTAGAAAACTTTGCTGAACACATTTCCACCAAGTACAATCTGTTGACCTTACAATGGTGCATAAAGTTTTCACATCATCTTTTCCCTCTTCCACTCCTCTATCCAATCTGGCACTCTTGTTCAGATCCCCTGGAAAATGTAGTTTAAACCACTGGAGCAGCACTGGCAAACCTTCCCACAAGGATTTTAGTCCCTCTCCAGTTCAGATGCAAACCCTCCTGTCTGAAAAGATCCTACTTTGCTGGAATAAGCCCTCCCTGCTGAAGCCCTCCCTGCTGCACCATGTATTTAGCCACAAGCTAAACTGTATTATCCCCCTCGTTCTAACCTCACTACCACATGGCATGGGTAGCAATCCTGAGATCACAACCTGAGAGGTGCTGTCCTTCAACTTTGCACTTAACTCACTGAAATCTCTTTGCAAGTCTTTATTGCACTTCATTCCCACGTAATATGCTTGTCTATAATTTCTGAGGGATATGGATCCTTTTACAGAGTGAGACCTCTCTCAGGACATTGTGATGATCATTGAGGGATGTACCTCCATGTGGAGCCTTGTGCTTACCGGATATGGTGACAACAACAATTAATAAGCTAATGTTGAAGAATGACCACCAGTTCAACCTATCCAAGAGCAGCTAGGTTTCATTGGTCCTGCAATCAACTAATCATGTATCAATTCCATGAGCTAATTTAGTCAGAAAGCAATTCAATTCACTTCACATGATATCAAATATCAGCGGAGCAGATAATATGGGCCATGAAGCTTTCTGGAAGGCACATGATCCAGACCTACTACAGTTTCTGCAAACTCCTCCAGGAGAGTTAGAATATGAGCATCAACACAACATTTTGGCTAATTGAGTTGTAGAATACCTGCAATGCATCACACAAAAACGCTGGAGGAACTCAGCAGGTCAAGGAGCTTGTATGGAAAGCAATGGATGTTTCTAGCTCAGCACGCTGCATGACCTGTTGAGTTCCTCCAGCAATTTTATGCATTGTTCAAGTGCTTCAGCATCTTCAAACTCCTTGCTTTCCTTCAGTCTATGGAATACGCAGGTCAAGGTGACTTCTCACCACCCTCAGTTTGCAATTAATTGCTCATCTTCTGAGTAATCCCCACATCCCACGAACGACTTCAATAGTTATTTGTATTAAATGCAAAAAATCAGTGTGCTTCTGCTTATTAACAGTACATACAGGACAAGAACAGCACCATATGCAGAAAATACCTTCACTCTGTCTCCATAGCCCCTTTCACACCACCAATTACATCTGGGTTAACCTGCCAAAGTTGTGGGTCAAACAGTGCGGAGTGAAATGACATAACCAGGCAGGGTGAGTAGATTTCAACTGGGCTCTGATACATGGAGGGTTCAAGTGTCAGAGCCTGGCCGAGTGAACTCATTATTGGCCTTCTGACAGTGTGAAATAATAACCAGTCCAACCAGATATAATTAGTAACACAAGCGTCTGCGAGTGTGCATCACGGCAGTGGGAAATTTGTCAGTGTATTCTTTGGTTTTAAATTGGCAATCAAAACAAAGACAGAATAAGACTCCATTTGCATCTATGACTACACAACTCAGCCTGCCTATCTGTCTCCTCCTCCTCCCTGATTCTCCTCATATGCTCCATGAAACAGTGGTCTTCTTTGGCCAGTGTTTCCAACATAGCACTGATAACTGCACTGCTGAGACTTGCCTGGTTTCTAATACAACTGCAGAGTTTCAGGGCCACCATTCGAAAATCAGATCCATTCCCCATTACTAACTGCACGATTGGACTTTGGTGTGACTTCTGGTGAGTACATCGCCGTCACTTGCAACATCATTGCTGGAGGTGGGACCCCCACTTAAAAACACCGAGATGCAGAATTATCTGCAAATAATGGTGTAGTGTGAAAAGCTCTTGGGGTCAGCTTGCCCTTCAAATTTTCCTGTTTCCTCCGAGGCAGTGAGAAAGGGGATCCTCATATCACATTGAGCTCTAAACCTTGAAGCAAATTTAGTTCGTATTAAACAAGATGAGGATTACGACATGCTGCTATTCACACAATAGACAGACAAAATTGTTATAACTTGCAACTAAATATCATGCATGTGAGGTCCTAAATGGCTCATGTTCTTGAGTATTGCTAGAAAAAATATTAGAATTTAGCATTCTAATTGTGCCTTGGGAGATGCAGCAATATTAACAACTATTATCTCCATAATTCTTCTGCTTGATAATGAATGTGATAACAAATGTCAGCACATGGCTCAGCTCAAATATCTCTTTGGCTTGATAACGATGAGAGGCTTGTCCTTTTCCCCTGTCTTCTCACCCAGCCTGTACAAATTAAAAAAAAATTCAAGCAGAATCAAGGAACAACTTTCCCCATCCCCCACCCTGTGACCTTTGAGAAAATAGTTGGAAGCATTCTGCCAAATTAAATAGTTAGAAATGCTGGAAGTCATTGTTTTGATGAGCAACTGTATTTTTCTGCTGCAAATAATTGTATCCGTCTGTTACCAGTGCCCTATTTTCTCTATCAGATGCCCTTGTATCAGTGAAAGGAAAATTTGGTAAACTGGTGGCAATCTGTGTGGGATTATTCCAAGACTTCTGTTAAGCAACACCAAAGGGAGTTATGACCATCTTAACATATGTTGTCTCTTCTAGGAATTTATCAAAATGGAATTGTAATTATTATTTCACTGGAATCATATCTAATTGAAGAGAATTTCAACCCTATATGCTAACCACACACACCTCTATTTTAGCACCATTGTGGGCAGCACAGTGGTGCAGTATTGAGCTACTGCCTCTCAGCTCCAGGGACCTGGGATTAATCCTGCTTTCTGCTGCTTTCTGCATAGAGTTAGAATGTTCTCCCTTTGAACACATGGGTTCCCTTGAGGTGCTCCAGTTTTCTCTCAGATCCCAAAGATGTTTGTTAAGTTAATTGACAACTGTGAATAGCTCATAGAGAGTGAAATGAATTTGAAGCACAAAAATGCATGCTTGATAACCAACCAAAGTCCCCCTCTCTCTCTCTCTCTCTCTCTCTCTCCCCCCCACCTCTATGACACCTTGTAAACCTCTATCAAATCTCACCTCATTCTTCTTTGCTCCAAGGAATAAAGTTGTAACCTGTTTAATCTTTCCCTGTAACTTATCCCCTGTACACTTGTCAGCATCCTAGGAAATCTTCTCTCCATTCTTTCAATCTTATTGATATCCTTACTGTAGTTAGGCAATCAGAACTGCACACAATATTCCAAATTTGGCCTCACCAATGTCTTAAACAACTTCAACATTACATCTCAACTCCTATACTCATTAATTTGAATTACAAAGGCAAAGATGCCAAAAACTTTCTTTAAAACCCTGTCCACTTGCGGTGCCACCTTCAGGGAACAATGTACCTGTATTCCTACATCTCTGTTTCTCCGCACTCCTCAGTGCCTTACCATTTACTGTGTATGTCCTGCCTTGGTTTACCCTTCCAAAATGGATCACTTCACACTTATCTGCATTAAATTCCATCTGCAGTTTTTTGGCCAATTCTCCCAGTTTGTCCAGATCCCTCTGCAAGCTTTGAAAATCTTCCTCGTTGTCCACATCACCTCCTATTTTTGTGAATATACCCATTGATCAAACCATAGTAAGAAATGTTATATATATTTTGTTTCACTTAAAAACAAAATATTGGCTAACATTCAGTCCCCACTCCTCCTGGCTATCGTTACAAGGATCCAACACAAGCACTTGTGGCATCCACTGAAAGAAGATGTCAAATACCAGCCCAGAAAAAAACGGTGCCCAGGTACACCCTGGATGTATACCTGCTGGTTTTCCCCTGGCTCACCATGGGATAGCACGGTGATAGCCATCTGGGCTCTGTGCGTAGGGAGCGCCCAAGTGTGAGGCCAAAGCACAGGATGCGTGAGCCAAGAGAGGGTTCTGGCTCCTGATGGATGACCTTGCACTGCCTGCTCGCAGACATTGGTGGTAGGGTTTTCACGTTTGCCAGCCAAGTTGGAGAAACCAACCATAGGAGTTGCTGACCAAACAAATTCCTTTTTCTAACCCCTCTCTGACACTGGGGAGCAGCTCCAGTGCCCCATTGGTAACACAATGACCATGTTTGGTTGGGGGTGGGGGTGGGAAAGTGTGTGTGTGTGTGTGTGTGTGTGTGTGTGTGTGTGTCTGTGTGTGTGTGTGTGTGTGTGTGTGTGTGTGTGTGTGTGTGTGTGTGTGTGTGTTTTATTCCTGGTCATTTTTTTTCCCCACACTCACTATAAACTTTAAGTGTCACAATTTTCCCAAGCTCATCTTTTGTAAATAAAATCATTTATAACAAGACTATGTTCAGAGTCCTTGCTTTTGAGACCCATCAAATCTATTTTCTCACTCATAACAGGCTCAAAGACATAGCATGACTGTACTTATTGAGAAAGTCTGAGCTCTAGTTCGGTTGTAAAATTGGTAACCAAGACAAACCCTGGGCTTTTCACATTTGTTGTACAACATGTGCAATCAATTTGAGAGCTTGGCTCAGAGGTACATTATATGATTAAACATGCTAAATTCAATAAAAGTTCATTTAATGTTTCTCCAACTTCCTATGTGATATAGAACATCTGAAATAATCTGTGTTCATCTTGAAGTTGTCTATCATAACTCCCAATATTTTTAGGAAGCAAACCTTCTAAATTTTTTACCAAATGTAACATGACTCCTCCAAATGACATTGCAGGTTAGCCAAGGAGCTTGAGTGATGTAGATTCGCTGCTGATCTCTGCTGCTATCTGTATGGAATTTGCAAATTCTCCCTCTAACCAATTGGTTTTCCTCTGAATTCTCTGTGAATGCTGGGAGGGAGGCAGAGAGCAGGGAAAGAGAGAGACAGGGCTGGGAGAGCAGCAGGGAGCAGGGAAAGGGAGAGACAGGGCTGGGAGAGAGGCAGAGAGCAGGGAAAGAGAGAGAGAGACAGGGTTGGGAGGGTGGCAGAGAACAGGGAAAGGGAGAGAGACAGGGTTGGGAGGGTGGCAGAGAGCAGGGAAAGGGAGAGAAAGACAGGGCTTGGAGGGTGGCAGAGAGCATGGAAAGAGAGAGAGAGACAGGGCTGGGAGGGTGGCAGAGAGCAGGGAAAGAGAGAGAGAGAGACAGGGCTGGGAGGGAGGCAGAGAGCAGGAAAAGACAGAGACAGGGCTAGGATGGTGGCAGAGAGCAGGGAAAGGGAGAAACAGGACTGGGAGGGTGGCAGAGAGCAGGGAAAGAGAGAGACAGGGCTGGGAGGGTGGCAGAGAGCAGGAAAGAGAGAGAGAAAGGGCTGTGAGGGTGGCAGAGAGTAGGGAAAGAGAGAAACATGGCTGTGAGGGTGGCAGAGAGCAGGAAAAGACAGAGACAGGGCTGGGATGGTGGCAGAGAGCAGGGAAAGGGAGAGACAGGACTGGGAGGGTGGCAGAGAGCAGGGAAAGAGAGAGAGAGACAGGGTTGGGAAGGTGGCAGAGAGCAGGGAAAGGGAGAGACAGGGCTGGGAGGGTGGCAGAGAGTAGGGAAAGAGAGAGACAGGGCTAGGAGGGTGGCAGAGAGCAGGGAAAGAGAGAGAGACAGGGCTGTGAGGGTGGCAGAGCAGGGAAAGAGAGAGAAAGACAGGGCTTGGAGGGTGGCAGAGAGCAGGGAAAGAGAGAAACAGGGTTGGGAGGGCGGAAGAGAGCAGGGAAAGAGAGAGAGAGACAGGGTTGGGAGGGTGGCAGAGAGCAGGGAAAGGGAGAGACAGGGCTAGGAGGGTGGCAGAGAGCAGAAAAAGACAGAGACAGGGCTGGGATGGTGACAGAGAGCAGGGAAAGGGAGAGACAGGACTGGGAGGGTGGCAGAGAGCAGGGAAAGAGAGAGAGAGACAGGATTGGGAGGGTGGCAGAGAGCAGGGAAAGAGAGAAACAGGGCTGTGAGGGTGGCAGAGAGCAGGGAAAGAGAGAGAAAGACAGGGCTTGGAGGGTGGCAGAGAGCAGGGAAAGAGAGAGAGACAGGGCAGTGAGGTTGGCAGAGAGCCGAGAAAGAGAGAGAGAGACAGGGCTGGGAGGGTGGCAGAGAGCAGAGAAAGAGAGAGAGACAGGGCTGGGATGGTGGCAGAGAGCAGGGAAAGGGAGAGACAGGACTGGGAGGGTGGCAGAGAGCAGGGAAAGAGAGAGAGACAGGGCTGTGAGGGTGGCAGAGAGTAGGGAAAGCGAGAAACAGGGCTGTGAGGGTGGCAGAGAGCAGGGAAAGAGGGAGACAGGGCTGTGAGTGTGGCAGAGAGCAGGGAAAGAGAGAGACAGGGCTGTTAGGGTGGCAGAGAGCAGGAAAAGAGAGAGAGACAGGGCTTGGAGGATGGCAGAGAGCAGGGAAAGGGAGAGACAGGGCTGGGAGGTTGGCAGAGAGCAGAGAAAGAGAGAGAGAGACAGGGCTGGGAGGGTGGCAGAGAGCAGGGAAAGACAGAGATAGAGAGACAGGGCTGGGAGGGTGGCAGAGAGCAGGAAAAGAGAGAGAGAGACAGGATTGGGAGAGTGACAGAGAGCAGGGAAAAAGAGAGAGAGACAGGGCTGTGAGGGTGGCAGAGAGTAGGGAAAGACAGAGACAGGGCTGGGATGGTGGCAGAGAGCAGGGAAAGGGAGAGACAGGACTGGGAGGGTGGCAGAGAGCAGGGAAAGAGAGAGAGAGACAGGGTTGGGAAGGTGGCAGAGAGCAGGGAAAGGGAGAGACAGGGCTGGGAGGGTGGCAGAGAGTAGGGAAAGAGAGAGACAGGGCTAGGAGGGTGGCAGAGAGCAGGGAAAGAGAGAGAGACAGGGCTGTGAGGGTGGCAGAGCAGGGAAAGAGAGAGAAAGACAGGGCTTGGAGGGTGGCAGAGAGCAGGGAAAGAGAGAAACAGGGTTGGGAGGGCGGAAGAGAGCAGGGAAAGAGAGAGAGAGACAGGGTTGGGAGGGTGGCAGAGAGCAGGGAAAGGGAGAGACAGGGCTAGGAGGGTGGCAGAGAGCAGAAAAAGACAGAGACAGGGCTGGGATGGTGACAGAGAGCAGGGAAAGGGAGAGACAGGACTGGGAGGGTGGCAGAGAGCAGGGAAAGAGAGAGAGAGACAGGATTGGGAGGGTGGCAGAGAGCAGGGAAAGAGAGAAACAGGGCTGTGAGGGTGGCAGAGAGCAGGGAAAGAGAGAGAAAGACAGGGCTTGGAGGGTGGCAGAGAGCAGGGAAAGAGAGAGAGACAGGGCAGTGAGGTTGGCAGAGAGCCGAGAAAGAGAGAGAGAGACAGGGCTGGGAGGGTGGCAGAGAGCAGAGAAAGAGAGAGAGACAGGGCTGGGATGGTGGCAGAGAGCAGGGAAAGGGAGAGACAGGACTGGGAGGGTGGCAGAGAGCAGGGAAAGAGAGAGAGACAGGGCTGTGAGGGTGGCAGAGAGTAGGGAAAGCGAGAAACAGGGCTGTGAGGGTGGCAGAGAGCAGGGAAAGAGGGAGACAGGGCTGTGAGTGTGGCAGAGAGCAGGGAAAGAGAGAGACAGGGCTGTTAGGGTGGCAGAGAGCAGGAAAAGAGAGAGAGACAGGGCTTGGAGGATGGCAGAGAGCAGGGAAAGGGAGAGACAGGGCTGGGAGGTTGGCAGAGAGCAGAGAAAGAGAGAGAGAGACAGGGCTGGGAGGGTGGCAGAGAGCAGGGAAAGACAGAGATAGAGAGACAGGGCTGGGAGGGTGGCAGAGAGCAGGAAAAGAGAGAGAGAGACAGGATTGGGAGAGTGACAGAGAGCAGGGAAAGAGAGAGAGAGACAGGGCTGTGAGGGTGGCAGAGAGCAGAAAAAGACAGAGACAGGGCTGGGATGGTGGCAGAGAGCAGGGAAAGGGAGAGACAGGACTGGGAGGATGGCAGAGAGCAGAAAAAGACAGAGACAGGGCTGGGATGGTGACAGAGAGCAGGGAAAGGGTGAGACAGGACTCGGAGGGTGGCAGAGAGCAGGGAAAGAGAGAGAGACAGGGTTGGGAGGGTGACAGAGAGCAGGGAAAGAGAGAGAGACAGGGCTGGGAGGTGGGGTGTGGCAACAGTAACTAGAGTAGTCAATGTTGATACCTTTTATTTGGAGGGCTGGGAATAGGATTGCTCTGTGGTACTCTTCTTCCATGTGATAAGGAAACGTAGTCAATATGCCCATTCACTTGAATTTATATATCCTTAAGTTCTTGGACTCCCTGTGAACATTCTTTTTTTTTAAAAATCTATTTATTTAAAGAATCATTAAGAAAAACAATATACAATCCAATAAGAATAATTTTGTATAAGTATATTAAAACAAAACACCCCACCCTCCCACCCCATCTGCTAACTCTCTTAAGGAAAACCAAAAATATAAATAAAAAGAAAAACTGGAAGTACTTACAGTAAATCCAAGTATATCTAAATGCATATATTCCAAATAAGGAAACCACTTATTAACAAAAAAAAGAATAATTATCATGCAGATTTTATGTATTTTTTCCATAATAATATAAGCTTTCATTTCATTAGCCAGCGTATTATATTAATCTCTATATTATCTTTCCACATAATAGCTAAACATTTTCGTGCGACAGACAACACTAAATGTACAAATGCAATTTGAAACTTATCCAACTCTAATCCCCTCAAAGAAACCATATAACTCAATAAAAAAATGGATGGGTCGAATGGTATTTTAATAATATATTATTTTTCCAAAACTAACCTAATTCCTTCCCAAAATGGTTATACTTTAACACAAGACCAAACAGCATGTAAAAAAGTTCCAGTACATAAACCACATCTGAAACAAGAATCCGAATGACTAAAACCATATTTTTTCAATTTCTCTGGAGTTAAATATAACTGATGTAAAAAATTATAATTAACCATTCCATATTATACATTCATCAATTTAGTTACACTATCATAAAACATATCTGCCCAATTCTCTTCCGGAAAAATAAAGGTTAAATCATCTTCCCATTTAAGCTTAGACTTCTCCCATTCCGGTTTTTGCATATTATCTTGTAACACTTGATACATAACTGAAATATAACCCTTCTTTGGTATAGAGGAAATCAAAGATTCAAATTTTGTCAATAAAGGTAAAATCATCTCTTTACCATAAGTATCTTTTACCAAAGCTCTAAGCTGGTTATACACAAACCATCTGAAGAATTTTCAAATATATCAAATCGTTCCCTCAATTGGTTAAAAAAAGTTGTTCTTCCTCAAATCAATCCTGCAATGTCTTTATACCCTTAGAGACCCAACTCTTTAAATGATTATTGAACATTGAAAAAGGAACAAGCTGATTATTATATAATGGGGTTAAAATTGATAATTTACCTTTTGATCCTAAAATCTTACTTCTTTTAGTCCAAACCTTTAACAGATGTTTTAATACCGGCATATTACATTCCTGCAACAAATTCATATTACATCAAAATATAAATCGATTCACCTCAACTTCAGAAATAGAAGCCATCTCCACTTTTACCCAACTTGCTGGTTGATCCATGTCCATCAATCTGCTAATGAATTTCAACTGAGTTCCTTCATAATAATTTTGAAAATGGTAACTGAAGTCCACCTAATGCATATTTCAATGTGAGTTTATATAATGCTACTTGCTGTAATTTACCTTTCCATAAAAATTCCCTCACCATTTTATTTAAATTCTGGAAAAAACCTTTTGAAAGGGAAAATGGTATTGACTGAAATAAATATTGAAGTCGAAGAAAAATATTCATCTTAATTCGATTTACACAACCAATTAAGGTTAACAGAAGATCTTTCCATTTAATTAAATCCACTTTAATATTTTTTTTAATAAAGGAACATAATTTAACTTATATAAAGATTGATAATCAGCATTTACAATTACTCCTAAACATTTGAGTATATCTGACCATTTTAATTTTATAATACTTTTATTATCTGAATAGTCACCCTGTCCAACTGGCAAAATTTCACTCTTATCCCAATTAATTTTATATCCAGAAAGTTCTCCAAATTGTAATAAACATTCCTGAAATTGTGACAATTACTGTTTTGGTTCTGAAAATATATCAAGACATCAACTGCAAATTAATTAATCTTATATTCCTCAACCATAACTCTCATCCCTCTTATTTTTTTCATTCTGTCTAATCGTCTGAGCTAATGGTTCAATAGCCAATGCAAACAAGGCTAGGGACAATGGACAACATTGCTGAGTCAAATGTGTCAATTTAAATGGTAAAGAAACTTGACCATTTGTCACCACCCTGGCAATTGGGTTTGTATATAAAGCTTTAACCCAACCAATAAAAAAAGGGCCAAATTTAAACTTCTCAAACACCTTAAATAAAAAATCCCATTCGACCCCATCAAAGTCTTTTTTCCATATCTAGTGCAACCATGGGTGGTTGGGCTGCTTTCTATATGCATTGACTAAAGTTATCAACTGAAGGATATTATCTGACGCATTCCTATTCTTAATAAAACCTGTTTGATCAATATGTATCAACTTAGGTAGGTACTTAGCAGGCCAATTTGCTAACACTTTTGCTATAATTTTATAATCTACATTCAATAAAGAAATAGGTCTATACGAAGACACTTTCAACGAATCTCTATCTTTTTTAAGGAATTAGTGATTAAAGCTCTCGAACAAGATTCTGGTAACACCTGTTCTTCAGTTATTTGTTGTAATACATCCCCAAATACAGAAGATAAATCTTCATCAAAGATTTTATAAAATTCCACAGAAAATCCATCATCATTGTCCTCCCCTAATACCATTAATTATATTTAGATAAATAAGATTCAATAAAACCATTATTCTGCTTCCCCTCAGAAGAATATAATTTTTGATAGAATGAATAAAACTTGTCATTAATTTCCTGAGGTTTATCGTTAACTATTGAATTCTTTTTAACAGCATTAATGGTCCGCGATACCTGTTCCATTTTTAATTGCCACACAAGTATTTTATGTGCCCTCTCACCCAATTCATAATAACAGTGCTTAGATCGATTAATTAAATGCTCAAATTGATAGGTTTGTAATGTATTGTAATGTAATTTCAAATTTGCCAAAGCCGCTTTTTTATCTTCTGTCACATCTTTCTGAAAATCTTTCTCTAACTCAGCAATTTGTTTCTCCAACTCTAAATTTCTGCCATATATTGTTTCTTGACTTTCATAGTATAACTAATAATCTGCCCTCTTAAATAAGCTTTCAAAGCATCCCATAATACAAAACAACTATCTACAGAATTAGCATTTTTAGCCAAAAGCAATGTAATCTGTTCTTTAACAAAAGTAACAAACTCTGTTTTTTTTGAATAACATTGTATTAAACTTCCATCTGGAGGATGAATATACTTGCACAAGAAAGAAAACAGTAAAGAATGATCTGATATAACCCCACTTTTTTACTCAGCCTGTAATATTCTACCCTGTAAATGTCCCGATATGAAAAAAAAAACTATTCTGGAAAATGAATCATGTCAAAATTAATAAAAAGAAAAAAATCTTTCTCTGTAGAATTAACTCTTCTCTAAATATCCACCAAATTTAAATCTTTCATCAAAGCCCCAATTTGTATCACCATCTTTGATTTCCTTATACTTTTCGGGGACCTATCCAATAAAGGATCCAGAACACAGTTAAAATCTCCCCCGACTAGAATATTTTAATTAGTCTGATTTAACAACAAAAAAGCTTCTGAAGTAAAACATTAATCATCTATATTAGGTGAATAAACATTAAGTAAAGTCCAAGCTTCAGCAAAAATTTTACAGTTCACTCTCAAAACTCTCCCAGCATTTCCCTCCAAAGATTGTAATTCAAATGGAAAACTCTTATGAATTAAAATCACTTTGCCTCTCGTCTTAGAATTAAAAGAAGAAGAAAACACATGACCAACCCACTCTCTCTTAATTTCAAGTGTTCTTTTTTAGTCAAATGTGTTTCTTGCAAAAAAGCAATATCAACTTGCATTTTTTTATTATGTAGGCCAATACTCGCTTCTGCTTAATTGGATTATTCAACCCTTGAAGATTAAAAGTTGCAAATTTCAAATTAGTAATTTCTACAAACTAACAATATATTCACCCACTATAAAATATTGCTCCCTTGATAAATCCTTAAAATCACAAACCCTCCCCTAAAAACGTCAAATTGAGAAAAAATAAAGAAAAAATCACCCCTAAAAAAAACACCCAAAGGTAGTAACACACTAAAAATCTGAGTGTAGTAAAACCCACTAGCAGCAGATGAGTATCAAAGATTTCAGTCCCATCCACCGCCCCCCCCCCCCCCAACCAGACAGACATATGTACATTATTCAGTGAAACACAATCAAATATAATCAAATATAATCAATATAATAATATGATCAACCCAATGATTCCAGTCCCAATGACTGTTCCGGGTCTTGAATATCAAGAAGACTTTGTGTCAGCTCTTTTTTCTTTCCATTCTTTCCATGCTACCCATGCTTCCAATTCTCATTCCCGTTTGCCCTTCTTTTAGGTGACAAAGATGAAGATCGACCATTCCCTCACAAATCTGGCAACGAATTGGCAAAAATTAAGGCATCATGATCATTTTCAAAAAATTGAGATTGAAAATTGCCATAAAAATTTTTTAACATCGCAGGATAGCAAAAAGCAAATTTATAACCCTTGCACCACAATACTTCTTTGGCTGAGTTAAATTCCCGACATCGCCTAATAATTTCTTGACTCAAATCTGCATTAAAAAAATACTCTATTATTTTGAATCATCGTTGGACTTTTAATCACTTTTGTAAATTTTAAAAACTGGTATTTAAAAAGCTATCTGGGGAAGGTGGATTTCCACATATGTCTTCTACGCCATCTTGCCATGCCCCCCCCACCCCCCCATGAACATTCTTGGGACATTTTGTTTTGTGAATGACTTCATTAAAATAGAAGTTGTTTTCAAAAAGATAGAAATTGTTTTAAAAAAGATTTATCACTTTGATAATGGTGTTGGAAGAGACATTGAAAATATATCACTGGACTTCAATATCAATTTCAACTGTATGAACTTCACAAAATAAATTGAAAAATGTTTGGTTGCTGATGTTAGTAGAGTTTGTCTCATATGTACAACTTCAGCTGTTCATTTAGCGGCTTTCAATTAAGCTGCAAGCTGCAGATATTTCCTTCATGAACTTTCAAGAGGAATTTAATTTCAAATATTAACATGTGGAAAAAAATCAATAATCAAACCATATAATTCCAAATGTCTTGTAAAGCAGATGTGGAAATGAACAGCTGTTTCATCTTAAATCATAAAGGATAACAGCAGAAAATATGAGTGAAGAACTAATTTGATAATTGGTAACCTGTGCCCAGTGTTTAATTTAGGACCACAAGATGGCAGTATGTAGACACTAACCAAATTTGTGCCAAAGGAAATAATCAAATGAAATCTGTTTACCTTTTTTCAATTCTACAAGAAATATTTAAATGTTTTGCTGAATTTGTTGCATGCATTTATTGATTTATATATTCCCTTTCACATTGGATAATTATCTAGCATGAATTAAATAATCATTCAAATCCTTCCTCACCACTTAACAGCTCAAGGAGGTAATCTTTACCTTGTGCAGAACAACTGAAGAACTGTCAGTATAATGTCAGTATAATGGATTGCAATTGGCCAGTGATTCAAGGTCATTATTTTTCCCTGGCCATGCTTTACATGATAGTTGTACTTGGGATAAAGTTGAGATGCACATCCTTGGTAGAAGGTGGCTCACCAGCAGAAGCAGAAGATGGGATATGAAACCCATGCAGATTTTATGGTGTGGTGTAATTTAACCTGTAAACCTACATTGTTATGTTCATTTTCATCCAAGTTTAGCTGATAAAAGCAGTGTTCATTAATCAAATTACTAGCTGGATGGATAGGATTAGCACCCTTCAAAACACATGTGGTTGGGGGTTTAATTTGGTGTACTTGTGTGGCATAAATTTCAATGGCTGGAATGGGCTTCTACTCTGTAGTATCAATAAAAAAAATAAACCAGTGGTTAACTTTTAAGTTCTTAAATCCCTGAATCATTGTATTCTGGTGTGATGATCTCCAAGAAACTATCATGGAAATCAAATAGTCATTCAAATCAAGGAAGTTTATTGATGAAGAAATAAGTGATTTTTATGACATAAAGACATGGACTGCAATCAATGAGCCATAAAATCCTTGCAAGGGACAAGTGAAAGCTTGGCAAAAGTATTACCTCAGAGGGGAAAAGTTTGCTCAGTTTCCATGTAGTTACTACAACCACCAAATAAAATTACTGATTACAATAATTATAAAGAGCTCAAAATTTGGACATTGCAATATTATGGATGCAAGGGTGACCTCAAATGTGCAGATCGAGAGATACGTACAAAACATCAAGTCCAAATCATGATGGATGGGCTATTAGGTCACCCCATTGGTAATCTTTGATTTACAATTTAAAAGAAATGCCACAATATCTTCTAATCTAACAAGTGTGAATGTGTACTAAGAGCCTTGCCAAACAAACAAGGTTGCTGGGGCTGTAAAAAAAAAGTATTGGGGGAGCGATACAGAATTTTGGATGAATGACCATCAAAATCTCTGATGCATCTTTTGATAATTGATGTAAAAAATTGAGACAACCTGAGTTCCGGGTACAAAACATAAGCCATTTGAGGCTAAACACTTTCTAGAGGTTGGGGATCCCCAGTCAATAAACAAATATTCTTAAAATTCCAGCTGGTGGTTGTGATTGAGAAGTATTGAAAATGAAGTTTGGCGAGTAAACGTTGACAATGGGGTCAGCGTGGGTATTAGGATAATCAAACAGTTCTCAAAACAGACACAGGAGAAGTAGACCAGCTGGACAATTCTGAAACATGTCTGTACCCATCGAGTCTGATCCACCTTTCAAATCATGGCTGGTGTATTTTTCCTTCCAACCTATTCTGCTGCCTTCTCTCTATAAGCTTTGACCCGCTATCACATCAAGAACCTATCAACTTCTGCTTTAAATCTATCCAATGGCTGGGCCTCCACAGCCATCTGTGGCAACAAATCCCATTTGAAGAAATTTCTTGTCCTCTCTATTTTAAAGAGATGAGGCTGAACCCTCTTGTCATAGACACTCTAACCACTCGAAACATTTTCTCCATGTTCTCTGGTTCTTTCAAAGATTGAAATGTTTCGATGAGAGTTCCCCCTTTATTTCTTCTAAACCAGCTAGTGCAGGCTTCATATCATCAAACTCTCCTCAGATATGAACCCTCTCATCTCATGAATCATTTGCAAAAATATTCTGGGGACTCTTTCCAAAACCTTAGATTTGGGACCCAAAACTGCTCGCAATACTTCATATATCATCTGATCAATGCTTTGTAAAATCTAAGCATTACAGCTTTGCCTTTATATTCTTGTCTTCTCGAAATGAATGCTGATATTGCATTCACCCTGCTTAATACTCACTCAACTTGCAAGTTAAACTTTGGGGAATCCTGCACTTGGACTCCTAAGTCCCTTTGGGTTTCCACTTTATGAATATTCTCCCCATTTTGAAAATAATTGACTTCTTTGTTCCTTCTGCCAGAGTGCATAACCATACATTTACCTACACTGAATTCCTTCTGCCATTTCTTTGTCGATTCTCCCAACCCATTTGTTCCTCTGCAGACTCTCGACTTCCTCAACACAACCTGTCCCCACCTGCCTCTCTTGGTATCATTCACAATTTTTCCTCTCTCACCTTAAATCTATGCCATCTTGTTTTAAATTCCACTATCGTTTGGAAAAAAAGCCTTTATTATTTGTCATATCCATGGTACTCATGATTTTATACATCTCTTTAAGGTTCACCTATATGGGTAAACCCAACCTTACGAATCCTCGCCTTACACTAATTCACTTTTAAGAAGAAACCTATGTTCGGTTTTATGAAAGGATTCTCACTTGTATGATAAAGCAGCCAGAGGAGCAGTCACAGTGCTGGTGGTGGGGCTGTCAGGGTGCAGCTAGTGGGGCTGTCACAGAGCACCCAGCGGGACTGTCAGTGTGTGCCTGGCAGGGCTGTCACAGGGTGGCCAGCAAGGCCGTCAGCTCAAGGCTGGTGAGGCTGTCGACAAATGACTGGTAGGGCTGTCAAAACTCACTGTCTTCCCGATTCTGGAAAATGAAACTATACTATATACACATTATTTCTACTTTATATAGGCTGCTTTTACTATATCTCAGTATTATTTGTTAATTTTGTTTGTATCTGGGAATGCTTAAAAAATTTCCCACAGGAATCAATAGTAATCACTTCTTCACTTTGCCCCATTTGGGCTTACGAAAGGTTCCGTAGGAAAGTTCTAATTTAATAAAGTAAGTTATACTGGTAATTCAAGCCAACCAGTCCCAGTAACCTTTTCTTGAAACTTTTCTGCACCTTCTCCAGTGGAATGATATCTTTTACTATGGCAGGGTGTCAAGAACATGGTCTCACTGACAACTTGTCCAATTGTAACATGACGTCCCTGCTCTTGTTCTCCAGGCATGATGTTGCACTGGAGTGTAAAACACATTAGTCAGCTCACAAATATTTAAAATGAAAATTGATCTAAAGTGCTTTAGATCAAATAGTTATATTTATATTTTAAATTTAATTTTTGACATATAACATGGTAAAAGGCCCTTCTGGCCCATGAGCTCGTGCTGCCAAATACACCAATTAACTAACAAACCACGTACGTTTTTGGAAGGTGGGAGGAAACAAGAGCACCTGGAAGAAACCCACATAGACCCAGGGAGAGCGTGCAACCTCCTTCCAGACAATACTAAATTCAAACCTGGATCACTGGCGCTGTAATATTATTGCACTAACCAGTACATTAACTGTGCTGCCCTGCAGCATTCTGCAGATATTATGGCATTGGCACTAACAACTGTTGTCTTGCTCCGCTGTTCATCTTATTCATGGCATATGTTTGCAGGCTGTCATCATTGCCATGTTTGTGACAAATCATTTTACTTCGGATGTAATTCTCACATTGTGGGCTGAAATGGTGCTCTTGCCAGAACAGATGGTGCAGCTCCAGTGTTTGTGGGAGCTTGCGATCTGACAGGGAGATACAGAGTGGAAGGCTCCTGCAATGGCCCAGCAAGTTTATCCTTGAGGAGCAACCAAGCAGAAAGTCCTGCTTTAATTCTTCCTCACCACTGTGTCGAGGCACTGCATTAGGGTGAAAAGGTCCAGTTGGCCATTCTGCAGGACACCTGTACTCTGTTGATGGGGCTCCACATTTTTGGCAGTCTAAACCTCCATAGATTTGCCAGCTCTCGGACCGGACCGGAGAATCCATTTTCTGAACCCACTGAACATTTTCTCTCCTCCTTTGAAATGAAGAGGAGGAGTTGAGTGCATACTTTTATTTGATTTAATTAACTGATTTGATTTTAACACTTTTAATTGTTTTTAAGTGTACATTTGCTTTCATTCTTATTAAATAAATTAACATAGTTATTAGTGTAATGCCACTAAAGCTCCAGCAACCCAGGTTCCAACCCACTGCTGTCTGCAAAGAGTTTATTCATTTCTTTGGTCATATGGGTTTCCTCTGGATGCTTTGACTTCCTTCTATGCTCCAAAGACATACAGGGTTGGTAGGATAATTGGTCATATGGGTGTAATTGGGAAGCACAAGCTCATGGGACACAAGGGCCTGTTACTATGCTGTATCTCTCTGAATAAATGGGATTTGAAGAAGTTGCATTCAAAAACATTCAATTTAAATTTCTTACAGCCTGAGGATGGGGTCTCACCAGCCATCAAAAACCATTCTGACCTTGTGCATCTGATCATTTGCATCAGGAGCACCCCTCCATTGCCTGGCCTTGGTGAATATGCTGGGAGTCAGCCATTCAGCTGCAGGCCTGAGTTAAGCAAGAAAATGTGCAGATGGTGGGATCCAGTGCCATAAACAAAAGTGCTAAAGAACCTCAGAAAGGTCACACAGCATCCATTGGGAAGTAAAAGGCAACTGATACTTCGGGCCTGAGCCCAAAATTGGAAGGAGCTGAAAAGTTGATTTTGCCTTTCACTTCGTCTGGATGCTGCATGACCTGCTGAATTTCTCCAGTACTTTTGCGTATTCGCTCAACCTTGAACCAACTTGGCTGCAGACAACTGAAGGTCCAAGGTGCAGAGAATCTGCATTCTCCAGGCACTGAGAATTTTCTGGATTATTACTTTTTGGCTAGAATCAAGAGCAAATATTTTGCTCAAAACATACTTTGAATGTCCTACTAATTTCACTTGCATCTCACTCACATTCTCCAGAAAGTTCCAGTTCATCTGAGAAGATGGAGGTGCTTATACCTGGGCAGCTCAAAAGTCTGTGACTTACAAAGCACAAATTCAATTGGATGAGGAATTCTCCTTTAACATTTTGAGATATTATCAAGAAATTTAGCAGAAATTTCAAACAACTTGGCTAAATCACACTGTTCCCAAACAGTCCTTTCAAGTGAAGCAACACTTCACTTGTGAATCTGTGGGAGACATGTATTTCATCCAGTGCTCCTGCTGTGGCCTTCTCTACATTGGAGAGACCAGCAGCAGACCGAGAGAATACTTTGCTGAGCACCTTTGCTCTATCTGCCTCGTTGTCAGGGATCTCCCAGTGGCCAACCATTTCAATACTGCACCCACTTCCATGCTGAAATGTCTGTCCATTGGCTCATGTACTGGCAAACCAAGACTACCCATAAATTGGGGGAGCAACGCTTAATATCTGGCACTCTCCAACTGGATGATATTAACATCAAGTTCTCTGGTTTCTGCTAGCCTACTCCATGTTTTCACTCCCTTCCAATTCCCTCTGCCTTCTTTCCTCCTGTTCTCCACCCTTTCCCTCTCCATTAACAGAGCCATTTCTCTCTCCCTGTTTGCTGTTTTGCGCTCCCTCCCTGATCAAACTATTACTTCCCACCTGTTGGACTCTGCTCCTCCACTTGACACTCCCGCCCCACCATTTTGTTTGGACATCTGCCTACATTTTGTTATACCTTGATAAAGGAGGCAAGCCTGAAACATTTGTTATGTATCTTTATCTCTGTTACACGAAGTACACTGTTTGACCTGATGACTTTCTCTAGTATATTGTTTTTATTTCAATCATGATGACTGCAGGCACTCGTGTTTTACACAATTCACACTGACCTTGTCCAACATGAAAAGCTGCGACTAACAAAGGGCACCACTTTCTCATAATCCTTAAGAAATTCAGCATGATCCCAATGTCTCTCACCATTTCTGACAGATTAATCACAGCTTCGTACAGTATAATGTGAGGAATAGGTTTGGTGGGTCTAAGAAGCAACAAGTCTGAAGGCAAGTTGATTGCAACAAAAATCCTTCATTTGCCCACGAGGAAATGTTATCATTGGGATTGTGAGCACACACACACATACACACATGCAATACACTTGCATTGGACAGAGCTAAAAAATCTATACTCGTTATTACTCGCAGTTCCCACAGTTAAATATTCAGACAGCTGCTAATCACAGATTTGATGCTTAATTGCACAGATCTCTGCTAATCGTGTTTTCCATGGGTACGTATCCATCAAAATAAGTTCCCTAACTCGTGATCTGAAGAGGAGCTTGGATTCATCCTCAGGGGAAAAGAGATCCAACTGCTCCATGTGTTGGGCTTTATACCCCCAGTCGGCCAGTGGGATCAGGCACAGGTATGGCCAAACTAGGACAGGTAATTAAAGGAGACAGTGACAAGCTGTATATTGTTCGAAGGGCCAATGACAAGGTATTGTGCTCACAGTGGATGGTCTTGACCTTGTTTGCCAGATGTGGGGAGGGATTCCAACCAGATTCCTGCAGGAGAGCGTCCCACATGGGAACCATACTACACATAAGAACTTCTCTGACCAGGATCACAAGAAATAGCAGAGCATTCTGAATGCAGCTCAGCCCACTAGGCAGACCAGCCTCCACTCCACTGACTCCCTCTACATCTTCCACTGCTCAGGAAGATTGTAACATGTTAAAGGACTAATCCCACTCTCTCTTCTCCTCCCCTTCTATTGGGCTGATGGTATTTGAGCTAGAAAACATGAACCTCCAGATTCAAGGGCAGATTCTTTCCTGCTGTTACTAATCACTGAAATGGACCTCTCATTGGCAAAGGATGATACCCTTGCATTGATTTAACTGTACTTTTCTCTTTACCCTGCAACAAAGTACACTGAACTCTTTGACTTAATGTAACTTGACATCTTGCATTTTTTTTAAAGAGTAACTTTTGTGAAATAATATAGATTGATCTGCCTCAAAAGCATGCAAAACAGATCATTAACTGTATTGTAATAGTAAACAATTCAAATCATTTTACTTTTTCTTATGTTAATATTAAAACACTATTGAAACATTGCATGTTTGCCCTGACTGCAAATGTGCATTAATTATCCCTTTTTCTGTGACATGGCATATTGTTGTAATTTAATTTATACCATAGGAGTTAGTGTATTTTGCATACCTGTGTGGCTGAAGCAAGTATGAATTTCAGTGTATCTGTGCATTGTATCTCAACAAACTCATTCTCTGATAAGTTGAATCCTTCGTAAAATTACTGTCAAATGAATAGAAATTTTTTGTCCTAGACAGGAAACATTGAACACAACAGAAGGTTGCACTCAGCTTCATGGCATGCCCCTACTGAAAAGCGTCAAACAGACATCAGCTCAATTATTCATCATTTAATTTCCTCTTCATGTTCTCTTTTACTCGGCAAATTTATTTCTTTTGGCAATTATGCCATGACCATCTGGAATAACTTCAAATACAGCAAAAAGATACAAATGCTTGTCCGGAAAATAAATGATCAAACAACAGAAAAGAGATTTTTGCAAGATTTGAAATGTGGCATCAAATGATGAGTGCTGAGTTCACCAACTCACTGTCAGGACATTGAGTGGGAGTGAGGGAAGAGGCTATTTGTGTTTTTACCCCACTGAGAAGATGAAAAACAGCATAAAGGTTTTTATCCTCCGTTGTTTCCTAGCTGAATGCACAAAATTCTGTGGACAAATTTGACAATAATTCTAAGAAGTATACATTCAGTTAAAATTTCATAAGTTTTCCTATTTGGAAATTGAACAAGGTCTTTGATTATTAGATATTTTAAACTGAGTCACTTGTTAGCCTTGTCTGTTTATCATTCCCACTTTGATGGTGGGTGGTTTAAGTTGCCAGCTTAAAATGGCAAGTGCCCAGTTAAATTATTTCCCCATATTCCAACAGGAGCCCAGTGTTTGAATAATATTGAAGAATTATTCCTGCACAACATTGACAATTGAAAGAAATACATCTCTCTATCTTCTCTAGAGAACTATGCTGCCATTTTTGTCCTACAAATAAATAAATTATCACAATATTCACAAAGAAACCCAAAATTGCTTTATAGCTTCAGATCAGATGCAACGATTGCACTCAACCAGAGGTTTACATTTCTCTCTTTTCTACACCTATCTTTTTCTTGAGTACAATTCATGCCTCTAATAAATTCTGCCCGGTGTGCATATGAGAAATATTTGTGGGCTCTTAAACTGTACTTGCAGGGACATATTGAATGCTGAGAGGCCTGGACAGGGTTGATGATGCAAGGTTGTTTCCCATGGTAGGGAGTAAAAGGGTGTCAATTTAAAACACAGATTCAGAGAAATACCTTTGGCCAGATGGTCGTAAATCTGCGGAACTTGTTGGCACAAGTGGCTGCGGAAGCGAGGTCATTGGGTGTATTAAAGGCAGTGATGACAGGTATTTGATTAGTCAGGGTATTATAGGGCAAAGGCCAGAGAGTGGGACTGAATGGGAAGATGGATCAGCTCATGATAGAATGGCAGAGCAGACGAGATGGGCTGATTAACCTACTTCTGCTTGATATGTTGTGATCTTAAGATCTTGTGATAAAGAATCTCAGGTTGAATGTATGTATCTGACAATACATTTGAACTTGAAATTCGATTTGATACTTAGGCATTTCAAATGTGCAAAATGAGACATGGGGTGAATGATAATTATAAAGTCACAAAAAAGTTACAAACATTGTAATTTTTTTTTGTTTAGCTGTTTGCCCTATGTAGGAGGATTAAAACTCAACTTGCATGGCAGCAACTTTTTAGAGGTATCACTTTCTATTGTAATACAAAGATGTGTAGGTTAATAACATCAGCACACTTGCAATATCCAAAGGGAAATCTTGGAAGTTAATGCCTGGTCTAATTTTGTGATAGACAGGTTTACTGATAGAAATGGCCATGAACTCTTTTAAGCAAGGACACAACACTTTTTAATGCATGATTTGTGCATAAAATAAATAGACACAAATGGATCTTATTTCTAAACATATTTTAATTGTGCAAAGAAACAGAAGGGAATAAAATGGTTTAAGTTGTTCAGTAAACATTAAGAATTATTGACTCTTGGTAACTTTATACCATTCATAATGGAACTACCATTTGATCTTTTCATTGATATCTCCTCAAACTGTTCCAATACACCAAAAACGCAAGCCCAATGTATGGATTTAATGAACAATGTCCAAGAACCACCCTCTCTGAAATCCCTTTGCTGAAAAAGTGATTTCTAGCCAACGTTCTGGAGATCATCTTTGTTCTGATTACGTTTTATGGTGGTTCAACCAATCAAAACTCTATTGCAGGCTTATTTAAACAAGAAAATTAGATGATAAACTAGTCTTCTGATATATTAAGACAGACAAGCCAGTCAACCTGATAGCAATGGGGGCCAAATTATTGGAAAGATCCTTGAGTGATCAGCATTGAGAAATGTGCAAGTTATTCAAGGAGATACAGCATGGAAGATTATGTTTGACTAAATTAGTTGAAGGCTTAGACACTCAAGGAGGGTCACAGAGATTTGGAAGATTTTACATCAAATTTTAGCAAGTCTCCATGCAAGGCAGATTGACCAATGAAAGCGATAGCTGATTGAATCTGTGGGGAAAAAAAAATTACAAGATGAGTTAAAATTAATTCAGTCTCAGTAAACAAAAGGTAATTGTGAATCTGAATTTTAGTGACCATTGGGCTGCAAAAATATACAATCCTGCTGAGTTCAGAATCCCCTGAATTTCATGATAAATTTGAATTATTTTAGTGCCATTGTAGTGGTTATAGTTTGGTAGTCCACTAATGAGATCAAAATTGGTAATGTGGTCTATCAGTTACCGATCAACCGGTGGGCTTACTAGATGGACAATTGTGATTCAGCCTAGGGATGGGTTACATTATTATTTGGAGTGGACGAAGGAAGCAATGAATCACTGGAAAATAGTAGTGCACTGAGAAGTGTGGTGGAACAGGCAGATCTTGAAGTGTGTCTCCAAAACTCTTGAAGGTAATAGGGTTGGTAGTTAAAGATGACAAATTTGGTCAAGGCACAAAATGCAACAGCCAGAGGTCATGTTTAAACTTTACTCAGCTAGATTTAAAAAAAACACAATGCCGGAGAAACTTAGAAGATCAAACAGTTTACTTTATATAGCAAAGACAAAGATACATAACCATTTTTTTTCCGGCTTGAGCACTTCATCAAGGTGTGAGCAAAATGTTGGCAAATGCCTAAACGAAATGGTGTGGGGTGAGAGGGGGAGGGGAGGTGCACAATCCCTAAGGCAGGAGGTAATACGTGTATTAGGGAAGAAGGGAATATCAGCAAACAAAGGAAGGGGGAAGCCTCTGTAAGGGTTAAAATGCAAGTTACAAACAAATTCTGAAAGCAGCCAGTAGATATTTAAAATTTTATTTTTTTAAAATGTAAATATGCATCGCTGTAACAGGCCAATTTGGCCCCTATGAATCTGTGCCGCTCAATTTACAGCCCATTAGCCTACACCTTGTTACGTTTTTGAAGGGGGCGAGGAAACCAGAACCCTCAGAGAAATCCCATGCAGACAGTGGAAGAACATAAAAAGATAGCGCAAGATTCAAACCCAGGACCGGTCCCAATCATTGACACTGTAAAAGCGTTGTGCTAACTGCTATGCCAACCATGCTGCCCAAATGTTGATGTTGATATAGTTTATGCTGTCTCCTGGTAACATCTTGCTTCAAGTTTATCTCTCTCTCTGTGTGCTTGAGATAAACAGTCAGTTTTGATTTCCTTTGTTCTATGAAATGGAAGGAAGTAGTTTTGTTCCAACAACTTTTATTGATCATTTAATCATTTGTTTAATCACTGTTTTAATAGCATATAACAAATTTTTTAATGGCTTGTGATAATGTAGTATCTGATATAATGTTTTTATGAACAGTGGAACACTCAACTCAAATTTAGAATGGACTTATTTGAATGAGTCGTAGACAACAACATTCTAATTCCTGCAAGTGACTATAAAGGAAAATAGTCGCAACAATTAGTCAATAAAAGATGGAATTTAAGACAATAAAAAATTGGAAATTAGATTTGGAATTTAGACTGATTTGATTAGGTTCTGTTTAAAGGATTTTGAAGAAAGAGGTACAAACATCAAAGCATTACCAAGGCCATGAAGAAGAAGTAAGCCTTACTAAAGGATTCCTCTGTGTGTTTATTGCAAGTTAGAGCACAGTCTGAAGAAACTGGTGCTTACCCTTTGAGGATTGTTTTGGTTTTGGAGCTATTGTTGTGAATGTTTGATGTGTGAGTGTGACGATCGGTTGTATGAATAACATGGCAGTCGTCAAAGGGAAGGCTACCCCTAAGGAGCTATGTGTTGAGAAGATGAATAAAATGGAACTTAAAGAAGAATTTCAAAGGCAGTAATTGGATACAAGTGGAAACAAAGCGACTCTTCAAACAAGATTGAATGAAGAAATAGAAAAGCAGAAGGTTTCTGCTGCTGGGGAAAGCAGCCTTTGGAAGTGTTTGAAAGTGTGCCACAAGATGGTGATGTGGAGGATGGGCAATCCAAAATGGAGACAAAGTCAGATATTCAGGCAACATCTGACATGCAAGATGAAATAGGACAAAAGGATAGTGTGTCAAATGCTGGAAGCAGGTTTAGTAATCTCCAGTGTTTCAAATATTGCATTTATATGTGTAAAGGTTCAGGCTGAAGTGGCAGATCTTGAAGTAGAAAAATAAATGCTTCAAGTTAGACTAGACTTAGAAAAGGGGAGGAGCAGATAGGAAAAACACAGGTGCAGCTACAGAGAGAAGAGGTGCTGAAATGGGAGGAGCTATGAAGAGAAGAAAAGCAGCTGCGAATGGAAAAGGAGCTGCAGGAGGAGCAGCTAATAAGGGAGGTGTGATGCGCTGTTAGCCACACAAGGTAAAGACTGTACAACAGGCTAATCCACAAAGAGCCAGGCTGGCTGTAGTTGCAGTAACTCTGAGTGAGCTTCAGGAGGCCGGCGCAGGCTTATATCCCGGAGGGTGATTGGCACCCGACTGGGTGGGGCTTGATCCCTTCAGGATGACTGATTGACAGCCAGACAGGTGTTGTCCTGTCCCCTTACCTTCCTGCAGTAGGCCGGTGGTGTACCACCATAGGAGGAAGGACAGCTAAAAAGGCAAAAGGAGCTACTGGAACTGGATAAAAGAATTGTTGTTAATCAGGCCAAGTCGAAGCCACTAGAAGGCTTAGAGGCATGTGGTGCTCGAAGTAAATTATCTAAAGCATCTAATGCTTTGGAGTCACATTTTGAGGAAGGACAACAGAGAAAGAAAATGTTTGCTACCAAGCCTGAGCCAATGCTACAGTCACAAGATGTGTTTGGTCCTGAAGTTGACAGGCTAAGGCATGATGGTGCCAAATCTAAAACTGCATTAATAATCCTATCAGACAGAAATGTGAGCCTAATGCTGCCTTCTGAAGCAGAATGTCATCTCTGCTCCTGGCAGGTCATCAAAATCCGGGTGAATAAAGTAACTATCTCGCAGGCTTGAGAAGGGAAGATGGATTGGCTGCATCATTAATTCAATTACAGACATTCTTTTCTCTTCCCAAGAGAAAAATTCCAGTTTTTGATGGTGACCCACTTCAACTCCAAACGTTTATGAAAAACTTTGAATCCAGTATTGAAATTAAGTGTCAAAGCATGGAAGGTTGTTTATATTCTTTTCAGCAGTTCCAGAGAGGACAACCACAAAATCTTGTAAAGAGTTGCCAGCATATTGGTCCCAAACGAAGGATTCAAACAGGCTATGTTTTTACTTAAGAAGCATTTTGGCAATGAGCATAAAATTTGATCCAAGGTACCCCACATTTTAATCATACAGATTATATTGTATTAACATTATATTATTTTATTATTAAAAAAAAGGAAACTCTAAACCCTCTACAAAGGAAGAAGCAGTTTGGCCAAAAAAAAATTGAAAGCAGAATTCTCACTCTGATAAGAATTACCTCTATTATTCAACATTTCTACCTTCATAACAAATAAAAGATTATAAAAGTAATTCAAAAAGAGTCCACACAGTGTTTTAACATTTAAATTCAAATCTTAAATTGACCATCTAATCTTCTCTAAGTTTAAACATGACATGACATCACATAGCCATTGAGCATAATTATGCAGGTAATGACCCTCCATCTGAGCAATACCACCTGCCTGGCCATAAGAGAAATAAAAGCATATACATGTAGCTCAGATGTTGTTAACATTATGTCACTCTCTCCAACAATACCAAATAAAGCAGTTAAGGGATGTAGTTTAAAATTAACTTTAAAAGTGCAGAGAAAGTTTAATATACTTTGATCCAATATTTCTTAAGACTCTGACATGTCCGGAACATCTGAATTGATGAAGCATCTCCACTGTTGCATTTATCATGAGGACATACATCCATATAAAAATGTGATAGTTTGACTTTGGATATGTGAGCCCTATGGACTACTTTAAATTGTAGGAGAGAGTGGGAGGCACATAAAGAAGAGGTTTTAACCAAATTGAAAATTGCATTCCAAGTTTCTTCAGGAATTAAAAACAGTAGGTGTGGTGATACACCACTAGACTACAGTAGGGGAAATACTGTGTACCTGCAGGAAGAGCACTGGAGGACAAGGCAACACTTGGTCGGCTGCCAATCACCCTCTGGGATATAAGCTACATCCGGCTCCTCGAGGTCAGTGTCAGAGCCAGCACAGCTACTCTCACAGCCAGCTCTGTGGAAGTTTGTGTGGAATAAAGCCTGAAGAACAGACATTACATTTGTGTCTTCTTTTCTGCTCGATAGTGCATCACAGTAGGTCCTGTTCCCAAGATTTTCTCATTCTGAACAACATATCATAAATGTTAGATATTGAACCATGATAGAAAGATTGTAAAGTTAAAAATTATATCAATTAAATTCTTTTCAGTCCTCTTAGGAAATATATGTAGTTGAGATCGTAAAAAAAATCTCAACTCTTACAAGGTCCTAATTTGACCAATACATCAATAGGTGTCTTAATTAGATTCCATGGAGAACCTGTCATCATTACTGCAAACATTGCAGCAATGTTCCATCAGGTGAAAACACCGAATGAAGACTGTTACTTGTTACATTTCCTTTGGTGGCCTGACAGAGACCACAATCAGAATGTGGTAGAATATAAAATGACAGTGCATCTATTTGGAGAAATTTCATCACCAAGTTGTGCAAATTTTCTCCTTAGGCAGTGTGCTGAGGACAATATGGAAAATTTAGCTCTCAAACGCCAGGAATAACTTCTATGTGGATGACTATCTTACTTCTGCAACTACAGTAAAGGAAGCACTAGCTCTTTTGAATGAGTTAAGAACAATCTGTTTCAAAGAAGGTATTTTACTTACCAAAGTGTCAAGTTACAGTCGTTAGGTATTGGCTGCCATACCTAAAAAAGTAAGGGCAAGAGAAATGAAGAATTTGGACTTAGACCATGACAACCTTCCTGTTGTTACATTGTCATGTTTTTAAGTTCAATTTGAATGATTGGCCTCTCACAAGAAGGGGCATTCTATCAACAGTCAGTTTGATATATGATCCTCTAGGTCGGAATGTTGGCATAGTTGTCCTGACTGCCAACACGATCCTGAAAAATCTGTGTAGGAAGAAGATTGGTTGGGATGATGAGATATCAGAACCCATTTTACAAAACTGGACATGTTGGATACAGGATCCTCCTAAGCTGGAAGGCTTCAAGGTTGACAGATGCTTCAAACCCACACATTTTGGAACTGTAATGTGGTGCACACAATAATCACATCAACATGATGGAGTGATTAAATAGCTTTAATTACCAAAAAACTTGAGCATTACTGATACACTACTTATTCAATCCCACCCCATTTAACACTGAACGTATTAGTAACCACACATACACAAGACACTAAAAACATACACAATAAAAGGAAGAAACATATGGGAGGATTTGGTGTGTTTGTCATGCCACAGCGGCCAGACCATAGGCTGTTTCAATTTCTTGACTTTGCCTGGTAGGGGTGAGTTGGACCCCCCTTGCCCCCCTCCCAAGCAATGGCGTGAAAAGTATATTTTTCAACTTCTGAAAACTTTTTACGTGTGCTGTTAACAAATACATGACACAATTCATTGCTGTGAAAACAATGTTTAATGTTCAAAAAAAGTATTGAATTTAATATTTGCAGATTCATTTTAGCATTTATTTTATCCTTGATAGTGGAAATGTAAATGTGAATTTACTGAACTACGTTATTTTTCCCTGTATCAATCCTTGATAATGTTTACATGTGCTGACAATACGTAGAGAACACAGTTGATAGCTTGTGAAACAATGTTTAACCTTTTCCCCAAAAAGCATTTATTTAATGTTTGTAGTTTAATTTTAGCATTTATATTATGTCCATTTGTCACCACTCTAGCTAACAAATTATTATATAAGGCATTTATCCAACCAATAAAGAGTGGACCAAACCTAAAGTGTTCCAAAACCTTAAACAAATAATGCCACTCAACCCAGTCAAAAGCCTTTTCAGCATCCAAGACCACTATGAAAGGTTGGTTATGTTCGTTTTTAGATGTATTAATAAATGTAATTAATTTAACAATGTTATCCATTGAGTAATGATTTTTAAGAAAACTTGCCTGATCTACATGAATCAATTATAGCAAATATTTCACAATTCTATTTGCCAACACTTTAGCAACAATTTTTAAATTTACATTTAACAGAGAAATCGGTCTATATGATGCTACTTTCAAAGGATCTCTATCTTTTTTGGAATAACTGTAATCAAGGCTCGAGAAAAAGACTCTAGAAGAGAAGATGTTAATACTTGTTAAAATATTGGAAGTAATAAATCTTAAAATTCCTTATAAAACTCCAAAGTAAATCCAGGTGTTTTTTTCCATTAGGCATGGTTTGTAATACCTCTTTAATTTCCCAATCAGTATCTAGATCACTCAAAAACAGAAGGTCTAACTCAGCCAAAAATGATTCTACTCGATCAGTATCTTATTCAATCCCTGAAGTATATAAATCATGATAAAAAGAACAAAATTCATCATTAATCTCCTGAGATTTAACCCTTGAACCTTTCCTTGCTGAATTTATCATCCTAGAAACTTGTTCTGTCTTCAATTGCCAAGCTAATACTTTATGAGCTCCTTCTCCCAACACATAATAGCATTGTTTAGATATTTGAATCAACTTTTCATACTGGTATGTCTGTAAAGTATGATAGCACATTTTCAAATTAGATAACCATATCTTCTTTTCTTCCATTACATATCTCTGCAGATCTTTCTCCAAAACCTTGATCTATTACTCAAATTTATGACTATCTGCCAAATATTTCTTCTTAAATTTAGTAGTATAACTAATAATTTATCCCCTTAAATATGCTTTCAATGCATCCCATAATGTAAACTTACTCTGCACTGAGTTCTCATTCAACTGCATAAAAAACATAATTGGATCCGTTATAAAAGAGACAAACTCGGGTCACTTTAACAATGCTAGATTGAACCTCCACCTATAGCTAGATTGTACCATATCAGAACTAGTGCAAGACATTAATAAAAGTGAATGATCATAAAACGTTTGACTTTTATATTCAACATTAATTATTCTCCCCTGTAATTGAGCTGATATTTTTAAAAAAATCAATTCTAGAAAAAGATTCATGTCTTGGCAATAAAATAGGAAATCTTTCTCTGTCGGATTTAGTCTTCTCCAAATTTCTACCAAATTCAAATATTTCATAACCTCTACCAAACATTCCACCATCTTAGTTTTTTTTAAAGATTTTGGAGATTTGTCCAACAAAGGATCCAAACAACAATTAAATTCTCCTCCCAATAAAATATCATCATTCGCTTGATTCAAACTCATAAAAATCTCAGTAATAAACTGTTCATCATCCATATTAGGAGTGTAAACATTTAAAAATATCCAAGCTTCAGAGAAAATTTTACAATTAACCATCAGTACCTTACACTTCTTCTCTGAAATTGATTCCAATATAAAAGGCAATGTTTTATGAATTAAAATTGCAACTCCACAGGCCTTAGAATTAAAAGAAGATGTAATAACCTTTCCAACCCTATCCCTTTTTAGTTTTAAATCTTATTTTTCAGTCAAATGGGTTTCTTGTAAAAAAAACTATATCCACTTTCATTTTCTTAATTTAAGCCAAAACATTCTTTCTTTTTATTGGATTATTCAAACCTTTAACATTAAAGTAGCAAAATTCAAACTAGACATATTAATAACTACAATCCACGCACGTCGCACAAAATACAGTATTAGAATAAAGGCTCCTGAAAAAAAAAATCAAAAAAAATAAAACTCCTTTATGTAAAAAAAACTTTTAAAAAATCTAAAGCAAAAATACCCCCCCCCAAAAAAAAACTGCTAAAGCATTACCTCTCTCTATTAACCGGGTGTGGTCAATACCACCAGTGTCTGACGACTTCAGAAACAGCCAGGTCATCCTTCTCCCCCTGACCAGACTTCACAGTAACTAAATATATAGGTGATTCAGGTGAAATTTGAGGACCCTCCTGCAAATCCATCATTTGTCCAGTTTCCAGCTTTTTGTTCCTCTTTCCATTCCCAGTCTCACCAAAGGTGTTGTTAAAAAATCTTGAGTCAGCTTATAATCTGGCAAAGAATTAGCAAAAGTTAATGCATCTTGCACCTTTTGAAAGAATTGTGACTGATATTGCCCATAAAATACCTTCAACATTGCAGGATATTGAAAGGCGAATTTGTACCCTTCTTCCACCACACTGCCTTAGCTGGGTTAAATTCCTTACATCTCTGAATAACCTCTTTGCTTAAATCTGCATTAAAAAAAACCCTATTACCCTGAATCATTATAGGGCTCTGAGTCATATGGGCCTGTTGAATTGCCAAATGTAAAATAATTTCCTGATCTTGATATCTAAGACATCTAATCAATACTGCTCTCAGAGATTGACCTGGAAAAGGTTTCTTTCTTCAGTCCCCAACATATCTGAATCCAATCCTTAAAAAAATTTGTAGGATTCACTCCTTCAATACCCTCCGGGAGACCCAGTATTTTATTATTATTTTGATTACTCTGGTTCTCCAATGAATCAATTTTCTGCAAAAAGTCTCTCTTCTCAACTTGCCATCCAATAAACGGCTCTTCAATTTGATAAACTCTGTCTTCAACATTCTTAATTCTCTCTTGGACTATATCAACAGCAGCTAGACACTTGTTAACATCCATTTTCATCAAAGTAATTTCTCCTGACATATCAGATATTTTTACGTTAATGTCAGCAAACAGTTCATCAATACTATGAGAACTGTTTGACATATATTTCATCATATTATCATTTTGTTTTGTCAGTTCTTCAAATATTGTCACTATATCAGGTCCTGGTGATGGACTCATTAAAACTGGTGAAGGATCCAAAAAAAAAGTATTAAGTCTGATATCTTAGTATTAATTACTTTTCTTTTTTGTTAGTATTTTAATCGGTTATGTTTTTGTTTTTTTTTTGTAAGTGGGTTTTTTTTTCACATATATTATTAACTTTATTAATTCTTCACTCTATTTTGGGGGGGGAAGGGGGGGTTGGACTAATTTGAGTTGGGTTATTAATGTGTAATAATTATTGGGGAGGGTATAGTTTATTTAGATTACTGATACTGTATTGTAATTTTATTATTTTATTCTTAATTTTTTTTAATGTAATCCTATATGTTATTCATGTTATAAAATCTTAAATAAAGTTTAAAAAAAAACTGGTGAAGGACCTAACATAAGGAGAAGGTGTCTTAATGTTCTGAGCCTACCTTCAATCGCATTGGCAGCAGCTATTAATAATTCTTGATCTTCTTCATCCAAAAATTCAATTGTTCTTCTTCTTCCTCTTCAGGCACGAAGACCTCCTCCCTGGCCACCTGGCTGCGGGTCTGGATCCCCCTCCATGCCGGGCCCCCCTGCTGTCCAGATCTGGTAGAGGATCTCGCACATGCGTGTAATTGCATGCATGCCCATCGTGCTGACTGCGCAATAGCAGGCCTCCATTGACGATGCATCATTGCGGGCCAGCTCACCCAAAGGTGTGCTGACGCACTCAAACTCATGTCCCAAGGCTCCTCCGCACTCCTCAATGCCTCAAGCTGCGCACATCGCGGCATCCCCATGGACGTCCTGGACTGGCACAAGTGAAGTTGCACCGGCGCCATCTTCCACCACTCCTTGCACAGAGGACACTGATGCCTCCCCCATCCTAGCCGGAGATGTATGTTGTGTCTTCAGCTCCATTGAAAATTGATCCTGAAGCTTCTTCTGTCCGGTAGACCCAACTTATTCCATTTTTTCCAAGACTTTAAAGTACAGTTTTCGGATTGTAGTGTTTCACCTTTCTTCACTTATTTCATCTTCAGAAACTAAGAATCTTTCCCCAATTATTCACAATCTTCTTCAGTCCAATAAATTCGGGTTTTATACAGTCCAGTTAGGGAGAGGTGATTTCACATGTCTTCGTCCTATGCCATTTTGCCACACCCCCACTTTCTCAACATTATCAAAGAGTATTCATGTTTTCTGTTCACCATCTCCTGCACAGACATGACCACCACCACGATCATCAGGACCTTGTATTCTATTTTCGCCCTGTTCAGGTATCCGAGCTATATTCATAGTGACCAGGGCTCATCATTTGTGAGCAAAGAGCTACATCAGTACCAGCTTCTAAGGGGCAGTGCCTCAAGCAGGACAAATAACTACCATCCCTGGGGGAATGGACAAGATGAAAAAGAGAACACGACTGTATGGAAGGCTGTGAATTGGCTCTCCTGTCCAAAAGCCTTCCAGACTCACACTGGCAAAAAGTCCTACCACAGTGTTCCTCTCTATGTTTGCTTCTCTGCATGGTGACCAACACAATTTCTCACGAGCTTATGTTTACATTCCAGAGGAAATCCATGTCTTGGACAATTCTCCTGCCTTGGCTGATGGCACCATGGCCAGTCCTGCTGAGAAAACACCCTGATCGAGAGGGTGCACCTGTTGCACACCAACCCAATGTATGCCTACATAGCAGACCCTGACAGCAGAGAGGACACCGTCTCGATCAGAGACCTAACACCCGCCAAAACTGAGATTCCGATGCCTCAAGTGTGCCAGGAACTACCGAGTACCCAACTCAGGTTCCTGGAGGACACAGCTCGGGAAGTGGTCCAATCCACCCCATGACCTGAGCCGGAGCCCACTGACCCTATACCACCCAGGGAGTCCAGGAGGTTCAGGAAGCCCAAAATCCTCCAGTACTGCTGCACTTGAACAGAATGACTAGACCTGCTGACAGACTTATCTTGTAAATATTTGTAAAGTATAAAGTTTTTTTTTATATGAATGATCTCTGTTTTTCACCCACAGGCTCTATTCTGAAGGAAGGGGTGAATGCAGTGAACTGGAATTCAGTGTCTGTGTATTGTTCAGATGGCCAGTTCCTCCCCTGGCTCCACCCTCACCTACTCCCAATATCAATCCTGGTTTTCTCACCTTAACTCAGATTCACCTGAGGACTATTGAGTATACTGGCCATTGATTGTAAGCTATTAAAAATGTGTTTGTACTTCTCACTTGTGTCTGAGTGCATTCAGATGCATTATGTGCAGTTAACAATCCTGCTGACCTGGCTTTCCGAAGTTTGAATGCCAAGTCTTTTTGAAAAATGAAATGGGGGCAGCAGGGCCTCAATTTCTTCTACAGCCTCAAAAAGCATGGCCTCAAAATCCTGATAAATTAAAATATATTTTACTGGAAGATCCTGAAATCAAAAGTAAGACTGCAAATGCTGTTCAGATAATATCAGTTACTACTTAATACATTACTTCTCATCCTGACATTGTTTGAAAAGAGCAACAGCATGGATGCTCAGATTTAAAAGAGTATTTCTGAATCGTAGCAAACAGAACAAACAAACAAGCGATGTTCCTGTTCAATTTCAATCGGATAACATCCATCAAGGAGATCTACCACAAAAAAAAATGGTGATCCTGATACTCAAGAAAAGGTAAAGAAATGATTGATGTGAGATGGTAATAATCTGCTTTTGTAAAAATTAGAAGCTTGGTGATGAAATTTCAAATCTGAAAAAAGGAAATTAATGGCATAGGCCATTCAGGGCTTTGAAATTCCTGGTTGATAGGAAAGATTGTTGATATCATCCAGGACAAAAGAGAACATGTATATCAAGTTTAGATTATGACTAAAACTGTCTTTCTGAACAACCGTTACCAAAATCTGTCTTTTACTAGAAGCAGAAAGTTTTGATGATTGACTTTCACTTTCTCTTGAAATTTAACCTATAATACTATGCTGAACTATGTTTGATTTTTTATTTATTATAGTAATTATTATTATTATTTTGCCATAATAATTTGGGGCCAGTATAGAAGGGGTTAAAAAGCAAGTTGCAAACAAATTCTGCAAGCTGCCAATAGATGTTGACATTTTTCATGCTGTTTCGTAATAACATCTTGCTTCAAAGTTATAGCGATCTCTCTCTCTTTCTCTCTCTCTCTCTCTCTCTCTCTCTCTCTCTCTCTCTCTCTCTCTATCTATCTATCTCTTTCTCTCTTTCTCTCTCTCTCTCTCTGCGTATATGAGATAAACTATCACTTTTGATTTTCTTTGTTCTACGAAATGGAAGGAATTAGCTTTGTTCTGATCATTTTTATTGACCGTTCAATTATTTAATTGTTTAATCACAGCTTTAGTACAATAGAAGCATGTTTTTTTAAAGACTTGTAATAATGTAGTAACTTATATAATGTTTAATAAACTGTGGGAAATTCAATTCAACTTTAGTACAGATTTCTTTGAATGAGTCATAGACAATGTCAACATTCTAATTTCTGCAAGTGACTATAAAGGAAAATAGTTACAACAGGCTCTGTGAATGGAGAGGGAAGGGGTGGGGAGATGGAGGAATGAGGGCAGAAGAATGGAGAAAAGATGGAGTATGGAGATTACGCTAGCAGGAACAAGGGAAGTTTATATCAATGCCATCTGGTTGGAGAGTGCCCATACAGAAAATAAGCTGTTGGTCCTCCAATTTATGGGTGATCTTTGTTTGACAGACATGTTAGTATGGGAGTGGAGTGCAGAATTGAAATGGATGGCCACTGGGAAACCCCTGTCATTAGGCCTTTTCACACTACTGTGAACAGGTGGATAAACCAAGAAATTTCATCAGTTACCTACCTAGGAATCCCGTAGTATGAGAAGGTCAGACCAGGCAGGGCCAGTCAAAATCGACCATAATCCAAGACCTAGGTCAGGGGTAGCCTCCAAGCCTGGCCAAAGTTACCTGTCAATCCCTTTCCAGTAATCCAAGACCTAGGTCAGGGGTAGCCTCCAAGCCTGGCCAAAGTTACCTGCCAATCCCTTTCCAGCCATGTGAATCAACAAATGGCTTACCAGGAAGCTTTGTGACATCAGCGCCTGCATGCAGGCAATCAAAATAAAGAATTATACCACAGATATTCATGCAACATTCCAACAATGTCTGATATAGTGAAAACAAATTCAAATGGCCTTTTCACTCATGGGAAGAAAGTTCCCTCATCATCAACTCCCTTTTGTTTTGTTAAAGTTTGAACTTGAAGTAAGTAAGACAGCAGATGAGAATTTGAGAGACACTAACCAACATGTCACCAAGCGATCACAACACACGAATATGGCAAGAGATGGGGTATGGATGGAGATGACATATTTGCTATCCTACCATGCTCTAGGTGCAAGTGACTGTCCAAACTAGATATGGGGAACCAAAATAGCACTGCCTCTCCCACTCTACTCATCCCTGTCTATCTATCATCTTGTCCGTCTCTGGATTTCAATCCTAACAACAGCGTGTCTATAAATATACTTAATCGTTAGAGGTATCATACATGAATGTCCTCAACTCAGCTCACCCCATCTCCCTTGCAAAAGCAGTCTCTGTATCACCTTTTAACCTGTAGATATACAATTTACAGTTATGAATACTGCGTGTACTTATGGCGATGTCATTCTGCTTCTGTGCTTACTTTTATGTTCTTGTGCCTGAGGTCATTATTTTTATATATGTGCCACACAATCATTATTTTAGCGATAAAATAGAACAGCATTAATCATAGTATCTCTTACATTTACAACAATTAACTCCATATAAAACACATCACAGCAGAGGCTTGTGAGCTGGCTGTTACAATAGTTAAACCCAGAGTTCAGCTCAGGGTGTAAAATGCCTCCTGTGTTTCTCTTGAGAAACTTGGGCATTGACACCAATCTTCTCTTTTATGGAATGTCTCACATCACTACAACTTGAGCAGAGCCTTCCTGGAGCATCACAGAGATTTCAACATGATCTTCACATGTCATACAGACGCACTCCAATAAAGTGAATAAGAGAGGAGGAGAGACAGCACTCTGCAAGGGATCGTGGAACTGAACATTAAGACAGAAAGTATCTCACTTGAAATCAATGCAAACAACAGTTCGGAATGAACAGTGGTCATGCAGACAGGTTGGGAGGGGGTAGAAATGAGTGCAACCCCAAGGTAAAAGACAAACAGGGTGGAGATATAGCGATGGCAAAACAAGCTGGTAGAAAACATGCTGATGGCTATTAAATTGAGAATGAAACAAGTGGGTTAAAGTATATGCTTTGCTTGCAAATGCCATTTCTATCTTTTCTTCCTCCAGTCAATGTATAACGCATAACCCATGATGTCATCGCTGGGGAGGGACCCTTAAAGTGCCCAGTTGCAAATTTTCCAGGTAAGGTTGTGGTGTGAAAACATTCTCGGGTCTTTCATATTGCAACATTACCTGGAAGATTTTCACCCAGGTCCCAGGAGGGTCGCCTAGATTCAACGATGTGAAAAGGCCTATTGTTGTGAATGTAGTATATATGCTACATACTACATACATACTACATACATACTACTATATACATACATACATATTATATACATACTACATACCTCATATAACTGATTTTCTGGGGTGTTGTGCGGGGTGAACAATTAGGATAAAAGACTGTTGAAGCAAGGACTGTTTCTTTGGAAAAGGAAAGGATGGGGAGGTTTAATGGAGATATAAAAGATTTCAGAGGCCTTGTCAAGAACTACAATCAATCTTCTGGGGGTGGTCCCGCTGATCCAGCCCAACCCACTGATTTCTCCCAGCAGATTGCTTATGGCTCCTAATTCCAGCATCTGCAGTCTCTCATGTGTTCACTTACCAGAGAGGACAGTAATCATGGTCAGAGCTTTAATTTAAATTAGGAAAAAAATGTTCCGTTTAATTCCGTCTGGAAATTACTGCCTTTTAAGGGGTAATACCAATTCTCCCCTGCAGCCGCTGCAACCGTGTCTGCCTGTCCCGCATCGGACTTGTCAGCCACAAACGAGCCTGCAGCTGACGTGGACTTTTACCCCCTCCATAAATCTTCGTCCGCGAAGCCAAGCCAAAGAAGAAGAGAGACAGAAACCTACAACACATTCTGAAAGTATATTGGTGAATATTTGACAGCAATGGCCACAGGGCTCTAGACTGAGGACAAATAAGAGGGGAAAGATTTAAGAAGGATCTGAAGGGCAAATTTTTCACATAGAGAATGGTGGGCAAAAGGAGCAAACTATCTAAGTAGGCAGTGGACTGCTGGAAACCGGCATGAAACTGGCTGAAGAGGGATGAGGGATTGGAAAACAGGATACGAGAGTGCATCGAGGGTGATGAAGGCTTCATGATCATGTCGGCTATTTGGATCTGGAGCTCAGGATGCTGATGGTTTGGATAGAAAACTGGCTACAGAGGTTTCAAGAGTGCTGGAGACAAATCCATGGACACTCAGTAACTCTGGGAGGACTCTCTTCTGCATCTCTTTCTCTGACTGTAAGGGCAACCAGACTAAAGCCAATCTTGTGTAATAATGCACTTATTTTATAACATGACAATAAAAGAATGTTGAACTATATTAAAGCCATATTCATGCTGTCATTTCTTACTGCTTTTGTGTAATCCTAGTGAGTGAGAATGTAATAATCATCCAGGATAATATAATGACTATTGTATCAAATTACAAGAAATTATTATTGGTTTAACCGAGATTAAATTGTAAAAAGATATTTGCTCTAATGTTACCTTCGAAAGATAATTTGAGATTCAACAGTACATTCAAAAATGAAAATGTAATACCACATTGACAAAAGGTCATTTCCTGATGACCTCTGGCTAAAAAATAGTAATGTTTCACCTTATCTTATCTTCTGAAGACATGCATCATTTTATTTAAAAAGATTATACAAACAAGCATCAAGAAAGAAGAATTAGTTAGCATGCAGTTCAGTTCAGCACAGCACCACAGAGAGGCAAACAATGCACAAGAGGTTGATTTAAAAAAAACAACGAAAGGCTTTTCATAACAGTCTGGATATGTGGAACCCATTAGAAGGAAATCATATTTGGTTGCTTTATCAAAATAAAATGGGCTAGGAACTGCATTAGTGCAAAACTACAGAATATAGGCAATCTCAACTCTTATTTCAGTAGACAGAAATGTTTGAATTTGGGTATTATTTGCAGATGGTTGCAATTTCTCTTCTAGCTGAACCAGTCTGGGAGAGTGAAGCTAGTCAAGCCTCACAAAACAGCACAGCCCAGCATAGAAATCTTTTTAAAAAATCATGAAAAATAAAACCACAACAATAATATATAAACACTATAAATAAAAAAATATATGATTTCTTAAACTTCTGAAATAGTATTTAGTATAAAAAATACTATTTTATGATTTGTATGGCCTCTTTATGCTGTACTTTACACAGTTTTAACTTAACTGTACTTAACAGATTCAAAGGGAAGTACATTTAACACCTATTCACCTGTACTTTTAGAAACACACCACTATAGGACATTACAGCACAGAAAACCGGTCTTTCAGCCCTACTAGTCTGTGCATAACTATAATCCTGCTGATTCCTGCCGACCTGCACTCAGTCCATAGGCCTCTGTACCCCTGCAATCCATGTACCTTTCCAAATTTTTTTATAAATGTAAAATTTGAGCCCGCGTTCACCACTTCAGCTGGCAGCACGATCAACACTCCCACTACTCGCAATGTGAAGAAGTTCCCCTGGGTGGCACAGTTGGTATAGTGGTTAGCACAACATCTTTACAGCGCCAGTGATCGGGACTGTGGATCGAATCCCGTACAATCTGTAAGGAGTTTGTACATTCTTTCTATGTCTGGGTGGGTTTTCCCTGGGGACTCTGGTTTCTTTCCACTGTTTGAACATACCAGGGGCATAGATAATTGGGTTTAAATTGGGCAGCGTGGACTCGTTGGCTGAAAAGGCCTATTATCGTGCTTCATGTCTAAATCAAAAATTAAATTAATAAATGTGTCCCTTTTCATCCTTAACCCATTTTCTCTAATTTGTATCTCATCTATCCTCAGTGGGGGAAAAAAAGCCTATTTGCACTCATTCTCTCTATACCCTTCATTATTTTGTATATCTCCATCAAATTTTCCCTCATTCTTCTACACTCAGTGAATAAAATGCTAATCTGTTTAACATTTCCCTGTAACTCAGTTCCTGAAGTCCGAGCAATATCCCAGTAAATCTTCTCTGCACTCTTTCCATCTTATTAATATCTTTCTGTTGTTAGGTGACCAAAAACTGAACCCTATACTCCAAATTTGGCCTCAATATAAGCCACTTTCAGGTGTTCCACTGAAGATTATGCACCAGCAGTTGCGGATGAGGGAGTGCAGCTGGCACGTTCAGGTGGCCATGGAGAGGGCACCTTTCTGAACGTGCCAGCTGATGGATAGCTGACTTCCAGCGAACACCGGCTCCTCGGGACTATGGCCTAGTCACGCCCATGCTGCCTTGACATCATTTGCAGCGCGTCAAGGCATCTAACAATCAATATCAAAACCCAATCAAAGTCTCAGAGCTCAGCCAAAAAAAAACAAATCAATGATATATTTTGATTTCGGATCTAGCGCATTTTTTACTTGCAGCTATACAAATGAATTTCACCTTGCATCTCTCAGGTTCCCGATCAATTCTCATTTGAATAATTGGACTGTTCATTGTACTGCTGACCCACAGCAGCGATGTTCAGGAACACATTTAAATACTCTTCTGTTTAAAACAAAACTGTGAAATCCTTTTGAAGTCAACTGGTACTTTCATCCAACGTAAAATTGAGTGGTTCCCTGCCATCCGAGTTTGATAGAAACTGGTTTGCAATTGAAACACGCCTAAAATTTAGGTCTAAAAAGTGGATGGTGAAATGATCACCTGGGGATTAGAGGAGATTGTTAATTCCTCGAGGATTTGATGCGGGAAGCAACACCTTCAGTGGAAAGACTGAGTTCATGAATATCCTCAAATGTAATACGTGACAAAATACAGCTGCGCTTCAATGAGGATCCCTTCAGATCAACTCAAATCTAACATGTTCAGAAGGTTTTCAAGAGAATGTGCACAACAAGAAGGTGATGGGTTGTTTCAAAATAAGCGAATCTCCGCTTGCAATGTAACTTTTGCAATTATCCACCTGTCTATTGAACAGGTCCTCAGTGAGAGGAAAGTCAGTGCAGGATTCCCTAATTATTACTTCATGCTAAGTTCTTTACGGCATTGAAAGGAGAGCATAGCAAATCCAACTAAAAGTGAGTTTGGTGATGAGGATGTGATATTTTATATAACTTTCAGAGTAAACTCTCAAACTGATTTCATGGCTTTTCCTGAGAATGATCAGAAAATGATTTTTAGTATGTTAACACAGCACACAGCCTCTCTCTCTCTCTCTCTCTCTCTCTCTCTCTCTCTCACACACACGCACATACACACACACACACACACACACAAACACACACACACACACATACACACACACACACACACACAAACACACACACACACAAACACACACACACACACACACACAAACACACACACACACACACACACACACACACACACACACACACACACACACACACACACACACACACACACACACACACACACACACACATCAATAGTTAAATAAGGCTGAATGAAGAAAATCTGCGTTCTAATGGCCTTACTACAAACAACTGAAGGAAAGAACATAAAGGATTTGGGTTTCATATAAATATTGATAACGAAATAGACAGGAACAGAACTACTGAATCATCCTAACAAGAGGCTGACTTTTCAATCAGGTACCCTCAACCCGGATATTGTTCATTCAGCAGTCCCTGAAATAGGGATCTAAGACAACATCCCACAGCGAGAGCAGTCCACCGTCTAAGGTGCTGCCTTTGAGTTGAAACGATAAACGTCCTCAGCGACTTGGCAATATTTATCTATCGTACAACATCAGTAAAATAACTAATTGCTCACGACCCAATTGTCATTAAATAGAAACTTCCTGTGCGCATCTTGGTTGTCACCATTCCTACATTGGTTTTAGTAAACACAGTTCAAGTGTCTTTAATTAACAACACAATGCTTTGGAGTATCTCAATCTTCCATGAATGTTTTAAAGTGATATTGGATCTGCAGACTTTCTTGTTTAACTTACCATGTGCTGTGCTAAAAAAAATTAGGAAACCCAGAGTCGATGGCTGATGACGTCACCATGACATCATCAGTCCGCCCCCTGGCAGCCCCTGTCGCTTTCAGCTGCAACGGGGGATATGCCGAGCAGGATATTACACCTACTGGAGAAGGGTTAGGTAAATAGACCTCCTGGCCGAGTACTCCACTTTCAGATGGCCACCCGACAGCCGCACAGAAGTACAATGTGCAGCTTTACAGTCGGCTACTGTGGCCACCTGAAAGTGCCTACTGTCTTACACAACATTACCATACATCCCAATTCTTATACTCGATACTTTGATTTATGAACACCAAAATGACAAAAGCTCTCTTTGCAACCCTATATATCTGTGACACCACTTGCAGGTAATTATGTATCTCTATTCCCGGATCCCTCTGTTCGACCACACCCCTCAATGCCCTAACATTTACCATGTATTTCCTACCAAAATACCTCACACTTGTCTTTTTTTAATATTTTAAAATATGAACCATATCAATCAAAATACACACAAACATTTCCCTCTTGAATATAAACAGTGGTATTTTCTCCCCTATATTCTTCCTACCTTCCCTCCCTCCTTCCCACCCACTCCAAACCCATTAAACATTCAACATATACAATACAATAAAACCATTAAACAATGTCATCACACAATGAAAATAACAAGAAAATTGTGTCATCTACTTTTACACACTGGGTCAGTTCATTTTGTCTTTTTCTCATTCTATCATTTTAGGGGCTGGAGGTCTGCGGTAGGCCCTTTCCGTTGTGTTCCCAAATTTGTTCAAATAGTGTGACTTTATTTTTTAAATTATATGTTATTTTTCCAATGGAATGCATTTATTCATTTCCATGTGCCATTGCTGTACTCTCAGACTCTTCTGATTTGCAAGTTGACATTATATTTTTTTTGCTACAGGTAAGGCTATCATAATAAATCTTTTTTTGCACTTCATCCAGTTTGAGGCCTAATTCTTTACTTCTTATATTACTTAGAAGAAAGATCTCTGGATATTTTTGGTATGTTGCTTTTTGTGATTTTATTTAATACCTGATTTAGATCTTCCCAAAACTTTTCCACTTTCTCACATGCCCAAATTGCATGTACTATTGTTTCCGTTTCCTTCTTACAGCGAAAACATCTATCTGATACTGTTGGGTCCCATTTATTTAACTTTTGGGGCGTGTGTAACCAATTATATTGTATCATGCATAACCTCGTGTTTATTATATTTTTCATAGTTCCAGAGCATAATTTTTCCCATATTTCATTTTTTTATCTTTATTTTTAAATCTTTTTCCCACTTTTGTTTAGTTTTATAGATTATTTCATAATTTTCCTTCTCTTGCAGCTTGATGTACATTTTGTTATAAATCTTTTTATTAACATTGTGTCTGTAATCATATATTCAAAGCTGGTTCCTTCTGGTAATCTCAGTCTGCTTCCCAATTTGTCCTTTAAGTAAGTTTTCAGTTGGTGGTATATAAACATTGTACCATGAGTTATTCCATATTTGTACTTCATTTGTTCACATGTTAATAAATTACTTCCCAAAAAACAATTGTCTATTCTTTTCATTCCTTTTCTCTCCCATTCTCTAAAGGAAAGGTTATCTATTGTGAAAGTGATTGGTTGATTTTGCATCAATAATAGTTTTGGTAGTTGGTCATTTTTTTTTTTTTTTTTTTTCATTTCTACATGAATCTTCTTCCATATGTTGAGTAAATGGTGCAGTACTGGTGAACTTCTATATTGCATCAGTTTTTCATCCCACTTATAAAGTGGTACCTTCTCCCATATTTTATCTAGCTCTATCTTGGTCCAATCTGGTTTTTCCCTTGTTTGATAAAAATCTGATAAATACCTTAATTGTGCTGCTCTATAATAATTTTTAAAGTTTGGTAGCTGCCAACCACCTTCGTTATACCATTCTGCTAATTTATCTAGCACTATCCTCGGTTTCTGCCCTTTCCATAAGAATTTCTTTATTATTCTCTTTAGTTCATTGAAGAATTTTGCTGTTAAGGGAATTGGTAATGATTGAAATAGGTATTGTATCCTAGGGAAGATATTCATTTTAATGCAATTTACCCTCCTTATCAATGTTAGTGGCCATTCTTTTCAATCTTCTAAGTCATCCTGTAATTTCTTCATTAATGGCTGATAATTTAATTTGTATCAGTGGCCTAAATTATTATCTGATCTTCTTCTACTTCTTTCTTTGGCTTGGCTTCGCAGACGAAGATTTATAGAGGGGTATGTCCACATCTGCTGCAGGCTCGTTGGTGACTGACAAGTCCGATGCGGGACAGGCAGGCACGGTTGCAGCGGTTGCAAGGTAAAATTGGTTGGTTGGGGTTGGTGTCGGGTTTTTCCTCCTTTATCTTTTGTCAGTGAGGTGGGCTCTGCGGTCTTCTTCAAAGGAGGTTGCTGCCCGCTGAACTGTGAGGTGCCAAAATGCACGGTTGGAGGTGATATCAGCCCACTGGCAGTGGTCAATGTGGCAGGCACCAAGAGATTTCTTTAAGCAGTCTTTGTACCTCTTCTTTGGTGCACCTCTGTCTCGGTCGCCATATAACACGATCTTGGGAAGGTGATGGTCCTCCATTCTGGAGACGTGACCCACCCAGCGCAGTTGGGTCTTCAGCAGTGTGGATTTGATGCTCACAGACTCTGCCAGCTCGAGTACTTCGATGTAGGTGATGAAGTCATTCCAATGAATGTTGAGGATGGAGTGGAGACAGCGCTGATGGAAGCGTTCTAGCAGCCGTAGGTGATGCCGGTAGAGGACCCATGATTCGGAGCCGAACAGGAGCATGGGTATGACAATGGCTCTGTACACGCTGATCTTTGTGTGTTTCTTCAGGTGATTGTTTTTACAGACTCTTTTGTGTACTCTTCCAAAGGCATTATTTGCCTTGGCGAGTCTGTTGTCTATCTCTTTGTCGATCCTTGCATCAGATGAAATGGTGCAGCCGAGGTAGGTAAACTGGTTGACCGTTTTGAGTTCTGTGTGCCCGATGGAGATTGGGGGGGCTGGTGGCCATGGTGGGGAGCTGGCTGATGGAGGACCTCCGTTTTCTTCAGGCTTATTTCTAGGCCAAACATTTGGCAGTTTCCGCAAAACAGGACGTCATGCGCTGGAGAGCAGGCTCTGAATGGGCAACTAAAACGGCATCATCTGCAAAGAGTAGTTCACGGACAAGTTGCTCTCATGGTCTTGGTGTGAGCTTGCAGGCGCCTCAGAGTGAAGAGACTGCCATCCGTGCGGAACCGGATATAAACAGTATCTTCATTGTTGAGGTCTTTCATGGCTTGTTTCAGCATCATGCTGAGGAAGATAGTAAAGAGGGTTGGTGCGAGGACGCAGCCTTGCTTCATGCCATTGTCAATGGAGAAGGGTTTGGAGAGCTCATTGTTGTATCTGACCCAGCCTTGTTGGTTTTCGTGCAGTTGGATAACCATGTTGAGGAACTTGGGGGGGCATCCAAGGCGCTCTAGTATTTGCCAGAGCCCTTTCCTGCTCACGGTGTCGAAGGCTTTGGTGAGGTCAACAAAGGTGACGTAGAGTCCTTTGTTTTGTTCTCTGCACTTTTCTTGGAGCTGTATGAGGGCAAAGACCATGTCAGTAGTTCCTCTGTTTGCGCGAAAGCCACACTGTGATTCTGGGAGGACATTTTCGGCGACACTAGGTATTAGTCTATTAAGGAGAATTCTAGTGAAGATTTTGCCTGCAATGGAGAGCACCGTGATTCCCCTGTAATTTGAGCAGGCTGATTTCTCACCTTTGTTTTTGTACAGGGTGATGATGATGGCATCACGAAGGTCCTGAGGCAGTTTTCCTTGGCCCCAGAAGAGCATGAGAAACTCATGCAGTTTGGCATGCAGTGTTTTGCCGCCAGCCTTCCAGACCTCTGGGGTGGATTCCATCCATACCTGCTGCTTTGCCACTTTTCAGTTGCTCAGTGCCTTATATGTCTCTTCCCGGGTAAGGACCTCATCCAGCTCTAAAAGAGTCTGATCTAATACCTAGGTATTGGATTGCTTGTGTTTGCCATTTAAATGGTGATTCTTTTTAAAACTTTGTGTAATTCGCATTATTCATTGGCATCACTTCACTTTTATTTGCGTTGATCTTGTAACCCAATATTTCTCCATATTCCTTCAGTTTCTTATGTAGTTTTCAATGATCTCTGTTGGGTTATATATAATTTGTTTGTCCTTTTTCCTTGATGCCAATATAGTTCTTATAGCTTGTTAAGTTTTAAGTTGCCAGGCTAGTATTTTGTGCATATTTTCTCTTAGCTCATAATATTTCTGCTTTATTTTCATTATATTCTTCTCCATCTTATACTTTTGTAATGTTTCAGATTTTATTTTTTGTCTGCCAATTCTCTTCTTTTTGTTGTATCTTTCCATTTTGCTAGTTCTTTTTCTGTACTTACTATTTCGATTTCCAACTGTTCTATTTCCCGATTGTAGTCCTTTTTCATCTTAGTTACATAACTTATTATCTGCCCTCTAATGAAGACTTTCATTGGATCCCATAATATAAATTTGTCTTTCACTGATTCTGTATTTATTTCAAAGTACATTTTAATTTGGAGGTCAATAAATTCTCTAAATTCCTGTCTTTTAAGTAGCATGGAGTTTAATCTCCATCTAAATGTTCTTGGTGGGATGTCCTTCAGTTCTATTGCTAATAACAGGGGTGAATGATCAGATAGCAATCTAGCTTTATATTCCATTTTCCTAACTCTCCCTTGGATATGGGCTGACAACAGGAACAAGTTAATCCTTGAATATGTTTTATGTCTACTCAAATAATATGAGTATTCCTTCTCCTTTTGTTGTTGCCTCCTCCATATATCCAAAAGTTTCATTTCCTGCATTGATTTAACCATAAATTTGGCTACTTTGTTCTTTTTGCTAGTCTTTTTGTCACACTTGTCTGCATTAATTTCTATCTGCCATTTTTCAGCCCATTTTTCCAGCCGGTTCAGACCACTTTTCCAACTTTGAGAACCTTTCTCACTCTCTACACCACCCCCACCCCCAATCTTTTTGTCTTTTGAAAACTTGCTGAACCAATTTACTACATTATCATTGATATAGATATCAAATTACAACAGTCCCTGAGACACTCCACTAGTCCCAGGCCTCAATCCTCTATTACTTTCTGACTTCTCTTGTATAGCAAATGCTGAATCCAGTTGACTACGTCACCATGCATACTGAGCTTTTGAACCTTCGTATAATTTCCAATGTCCACAACATTTCCTTCATTAACTTTATGTAACCTCCTTGAAAAACATGATCAGTTTGGTTAAATACAACCTACCATGCGCAAAGCCATATTGACTTTCTCTAATCAGTTCCTGGCTCTACAAATACTTGCATATCTGATCTCTTAGAACATCTTCCAATAATTTATCTACTACTTCCATCAGGCTCATTAGCCTATAATTTACTGGGTTAATTTTGGAGCCTTTTTTAAGCAATGGAACAACATGAGCTACCTTTTTTTTTGTTAGAATTTGTGAGAAGCTCTGTTTGCATTCCCCCTGCAAGCTGTTTTTTTTAAACTGGAAGATATTCAACATAACTCACCTTGCCAATCTATCACTCTATGTAACACATTTCTGACCTCTAATTCTGTCAGGTTACATCACTTTATACTATAAAGTTCACATTTTACTGAGAATTTGACTGATGCATACTCTCTCCAGGATGGTGCCATCTTGATCGTGCTTGATCATGAATTGTCTAGAATGTTTACTCTTTAGCAGTGTGCATGTCAAAAGTGTTCTGCTGGGGAAAAAGGTTCAAATTTGCCAACCTTCTGAAAGATTGGGGAATGGGTTTCACCCCAAAATGATTGTTCTGATATTTAACACCTTTAAAGATTGCTGAGGACAGAAATAGACGTGGGCACCAACTTGATAGTTCTGTGTTGACTTGTAAATTTTGACAATCACGCTTGCAGAGATCCAAAATGAAGCTGATGATTTCAGGATCAAGTTTTTTTTTAATTGTCATGTAATAAATACAAACAATGTGGAGTACATGAAATTCATTAGCTTTTGCCTGCCATAAGACAAATAAAAATTCACCTGTGATTGCCTGGGACCCGTAATAGTAAGAGAAAGAAAAACAAAAGAGAAACCCTTCCATTCAGTGTCTGTGAATTTGCCTCCAGCATTCTGCATCCTCACAGACTCCTGTTCAATGCATTGGCAATGCCAGCTGTGATCCATACCTTCTCTATAATTAAGCTTCCCTTCAGCTTCCAGCCTGTTTGAAAAATTTAGCGCAGACCCACCCAAACCCCTGGTTCCTCCCAGCATGTTGAATAAAATTATTAATCAACACATGGATGACTTTGGTTCATCATGTGCTGCTAAGGGTACACTGTTGTGTCCTTCGAGAATAGCATCAAAGTTATCAGTTAGCCACAATATATCAACAAGCTATAAATAGTGATATCAGATTAGCACACTGGAGCAGCAGACTGCAGAAGTGTTGTGCATCATAATAATAAGGAAACATAAATTTAATTTTCGTCAGATACTCAGTAATGCTCAAATTGAATGTTGCATTGCCCTGCTTAAATTACAAACTCAATTCACATATATTTTCTTATTCAAAAATAAGAAATCATACTTACCATCCAGTCTCCCTGAAAACATATTGGCCTCTTTTTTTTCCCCTTCAAAACAGCAAGTGCACTGAAATCCTGGACTTCTCACTGACCTTCCTATTTACGCTGTCCCTATAGAAGAGCAATGATATGGAAAATCATAAATTTTCATCAATTCTTCATCAATGTTCAAGTCAAAAGTTGTGACATGACCTTCAAATACTGGTGTTAAACACCAGATACAAAAGAGGTTCCACATTTCTAGGGGCTGGGCAGCATCTTTCATTCTGTCCTTGTACAATCTGTAACAATGGGCTCCCCTTAGTTTTCTTATCTCGTTGCCATCCTTTTGAGAGTAAATAAATTAATCTGGGAGACCAAGAACTCAACAACAATTTTCAAAATTGCACAAGAAGCAAATAATGGCTTCAATTCTCAGGTGAACATTAAACACAGATATTCTGAGATTTAATGTCATTTTCATAACATTCCAGTAGAGAAAACAAAATCTTTTCCAGCACTCCATCCGTCTGGGGTAGGAACAAAACATTGTACAAAGAGAAAACGCATTTATTCAACAGTAATTTGCTTTAGTGAACACTGAAGCATCAGTTTTTTCTGTTCACTAAAATAAATTACTGTTGAATAAATGCATTGGCTTTCCCAAAAAATAGTCATTTATACAATATCATTGGAAAAGCAGTTGTTTCTTTTTCTAGACATATATTTTATTTATAAAACTTACAAATAATCAATGCAGTATATTAAATATAATGATTAAACACAATATATTAAACCTTTCCACAATAAAAACGTGAAGCAGAATGGCAAGAAATTCTGCCACACCATGGCCAAACATTTTTCACCATGAAAGATACAGTACCCTGATACATCACGACACCAAGGGTTTGTTTGCAGAGGATCTATGTCTGGCTTATTGCAGCAACACATAAATGTAGCCATCAGGATGTGAACAAAGTTGATACTGCTTCTAATTTGCCTCCACAGAGCTATACATCATTTCTCCTTGACTCAGGTTCCTGGGGTCACAAAGTATGAGCCACACCTGTCTTCTGTTTCAGCCATGGCAAGAGCACCTCATATTGATGACTAGGACCTTTCTCACTTTCCAACATTAGAAATGGGGTTCCATCCAACAATCCCAGTGATTGCTTCTCTTTGACTTTATACTTCATCCAATTTTTGGTTTATAAAAAATCAATTCAATTCAAATGTGGATTGTCATATACAGTAAAGTCTCTGGTATCTGGCACCTGTGGGGATTGGTAGATGCCAAATAAGTGAGTTTTCCTGTTGCCTGAGGTTGTGTGTTGTGTGATTGGTGAGCAATCAAAGATGTACCAATTTTAAACTTCTGCAATTTTCAACTATTTATTTTACATAATTATTTTTGTGCCAGTGCTTGAGGCTACCAGTTGCTTGAATTCTGGATTACAGAGATTTTACTCTACATAAGTACTATTTACAAATGGAATGAAAATCCTACCTGCTGCAGTTTCTCAGTTACATAACACATGGTAACAATAAAGTATCATTAAGATGCCACAAAGAGAATAAAAGGATAATACATTTAAGTGAGACAGAAATTTCAATTATTTTTAAAATTCAATTGGGCCTGTGCCACTTAAATGCACCAATTAACCTATGCCCCCATCTGTTTTTGGAAGGTGAGAGGAAACTGAAGCATTTGGAAGAAGCCTACACAAACATGGAGAGAATGAATGTACAAACTCCTTACAGACAGTGCTATGTTCTAACTTGGTCGCCGGCACTGTAATAGTGTTGCTTTCCCACTTGAAAAAAAAAATAATGAAGAATATTTTACATTTGGTTGGTCATGCAAATTCCCACCATCCAATCTGGTGGTGAAGGGGAAGAGAATCAATCAGACCAGCTGTCCAAGACTAAGGTACCACTCTAGCTCTAATTCACTCTGGTCCCCAAGGCCAGATCAAAATAGTCACTGATCCTCATTAATATATCAACCAACAGCCAAAGCAAGCTTCTGAGCCATCTTTTCTCTTCCAAAATGTATCCTATTCATAAAGTTTGCAGTAATGCAATCAAAACATGTCAATCACCGTACCAAGCAATTCAATACATTTACCTACAATACGCCAATGCTACTAATGCTTCATCCTCAGACATTGCCTCAGGGAAACATTTAATAGGCTGTTCCTCATGACTCCTTCTCAGTATCCAGAAACCAGCTCTTCGACCCTTCTGATTGTTCAGCACAGATGAAAAGGGCAGAAGGGCCTGTTTCTGCATTGTAATGTTCTATAATTCTATGGGCGGGTTAAGTCTAGATAGTGGCCCATCACCACAGAGCCTGTATGTTGTTTGTACCAAACTTCAGTAAATCCCTCAGCACTCCTGTATGTGTGCTGATTTGCAACATTCTTGGCCGTAGAAGCTTTGGACAAACTAAAACTATATCTTTAACTGAGTGATTGATCTTCCATCAAAAGTTGATGTTTTTCCCAAATTCTTTGAGGTTGTAACAGAGAGAATTGACAGAGGGGAAACTGCAAATGTCGTACATTTAGATTTCAAAATGATAAATAATGAATCACATTGGAAGTTTATTCTTAAGTTAAAAGCCCATGGGACCCAAATGTATTAGAATGGAGGGTGAAATAAGCAAGTCTGCTGACAATGTGATTGTAGTAAATGTACAAAATTGCTGGAGAAACTCAACAGGTTCCACAGCAGTCAAAGGAGGCAGCGATATATCACCAAGACTTTGATTAAGGGCTCGAGCCCGAAACATTGGTTATATATCTTTGAATTCTTTGGAGTCTGTGGGGCCTGTTGAGTTTCTTCAGCAATTTTCTGTATTTGGTTGGAATAAATTACCCCTTTCGGATTAAAAGGAGATAATTGGTGGAGCACCGCAGGATTCATCTCTTGGCTTGCAGTTGTTCACTATTTACATGAATGACCTGGACAAAGGAACACTACATATAGTTTTCAAATGTGATGATAATATGAAAGTAGGTGGAATGGCTTAAGGATATTGCGTTTGTGCAGTGAGATATAGATATCTCTGAGACGATTAGTCAAATTGGTTAAATAAGGCAGTTACAAGCACATACAGTATTGATACCCTCTTGTTCAATTTTTAGCACCCATAGTAAGATTCCAAAACAATGCCTCTGGATCACAAATTTATAGGCAAATAAATTCTCTAAATTTCTTGTAACAACCATATAGTCTAACATATAGTCAATCAAGGCATAAAAAAGATCATGTGAATAACAAATTTTATGAAATAAACTCCTCACGGGATTTGAATAACTTTTGTGAGGCAGGCATCATAATTCATTCAGCTCTATTTAATAAAGCTACACAACTGGAGATCAATGGTAAGATCAATTTTAATGACCAAGCCAAAAAATAAAGAAAAACCAACTATTAAATTCCTTCATTATTTGTTGTTCATTCCAAATTTAACTGGCCATGCCTTTTAATAGCAAATTTTGTTTTTTTTTTAGCCTGTATACACATTGGAAAATGAGATCAGCAGAGACTAAATATGAAGCTGTAACCAGAATGTGGCAATATCACAATGTCTGGCCTTGGTGAGAACACAATTACTTGGTCTCTGAGAACTCTTTTCAACTGCCATATTTAACAGTGACAAAAATATATTGCCTTCTGGGCAAAGAATATATGGAGAAACATACTGCTATATTATTCAACTGCTCTTGATTGCTGAATTTAAATTTTCATCAGAGAGACTGGAATCTAAATTACTCCACATTTTCTTTCAATATTAAATAAAGAAAAGGTCAAGTTTAATGATCTGCTTCAATGAGTCATTTGACTGTTAAGCAATGGTCCTGTTCAGAGCTAATTGTGAGTGTATTCGGGACAGCTCAGTGGGGGAGCATTTTGATGAGAGTGACCACAACTCCCTTAGCTTCAGCAAAGGAAAAAGATAAAACAGACAAAATGGAAAAGTGAATAATTGGGGAAGGGCTAATTATGAAGGGATGAGGCATAAACTAACCAGAGTAAATTTGAAGCATGTTCAAGGATGAAAGCACAGAATTAATGTGGGACCACTTTTGCTGGATTCAGGATTGGTTTGCCCCCTTGGCACAAGGAAAAGATGATCAGAAAAGGGAAACATGGCTGATGAAACAGGCGAACAACTAGCCAAATGGAAGAAGGAAGCATATATTATATATATGAAGCAGAAACAGGATGGGCTAATCAAACGTATATGGTAGCCAGGAAGGAGCTTAAGGAAGGACTTAGGAGAACTTGAAGAGAGCATGAGAAGGCCTTGTCATGCAGGATTAATGAGAACCCCAAGATGTTTTATGCATATGTGTAGAACTGAACGATGATGAAAATGAAGGTAGGACCACTAAAGGATAAAAGAGGCAACATGTGGTTGAAGGCAGAGAAGGTTGGGGAGGACCTAAATGAATACTTTGGTTCAGTATTCACAAGGGAAAAGGACCTTCATCAGGGTGAGGTCAGAATAGAACAGGTCCGTGTGCTGGATAGTGTTGAAATTAAGGAAGAGGAAGTGTTGGATCTTCTTAAAAACATCAAGATTGATAAGTCCCTGGGGCCAGACATGATTGTGATAGTACAGATCTATCACCAATGTATATAGTGTATATAGTTACTGTATCTAGACTGTGCTTACAGCGATTGGCTGAGAGCTAAGCCACGCCTACTGTCTGGGCCTTAAAGTGTTGTGTCCCTAGCCAGATTGGATCATTCCAGACTGGTCGGCCACCTGTGAAGAGCTCCTGTCTTTTGCTAATAAAAGCATTGGTTTGGATCAACAAGTCTTTGGTTCTTTCGACGAGCTCTACAATGATATAACCCAGAAAGTGAAAGAAGAAATAACTGGAAGAGTAGTGATGATATTTGAGACCTCTTTGGCCTCGGGAGAGGTACCGGAGGATTGGAAAATGTCAAATGTAGTCCCCTTGCTTAAAAAAAGGTAACAGAGAGAATCCAGGGAATTATAGACAAGATTTATTTCAATATGGAAAAAAAAATCTTGGTGATTGTAGTGTTGACTTGCAGAAGATGGAAAAGCTTGAGCATGTAGATATTAAGAGAGAGGTCGTCTTGAAGCTTTTGGAAAGCATCAAGTTGGATAAGTTGCTAGGACCAGATGAGATGTACCCCATGCTACTGTGGGAGGCAAGCGAGGAGACTCCTGAGCCTCTTGAGATGATCTTTGAATCATCAATAGAGATCGGGGAAGTTCTGGAGGATTGGAGACTATGTGGAGTGACTTTATTCAGTGTATCTGAAGACTCTGGGCTGTTACTTAAAGACTTGATATGTTTTCAGTTAAATACATTCTAAGATAGATTAATGCGGGATCTATAGTTACCATGATTAGTGGAAGTTATGCTTAAATTCTCTATAGTGTTAACATAGTTAAATTTAACTTATACTTATTTAACAGTAAGTACAAAACATTTTTTTGAGGGGAAAGAATGTTATGGAAATGTGCGAGTCGTCATACATGGGGTTACATTGTATATGGTTTTTCAGTTTGCTGCTATCTTGATCTGAATAAAGATGCTTACAGTTTCTCTCGAGTGAGATTACTTTCAAAGAGAAAATACACAATTTCTACAGTTCTTGGTGTTGAATGAGTCATGAAACTATTCTGAAATTATAGGAGCAGGAGTCGGCCATCCAGCCCATCGAGCCTGCTCCACCATTAAAGAAGATCAATGGTGATCTGATCATTGACTCAACTCCACCTACCTGCCTTTTTCCCATATCCCCTAATTTCATTTTTTTTAATGTAAAATCTATCTAACTGAATATTAATATATTTAATGAGGTAGTCTCAACTGCTTCCTTGGGTAGAGAATTCTACAGATTCATTACTCCCTGGGGGAAAAAAAATAAACAGTTTTCTTCAACTCCATCTTAAATCTACTCCCCTGAATCTTTAGGCTGTGTCCCTTAGTTCTGGTCTCACCTACGAGTGAAAACAATTTTCCTGCCTCTATCTTATCTATTCCTTTCATACTTTTATGTTTCTGTAAAATCTCCTCTCATTCTTCTGAATTCAAGTGAGTATAATCCCAGATGATTTAGTCTCTCCTCATAGGTCAGCCCCCTCATCTCCGGGATCAACCTGGCAAACCTCCTCTGGACTGCCTCCAAAGCCAGAGTATCCTTTTTCAAGCATGGAGACCAGAACTGCACACAGTACTCTAGGTGTGGCCTCACCATTACCTTGTATAGTTGCAGCATGATCTCCCTGCTCTTGAATTCCATTTGCCTTCTTAATAACCTGGTGTACCTGCAACCCAACTTTTTGTGATTCGTGCACAAGGAGCAAGATCCAAGATCCAAGTCCTACTGCATTTCAGCATGCTGCAGTTTTTCACCATTTAAATAATAATCTGCTCTTCTATTTTCCTACAAAAGTGGATGATCTTGCATTTACTAACATTATATTCCATCTGCCAGACCTTTCTCACTCACCTAACTTGACTATATCCTTCTGCAGCCTCTCCACATCCTCTGTACAATTTACTTTTCCATTCAGTTTAGCATCATGCACAAACTTGGCTACACTACACTCTGTCCCCTCTTCTAAATCATCAGTGTAAATGGTGAACAGCCGCAGGCCCAGCACCAACCCCCTGCGGGATCCCACTTATCACCGTTTGCCAATCAGAAAAAAAAACACTCATTTATCCTGGCTCTCTGCCTTCTCTCAGTTAATCAATCCTCAATCCATACCAATATACTTCTCCCTATTGCATTCACCTGTATCTTATTGATAAGACTCTTGTGGAACATCTTATCAAATGCCTTCTGGAAATCCAAGCATCAACCTGTTCCCCTTTATCTACTGTGCCCATTATATCATCAAAGAACTGTAGCAACTTTGTCAAACAAGACCTGCCCTTTCTGAATTCATGTTTCATCTGCTTGATGGAACCCCTTCATTCTAAATGCCTTACTATTTCACACTTAATGACATCTTCAAGCATTTTCCTGACTACAGACGTTAAGCTAACTGGCCGATAGTTACCTGCCTTCTGCCTACATCCCTTTTTAATAAGTGGTAAGCCATTTGCTGTTTTCCAATCTGTCAGGACCTACCAAGGATCCAGAGAATTTTGGTAAATGACTACCAATGCATCGACTATAACTCCTGCCATTTCCTTCAATACCCTGGGATGCATCCCATCAGTACCATCAGTCCCATTATTTTTCTCATCACTATCTCTTTTGTAACAATTATTTTATTGAGGCTCTCAACTCTGTTTGTATCCCTAACACCATTCTTTGGCATGCTAGACATGTCTTCCCCCGTGAAGACTGACACAAAATATTTATTCAATGTCTTGTCCATTCCCTCATTATTCAATATAAATTTCCCTCTCTCAGCTTCCATTGGATGTATGTTGATTCTAGCCACCCTCTTCCATTTTATATATTTATAATTTTTTTGTTTTTATATTTTGTGCTAATTTACCTTCATAATCCTCATTTAGTTCTCCTTTGTTGCTTTTTAAAGTTTTCCCAATCCTTCAGTTTCCCTCTACTCTTGGCTTACACATGAACTTTTAATTTTAGACTTTCCTTTATTAAGCAAGGATGGCTTTTCTCTTTCTGACTGCCCTTATTTTTTAACAGAAATATATTTTTGTTGAGCACTGTGAAACATATCTTTGAAAGTCTTCCACTATTCCTCAACTGTTCTGCCAATTGGCCTGTGTTCTCAGCCCATGCTGATCAATTCCTCCCTCATCCTGTTGTAGGCTCGTTTTAGATCTAACTATTGCACCCTCCATCTGTATCAGAAATTCAAAATTATATTTTATTTCTTCTCATAAGAAGCATGCAGCAAGTTGTGCAGTGAGTAGAACTATTGCCTCAAAACCCCAGAGGCTTGGATTCAAACCTAACCTCAGGTTCTGTCTGTGTGGAGTTTTCAGCTTCTCCCTGTGATCACGTGGGTTTCCTCAGCAAGGTCCAGTTTCCTCCAACATCCCAAAGACCTGCAGGTTGTCAGATTAATTAAACACTGTAAACTGCTCCTCATGTGTAGCTGAATGATTGAATATGAGAGAAGTTGATGAGAATAATTTGACATTTGGTGAGAATAATTTGACATTTGGATCAGATTCATGTCAATGGGGGCTTGATGGTCAACATGTACTCGGTTGTCAAAATGAATTGTTTCCATGATGTATGATCCTACCACTCTGTGACAACTGATGCACACCTTCTGATCTGAACTGAACACCCTCAGTCTGGAATAAGCATTATGGGCAAAACATTTTTTGCAGTGAACAAAGTTGGAGAATTATTTTTTCATAAAGAACAAAATACGATTAATTTCTGGACTCAAGATTATTGTCCCAAATTTCACCAGTCATCACCATAATCCTTCGAACCTATTCCATATTTTCCTATTGTCAAGTCCTGTTAATCCTTAACTCTTAACCTGAGAAGAGTTTTATTCACTGCAAAGATGTTAATGTAGCATTTCTCCCACAAAAAAAAACATTTTTTGTAAATTTGATGTCAACCAGAATCTGCCAATGTTCAGGACAAGGAAAATCACCACAGGCTTAATAACTTGACCTGTGACATCATGGGCACAAGTCTTCACTCCTTCAAGGGCATCTACAAGAGGTAGTGTCTTCAGAAAGCAGCCTCTATCTTCAAGGACCCCCACCAATACTGCTACCATTGGGGAAAATGTACAGGAAACTGAAGATTATCACAGTAGCAAAAGGGGTGTTTCTCCTCTCTGCCATCAGATTTTTATAAGAACAATGAACTATAGACACCACCTTACTTTGTCATATTCTTTTTGCTTGCACTATATTTTAGTTATTTCTATTTATGTTGTAATTTGGTTTATCTAAATGTTTGCACACTGTGATGCTCCACAAACAACAAATATTGTGACATGTTCATGACACATATTCTAATTCTGATTCTGAACTGCAAAGTAATGCTAGATCCATGGATTTTTTTTATTGCAAACACACACAGGGACAGTGATAAAAATCCTCTAATTCCACTTCATATGCTGAAATTTAAAAAAAAAGATTTGGTCGATCAGGCTTTAATACATTTATTCCAAGATGACAAAGTCCTCACATTCTCAGATCACATCAACTATACACACTCATTATTCTATTCCATCTCAAAATCATAAATGATCCTTAGTCTTGACACATTTTTTGATTCAATAGCTCACAGCAACATGGTCAGTCTGTCAAACAGGTTTGAAGAGTGTGATTCACAATGGATTTAAAAACACTGAAATTTCTGGTCCAAGATCAAGGAAATTGATTTCAAAAACCTTGAAAACTATTATTCAAACATTAACAAGCAATGATTGCATTATTAAGCACCAAATAACCATTATATTCCCCACAGTAGGATAAGTGAAGCCGAATGAATGTTGCAGGCCTATTCTCAAATGGATCATTTCAATTTCAACACCAGTAAAGTTGTACTTTTAAACATATTTCCAGACAATTTATACCATGGGAATAAGCAGAACCAAATGGGTTGAGATAGTCTTCCAATATTTCTTAACAGGCTTGATGTGAAAGGTGTGGAGTTGATGTTTCCCCTGTCTAGGGATGAGGGTCCCAATGCTAAGACAGAGATAAGAAGAAAAGTTTTCAGCCAGTAGATGGTGAATCTTAGAAACTCATTATCACAGAGGGTTTGCGGAGGCTAAATCAAGATAGACACAGATAGGGTTTTAGGTATTCTGGGAATTAAGGAAGGTAAGTGCAGGAAAGTAGCTCAGAAGTCTTATCAAATAACAAAACAGGCACAAGAGTCCAAACATTGCTTTCCTATTTCTATTTTTTACTTGATAAGCCGATTCATTTGAAGATGAGATGAAAACAGGAATCTCATGGAGATTCAGGTGCAAATTCCCAAAGAACAGTATTTAATGATAGAAAAAAAAGTTTCTGAGTGAGACTGGAGAACTGTTGTAGCCATAGGTTGACAGAATAGAATGAATTGAAAGGGAAATTTTCTCTAGAATACCACATTATTATAATTACTGACAACCATAGAAATTATATGAAATTTGTAATATTAAACATCTGTATATGCAAACCCTGATTGTTCATTATATTCCATATATAGTCAGCTGCAAGAAAATTTCAAGAGACATGTTACATCATTTGGAATAGATGAAGTTATTAAAATTCAATCAAACTAGTGATTTTTTTCTCTGAAAGTTTTCATTTTATATATCATATGGATTATTAGGAGAACCAACTAAGTTCTGGATGAGGATTTCTTACACATATATTGAAAATACATTACAATACTGTATATGGAGACTTTTTGATTAAGTTGCACACTTTATTGTTGCTGTTACTTCAAACACTAGTTGTGGATCATAAGATAATCAGACACAATAATGGACAATGTTATTTGGCCAATGCACATGCATTTTTCTGCTGGATGCAAGGTGATACCCTTCTCCACTTTGGAGGTTGGGGGATGTTCAGCAGTATGGCAGAGCAGGCAGAGCTCCTTCTCCACAGTTGCAATGAGATCCATTTCAATCCTGATCTCTGATATCGTCGGTGGAGAGTTTGCACATTATCCCTTAAATAAAGTTGGTTCCATCCAAATGTTCTGGTTTCCTCCCACGTGCCAAAAGTTTGCTGGTTGCAAGTTCAATGGCCACTGTAAAGTTGTCCCAGTTTTAGGTGGGTGATAAAATTGATGGGAATGAGAAGAAAGTAGATTAATGGAAAATTAGAGGTGTGGGAATGGGATTTCCTGTGACTAGCATTGATAAGCTGAATGGCCTCCTTCTATGTAATAGGAAATGTGAACATTTTGTATCAAGGTTGATCTTATTTTCTTCTCATCTTCATGAACATAACATGGAATGATTAAAGTTAAGGGTGACTCAGTTTTGTGGTTAGCACAGTGCTGTTAAAGGGCCTGTGATCGGGACCAGGGTTCAAATCCCATGCTGCCTGCAAGGACATTGTACATTCTCCCTGTGTCCGCATGGGTTTTCCTCCTACTATTTGAAGTGTACCAGAGGTTGTACGTTAATTGGGCGTAATTGTGTGGCGCAGGCTCATGTACCTTAACTTTGGTATATAAATTACATTATTTGACCTGTTGAGTTTCTCCAGCACTGTGTTTTTTAAATTTTATTTTGTCTCTTGGTTTTGCAGAAGATGAACGTCTCTAACTGGTGGCCACCATTTAAGAAACTCTGAAACAGGAATCTGAATACTTTTGAAAGAGAAATGGATAAAGTCCTGATAAGCATAAGGGATTGAAAGGATACATGGGAATGCAGAATTGAGATGAATTGAGATGATCGGCCACATCAGGACCAAGACATTGAGTCACCTCTTCCTACTTCTAATCCATGTATTCACAGTATAGTAGTATGATAAAACTGTAATACACTCTTAAATTAGAGCACAATTTAACCCCATGCACCCCCGCCCCAGCTTCCATCAGGCAGAAGATATGTGTTTGAAACCTCAAATTTCCAGATTCAAGGACAACTTTTCCCTGCTGTTATCAGACCTTTGACTGGAACTCTCATTGGTAAAAGGTGATGCCTGTGCACTGTTTTAACTGTATGTTTCCCTACATCCTGTTCTTCGCACAAGGACAACTTAAAGCATTCAACCGTCAAGAAAACTGCCAGTGCAACACCAAAGTCCATTAGATAAGTGGAGTTTTACTTAATGGGCATTAGATGTCGATCCTCAAAATTGTCTCAGATTGTGTCAGTTTTATTAGCATAGGAAGAAACAGGTCCAAAATGTTCCTCAGTGTGTTATTTCAGTACAGAGAACCAATGCCAAAGGACATCCACTCAAAGTATAAACTAGGATGCCAAACAGTTTTAGATTGATAAATAAGATGATTAAATAAAAGGAAATCAAACAGCAAATGTGCGCCAAATTTTCTCATCAAACAATTTAATGCTGTGGATCTTTTATAATGACACCTTTCTTGTTCTTCTGACTATCCATCCTATAGGATGATGATTGTTTCTTTCAATCAGTTTGTGGGGTTTGATATGAGGATACCCCACTCCTCAGAAAGTAACAATGTTTGCATGAATGTATTTTGGTGAGTAGGGGCTGCACAGGTCCAGACCCACCCTCTTAACATCCCCTCCCAGATCCAGTGGCATGATGAGGTCCAAGATGGCTGGGAGAAGTTCTGTTGCAGTGAATGGCCAAACCAAGCTTTGATACAAGGGATTCCGTTCCCATGCTTCACGGCATGTGTTTGCTTGATGGCCACCGACCCTACAAGAGGGTTCATCTGCCCTTTAACAAGTCTTGTTTTTATCCTGCAGGGTGTCTAGCCACCCTCTGCATCAGGCAAGCCTGGTGGGGGAGCTGGTTTAGTCGCTGACCACCTGACCAGGCGACAGGTAGCGCTAGGTTACATGGTGCCAGTAGAACTCAGTGAATTTGTCCAGAAATGACACATAAATATGCAATGGATGAAGGGATATGTATCAAGTAAAAACAACAGAGTTTTAGTTTCATTTTGACATCATGTTCAGCACAGACAAGTAGGCTAAAGGGCCTGTTCCTGTGCTGTACTGTTTTATGTTCTATAATAAACATTTTGGTTGCTTTGTTTAGCTGACTTAATGCTACCTCTCTAAATGTAACAGCTCATGGTAGATGGCATTTGTGAATTTAGCACAATAACCAGGAAAACTTTATCCAGCACATCTCATCACACTTCCTCACTTCAAAGAGAAATCCATTTAGAGGAATTCATCTCAAAAAAACTTTTGCTATCGGATTTATCTCCAAAGATCCCGAACCAAAGGTTAACAAGCATCTATCATTTAAAATCAATTAGCCTTCAATTAACTTTAAGATATATTTTACTGATTCTGTTTTTCCTGCATTAGCTTCTGACTGACTGCCAAATCTCAGGAATACCAAACTGCATGCAGGGTTTCAGAATTGGAATATATGAATACATCTTTCTTTTTCAGTCTTTTTATTGTTTTTTGATAAAATAATAATATCAAATACATATGATATAAAGTTCAGGTAAAAGTCAATTAAAATTACAGATAGTAAGCAATGATAAACAAGATACAAAATGAAAAAAAAACCCTATAACTAATGTAATTTCTAATACATGGAGCGGGTCATGGGCCACCGAAATATGGCTTTTATATAATACAATACAGAATATGAGTCAGATATCAATTATACATTGCTTTATATAATCCTCAAAAAATGTGAAAAATCCTTGTGAGAATTTCACCTCACATTCCAATATTGAGATAGAAATTGTGATTATCTAAATGGATCAATCTCTTCTAGGTGTAGAAAAAAATGAAAATAAGGACAAATGAAAAAAAGAAGAAAAAAAACCATACTAATCTAACCCCTCCCACTAAACACATTCACCAGCAAATAAATTGTAAAGAATCAAGTATCGGCTCTCAGACTTTGAATAGAAAACCCCCAGAGCACCCCTGCCTAAGTAATCAAATTATGATCATAGTCCATGAATGGGCCCCATATCTTGCCATATTTTGTCAAATTTAACTTCGATCTCTTTAAACTTATATCTAATTTTCTCCAAATTCAAGCAAAACGTAACATCCTGTGACCATTGCATATGAGTTGGTGCTCTGGTGCCTTTCCATTGTATCAAAATTGCTCCTCTGATCATCAATGAACTAAAAGCTATTGTTCTCTTTTGAGTTGAATTCAAGGAAATCCTCACTTCTAGAGAATAGCCAAACACAACAATAAAAGGACATGGTTCTAATTTAATCCTAAAACTCTGTGATAGAGTTTTAAAGAATTGTTCCCAATGTTCTTGTAGTTCTCGATACTCCTAGAACATATGAATCAGTGAGGCCTCAAATATTTTACATTTGTCACATAGTGGATCAACATCAGGATCAGATATCCCAATCAACATTTCTTTTGCTATTTACAGCTTAGAAGTTTCTTAAAATCCTTGATGTTGAGGCTTCCCCAGTACTAAGATTTTAATCTTATCTGAATATTTGAATATATCAACCAATTAATGAAGATTAAACATCCATGTTTACGGCATTTCAATAAGGTAATATCATTTATTGGGAATTCAGGTAATAAATCAAACAATCACATTCCAGTATGAAAGGACTGGAGGATGATTTCAACATGAACTAAAATAATTCAACTTCCTTTTACATTTGTAAGCATATCATCTGATAGTCCCATGGCAAGGAGGCACTGAACACTTACTCTATTGCAAAGGGAGATATCATTCCATTAATAGAACAGACAACATTCTAATTCTATTAATTATGATTTGAAGATGTGCCATGAGGGTGATTGGGTGAGTGTTGCCAAATTATTCCAATTTTTAAACATGTTCAAAAAGTTAACTGTACTTAGGTTTTAGAGTTGAAATACAGTGGCCCACTAAGTCTGCACTATCAAACAATATTTTACTCTAATTCCATCTTAACTAATTTTTATTTCCCTCTCTCCATGCATTCCTGCACTCAACTACACAATGGGGGGGGGGGGGGAATGTTAAAGTGGTCAATTTCCATTCAAAGGAAACACATGGGGTCACAGGGAGGCAGTGAAAGCTCCATATGGATTGTGCTGGAGGTTAAAATTCTTCCTCAATCAACAATGAGAAGCTGGAGGATTTCATAAGGTCAGGCAGCATCCATGGAGGACAAAAGTCAAACAATCTTTTGGGTCGGGAACAATTATCAAGATTAAAATACAAAGGGATGATAGCAGGCACAAAAAGGGCAAGAGGTGATAGGATAATAGGGAAAAGAAGATGGGAGAGAAAGAGAGGCAGATAGAGTGGGAGAACTCTAGCAGGGTGGGGAGTGGTGAGAGGGGAAGTTTGAGAGAAAAGTGGGAGCAGGAGCAGTTGAAGGAGAAACAGAAACAATGAAACTGGATAGAGGGGAGAGTTCCCTAAAATTGGAAAATTAAATGCTTTTCTATTGGAGTTAAGGCTACGCTGAAGGAATGTGATATATTTATATCCACAAAACCATATAACAATTACAGTATGGAAACAGGCCATCTCAGCCCCTCTTGTCTGTACTGATCTAAGTGATCTCCTCTAGTCCCACCCTGCCTGCACTTTGCCCATAACCCTCCAATCCTCTCCCATCCATATACCTATCCAACTTTTTCTTAAAAGACAAAATTTACCTTTATGCAACCACCTCATCCGGAAGGTCATTCCACACAGCCACCACTCTCTCATGTTACTTCTGAACTTTTGCCCCCTAACTCTTAACTCGTGACCTCTTGTTTGAATCTCACCTACTCTCAAAGAACCTATTCACACCTACTGTCTATCCCTCTCATAATTTTAAATATCTCTATTAAATCCCCCCTCAACCTTCAATGCTCCAATGAATAAAGACCTAATCTACTCAATCTTTCTTTGTAATCTAGATTCTGAAATCCAGGCAACATTATATTTTGCTCACCCTGGCAAAGGAAGAACCAGAAGACAAACATGTCTGTGCAGAATGATGAGGGGAATGGTTATTTCTAAATCAATTATCCCTTCCGTGTACTTGCTGAGTGTAGCTTAAAAAAAAACAATTAATGAATTCTCTACAAACAATTGAATGTTTTGCTACAAGCAACAGCATTCACCCTCAGCCTGTACTGCAGGCTCAATCTCCATTGAATTTCCAGAATGAGATCACTTTTAATTGCTCAATGATGAACCTGCTTGGAACACCAGGCTTTACTTGATAATAGCTTACCCAAAGCTGATTAAAATGAAATGATAGGTTAATGGTGTAAAGCTAGAAGTACTTAAATGCTTGGTGGACCATGCAAATTATTTCTGACAAATTGCATCTGCCATCTCACTTATATCTTGGGTTTACCATTAGAAAAGTTTTCACATGGAACAGATTATTCAAATGACCGACTACATGGAATTGCTTTTTGCATTTTTTTTCCCTCGGCCTTAAGATCATTAAGAGTGCCCATTAAGTTGACAGAATGTTGAGAAGGCTGCTGCGCTACATGAAAATGAGTACGGTGTTATCCAGGGTGTCATCATTTCCTTTATTAAGATGGATGATGTGTGATCACGAGGAAGGCAACACAAAGGCAGAAATTTGTGAGAACGCAATGCCTCGTGACAGCTTTGTGGAGTTCCAAAGCCTTTGAGAATTGATAATTTGGAGGATACATCATGAAAGTTTGGAGTCAAATCTAGATGTCAATTTGTCCAATTGGTGGTAGGTCATCATTTAAGCAATTTTGGTTGAGCGAATGACAGTGTAGAACACCAAAAATCAAAATCAGACTCAGAATTTACTTTCATGAATGTGTCACAAAATTTGTTATTCTGTGGCAGTATTACAGTGCAAGTAGTGCTATAAATTACATTTCAAAATAAATAAATGGAATGAAAAATAGGATAAAATAAGGTCACGTCTGTGGTTCATTGCCCATTCAGAAATCTGATGGCAGAGTGGAAGAAGCTGTCCTTGTCTTGTCATCAGACTCCTTTACCACCTTCCAATTGGTAACAGCGTGAAGAGAGCTTGGGCATCTTTGAGGATAGAGTCTGCTTTCTTAAGACACTACCTATTGCATATGTCCTGGATGGAGTGAATACTGATGTCCATGATGTCACTGGGTGAGTTATCAACTCTCAGGAGTTTTTCCTACTCTGTGCATTGACACCTCCAGACACTGACAGAATCAGTCAGAATGCTCTCCATGGTACACGTGTAGAAATTTTCGAGAGTCTTTGGTAACATACCAAATCTCTTCAAACTCCTCACAAAGTATAGCCACTGGTGAGCCTTCTTCGTGATTGCATTGACAAGAAGGGTCCTGGACAGATCCTCGGAAATGTTGACACCCAGGAATTTGTTACTACTTATCAGCCAGTTCTAAAATATCTTTTGCAGCCACCACAGTTATAAGTCTCCATTGAACATCTTATCCCAAATGCAGTGCAAATAACATATCATATGCAATATTAAACTATGGACATTAATTTCTCCTTTTATAAGGATGTTTGACATAACTGACTGACTTCAGTATTGAGGTCAGAATGTTTCAAAAGGATGCTGTTGATAAGAAAGTAACTTGAAGGATGCCAGCTTGCTGCATGAGTAACACACGAAAGTCTGCAGGCACTATGCCCCTCTCCCCCCATCATTTTGCTGGGTGTCTGCCTACATTTTGCTCTTACCTTGATGAGGGGTTCAAGCCAAAAACATTGGTTATGTGTTTTATCTTTGCTCTATAAAGTAAACGGTTTGACGTGCTGAGTTTCTTCAGCATTGTGTTTTTATTAGCTGGCTCTATGAGCCATTTTACACATAAAATACCTTTGTGGATATTTTAAAATACTGACATTTTCGCAGCCTCCTCATAATGAATAAAGAGGAACTTGAGACATGGTGAAAAATCATCAACTTGAAATGTTAAATGGCTTTTATTCCCTATGGATATTGTCTGACCTCTGTTTTTATTTCTGATTTCCAGCAGTTAAAGTAAAGATGAGAAATAATGAGGCAACATTTGTGCATCCACATATTCAATATGTTGGAACATGAGAGAATGCGGTTGATGGATTCTGGAGTAAAATGATTTTTTCCTCTGATGTAGCTCACCCCACTGAATTCCTCCAGCAAATTGATTTTTTTTACACACAATAGTTTGGTTGTCAATGGTTTCTTGATTTGTAAGCAATAAATTCAAGCTATAAATTGATCAGACTTGGAGATTGTACATGAAATTTAGCTCAGATAAAACTGAAGTAATGCCTTTTCAGAAGTTAAACCAGGTCACAACATAAAATGTGAGTGCAGACCTTTGTGGAGTGTATTTGAACAGCAAGACTTTGGGACACAAGTGCACAGTGGGTACACAGGTGGACAAGGAAATGAAGAGGGTACATGGTATGTTTACTCTCATCAACCGAGGCATTTAGAATTGGAGTAAGGATATCATGTAGCAGTTGTACAGTTCATTGGTTTGGGCACACAGTGAGTATTTTGAATGTATGTGTTTAAGATGGAGAGGGTGCAGAAATCACAGCCTGGATTAGAAAGAGATTGAATGGGTTAGGACTGTTTATCCCAAAGCAAAAAAAAAAGCTGAGGGGTGTCATGATAGGGGTCTATAAAATTGACAGGTGAGATAGTCAGTGTGTTTTTTTTTCTAGGGTAGGGGTGTTGGAAACTTGAGGAGATAATTTAAAAAATATATTTTATTTAAAATGCTTCCATCCATGTAATTGATAAATGTTTAAATAAAACAGTGGTAATTGTTTCTTTTTAAATTACAATGGTTTGTTTGATGGTTTTTACCCTACCCTTACCTTCCCCTCTCTCCCACACAAAACTATACAAAAAATATAAATGAGATATAGTTATATTAATTATAGAAAGGAAAGAAGAAAGTAGTTTCCTGGATTGCTCAATGTGTCAGTTTGCACACTGGGATCCCACAGTATTGAATCAGCAGTTTTATGGAAGAAAAATTTTACAGGCTTCAAGAGGCTCTCCAAATTTGCAAGAAAAATGTAGCATATTGATTTCTTAAATTGCATGTAATTTTCTCCAATAGTATACAACTTTGAATTTTTACATTCCATCTCTCCATATCTAAATATGTGTTTGATTTCCAAGTTATTGCTATAAACTTCCTTGCCACTGCCAATGCTATTCTGATAAATTTTGTTTGGTAGATTGATAATTTTAACTTAGGTCTTGTTCCTTTTATATTTCCCCCCAAAAGTCTGGATTTTGTGGAAATATGTTACCTGTAATTTTCAGTAAAAAATACTTTCCTAAGTCCACCCAAAAAGGCCTTACTTTAGAACATGACCAAGTAGAGTGAAAAAATGTTCCTGTCTCTAAAACATGTATCTGATAAGTCTGATTTCATTCTATTCAATTTTTGAGGCATTAAATATAATTGTTGTAGGTAATTATATTGAATTGATCTATACCTTACATTTATAATGTTTGTCATACACTCTCGACAAAGATCTGACCATCTTTTCTAATCAATTGTGATAATTAGATCTACCTCCCATTTCTGCCTGGATTTATGGATTCCCTGTTTAATAGAACCTGTCTTTAATGAAAAGTACATTGCAGAAGAACATTTCTTAGTATTATCTCTCCTGACAAGAGTTTCCAGTTCACTGCAAGGCAGTAAAAACATTTTGGACCTAACTTTTCCCGCAAAAAAGAGTATTCCAGGTTATTTCATATTTATTCTTTAATTGTTGAAATGACATCAATTGACCTTGTTCATAACAATCTTCAATATTTTAATGTCTTTATGAAACTAAATATTTTAAAATTGCTAATCTTTAGTAAAAGATTCTTTTGAATCAAAGGTGTCATATATGGTACTTACTTTTGTTCCAATTTCATTATTTATCTGATTTCAGATAATAATTAAATGTTTCAACAATAGTGCTTCTTTCACACCAGTTCTTTGAACTTTGAATCCCATCTATATATAAATTTCTCTGCTAATTTCACACCTATTTTATCCAACTCTATTTTGACCCATGCTGGTTTTCCTGATCCCTCAAAATAAAATCTTATTTGAGCTATCTTATAATAAGTCTTAACATTAGGAAGCTGTAAACCTCCCAATTCACATTTTCATGCTAATCTCTCAATAGAAACTCTTGGCATTTTACATTTCCAAAGAAATTTATTTACATGTTTATTTAATTCTTAAAAAAAAAACTTTTGTGGTAATAGTATTGGTAAGGTTTGAAAAAAATATATTGTATTTTTGGAAAAATATTCATCTTAATACAGTCAACCCTTCTTACTAATGTTATTGGCAAGCTCACCCATTCTTGGAGGACATAATTTAAAGCAAAATTTAGGTGCATTTTTTTCAACACAGAGGATGAAGGGAATGAGCTGTTAGAAGAAGCAGTAGGGGTGAGTACAATTAAACAGTTAAAAGAAATTTTGGCAGGTACAGGCATAGAAACATTTTAGAGGAATATGGGTTAAACATAAGGAAATGAGATGAGCATAGGTAGTGATCTTCTTAGGAAGGGATGGACTTGTCTTTCTATGAATCAAAGGAAAGAAAATCACTGAACTTAAAACATCAGGAATTTTATGTCAACTTAATCATTCCAACACTTCCATAAGATCAGGTTCAGGTAGAAACAATTTAATTTAAATTAGTTTTCATTTAGGCATAAAACATGGTAACAGGTCCTTCTGGCCCATGAGCCTATGCCACCCAAATTCCCATATTAACCAATAATCTCCATATGTTTTGCAGGGTGGGAGGAAAACAAGGTGTCCAGAGGAAACCCACGCAGACAGGGGGAGAACATACACACTCCTTATAGGCAGTGCCAGATTCGAACCCTATTCACTGGTGCTATAATCACATTGTGCTCACTGCTGCACTAACATTGACACCACATTTGAGAACATGTCCATCCCTCCTCAGCAGCAGGTCTGCTGGCTATTGTGGCTCTGAGATCTTGAAGAAGATCACTGATTGTTGCCATGTGCTGATTGCAAAACATCACCTAAAGCACAGAAGGAAAAAAAATTACAAATATTTTGGAAATACAAATTATTTATTCTGATTGAACTGGAAGAAACATCTTGATTTAACCATTGCAGATGCCTTTTCCTAAGTGGAGGGAAATTGGAAAAATGAGAAACCTTTCACATAGAGTGCTGGCATGTGTAACTCAGTTCAGCATTTGTCTGTGTTTAAATTCAATATACCCTGTGGTCTATTGAAAAAGAACCTCCACCATGAAATAAAAGAAGAAAATATTTGAAATATCCAGTTCAGAAGAGTCAATGTTTCAGGCTGTTGACCTTTTTATTCTGATCAAAGTTTTGATTCAGAGTCATCAACCTGATTGTTAACTATGTTTTACTCTCTCCACAGATGCACCTTGATTAAATATTCATTGACACATTCAGCATGCTAACAAGCCCTCTGGCCCATGAGCCTGTGCTATCCAATTACACCCAATTGACCAACTACCCCTGCTATGTTTTGAGATTTGAGTGGTGGGAGGAAACCAGAGCACCTGAAGGAAAACCACACAGACACAGGGAGGATGTACAAACTCTTTACAGACAGCGCCAAATTTAAATGCCAATCGCTGATGCTGCAATAGTGTTCACTAATCGCTGTGCTAATCATTCAGATTTCAATCATTTGGTTTTTTTTTGTTATGAGACAATGTCAGGAGTATTGTGAGGGGCATTAAATTTGTAAAGACAAACCCATCAGTTCAACCCCTCTCTTATTTCCAGACAGCCTCACAATTTACTATTTCTCATTTGTACCTTTGATTAATTTACCACTTACCCATATCAAGGGTAATTTACAGCAGCTAATTATCCAACCAGCACATTTTAGAATTTGGGATGAATTCAGCTGAAATCCACCCAGAGCACATTGACATCACAGATTCCTGGAGACAACTCCAGAAATCTAGATCTGCAGGTCATAGTTTCCTTCACTATTCACCTGAACCATACTCCTCGTTTTTTTTCCACAAGGTCATTCAGTCATTAGTGTGACGATTAGTGTTCAAAAGGACAAGAATGAGTCTGCAATATTTAATTCTTTCTGGATGTTCATTTCTGCAGATGATAACTTTGATGATATGAAGAAATTATTGTAGATAAGGAAGTTCTTCTAAATTACTTTGAAGACAAAATTAAATGACTGATTGGATATTGTGGCTCTGAGATCTTGAAGAAGATCACTGATCATTGCCACCTGTTGATTGCAGAACATCACCTAAAGCACAGAAGGAAACAAAAATTACAAATATTTTGGAAATACAAGTTAGTTATTTTGATTGAACTGGAAGAAAGGTCTTGATTTAACTGTTGCAAATGACTTTTCCTAATGGAGGGAAAAGTCACTTTTTTCTTTCATTTTTTTGTTTAGAGTATTTCTAATAAATTTAAATTGAAATTAGTCAATCAAATTTATTGATGTAGTTCATTTACAGTTTATCTAAACAGTTTATAATTAGCCTGAAGATTAAAAGTTTTAAGCTATATATTTTTTACACAAAACTATCCTAGCTTGTTATTTCTTTCAGTCTTCCCGTTCTCTTTTTGCTTAAAAGGGAACTTTGTTGAGAAAGAGTTTGAAAGTGAGCAATCAAAAACCAACAACTTAAGTTATAATTCTCCTTTTGAGAAAATAAAATGCTGTGGTTAGTAAAAATCTGAAAGAAAATTCTTCCACTGAACCAGATAGTGAATGCCAATTGATATTTGAACAGAAGATTGATCACACACAAACTTGAACCTGGTTGTGAATAAAGAACAGGCTTGAAGTTATTTTCTTCTCCTCAGCTCATGAATTCTGAACCTTTCTCAAAGGGCTTCACAATGGATAACATTATATCAGGGACTTAGCAAAAGAACGCAACAAAAATTTTTGACTTATTTTATGTCTGAGAGTACAGAAGAGTTGAGGGATAACTACACTTGGATAATAGAAGGTGTGACAAATCATTTCCTCTGAGAACTATAGAATTCGATAGTTTGTGTGTGTGAAGTGCTCTGCCTTAAAAAAAAAGTTCTGGATGATTCTCAAAGACATCTATGAACAAAAAGCCTCTTCTATTTTATATGAGACTTCATTTAGGTTCAGATCAATAGGATAAGCTGGGAAACCTGCGTGCAGCTCAAAAGAAAATGGGGGAGGGGCACTCTGACTCTGAGACCCTTCATCCAAGCAGTTGAAGGGGACACAAATCTTGATTGAAACACAGAAACAGGAGGAGGCTATTCCATTTCACCTTGAGCAGTCTGTTCCTCAACCCCAGATCAATGCTGATGGTTGTTTTCATGCCTAATGAAAGTTGCTGTATGACAGTCAGAAAACTTCAGTTCACCTCACATTCAGAGCCTTTGGAGATAATTAAGTCCCGTATCTTCACATGGTTTCTGAAGAAAGGTATATTTTGATTTCACTCTTGAGTGCCCTGGATCTAATTATGAAATGATACTCCTTACATATATGATTCCTTCAACAGGGAAACTACTTTTCCTCGTTTGTGCTAATCGCCCAACTGCACACATCAAGTATAATGTTAAGGCTCAAATTTTCCAAGATCTGGTCCAAATTGAGAACATGGAAGATGACAATTTATAATTGGACTCACTAAAAAGGTGATAACAACCCTGGTATTATTTGCACAATATATAGCAACATTTGTAAATTTATGAATCTAGTCTCAAAAGATTGATAGTAAGAAAAAGCTCAAACTGGAAAGGCACAACAAAGAAACAAAATTAAATTTGACTGACATAAGATTTTTTGATATCTCTGCAATGCCATGAAAATTACTGTTATTTTTCCAGCATCCTTGATGTTGCTTGAAACTTTCCTGGTGTGCCGCTGGAAGAGTACTGATGAAAATTAGAACCTGGGTTCAGTCCTCCCCTCGGGAGTTGTCATGTGGAATCTATAGTGTCTTCCAGAGACCACATGGAATTCCTCCAGGTGATCCTGTTTCCTCCCACATCTCAAAGACTGGAAGGTTGGTTGGTTCACTGCCCGCCTAGATGTAGTAGTGGAAGGATGTGTCAGTAAGTTTGTAGATTGACACAAAGCTTGGAGGAGTTTTGGATAGTGCTGAAGGTTGTCATAGGCTACAAAAGGATATAGACAGGAAGAAAGTTGGATGGAAAAGTGGCAAATGGAGTTCAATTGGATAAGTTTGGGATGGTGTATTTTGGAAGGTCAAATCAGAAGACTGAGTACAGGTTTAATGGTCCGATATTAAACACTGTGGAGCAACAGATGAACCTGGAATGCCTTGTCAGGGATGATGGTGGAGGCTGAAACATAAGGGGTATTTAAGAGACTCTTAAACAGGCACAAGGCAGAAAAATATACAGAGGCTTATAAAGTAAGAAGGATTCAGTATTTTTCTTTTTTATCTGATAGGAATGTATAGGTTAGCACAACATTGAGGGCCAAAGTTCCTGTACGATGCGGCAATGTGTGGTGTAAAATACAACTGACAGTTGTGCGGCACCAATGACACAATTGCATGTGGCAAGGGATTAAAAACTATAAGAGACCACAAGACAGCCTTGCGAGTCAAAGATAGCAACACCTCCCTTCTGGACTGACTGAACATTTACTTCAGATGAGAAGAACAGACTGATAGTGAAGGAAGTTCCGTGTCCCCCTGATGAACCTGCGCCCTGCATAGCTGTGGTTGAGGTGATGAGAAACCTATCCGCACAAGGCAGTGGGACCAAAGAACATACCTGATTGGGTATTGAAGGACTGCACAGACCAATTGATGGAGTTCATTATGGAAATCATCAACATGTTACGATATGCCTGGTCAAGTACTGGGGTACTGGGGGACTGTGCAGACTAACTGATGGAGATCCTCAATGGACATATGCAACACATCATTACATCCTGGTTGGGTGCTGAAGTAGTGCCCAAATCAAATGACAGAGGACATTACAGACATCTGCATCATGCTACTACATACCTGGTCGGGGAGTGAAGGAGTGCACAAATCAACTGACGGAGGTCCTTACAGACATCCTTATCACATTACTGCAGTAGTTCACCTTCTCCACAGGTTTCAAAACAGCCACCATTATCCCAGTACCAAGGAGGGTGACAGTAACAGGTCTCAATGACCATCGCCAAGTGGCACTGACCTCCACCATTATGAATGCTTTTAACGTCTGGTGATGGAAGGAATCAAAGAGCATCTGACCCACCTGGAGAAGGATGCCTCATGTAGCCTACTGTTCATTGATTTCCACTCAGCATTTAATATGATTTTTCTCCAAATGCTGGTGGGGAGGCTGTCCTTGCTGGATTTAACATCTCTCTCTCTAATTGGATCAAGACTTCCTAAAGGAAAGACTACCATCTTTCAGGATGGCAGAAGAACGTCAAGCACCATCATGCTGAATACTGGTGTACCTCAGGGCAAGTATGCTTAGCCAGCTCCTGCTCACATAACTGACTCACAATTGCAATGACAGATGACACAACAGTAATTGGCCTCATTAGCAATAGTAATGAGCTGCACAATAGAGAAGAGGTGGAAAATCACATAAAATGGTTTGAGAATAACAACCTGGATAAGGCAAATGAGATGATTGACATCTCCTCACTTGTCCGGAAGACTCAACAGTGACTGCACTTCCTGAGAAGACTGGAGCCACCATCTTGTCAACCCTTTGTAGGAGCACTATTGAGTGTAGTATGGTTTCTGTAGAGCATTGGATTAGAGGTCAATCCACAGGACCATAAGATTGGCAGACAGGATCACTGGTGTCTCTCCTCCACATCCCTCCCCCCACCCCAGCCAATTAACATGATCTACTGGGATCGCTGTCTGAAGAGGGCTCACAAAATCATTGAGGACCCCTTCCACCCTGCACAGCATCTTTTAGCTACTCCTGTCAGGAAAGAAATTAATGAGTATCAGAGTTAGAACACCAGGCTGATAAAACAGCTTCTTTCTTCCAATGCTGAGACAACTGAAGAACTGTTCATACTGGCCCCCAAGACTCTATTGTTATTTTAATAATATTTATTTATATATGGTGGTGAATCTGTGGAATTCATTGCCACAGAGGGCAGTAGAGGTAGGTTCATTAAATATATTTAAGAGGGAATTAGATATATTTCTTCAGTATCAGGGTATTGAAGGTTACGGAGGGAAGGCGGGGACGGGGTACTGAACTTTAAGATCAGCCATGATCTCGTTGAATGGCGGAGCAGGCTCGAAGGGTCGAATGTTTCTATGTTTCTATGTTTCTATGTATACTTTATCACCTCCTCAAACAAAAAACTCCATCAAGTAGATGACCTGCCTCACACAAAGGCATGCTGCCTGTTGCCAATCATCCATGTCATTTTAAATGCACATAAATCTTATCCCTATGTGTATTCCCCACAAACTTTCCTACCCCATGTTAGCAGAGAGGTTTTTTTTAAAGTACCAGGAATGTATTAAATACACTGGACAACAATTTTTTTCAAAAGGTTTGCTTCCTGAAAAAAAAAATTGGGATTATTTTTGACAACTTCAAACTGAACATAAAAAATTTCAGATTTGCTGTATTATGTTGGAAGTTGGAGAAACATCAAATTATTTTTTATTGAATTTAGCATGTTTAATCACATTAAGATGATGACACTTTGTGTTAGTTCAACTGAACTAAAATTTTTTTCTGCTGATTTTTGTTTGTACTCAGCATCTGATGCCTCTCATGTCAGTGTCCAACAATAGTCAACCAGCATTAAGAGATTCCAGTTGCACGGATACCACTTTTCTATGGTCGCAATGTCCTGGTGAAACATTGTCAATGACCGCACCGAGATCAGCAGGGAAGAAGTTCAAGTGTAATTCTTCCTCAGGAGTTTGCGGAGTAGCTAGTGGAGTTGTTCAAGTGAACCGGTATGGACTTGAAAGGCCAACATGGCCTGTTTCCGTGCTGTAAACGTTATATGGTTATATGGTTATATGTATCGTTTGTATGTCTGTTATATCTGTACATGGGTTTGTGCGTTTTTGTACCGAGGACCAGAGAAAACTGTTTTGCTGGGTTTTACCTGTACAATCAATCAGTTGAGAATAAACTTGAACTTGAATAACCCAGCTGCCTGCCAATATCCAAATACAGACTTCCAAAATCCAAACCAAACCTGACTCTTGAAATCATGATCATCCTCCACATGGCTAATGTCCTAATGCTCTCCGCTCCACTATCAACACTCCGCTATACTTCACCACCTCCTGACCCCATCATCAATTTTAAAATATATTTCCATTTTCCAAAAACAATCTAGACGAGCTTTTGAAGTTAACACAGTCTGATACTGGTTTTATTAATCTCTTTATATGGCATCATATTGATTTCTTAAGCTTACCTTTCGGGGCACCAAACAATATCAACTATTTTCTTACGTATGTGTCACTGACACAAAGTACTTGATTGCATTTCTAATGTGGGGGAATAAATTGTTGATTTTCCATAATTGAACAGTATTTCATAGTATTATCTATCAGGCTTTATCTTTATAATGCACATTTGGTATAAAACTGTCACTGCGGAATGGATTTATATGCACCTGTTTTATGAAGATAAATGGATGTGAAAACACTGCACTTCAAACTTGGTCACTCATTTATCATAGTGATGTGGAGATCAGCTTACTGTGACATACACCCTGAATTAGAATGAACATTTGCACCATTATGCTCAGAAGATCTGGGGGAGCAAGTCTCAGAGGATCAACAAATGTGATGCATTGTCCTACAGTTTGCTCCTATCCCATAGCCAAATAATTCACTCCATTCAGGTGCACCTATCTTTTATTCAACATACATACTTCGCTGCAGTGAAAGATAAAAGGGGAAATTTACCTTGTAATACAAGATAGTTCCATTGCTTTGGTTCATAATGCCTCAAAAAAAATTGCAATTTGAATTAACAGCACAGATTCAATAAATTGCTGTTATTTTGAGGAATTAAAATGGAATAAGGCCTCACAGTTTCAGATTATGAATTTTCATCGTTAATTTCGACAGAAATACACTGAAAACCATTACAGTTCAACTTCCAATCACCACGGAGGTGGGGGGTGGGGGTGGGCGGGTGGCGAAACGTAGTTGAGATTGTTGTCTACAATTGCACTTGGCGGATGTCGCGTGATAACTGAATCAGAAGTTATTACAGTGAATATGATACAAAATTGTAGTTTTGTGACGGCATTACAGTTTAAATATTGCTCTAAATTAAATTTAAAAATACATTTGTGCAAAAATAAGAGAAAGTGAGTTAGTGTCTGTTGTTCACTGTCCATTCATAAATCTGATGGCAGAGGGGAAGAAGCCGTCATTGTGCCATTGGGTGTTTGTCCTCAGGCTCCTGTTTCTCTTTCCCAATTGTAGCAGAGAGAAGAGGGCATGGCCTGGATGGTGGGGGTCTTTGAGGATAAAGGCTGCTGTCTTAAGATACTGCCTCTTGTAGATGTCCTCGATGGAGTGGAGACTGTTGGCTATGATGGCACTGGCTAAGTTTGCAAATCTCTGTAGTTTTTTCTTGTGAAATGCTTTTATTTATTTACATTTATTAAGAGATACAGGCTCATTCACCCCACAAGCCCATGCCACCCAAACATGATATGCCCATTTACCTACCAAACCCCATAAATCTTTGGTACATGGGTGGAGACCAGAGCTTTAGAAAGAAATGCATGTGAAGGATATGCAAATTCCTTACAGACAGTGGTAGATTCACACAAAAACTGAAATGTGCATTCATCTGCTTATTGGTATGAGGTGTGCAAGGATTTTCCCTGGCTAATTTCTCTTGAAGACACCGATTTCTTTTATGACTTCAAAATCTTTATCCTTTCTTGTTCCCACTGCGTGCCCAGAAGAATAAGTTCATTCCTCAATGAGTTTTAAGGTAACTGGGGATTCATTTCAATAGCATCAAACTTGCCTTATTTAATTTCTGTAATATAATTAAACGGTAGCAAATATAGGCTAAATAATAATCACAGAATCCTTGATAAAACCAGTAGTCAGATAAACTATTGATTGTGTGGTCCCCAGAATATATTAATCAAACAATAATCATATTTTGAGAGCATATTTTGCTGAATTATTTATATTGCTACAGGAATTTCAGGTAATCTTTACAAATTTTACATCATTTTTGAGATGCAAGTTGAAAGAAAAATTACAGTATTTGTTCTGGAAGCAGCAAATCTGGCCGCTTGTCAAACTACGGCTTTTCTGATGATTGAAATGAAACATGAAAGTCTGCAGATGCTGTGATTGTAGTAAAACCCCAAATATATCTGGAGAAACTCAGCAGGTTTTGCAACATCCATAGGAGGCAAAGGTGCAGTATATAACCAATGTTCGGGCGTGAGCGCTTCATCAAGGTATAAGCAAAAAGCAGGCAGGAGAATTAATACAAAGGTGGTGGGAAGAGGGAAGAAGGGACAGGGGGAGGAGCACAGATCAACAGTCAAGATGTCAGAGGTGAACATTGATGGGACACCAAGAAAAACTAAGTTGAGAATTGATTGGGGTAGGAGGTAGCTCTCTGAATGTACAGGTTAGAGGAATGAAGACAGAGGAAGAGGGGAGAGAGAGAGAGAGAGAGAGAGAGAGAGAGAGAGAGAGAGAGAGAGAGAGAGAGAGAGAGAGAGAGGGTAGGAAGGTCAAAACTAAAACTGGAAAAGTAGATGTTAATGTCATCCGGTTGGAGATGAACAAATGGAATATGAGGAGTGTTCCTCCACCAGAATCAATAGATGACCCCTACAGATTCACAAGTGAAGTGTTGTCATCTACTGCATGTGGTGCTCCCATTGAGGTCTCTTCTACATTGGAGAGACAGAACAGACTGGGAGATCACATCATTAAGCTCCTTCACTCTGTCAACTGCAATAGTGGAAACCCATTTCAATTCTCCACCCCATTCCCATGCTGACAAGTCTGTCCATTGTCTTGTGCACTGCCAGTCTGAGACCACTCACAATTTGGAGAAGTAGCATCTTGTATTTCTTCAAGGGTACCCTCCAACCAGATGGGGTTAACATTTCCTTCTTTGGTTAGCACCCTCCTCTCCAAATCCCTCTCATTCCCTATCCATCTGTCTCCAATCCTCCAGGACTGCATTCAGAGAGATACTTCAACAAAGCATATAGATATGTTTTTGGGAGATAAATTGGGAAAGGTTTGTTAGAGTAGGTTACATATAAATACTTTAAAACTGATCTTTTTTGAAATACTGGAGCTCTGACCCTTGCTAGACATATCAGCTCCACAGCTTTAGCAAGAGCTTTGTGACTCAAGTGACTTCACTCAGAGATTGTTGTTTACAAAAGGCAACAGATGAAAGATCTTGTTGGAGCCACATATTGTCTGAAAGAGAGCAATATTTAAACTGTAATGCTGTCGTTTTGCAAGCAGACAGAGTCAATCAGGCTTTATCTCAGAGAGAGAGAGAGAGAGAGAGACACACACACAGAGATCATTTCTACCATCTTTACAGAAGGTGGGACTGGAACAGGACAAGCTGGCAAGCTTGTGGAAAGCCCCATTTGGAAGACGGCCTGGTCAAAGCCCTTGTGGTTCATGCAAGAGGAGAGGACTGGCCATTTAATGTTTCACTTGGAATAAGAGATTTCAAACCATAGTATTCTCCCTATCCACTGGCCCATTACCCCGAAGGTTGTAACTAGTTGTCCTGCTCGTGGCAATGGGCAATGCCCCTGGTCAACACATACTGGTGCAGCTCATCACTCATAAAAGAAGGCCTCAGGTCACTGTTGATATAACTGGGGACCCAAACAGAGTGGAGAGGCTGCGCAGGGCCTTGATGACTGTGGCAGCGGTCATGTCCAAGCAGGGAATGGCAAATGTGAAACGGAAGTATTCATCAATGAGGTTAAGAAAATATACATTGCAGTCAATGGAGGGCAGGGGCCCTTTAAAATTGACACTGAGTCACTCAAATGGGTGGGTGGCTTTAATTAATTGAGTCCTGTCTGGTTGGTAGAAGTGTGGCTTGCACTCAGCGCAGACCTGGCAGTTCTTTGTCATGGACCTGATCTTGTCGATGGAATATGGCAGGTTGTATGATTTACAAATGTGAAAAAACCTGGTAACTCCAGGATGACAGAGATCATTGTGGAGGTTTGGCAGCCAGATGATCTGTATACTGGCACAAGTCCCACGGGACAGGGCATCTATCATTAAATTTACCTGGCCGGTACAGAATGTCATAATTGTAGGAGGACAGTTAAATTCTACACCTTAGTATTCTGTTATTTTTAATTTTGCCCCTCCGTTGATTATTAAACATGAACCCAGCAATGCATTGATCAGTCAACAGGGCAAAGGGGGGGGCGGGGGTTGAAGAGGGCAGGTTGCATGGTTTGAAAATTGCTGGATATACACAGTGAGGGGTGGATGGTGCCCATAGAACTCCATCATCAAACTTTTAAGGTGACACTGAAATCAAGTCCCAATAGTACAGCAACGCAGAGCTGAAACATTACCATCAGTCTAGGGTCCTTATATTCAGTACTCTGCACCATTAGAATCACTACACAGAAGCCCTGGACCTGGATGTCTGCTTTATACGACTTGGATGCTAAGGAGATGTCTTGGGTAAACTTATACCTCTCATTTTGTTCATTTTAGATTGGTCACAGTGTTTGAGCTACCGAAAGAAAATAGACACACACACCGAGAGCAGTTCAGTTTATACAAATGTTTATTACTAATTCAAAAGCTGATTTTACACTACAATATGCAAGCCCTTCCCAACTATACTTATCAACGCTTGGACTGGTCCCAACTGCCGAAGCGAGGCAACGACTGCACACTTGTAGTAGGTTGTCAGGGCGCTGGTAGCAGCTTCTCCACCTCCCCCGACCGGGACGTTGCTTGGACTCTGGCTGTTCTTCCTTCTTGACAAGGGGTGTTCCCACCCCTCGGAGAGTCTAAACTTCAGCAGCAGGACCACAGGCTTATATACCCCAAAAACAATTAATCATGCGTCTACTCCTTCTAATATTTGTCAGTCAAAATCAAAACTGAACATTATATTCTACAATTTAGAAGATTAATTATTATGGAACCAGGATTTTATTATTTCCTGGTTTATCTCGTAGATACAAAGACTTATTAAAACTTCTCGAGCAAGACAGGTTGTGACCAATTCGTCAATTTCAGAGTGTTGCATTTGACAATGGCTTTCCCTGGGCCTCACAGTGGAATTCCATTTCAAAGTGTATCTTCAGATAAGTCCCCATGGCTGAGTTTAATTACATCTGCTAGTTCTGAAAGTAAGGTGACTTGCATGTGGACCCAGTGTCATCAGTTCCACATAAGCAAAAAGCATCTGGGTACATGGTTTTAATCCTCCATTACATTCCACCCCTTGGTCACAATCTGTCATTTGCGAGGCCTAACCAGTATTTGAGTACAGAGGGAGCGAAAAAAGAGAAATCAAAACAACAATTACAAAGATAAGCAATGACGCGAGCAACCAACGGAGGATAGTGTGGCCCACTCCCCCAATTGTAGCAGTTAGCCATGAGAAAGGATTCCAACCAAGGCTCAAATTATCCTTGTTGGCCACAATACCCAGATACTGGAGCTCACGAACAGATTTTGAAACATGCTGAACAAAAACATATTTATATAAGCTGCACTTGAGGCTGGTGACCGAGGACTTCCTTGGTGTAATGCATCGGACCGTGTTTCCCACGTGGAACTCCCTTGGAATGTCCTCGACATTACAAATCCAATTGCTGGCATCAAAGCAGCTGTTAAGCCAGATCACCAGGAGTGTAAAATGGAGAACCTGGAACAAAGAACCCTGACACATGTCACTCACGATACCATAAGCGTTCAGTGTTTAAACAGACTAAATCATCCTGTCCCTCAATAGCTACCCATCGAGTGTTACCCTGGGAAGGTGTCACTATTTCCCCTTTTACAGCAGGGCCACTACCTGGTGATGCCACCCATATCTTTTGTCCAACATTTTCTAGTTCGGGAATGGGGGGCAATGACTGTTATTCCTCTGGAATAGGCTGTAATTCAGGAGCGTGAAGAAGTCGATGGAAAGGTGTACCTCCTTTTAAAGGGAGATGATTCAAATTGTCGACTGCCTGCTGCAGCACATGGCACCATCCCTTCTGGGTCCCCAGTGATGTTAAGAAACGAACTTGTTCCTTCAGCAAGCCGTTCATTCGTTGAACTAACCCGGCAGCCTGCGGTTAATAAGGAAAATGGTGAACCCATAAAATACCGTTGCCATTTGCCCAATCACAGATTGCTTTCCCGGAGAAGTGCGAGCCATTATCAGAGTGAATCTCCTCTGGAACATCATAACGATAAATCAAATGGTTTAGTCCTTGGATAGTGCTAGCTTGGTCAGCCGTCTTGGTGGGAAAAGCAAAAACCAGGCCCGAAAAGGTGCCAACCATTACTAGGACGTAATGTTTACCCATACAGTCTAGCATGGGGCCTATGTAATCAATTTGCCAGACCGCAGCTGAGTGAGCACCCCGTTTTATTCGGCCATGCGGACCAGGTGGAACGGTGTGGAACTTCACAAGCTGACATTCTGGGCATGTACGTACGACCATGCGGACATCATCCTGATGGACGGATAAAGCATGTGTACGGGCCCACATAGCTGATCCCTTCTCCCCCAAATGACCACTCTGTTCATGTGCCCATCGAGCCAGGGGGACGGTATCAGCACGGCTGATAGTGGCAGGCTGATATGCTACTGCATTATGTTGAGCCATGTTAGTCACCATATTGGTATGGGCATCAACGTGATAAACGGTTATTTCATGATGGTGGGAAGCATCCCACAACAGCTGCCACAACTCTTTGCCCCATACTGGGCGGTCATGTATCATCCAGTTGTTCTTTTGCAAATCAGGCATCCATACCACAAGTTCATTAGCCATAGCCCAGGAATCAGTAAACAGGCGAAGAGGGTGATCATGGGGATCTAGTGGTAAAGTGACCGCCTTCAACTCAGTATACTGACTGGAGCCACCATCCCCCTCCTCTGATAAGTGAGTTCCTGACCTGGGATGGTAAGCCACCTGTTCATGTATGTGGCCCACCCCTTCAGGCCCTCTGGTCGCACGACTCTGAATATACCACTTCCATTTAACAATAGAAGACTGCTGAGCCCTCCCGATCTTTAGATTAGCATCATTAGCCAGGACACAATTCATTATTGGAAGTGCAGGTCGTAATTGAATATCTGCATCGCCTGTCATTCTTTCAGTCTCTAGCAGGGCCCAGTAACAGGCTAGTAACTGTTGTTCAAAAACTGAATAACGAGTGGCAGCCTCGGGCATGGTACGTGACCAGAATCCCAGCGGGATTCGGCGACCCTCTTGTTTCTGCCAGAGGCTCCAGGAGGCCACATCATCGATATAATGGTGAATTGAGAGGGAAGGCGATACTGGAAGGTCGGTGAAGGTATACTGGCACCCCTTCCAGGTAAAGGCGAACTGATATTGTGAGTCCTCAGCTATAAGAATAATGAAGAAAGCGTTAGCGAGATCAATGTCAGCATACCATGTTCCTGAGTTCCCAGTAGCAATGTTTTCAATAAGGGTAACAATGTCCAGAACTGCTGAAGCAAATGGTGCGGCATGTTTGTTCAAAAAACGATAATCAACTGTCATTCTCCAGGAGCTGTCCGGCTTCTGGACCGGCCAAACAGGGCTATTAAAGGGCGACGTTGCGGGCCTCACTACCCCTTCTTCTTGCAGAGCATCGATGGTGGCAGTAATCTCTTCCTGCCCCCCAGGGAGACGATATTGTGGAATGCACACCGGTTTCATGGGGGCTGGCACCATCACAGGATCCCACTTAGCCTGACCCACTACTAGTTTTTTTGTAATAGTTCGAATTCCAAATTCAAATCCCCCTTGGCTAGTATTAAGGGCCATACCGGCCAACATATTAATACCCAGGATACACTCGTCAGTAGCAGCCACCAGGGCATGTAACCAGACAGGGGAAGGGCTATCACCCACCATGGCACAGACTTTTATTTCCTTTGCCAGGGTGACTGCTCCTCCCAACCCCTCTATTCGAAAGGCCGGTCCAGTCCAGAGGTCGGGGTTACCAGGAATCACCGAGTGCTCTGCACCCGTGTCGACCAAAGCCAAGTATTGGCGATCATTACCCCCACCCCAGTGGATTGTTAACGGTATGTAGGGCCGCGGATCCCCGTGTGTGCGCCGTGTCTCGATGGAGTAGACACGGGAATCCTGCCCACACCTTCAGGCTTGAGAAGGGTTCGGGGGCTTCCAGGACCACATGCTATTGTTATCTTTAAGAGCCTGTTTAACCCATTGTTTTACCTCATCATGAGTAACTGGAGCAGGAGAAGCTGGCTAGATAGAAGCAGCAGTGGGAGCAGAAAGCACAGCTGGGCCAGGAGGACTCAGCAGCTGGGGATGATGTTCCCCTGCTTTTCTCTTATAAAGGCCATAAAGGACCGCAGTAGGTTTCCCATCAATATCACTTTTAGGTACGCCTAACTTTATCAAGGTTAGAAAAAGGTCCTTTCTTGTCGGTCCGTTATTAGCAGCAGGCCCTCTCCTTTCATCCTGCTTGTCTGATTTAACCTGGGCTGTACCTGAGTGGATTTTACTTCCCAACTCAAATTCTCGAAGCCCAGATAAGGCGTGCATCACCTCAGACACAATGTGCCCAATTAGCGGACTAGTTACGGACAGAACCAATCCCCGTGTGGTGGGTTGGGCGGAACGAACCAATCTGGAATGCATTCCGGCCGTGAATATCTCTTCATCAGGGCTCCCCCCATGTACCCACAGCCTCAAACACCCTGCATACAAGACAGAGGCCAGGGCCTGTTGACGAATTACTGCTATACCCTCCTCTGGGGTTCTCCAATTGTTTTGCAAATGTAAATCCCAATCTATTGGTGATGGGTATACTCGTAGCAAGGCATCCCCTAGAGTAGTAAGTAAGTAATCCATCTCTCTCCCTCTACCCCGCAGCTCAGCAGTGACCCTGATATCAGTAGATAATGTTCCTAATCCCAACAATTCCTCAGGGGTTAAAAATACATTACCCCGCCCCCCACCTTGTTCCCAGACACGCAGGAGCCAGGCTGCCAGAGTTTCTCCTGCCTTTTGCCTAAATCGATCTCTAATGGCAGCCAGTTCTTTTACAGAGAAATCACGTATCATTGACTGTTTCCGACCCCTGTTCCCACTTTGGCCCCCAGGGCCCTCCACCCAGTCTAGGGGAGGATTCCGAGGCCATCCCATAGAGGGAGTAGGCCATAGAGCATCAGCAGGTGTTTGGGTATTTTCCCTTGGGTCCACTTGGGAGACCGGGGTATCTATCCCTTCAATCTCTACCCTTACATCTTCCCCACTTCCGTCTGTTTGGAAAGTCTGCTGCCTTATAGGGCGGGCGTGAACAGCAGGTGGAGAGGGTAGTATGTTAGACACATGCTGAGGAGTATCTGCATTATTACCATTGTCATTCCAGATATTCCCATCCCAATCCTCAATTACATCAGGATCGTCACCATTCCTTATCATGGCATGAATACGATATGGATCAGGTTCTACTCCATGCCTTTCCTTATCTGCAGAGAGCTGCTGCCGGAGTTTAATATTACGGCAGATCATTTGGACATGCTTACCTTCCCATTCTTTGGCTCTGTCCTGACTGGTGCGAACAATCTCACTCATCATGGAACAGCATTGTCGCATGGCTTCTAGCTCCTCCTCTAATTGCTTTGTTTTGCACTGAGATTCTACTTCTCTTTGAATTGATTCTGCTTCATGCTGAACGGAGTGGTGTAATGCTGTGGCCAGCAACCAAAAACCATTAGTCAGCATCCCCTTTTTATCAGGAAATTTACTTTCTCAAAGGAGAGTGGCAACCCGCTCTCCCAGAGGTGCACTTGATGGGTCTAACTTCTCATCCAAACTAATGGGTGGTCCCAACAAAGACAGGGCATTGGCCAACATGCCAAACCCATCGTCTTTGGAAGTCCATCCAGGAATCAAGAACTGCTCAGGGCTCACCTCTTTCTTTCGGCGAAATATCTTGAGGCCAACCCTGCTCGCAGCGCCAATTGTCTTGGGTAAACTTATACCTCTCATTTTGTTCATTTTAGATTGGTCACAGTGTTTGAGCTACCGAAAGAAAATAGACACACACACCGAGAGCAGTTCAGTTTATACAAATGTTTATTACTAATTCAAAAGCTGATTTCACACTACAATATGCAAGCCCTTCCCAACTATACTTATCAACACTTGGACTGGTCCCAACTGCCAAAGCGAGGCAACGACTGCACACTTGTAGTAGGTTGTCAGGGCGCTGGTAGCAGCTTCTCCACCTCCCCTGACCGGGACGTTGCTTGGACTCTGGCTGTTCTTCCTTCTTGACAAGGGGTGTTCCCACCCCTCGGAGAGTCTAAACTTCAGCAGCAGGACCACAGGCTTATATACCCCAAAAACAATTAATCATGCGTCTACTCCTTCTAATATTTGTTAGTCAAAATCAAAACTGAACATTATATTCTACAATTTAGAAGATTAATTATTATGGAACCAGGATTTTATGATTTCTTGGTTTATCTCGTAGATACAAAGACTTATTAAAACTTCTCGAGCAAGACAGGTTGTGACCAATTCATCAATTTCAGAGTGTTGCATTTGACAACGGCTTTCCCTGGGCCTCACAGTGGAATTCCATTTCAAAGTGTATCTTCAGATAAGTCCCCATGGCTGAGTTTAATTACATCTGCTAGTTCTGAAAGTAAGGTGACCTGCGTGTGGACCCAGTGTCGTCAGTTCCACATAAGCAAAAAGCATCTGGGTACATGGTTTTAATCCTCCATTACAGGAGACCTTCCAGATCACCAGCTGTACTGTGAGGGAGAGTCACTGCATTGTGTCGAGGTGCATAAAACTCTCCTTGCTCCTGCTATCAAATAAGCAACTCATCACATGGCTGTTAACCTTGATATCCATCATCAACCAGTGTTGAGTTGCTGCACATCGCTGTTTTGAAAGATGGTTGTGTCCAAGATGATGGCCCAGGGCTTGTGGGTGATGTTGCTGGACATAGAAGATGGTGCCCAAGATGGTGGCCTCCATAGCCTGCATGCAGTGCTGCAGTGTCACAATATGGCAGCCCCCAGATTGTACATGCCACTACTGACAGTGTCCAGGAAGGCAGCATCTATGATCTAAATGTGGCACTGCTGGGAAGAGGTTTTGACTTACACACCTTGGAGTAGTGGCCTCGCTTCCCACAGCTGGAACACATTGAATCCCTTATTGGGCAGCGTTCCCTCTAATGCTTGCCGCAGAATTAATATTTTGGGTGCTCCTGGAGAACAGTGGTTGTGGTCAGGTCATTACTGGAGCTGAAAGAGTGCGACAGGAGGGAGTCATGGAGCACTGCTGTGGTGGTCAAGTCGTTAGTGGAGCGAGGGTTCGCAGCACATTCCAAGATGGTGGTGCCCAGGTCAAGAATGAGGCTGACATTGGTGGATGCCTCAGGTGATTGAGGATTGATCTCCAGCTTTTCTAGCTTTGGGATCTGCTCCATTGTAAAAATCAATAAGTGAATAAAATTGATGTACCATCAATTACTCAAACAACTGTTGTTGAGAAACCAATAGGATTCACTTAAGGAAAAAGCACATCCATACTCTTTGACCCCTGTACTGAGGAGGGATGTTGTGGAATAGTCACCTTTATACAGTAACCTGTGGAGAGGGGCCACATGTCCAACCAGCCAATGGGTGTGCCTGACCAAACAATTGTACGCATCACAGTAGTTTACCACAACAGACATTTGTGATTTACTCTCGTTTGTTACATGCAAATTTTGCTGCTGAACATTTATGGAATTGTATTTTGCATCTTAGTAGGCTGGCTTTTTATCTGTGAATATTTCAGAAAAATAATCAAGGATTCTGCAGCCCACAGAAAGTCACCATGGGCCGGCAGGACAATTTTGAACATACCAGACACTGCTATGTGACTAGAGGGTTTCACCATTCAGAGACTGGATCAGAACTCAGATTCTGGAAAAGGGAGGGAGGGCAGTGTGTGTTTTTTTTCTTTAATACTGGCTGGTACACGGATGTTTGAGATGTGTTGACGTCTTGCTCTACTGCCTTCGAGAAAATATCAATTAAATGCAGACCGTTCTATCTATCCCGAGTTCTCATCAGTGATTCTCAGCAGATTTTATCACCCTGCCAATACTGATTACAAGCAGGCACTCACGGAGCGTGGCCACCCCGATGCACTGCAGATCTTAGTCGGTGTCTTTAATCAAGTCTGTCTCAAGAAAACCCTGACCAGCATGTAACCTGTTGTACCAGAGATCACTGCTGCACAAAGATAAGGAAGTCCCTATTGTTCTTCCTTAGACCACATTTGGGAAAGTCTGGTCATCTGGCTGTGCTCCTTCTGCCTTCATACAGATCAAGCCTAAAAAGAGAGGCTCCAGTGATCAGGACAGCCAGAAGGTGGTCTTCAGAGGCCAAAAAACACTTAGAGGACTTCCTTGATTGGGTGTTGCTCAAGAACTCAGCTGAGGTTCAGAATGATTAAACCAAAGCTGTCACAGACTTCATCAAAACAGTTCTGGATGAGTATGTCCCCACCAAATTGTTCAGGTTTTCCACAACCAGAAGCCCTGGATGAACAATGAAATCCAGAACCTGAGAGAGCCCGATCGCAAGTATTTAAGTCCAGAGATCCAGATCACTGCAAAAGGAGCAGATATTATCTTCTGAAAGCCATCCTCAGGTGCAGTCTCATGTCCCATGATGATCCTCTCCTCTCTGTATCCGAGGATGACATATGGGTTGCCTTCAGGTGAGTGAATCCAAGGAGAGCATCCAATCCGGATGGAGTACTCAGTTGAGTATTAAAAACCTATGCTAATCAACTTGCCAATGAATTCTCGGATATGTTCAACATCTCACTCCAGCACCTGTTTCAGATAGACATCAATCTTACCAGTGCCTAAGAAGAACATGGTAACCTGCTATCGACCAGCAGCACCTACATCATCAGTGATGAAGTGTTTTGAAAGGCTAGCATTGAAGCATATTAGCTCCTGTCTGAGCAGCGACATGTTTACATTCCAATTTGCCTTTGTGGCAAAAGGTTTACATCTCACTTGCTCCACATAGAAAGAGAAATGGAGTTGACCTTGGAAATCTTCGCATTTATTCCAGATGCTTTTGAAGTCTAATAATATCAGTCAAATATGTGAGGAATCCTGGCCGATTATTGTGATTGTTCAGCATAAGCTGGAGATTTCACTCGCACTAACCATGACTTTAAAGGAGCATCAAAGGAAACAAGGTCAATGAGGGAACTTCTGTGTCCATAATCAAACTTACTGCTTGAGGTCTAAAGATATTATTGATATAATGTGTCTATAGTTGAGAGTAAATGGACACTAGGGATAAACCTACTTCACCTCATCCTCACCTTTCTATCCATGGCAGATTCATCAGTCCATGATGACATTTAGAAGAAACAAGCGTCGAACAATCCTTGTGAAGTCACAGTCATATCTTTACACTGAGGATGCCTTTTAATTGGTTTGACTCTAAAATGTTGCCAAATGGGTTAGGTTCAGAGCAAATCCAGTAGGTCAGGACTTGGAATCAATGAGCCACTGTCAACAAGCTGCAGGAAGCAGTAACATCAGAGCCTGGTATGTACCTCACTCTACACTTATTATCAAGCCTGATTATTAAAACTGGTTCAAGGAGGAGAACTAGACATATTCAGATTTTCAGCATTAGATTTCAGATTTATTGTCAGAATACATACATGACACCACATACATCCCTGAGATTATTACTTTTTCCTCTGGGCAAGGCAAAATTACCACTCATTGGCAGAGCAAAAAAACAAAGAAATGTCAACAAACTGTGCAATACAGAAAGAGAGTTGGGGGGGGGGGGAATCAATAAAGTGCAAAAGTAAGAGTGCTTAAATAAGACCCTGATTGAGTTTATTGTTGAGGAGTCTGATGGTGGAGGGATAGCAAATATTCCTGAACCTGGTGGTGTGAGACTTGCTGCACCTATATCTCTTTCCTGATCATAGCAGTGAGAGCAGAGCATTTGCTGGGTGGTGTGGATACTTGACGATTGCAGCACCATTCACTGTAGATGGGGTGGGGTTTACCTGTGATGTCCTGGGCTGTGTCCTCTACCTTTTGAAGAGCTTTACACTCATTGGTGTCCTCATACCAGATTGTGATGCAGCCAGTAAGCACACATTCCACCATACATCTGTAGAAATTTGCCAGTGTTTCTGATGTCATGCCAAATCTCCACAAACTTGACGAAGTAAAAGCTCTGATGTGTTTTCTTTATGATGCCGTTAGTGTGTTGGGTCCAGGAAAGATCCTCTGGGATAGTGACTCCCAAGGCTTAAATTTGCTCACTTTCTCCACCTCTGCTCCTCCAACTGATTTTCCCTTCCTGAATTCGACAATCAGCTCTTTGATTTTGGCGACATTGAGTGTGAGGTTGTTGTTGGTGCACCATTCATCCAAGTTATCAATCTCTGTCCTGTATGCCATTTTTTATGCACCCATGACTGTGGCATCATCAGCAAATTTGTGAATATGTTGTTGTCATACAGAGCCACACAGTCATAGGTGCACAATGAGTAGAGCATGGGGCTAAGAACCCAGCCCGTGGTGCTCCAGTACTTATGGAAATTGTGGAGAAGATGTTCTTACCAATCCTCGCTGATTGTGGTTTGAAGTTGAGGAAATTCAGGGTCCAATTGCACAGTACGATTTTGAGTCCCAGGTCTTGTCATTTGCTGACATATTAGATAGGCAGTGTAAAAGAAGTCCCAGGCAGTGGGAACGTACACTTATTTGGCTTCTACCAATCCTCATAAGCATCACATATCAGGGGTTTTATTGGATCAAATATCATTTTAACTATTACCTGGATAAGAATTTTGCCATATATGCTCAAAATAGAGAACAGATTGAAGGAATACATTGCTTCTCTGCTTCAAAGCTGTGTACGTTTTCTACCCCTACACTTTTAACACCACCAGCTCCCTGGTATTAGTTCAGAATCACATCCTTCTGAGCCAAATTTCATCTCCAAAATTTGATTTGTTGAATTTACTTTGCATGTTTGCCAAGTTAACTTTACTTCAATGGACAGCCCTCTAAATGCACCAATTTAACTCAGGATAAAAATCAGAATCAGAACTTAGTGTCATGAATATGTCACAAAATTCATTGTTTTGCAGCAGTATCACATTTATGCAAGTCATTTTATGAAGCAAATAAAAATAGTGCAAGATAAAGAAAATGAAAAGTGAGGCAGTGCCTGTGGTTCATTGTTCATTCAGAAATCTGATGGCAGCAGGGAAGAAGCTGTCCTTGTCTTCAGGCTCCTGTACCCTTTTACCTGATGGTAACAGAGAGAAGAGGGCATAGCCTGGGTGGTGGGGGTCCTATCAAATGAACAATATTTAATTATGTACAATTACCAAGTCTATCTCTCAGTTGATTTTGTTGGAGGTGTGTCTAATGCTGCCCTGGAAATGAGAAATAATTGAGTTTGAGCTATATGCTATTAAATGCTAAAAATTCACAGCAAAGTCTTTTGCTTTCTCTTTATCATCTGTAATGTGCTTGATTGAAAAAAAAACATACGTGTATTAAATTGCAACTTCAATCCATACTTCAACAAGACAGAAATTGAGTTCAATCCACTCTTCAATTAACAAATAAAGTTCTTTGACTTCATTTCATCAGGAAGGACTTCAATTGACCCCAATTGAAGAAATCTATTGAACTATTTTTTTCAGTGATTGCAGAAACATTCATTTTTTTAAAAAAAAAGAAACAATTCTGTGCAATTGCGGTAATTTATTTGTTACTTACATTTCTAACAAAAGAATGATATTTCTCATTTTTGACAGTGTCATAATATTTCTTAAATCACTCATTTGACTCCCAATGCCCCACACAGATTTTAATTTACCCATCCTCTGCATTCGAAAGAGAAAATTAAAAAAAAAAACAACTTGGAAAACTGAAATTAAATAGAAAATTGCAATACCCAACACCTGTGCGAAAAGAAACTGGGTAACATTTCATTTATCAGTTCTGATAAATAAGTTAGTCACTTAACAGGTTATCAATAATGCATGGAATAACTAGTGTTTGAGAAATTGCATGTCATTTATTTTAATGAGAACATATTTATGGGATGTAATTTTGGCTTGTGGCAGTTGTACTTATTGGTTGGCTGAATATGCAGTGCATCTGTGAAGAATTCATTAAGCTTAATCTGTTATTCCATTCCAATACACAGAATATGAGAACAGTCTTGATGCAGGGCATTAACAAGAAAAATAGTTAATTCCTGTGCACCACCCCTCCAACCCTTCACACATCAATGCTGCCCAACGTGCTGATTTCCTCCTGCAGATTTTGCTTCACACAGATGAATTTGTTGCTTTCTTCTGACTGTGCCTATCAGTTCATTAATAGATTAAGACTTCATTCTTCCTCTGGAAAATGAAGTTGTTAAATTGTTCAAATCCATCTTCGTGATTATAAAACAGTGTTGACAAACAAACTGGCTGCACAATCACATGAGCAATTTAAAATAAAATCACTAGTAATTTATTATGTTTGCTTTGAATTTAAATGTGGTTTGTCTCACACACACACACAGGATTAGAATTTAACAATATTATAAACTGAAACTTTTTCTTTTATATTCAAATAGAATAAAACCCCTGGTATCTGGCAACAGTGGGGATTGGTAGATGCTGGATAAGCAAATTTGCTGGCTGCTTATGTTATCTGGATTAGCGAACTGACCGCAAGAGGGCATCAATTTTAAATGTTCATATTTTTTACCTATATATTTCTGTGATTTTTTTTGCAGATTGCTTGATGCAAATCTTAGTCAGTGACTTTAATCAAGCCTATGTCAATAAAACCCTGTCCAACTACCACCAGCATGTATCATGTATCCTGGTGTACCAGAGGTCGCAGCACAGTTGATCATAGCTCAACCAAGATAAGGAAGGCCTACTGTTCTTTCCTGAGACCACACTCTTGCAAGTCTGATCACGTTGCTGTGCATCTTCTGCCTTCATACAGACAGAGCCTAAAAAGAGAGGCTCCGAAGTTCAGGACAGCAAGGAGGCTGAAGAAGAAGAGTTACAGGACTTCCTTCAGTCAGCAGATTGAGTGGCATTCAAGGACTCAGCTGAGAATCTGAACAATTTCACCAGGGCTGTCACAGACTTTTAAAAAAAATATTTTATTTAAATTTTCATGCATGTATTAGTATCCAAATACAGAAAATGACAATCATATATTTAAATCAGTTATACATGCTGCAAATTATGCCCCAATAAAACCCACCAACCCCCTTCCCCAAATAATAATCCCTAAAATAGAAAAAAAGAAAAGAAAAAGATAAAAACAAAGATACAGAAAATTAGCAAAAAAGAAAAAAAGACAAACCTACTTAACAAAATATCATAACCATTCACACAACTTTGCGTTCAATATCATCATTTATTTATCCTAAGGAGTTAGCAAGTTTTCAATTTGAATTTGTGGAGGTTTAACTCCTGTAACTTGTTCTAAAATTTTCCTAGTTCTATCTAAAATGGTCTCAATTTTGAACATCACCATGTAGAATGCAAAAAAAAAGTCCTCTTAAATATGTTATCATTGTGTCCCACCAAACAAATTTATTAGTAACTGAATTAGTTGGTCTCAAAAAATGTTACTTATTTGTCTTCTAATAAAATCACAAAAATCTTTCATTTTTAATAGCATAGAATTAAACCTCCATCTGTAAACTGTTTCTTCTCTATCCAATATTGATATTGTAAACAACAGAGGAGAATAATTTGATAAAATTCTCACCTTATACTCCACTTGTTGTATTCTGTCTTGAAATTGTGCAGATATTAAGAAAAAGTCAACCCTAGAATAAGAATCATGACTATTTGAATAAAAGGAATAATCTCTTTCTCTTGGATGAATTTTCTCCATGTGTATATTAAATTTAAATAATTCATTAACAACAATGTAGCTTTAGCTGCTTTTATTTACAAACGAGCCTGCAGCTGATGTGGACATTACCCCTCCATAAATCTTCGTCCATGAAGCCAAGCCAAAGAAGATCCCTTGTAGATCTATCTAAAACTGGATCTAAACAAAAATTATATTCTCCCCCATTAATATAATTTCACGTGCATTTGTTAAATTTATAAATGATTCTTGTATAAATTTTTCATTATCTACATTTGGTACATATATGTTCATGAGTGTTCAATATTCCAAAAAAAAAGATAATGTACCATAACATATCTCCCTACAGGATCAATAATTACATTTTGTATTTTAACTAGAAGATTCTTATGTACTAAAATTGCTACTCCCCTAGCTTTTGAATTAAAGGAAGAAGCTACAGCATACCCTACCCAGTCTCTCTTTAACTTCTGATGTTCTTTTTCAATTAAATGAGTTTCTTGCAAAAAGGCTATATTGACCTTTATTTTCTTCATATATGCTCTTCCTTTTCACTGGGCTATTAAGGCCATTAATATTAAATTCTAAAGTATTCAATACTTTATTCATTGGTGTCTTTTAAATGCAATTGGATACTAAACCCCCCTTTCTCCTTTCTGCTCCCAACTCCTTGATGTTTCAAATATTTTTTATCTCCCATATTAAGACATATCCATCTCATCAATCCAGGTAGAAAAGTAAGAAAAAAAAAGATAATGTAAAAGTAAAAAAAAAACACTATTAATGTTGTTAAAATAATACACAACATTATCCCCCTGTATTTTATGGGTTGTGGCCCAGGCCACAAAACACACATGATTCAATTCTCCTTCAGCCCACCAAATGTTCACTGCTATTCCAAATCATTTCCATTAGACTGAATAAAGTAATTTCAGTGCATTCCTTGTAAATCAAGAAGAATTTCAACTCCTGCTGCTTCTGATCATCTTCTTGACAAATAGTTGGTAAGACTTCTTCATATTCTTGTGCTCGCCCAGGATCTGTAAATAACATATTTGCTCCTCCTTGCACAAGGATCTTGAGATTTGCATGGTGGCATAGAATAAATCTATCACCTTTCTTCCACAAAGTATTATTTTACTGGATTAGGATAGAAGAAAATCATGTTTCCATGATATTCCATCAGACCCTTTCTCTCTTTAGCTTGCTTTGCTAATACTTTCTCTCTAACTTGATAACAAAGAAACTTTATCAGCATAGACCATGGTTTTTGATCTGATGATGGTCATGGCCTGAAAGCCTGGTGAGTTCTTTTTATTTCAATATCTCCTTTAAACTCATCCTGTCCAGGAACTTCAGGTATCCAACATTGAAAAAAAGTTATTATATTATACCCTTCTTGAACTTTTTTAGGCCACTCTTAACCCATGTCCTCTGGTTTGTATTTCATCTACCTACAGTGGAAAAAGCTTATCTTCATTTACTCTGTCTATCCCCTTCATAATTTTAAATACATTTATCAAATCTCATCTTCTTCTCTATTCTTCTACGCTCCAGGGAATAATGTCCTAACCTGTTTAACCTTTCCCTGTAACTTAGTTCCTGATGTCTGGTCAACATTCTCGTAAATTTTCTCTTCACTCTTTCTCTCTTATTAATATCTTTCCTGTAGTTAGGTGACCTTAACTGAATGCAGTACTCCAAATTTGGCCTCACCAATTTCTTATACAACTTTGCCATAGCATCCCAACTCCGATACTCAGTACTTTGATTTATGAAGATCAACATACCAAAATCTCTCTTTACCACCCTATTCACCTGTGATGTCACTTTCAGGGAATTATGCATCTGTATTCTCAGATCCCTCTGTTCTTTCACACACGTCAGTGCCCAACTATTTACCATGTATGTCCTTTCTTGGTTTGTTCTTCCAAAATGCAACACCTCACACTTATCTGCATTAAATTCCATCTGCCATTTTTAAGTAAATTTTTACAGCTCGGCTAGATTCCATTGCAAGCTTTGAAAACCTTCTTCACTGTCCACAACACATCCAAACTTTGGGTCACCTGCAAACTTGCTGATCCAATTTACAACAATGGTCCTGGCACTGATCCCTGAGGAATGCCACTAGTCACAGGCCTCGTCTGAGAAGAAATCTCCAATCCAGCCATTGTTAAATCCAGTTTACCATCAATACCTAGTGTCTGAACCTTCCTTATTAACCTCCCATTTGGGACCTTGTAAAAGTCTGCATGGCAACATCCATAGTCTTTTTATCGACAATTTTCCTGGTAACTTTCTTGAAATACTATACACACAATGCCATGTGGACTATCCCTAATCAGTCCATGGCTATCCAAATAATTGTACAGATACATCTGTTCTCTTAGAACACCTACCAATAATTTACCTACTAATAATGTCAGGCTCACTGGCCTATAATTTCCAGGATTATTTTTGGAGCCTTTTTAAACAATGGAACAATGTAATCTACCCTCCAATTCTCTGGCACCATGCATGTGGCTAAGGACATTTTAAATACAATACAACTGCAATTATCCAAAATCAAATTCGCTGAAAACCTAAATTTTAACATTTCATATAAATGAGGATATCCAAAACGAATCAGAAATCCTTATTAATCTGATTTTTTTTCAAGGCTGAACTGACATCAAAGGTTGAAAAAAAAAATCACTTGACATGCGATTAGAATGACGATTGCCCTCATTTCAGGTAACACTCCTCTCCTTCCATTTCTTCTTTTCCTACCTCTATTGACTTTTCTCTCCAAATCTCCCTGTCAAATTGCATTCCACTGTCTCCAAGACATAAGTGGATTGAAGAATCCCTTGTCCTGGTTTCATCAAGGATTGTGGCCTCATGGCAGGAGCAGAACATCAGGCACAGTAGCATCCCCTCCCCTTCCCTCTCTCCTCTCACCTTCCTCAACTTTTACCTCCCTCCTTCTCTATTCCTTCCCTCTCTACCCTTCCCTCCTTCCTTCCTAGGCACAACAGAGCTTCTGACTCTGAATCCTCCCCTCAGCCTACAACCACACCCACACAACAGACTCCCCAGTATGTGCGTGTGGGAGACAGGAACATGCCGACTCACCAGTGAGTATTCCACTGACTCAGGAAGCCTCCCCGGGGATCGACGGCAGTTGGTCTCGGTAATGGGAGGCAGCAGCAATTATTTGGTGAGAATTAAACATTATTTTACTGCTTAAAAAAATTGAATCTTGAATCTTAAATCTTAATTCTGATATTATTGTTCATCATATGTACTCTCGTGTCAGTGTTCAACAATAGTCAGCCAGCATTGATGGATTCCAGATGACCTGATAACACTCTTCCACTGTCACAATGTCCTGTTGAAACCTTTCGCCATGTTCATCGCTAATTGCACCAAGATCAGCAGGGAAGAACAAGTGCAAATGTTGAAAATTAATTTTCAATGACATATTGAGCCTCATAGTTTTGTATGTCTCAAACATGTCAATAAGCTGGATGAAGTGTGGTACTCTGTAGTTGCCAAAAAAAATTCTCAACATCTTTAAATGCTTTCCATGCTATTTTCTCCAGTCTAAGACAACAATTGCATAGCACCTGTACTGTGTATTTGCCCAGTCATGCTTGGCCTAACCAAAACAGCTTACTTTGTACTCTACTTAAAACATGACTGGATCAAGTTCTGCAATGAGAACAGGGCGATAATTTTCTGTGAGACAAAGGACCACAATGATTCAGAAACACAATCCAACTTTTTCTTTCCTTTTGCTAATTCAATGCATGGCAAAAAATTAAATTACAATATATGAAAACAAAACAAAAAGAGTTGGGGTTAAAAATCTCTTTTATGACTGCTGTTAAGCAGTTTGTCTGTAAGTAGTTTTTGTGACACAGGGCACTTATGGCATAGGGATCGCTTAAGGTGAAATGTGAGTTTAGGGGGGCAATTTGCAAACCACTGATCTGAGACTTTCCTGTTAAGCTTCCCTGCTGATTTGATAGATATCAGGATGAGTAGATGCATGATAACAAAATTTCAAATAACCAAGCAGCCCTTTATAAGTACACCCATTGCATAGTGGGTGTAAAAAAAAGGATAAAATAACACGCATAACTCATAAAATAATTCAGTGCAGATTATTCCTTTAATTACAATAAGATTGTGTGAAGCTGAGCCAATTTTCATGAGACCTTAACTCAACAATGATACCTTATTTGCAGCACCAAACATCCGACATGAAGGGATTGCAAGTCCTCATTTGGTTTAACTCAAATGAATGGGACCAAATTCTGGAAGCAGAGTGTTAAGTACAGATGCCAATAAATAGATCATTTAAGTCTACCAATTAGGAATGAAATCCAATGTGATGATTGAAAATAAATGAAGCTTCTAACTCTGCATCCAAAGACAATAGAACTGGCTGCATCTTCTCTAGTGCGCTGAAAGGCTACAGTTCCCATTTTATCCGCTTGAAGTATTTTTAGTAAGGTATTCCAACTACAATCAACATTCATAATTAATGATGGCTGAGGGACAGAAATTATGACACAGCCTTAGCTTATAGATTCCTTTATTACATTGGAACTGAATGACATATCTTAATTCATTTGAATTACCTTGTTTTCTAGCACATCTTTAAATAATGTATGTTTTATATTGTGCACTGCAAAGCATGTTTATATTGTACAGTAAATTATTTTAATTTCACAATATCTCATTCTCATTGTCTATTTTTCAAAAGGAGTCTTGTTAATAACACTTTTTTTAAAATTCAGGCAGTGTCCCATACAAAATACATGAATAATATTCTGCTTTAAGCTCTTTTTAAAATAATAAAGTTTCCTTTTTTTTCCAACTCAATAAAATGTGCAGAAATATTATTTGGACGTTTTTAATACCAAATCTAATAAAATGGATTATGAAGTGCACAATCAAAAAGAATGTTTGGGGTTTATTTTAAATTAGGTTTGATATCATACAATTCTCCTCATCTCCAATGTCAGTTTATACCTGATATGTTCATCTTTCAATAACTCTGTATTGGAATAATTCATTCTATTATAATCAGTTTTGCATTTACAACTACCACTGGACAACAAGGACTTTGCTACCTGAACACCTTTTGGGTGTATCTTATGGATTTTGGGCCTCTGATCATGAAAATCACCTTAACATTTTCCTATCACATAACATTTTTAGATATGACCTCTTTTTGTGATTTCATTTCCTCTCATTTTAAGCCTACTTGAAATGCAACATGTCATAAAAAATTCATTTTCTGCCTTCACACTTAGTCTTATTTCCTGCTTATCTTAGGAAGTCAGTGACAAATATGGTGCAAGGTTTCACCAGGACATTGTGACCATGGAGAAGTGGTATCAGGGCAAATGGAATCCCACAATGCTGAGTATAAACGAAAATCATTTGTCAGTCAATTGAAATAACACAATGTGTCAGCATCATTATGTGATTAAACATGTTATATTCAATAAAAGTTATTTTAATGTTTCTCAAACTTATTATATATTAAGTCTAAAAATATCTTTGTGTTCAGCTTGAAGTTGTCTATCATAATTTCCAATTTCTTTTCAAGAAACAATCCTTTTGAAAAAAAAAGTTGTTCAGTGCAAAATTTGGATCCATGTTGAAATAAATAAATCTTCCTTTCAATGTGACTTTTGGCCAGCACTCCAGTCCCGAGGAACATTTAAAAGAACTAAGGCAGGACGAATAACCCGAAGAAAAGCTTCACACTTTGAATGGGGTACTTGGAGGTGATCTGTGTGTGTGCAGGTGTTTCTTCAGTGTATTTTTAAGGACATTTTCATGGGGATCTCATCGTTGAACACAGTTGAGTGATCACCTGCAGTCCATTTCAGCATCAAGAACTGAACGAGCAAAGGCATTGGTTCTTTAACTTTTTGTGTTTGCACTATCATTCATAAAGAACTTGATTTAACTTTCAACTCAATGCCACATTCCTGTCCATCACCATTAATAAACAAAAATCTATTATAACCCAGAAAAAGAACTAAAAAGATTGTTCTCCAATTTGCCTCATGCTTTATTTTACACTGTTAGCCTCCCTCAATGGTTTGAACTAACCAGCTTCATTCATTGAAAGCAAATGAAGAGAGAAAATCATCTGACCAACCAATTCAACATTATTCTCAACATACATCGTTTAAAGATAATAATAATATTAAGGCTACCATTGCCTGCTGCATTGGCCCAGAGTCTGTGATAGGCAACAAAGGAATGGCATCCATGGGGTGGATTGGGGAGGGGATGCAGTTTGTTCTGAGAATGACTGATTCACTTTTCATAGTGATCATGGTTAAGTTAAAAAAGACCCAAAATGCCAGTGAGACTGTTTGATTTCCCTCAACACATGAAAATACTCCATCTGAAATTGAAAAATAAATTGCATATTATAGGGAAAAGTTTAGAAAATCTGTAGATGCTGGAGATTTCTAAATAAAAGCAGAAATGCTGAAAAAAAACTCAGCAGGTCAGGCAGAATCTGCAAAATATGATAAAAGGTCCTGGACTTGATGGCTTCACTATTACTCCTGAAGCAATTTGTAGGGCTCTATTACATATGGGAAAAAAAAATATCTCCTACTACCTCTCTGAAGCAATCATTTAGTAATAATATGAGAGCACACAAACATAATTACAACTTAATCATGTTTTAATAAGCCTGAACACATTCAAATCGTTTAAAAAAAAAAAGATAAACTTGCATTTCCGTCCTGCATTTGTAGTCTTTCGTACTTTGAGACTGGCAAGTACTCAAGGTTGTGCATTCCCAATAAAGGGCTGATAACTCTAGTCTCCTCCCTCCTTACCAGTCTTGGATCTGGGCCAGCAGCATGTAGAGATGTGCCTGATGTTTCAGGATATTAAAGCCTTTAATCTCTTGCTTGCTTCGAGTCTGCTTGTGGTTATTGATTGCACTAAATTTAATATCCTGATTATTTGCCACGGACAAGTAATTGATTTGAGTGGAGAAGCTAAAGACTGACCCAAATGATTTAGAGGCCTCTGTCAAGATTGATATATGGCTGCATTTCTTAAATGCCTACATGAGGAGCCACAAGATTTCACAGACAAAGACAAGTAGATCTGCTCTTCTCATTGGTGAGCCACCAAGTTTACCAAATAATACGGGACTGCGAAAAGTTCAATGATGCGATGGTCCTACTGCAGCAGCAATACAATGCTCCCATGAACTCTATGTATGCATATTACGTGCTGCTCACCCGACGCCAGGACCCTGGTGAGTCCGCCGACAACTTTGTGAGAGCCATAAGGGAGCTGGGATCAGCCTGTGGGTGCACAGATGTGACTGTGGTGGTCTATGAAGAGGAGTTCATCCATGATGGGTTAGTTGCCAGCTTCCATTTGAACCAGTTGGACCACTTGTACTACACTCGCGAACAACTCATGGAGAAGGGCAATTGTCACTACAAAAAGTCATGCCACTGGATAAATTGATGGAGACTGCCCAGAAGAACATGGAGGCTTACTCTGTGAGCCACACAGTCATCAGGTGGGGAACACAAGTGTCACTATTTTGGGAGTTGGGGTCCCTGACTACCACTGTCACTGCTGAGAACGAGGTGCAATGACTACAGCCAGACCAAGCACCTGAGGAAATACTGCCCAGCCCATAGCACAACCTGCTGAAACTGCAGGAGGAAGGGGCACTACACCAAGGTATGCTGTTCTAAACCTTCCTCCAGCAGTGCTGTTTGTGGACCATAACCCATATTGGCACCTGCAATCGACCCACTTCCGGCGTCACTTCCCGTGGCCAAGAACTGACCATCGGGAACAGGAAGAAACGATAACAGATGATGCCATGTTCAGCGTCTCTTCTGGATTCCACCACATGTGATCTATGGGGGCGGCCATCTTCAGTATTTCCATGATCCATGATGGACATTGAGGTAAATGGTCACACCATGGACTGCCTATTTGACACGGGGATTACTGAAAGTTTTATACACCCAGGCATGGTCCAATGCTATTCCCTTACAGTGGTCCCTGCAAAGTGTAAGGTAGTTCTAGTGTCCCTGCAAAGTGTAAGGTAGTTCTAGTGTCCCTAACTGTGAGGGGAATTAAGTATAAAAACTTCAAACTGCTCGTGATATGATCACACCCATAGTTATTAAAGCCCTCCACAACCTCTACACCAGTTACATTCACAGTGATCGAGGATCTGTGACCCCTCACAGTTAGGTGCTGACCTGTGGATTTCTGTGGAGTGGCATTTGGACACTAGAACTGCTCGTGATGTCCCACCTCTGCGCGCCAGTCATACTGGGGTTGGATTTTCAGTGCCAGCTTAAGAGCGTGCTGATGCAGTTTGATGGGCCCCATCCTTCCCTAATGGCCAGAAACAATAAATTACTGGATGGTCCTCCCACTTCTCCAAAGGCAGCCTATCAGGCACTGTGATGCCATCAAGACACCCGACCAGCGATCTGACCACCCTTCAGGTCCCTTTGGTCTTCCTGTTCCAGAATCTCCCTCTGATTACAACCAGTCACTACAAAAATTTGGCAATTCAGCCCTGGGGACAGAGAGTTCATAAAAGGTGAAGTATACCCTCTTCTAGCAGAGGGTATTATCGAGCACAGTAACAGCCCCTGAAGGGCATAAGTGGTGGTGGTTAAGAGATGGAAAAAGCACCAGATGGTCATTGATTACAGCCAGACCATCAACAGGTTCACCTTACTGAACTCCTACCCACTCCCCACATAGCCAATCTGGTGAATGAGATTGTCCAGTACTGGGTCTTCTCAAGTCAGTATATCACCAGATCCCAATCCTTCCAGAGGACCATCCATATATGGTGCTCAAGGCCAACGACTGGCTCTACCATTTCCTACAGGTGGGGTATCTGTGTTCCAAATGGGGTGTCAGGTTGATGACAATATTTGGATAATGTCACCATCTGCGGCCATAACCAGGAGGAATCCAACACGAACCTGCAGAAGTCCCTTGCCATCACTAAAGCCCTGAACTTAACATACAACCAGAAAAAGTATGTGTTCCGTACTGCAGATCTGGCAATACTGGGGTACACAGTGGAGCATGGCATCATTGCCCCCAACCACGAGCACATGTGCCCCCTTCTGGATCTCCCACTGCCTGCAAAACCTCAAGGCCTTGAAAAGGTGCCTGGGGCTCTTCTCATACTATACCCAATGGGTCCCTAATTATGCAGAGAAGGCCCACTGGTGAAAACCGCCATCTATCTCCAACGGTGTAGGCCTGTAATGCCTTCAAGGGCATTAAGGATGAGGTTGTCAAGGCGGCAATGCAAACCAATGATGAATCCATCCCTTTCCACATGGAGAGCAATACCTCTGATATCGCCCTGGCCGCCACGCTGAACAAAGCAGGCAGGCCTATGGCATTCTTTTCATGGACCCTCCAGGCCCAAAACTCAGGCACTGGGTCATTGAGAAAGAGGCATAAGATATAGTAGAGGCTGTACACCTCTGGACGCAATATTTGGCTGGCAGTCCTTCACCTTGCTGACGGACCAGAGTTATTAAAATAGTTATTAAAGCCCTCCACAACCTCTACACCAGTTACATTCACAGTGATCGAGGATCTTTATTCATGAGTGAGGAGATGTGCCAATGTTTCCTGTCCAAGGGCATAACCACAAGCAGAACCACCAGCTACAACCTCCACAGAAATGGGCAGGTGAAAATGGAGAATGACATGATCTGGAGGGAAATCTTCTTTGCCCTCAAGTCAAAAGAGATGGCCGTCTCCCAGGCAAGAGGCCCTTCCAGAGGTGCTACACTGTACTGCTATAAATGTCAACTCACATAAGAAACTGTTCTCCTTCTCTAGGAGGTCAGGGTAGGGAACCATACTGCTGATCTGGCAGATGACCCAAGGGCCGGTGCTACTCCACAGACAAGTTTGGACCCACAAGGCATACCTGCTGGTCGAGGAAGTGCACCTCCTGCATGTGAACCTCCAATACGCCCATGTGCAGTACCCGGATGGGCAGGAAGACATATTTTCCATCTGGGACCTGGCTCAAGCAGAGGAGGTGTCACCAGAAGCCCTTGTCAGCAACCAGCTGGTCCTATGTATCATCCAGACAAATGCCCACATAAACGCACCACCACTACCTCTCAGACCTCCACCCTCACCACACCTACAACCATGAACTGAACCACAAACACCCCCACAACCCTTGGAACCCATTCTGAGTAACACAATTCAGCTCCCAGACATTCAGCCCACCATACGTGTCACAGTCTCTGTGAAGCCAACAATGACTGCGGCGATCACAGCGGTGGATAAAGTCACCAGACCGGCTGAATCTTTGAACTATGAAAGATTGCATGACTGGTAATGATGGATACTGTTCCACTTTACCCCACCGGACATTATCTAAAAAGTATGGGTGAATGTGGTGGAGCACAGTAGTGCAGGAGGTGACCTCATTATGCTGTACAGGCTGGCCTGCCTCCAACCCTGTAACTCATCCCTAACTCCTCCCAGTAAGAACATATTTTTGAGCTCAAAGAGGTCAGGTGGGTGTAAAGGGAAATTTCAAGTTGTAATAAGATAAATTGATTTATATTGATGCTGATTGACAATAGCACCCTCTTCAAAAGATGCAATTAATCTTTTATTTCTAACCAATTGGGCAGGTCAGAATCCATGATCTCAATCAAGATGAGAGGATGATCACTGAGTTTAGGCTGAAGCTGTTCTCTTTTAAAGGGAAGTTGTTTAATATCAACAGAGAGAGAAAAAAAAAGAATATACAGTATATAATATTTTCCTTGCTGAAGTTGAAGTTTAAATATTTGACCAGTAGAAATATTCCATGCATAAAATGTAGTCTTAACTCTATTTTTGTCATCAAACAATCCAGCCGTTATTGGGGGATCAGAGGTGGAGAAAGTGAACAAATTTAAGTTCTTGGGAGACACTATCTCAGAGTATCTTTCCTGGACCCAATACATAAATGACATTGTGAAGAAAGCACATCAGCACCTCTACTTCATTAGGACTTTGCTGAGATTTGGTATGACATTGGAAACCCTGGATAATTTCTACAAATGGATAGTGGAAAGTGTGCTGACTGGCTACATCATGGTCTGTAATGGGGACACCAATATGCCTGAGCGTAAAGCCTGCACCATCGATAACTTCAAAGACTAGAATTTGTAGAGAAACAGATAGGCTTTTATTCACAACTAAAAGGAGGTATGCCCATGCTGGTCGACTGTCCTAGACTGAAGAGGGGCTGTGAAACTGTCACCTTTAATAAGGTGTCAGTGGGTGGAGCCTCAGGTACAGTCAGCAAGGGGCATGTCCTAACACATCCAAACAGATATACAGTGGTTTACCATATTCACCCCTTGTTTTAGAAACAATCCAGCAGGGTGGAGTGAATTAAACAGTCTTACAAATTGAGTCATTTGGGTGGTCTGGTCTGCCACTGCAACTGTCAGAGTACTGGCTGCGGTGCAGGTTTTGAATTTTTGTTGGTTTGGCACATCTGTATGTGGCCATAGGCATTGTCTTGGTGGATGTGTGGTGCCAAATGTGACATGTCCTTCCTGGGGCAGGGGTAACATGCCATGACACTGGTAGATCGTGGTTGTTGAACGGGGTGAGGAGTGGTCAGCAATGGTCTCGGCGACTTTTGAGGGTGCCAAATCCCAAACAGAGACCATGTTCTCATACTCATTGGGGTATGACACGAAAAAGGATGGCGAGAAGGAGATGGATCCTTTCGACCAGTGAATCAGACTTATGACTCCTCACGTACCTCCGGAGTAGGACCGGTCCTGGAGACATCAGCCTGAATAGTAGCTTGGTCCCTGAAGCAGACTTCCTGTGGAAAGAAAACATTATTTCATGTGGAGTGGCATTGGTGGCAGTACATAGGAGTGATCATAGGAGTGATCTGATTAAATGGAGCACATCGGGGAGGACATCTTGCCAGTGGGAGACTGGAAGGCCTCTGGACCTTGGGGCTAAGAGGATGGCTTTCCAGAGGGTAACATTCTTCCTTTCCATCTGGCCAATCGCTCGAGGTTTGTAACTAGCGGTCCTGTTCGAAGTGATGCCTCTGACCAGCAGGTACTGACACAGCTCGCCACTCAAAAAAAAGAGGAATATAGGGTGAAGAGATTGCTCAGGGCCATGGTGACTGTAGCAGTGGGTATGTCCGGGCGGGGGATGGCAAATGGGAAATGTGATTACTTTCAATGATGTTCAGGAAGTACACTTTGTGGTCAGAGCAGGGGAGGGGCCCCTTGAAATCAATGCTCAGGTGTTCAACGGATTTACAGTCGGGGTCGAGGTTAGTGAGCAACGGTGCAGGGGTGATCTTGAGGGTTGAAAGGTCACAGGTCGTTCACGGTGGGCAATTTGTGGATTGCTGGCTGGAAACAATAGGAGGAAAGGCCAGAGGGTGTTTCTGCATGTGAAGCACAGGGGTGGTTAAAAGTTGCTGGTTACAGACATGAGGGGGGGATGGTCCCATCGTACTCCATCACGACACTCTAAAAGTGGCATTGATAGTCCAGTCCAACAGCACGGCAGTGCAAAGCTGTGGCATCATGAGGGGTTTAAAGTCTTTGCAGACTGTGCCCCGTACAGTCAGAGTCACTATGCAATAGATTTTGAGGCCAAAGAGACTTTGTGGTTTACTGGCCTTACTGCGAGGGAGTAGTGCTGCACCGTGTTGGGGTGGATGAATGTCTTCATGCTCCCACAGTTGAACAGGCAGCTCGTCATCACATGACTGTTTACCCCAATGTACCTCATACCTCATTGATCTGGCAAGTTGGTGAGGGCTCCCTTGATCTAGCGTGATGGAAGCCAGTGTTTAGTTACTGGTGGGCTCCATAGATACGGCGGCATGTTTAGGCCTTCGGTTCCAAGATGGAGGCCTGCACGCGGTGCTGCAAAGTCGGAGGATAATGGCATTCAAGATGGCGGCCCCCACAGCCTCCACGCAGCACTACTGGATTTAAAGGGAAACTCGGATTTATACACCTTTGCATAATGTCCTTTCTCTCGCAGCTAACGCAAGCTGTATCTTTCACCGGGCAGCATTTCCTCGGGAGTTTGCGTAAGATGCAATGTGGCACTTTGCATGCTCATGGAGTACCATGGCCATAGTCGGATCACTGGTGGGACAAGGCGGTATTCCACAGGCTTTCAGCCCTCCCACTTCCAAAGATGGTGGTGCCCGTGGTAACCACGAGGTGGCCGTGGTGTCTGCTGAGTAGGCGTCCATGTTTTGGTTGGCAACCTCTAATATGTCCGCTAGCTTGACTGCCTTCTGTCAGTTGAGCTCACCCTGCTCCAACAGTATCAGCCAGATGTAGCTGGATCTTATGCCTGCAATATAGGCAACTTAGATCAAGTCCTCTGTGTTCTGAGTTGTAATGGCCTATCCAAGAACTGGCAGGGCCTGAGAGTACTCAATGCTCAATTCCCCAGGTCACTGTATTCGGGTAGCCAGGAGGTGCCAAGCATAGACCTCGTTTACATTGCTCCAGCTTTTCAGTTTGTCCATCGCTGCTGAGTAAAACTTGGTATCCCTGATCATCGAGTATACCAGAGGCTTGACCCGGACATACAGTACTTGCAGCCTGTTGTCCTCTGATTGAAAGGTAGTAGAGGATTGCTTCGCAGCAATGCAGGCAAAGTTCGAAGCTGTTGGATGTGTCAGGCGATTGTGGGCCAAGATCCAGCTTTTCTGGCTTCAGAATCTGCTCTATTATCATAAAATTGTTGTGAATAAAATTGATGCACCAACAATAACTTCTAAGACAAGGTTGTAGAGAATCTGATAGGCTTTTGTTCACCACAGAATGCTGGTCGACTGCCCTGGACTGAGGAGGGGGCTGTGGCACAGTTGCCTTTATTCAGTGTTCATTGGGAGGAGCCTCAAGAACAGTCAGCAAGGGGAGTGTTCTAGCACATCCAAACAGCTATACAATGGTTTACCAAAGATATCACAGGCAAAAACCAACCCAGCATCGAAAATATCTCCAGGAAATGCTGTTGTCAGAGAGCTGCCGCACTCATCAAGCATCTAAATTACCCAGCATACACTCTATTCTCATTGCTACCATCAGGAAAGAGGTACAGGTCCCACAAGACCTGCCCCAGCAGGTTCAGTAATAGCTGCTATCCCTCTACCATCAGACTCCTCGACAATAAACTCAATCAGGGACATTTTTAAGGACCCTGAATTTGGAACAGTCAATATCTTTGTCTTTCTTTACTTCTTTATATATTTATTTGACATGTTCTGTCAGGTTTTTTTGCACTACCAATCAGTGGCAATTCTGCCTTGCCTGCAGGAAAAGAATCTTAGGATTATATGTGATGCCATGTATGTACACTGACAATAAATCTGAAATCTGAATCACAATATCCTCAAACTGGCACTGCACCAAGTACTACTGAAACCTCCAGCAGTAAATTCCGTGGAAATGCATCGACATCTGGTTAATCTATGTGCTTATTTTTCACCATCTGGCAAATCTGTTGAAGTTTGAATGTGTGTGGAATTCATATGCTTTCAAAGACTTGAAATTATGCATTTTTTAAAAACTTAAAGTAAATCAAAATTTTGAATCAAATCAAATGAAATATATCTATTATATATAATCGATTGTACTTAAACCCATTAGATCAGTGGAACCTCCGTGGATTGTCACTTTGTCGTAGTGGAGAAGGTTGTATGTGCTGTGATCCCCGAGAGTGATGATGTCTGGAGCTATGGTCCTGGTTGGGTCACCCATGATGTTAAGATCCAAGGTGACCCTACCAAGTCTTCAACGGTGGAACAGGAGGACAACATTACTCTGAACTCAACGGCTGTGAAGGCAGACAAAAGCTGCAATAAATCCATCAGCTCCAATAGTCATGGTTTCCATACTATTGGAGTTAGTTGGTTGATTTGTAAAGTATCATGTGCTTCTTGGAGTGCAACATCAGGTACACATTAAACAAATACACACATAGGCATCTTCACTCTGTGGATCAACAAAATGAAAGCCATCATCCGCTCAACTATGATGGATAGCCACAACAAGATCAGTTTACAACTAATTAAACATATTTAAATTAACCCAAATAAATACAAATCAATGTTACCCAAAACATTTTCTATACCTGACAGCTAAGTCTTTCCATTGAAATTGGTATAGATATTGAACATGCAGCCCCATGTTAAAAAAATGTATATAGTTTCCAACCTGATATAACTGTATAACAGATGAGGAGGTACTGTTCTCCTGCATGAGAGCAAGTCCTCGGATAAACCCCAGTCCACATTCCTGAGGGAGCAAAATTAATTCTTCTATGTAACTTAAAATCCAGGGTTGTAAAAGATGCAATTGTAGTGGCGGCTACACTGCTCCTACAATAACACACACAACCAGATGGGTTGAGCTCAGAGAGCAGACTAGTTTATTGCAAGCTGCTGGCCTGCACTTATATTCCCAGCCCAGACCTGGCTGAGAACTACGCTGGAGGACGCTTATGTCACCTGGGTGTCACGTGGTCCCCAGCGCAGGCTTCTGAGCCCCGTGCTGGAAGGAAGGGAAAACACCCGATGGTGCCTTTTTGGCCAGCTGCCCCGCCGCATGGCTTACAAGCGGGGCTGGTTCACCTGCCTAGTGGTGAGTCCCCACACAGCCACCCCTAGAACTGGTACTAATGTCCTTTTTCACCGGGCAGCCTCGCTTCTTGGGCTGGGCTATGACCACGGGCTCAGTGGGATCGAGGTGCGATGGCTTCAGCCTGTCCACGGTAAACAGCTCCCGCCTGCTGCCAATGTCCAGCGTGAACATAGAGCCAGAACGCTGTAAATCCTGTACGGCCCCTCATATGGTCACTCCAGAGATTAAGCAGTCAGGTCCCACTGAATGAAAACATACTCCGCGGAAAGCAGTTCGCCGGGAACGTGAGACGGGCGGGTGCCATGCCTGAGGGGCGGTGGAGGTTCGAACGACTCCAAGAGTGCCCTGAGGTGAGGAAGTAGTTCATGCGGTGACCGCAGGGGATTGTGAGGTGCATTGACGAACTCACCAGGTAGTGCCAGCGGAGCACCATAGACCAGCTCAGCTGATGACACCGGCAGATCTTCCTTGGGAGTGGAGCGGATGCCCAGGAGCACCCAAGGCAGTTCATCTGCCCAGTCAGGACTGGCGAGGCAGGCCATGAGTGCTGACTTAAGGTGGTGGTGCAAATGTTCGACCAGTCCATTGGCTTGTGGGTGGTAGGCCGTGGTGCAGTGTAGTTGGATCCCCAACCTGTTGCCGAGCTGTGCTCAGAGCGCAGATGTGAACTGGGCACCTTGATCGCTGGTGAGGTGACCCGGGACGCCGAACCGGGCGACCCAACCATGAAACAGGGCGTGGGAGCAGGGGTCGGTGAAGGCGCCTGGCATCGGGATCACCTCTGGCCAGCGAGTGGTGTGGTCCACCATTGTAAACAGGTAACGGTTGCCCTGGGAAACAGGTAAGGGCCCGACGATGTCAAAGTAAATGTAGCTGAACCGTTCCTGAATGTGCTTGAACTCCTGTACGGGTGCCCTGGTGTGCCTGTGCACCTTGGACATCTGGCAATGGGTGCATGTTCTGGCCCAGCCCGCGATCTGCTTCCGCAGTCCATGCCATATGAACCATTCTGCCACCATCTGGACCGTGGACCTGATGGATGGATGTGAAAGGTCATGGATGTGATGGAGGACCTGGCAGCATCACTGCTGGGGAACCACTGGTCGCGGGGTACCCATGGAGATATCGCACAGGATGGTGCCTTTGCCACTTGGAGTCGGGAGATCTTGAAACTGCAGGATAGTAATAGCAGTCTTGAAGGCTCTCGTCTCTTCATCAGATATTTGGTGTCTGGTGAGCTGGTCGAAGTCGAGGCCGGGCGTCAGCGTGCAGATGGCCAGTCGCGAGAGTGCATTGGCAACCACATTGACCTTCCCCGCCTTGTGCTGAATGTCGGTGGTAAATTCTGACTCGAAAGAGAGGTGTAGCTGCTGGCGGGCCGACCAGGTATGCTTTGCCATCGCAAGTGCCTGGGTGAAGGGTTTGTGGTCGGTGAAGATGGCAAAAGTCCACCACTCCAAAAAATAGTGGAAATGCAGCTCCGCCAGGTACATGCCCAGTAACTCGTGGTCGAAGGCACTATACTTGTGTTCCATTGGGCGGAGCAGGTGGCTGAATAATGCCAGCAGCTTCCAATGTCCATTCACCTGCTGCTCCAGGGCGGCACCGATGGCTGTGGCAGAGGCATCGACAGAGAGTGTCATATGCAGATTGGTGTGTGGGTGGGCGAGCATGGTGGTCATCGCGAGGGCATCTTTGGTGGCCTCGAATGCACTGTAGGCTTCTGGGTTTAAAGCGAGCGTTTTGGGCATGCCTGTGATGAGGGCGAACAGTGGCTGCATGATGCGCGTAGCTCCCAGGATGAAGTGGTTGTAAAAGTTGACCACACCCTCGAACTCCTGCAGCCCCTTGAGGCTGTTTGAGTGTGGGAACTCCCTGATAGTGGCAACATTCACAGCGGCAGGCATGGCTCCTTCGGCCATGATGTTATGGCCCAGGAACTGCACGGACTCTTTCCTGAAATGGCGATTGGCTGGGTTGATGGTAAGGCCGAAGTCAGCCAGCTGGGAGAAAAGGGCACATACGTGGGCCTTGTGTTGCGCCCGGTCCTTGTTGGCAATGAGGATGTCATCCAAATAAATAAAGACAAAATCCAAGTCCCTGCCCACAGAGTCCATGAGGTGCTGGAAGGTCTGAGCAACATTCTTGAGCCCGAATGACACGAGCAGGAATTCGAACAAGCCAAAGGGGGTGATGATTGCCGTCTTGGGTATGTCCTCAAGGTGCACCGGGATCTGGTGATATCTGCGCACCAGGTCAACCATAGAAAACATGCAGGTTGGCCGTAAAGTCTTGGATGTGAGGGATGGGGTAACAGTCAGGGACTGTTGCCTCGTTTAGCCATCGATAGTCTCCGCAGGGATGCCAGCCACCGTTGGCTTTCGGGACCAGGTGGAGTGGCGGGGTCCACGGGCTGACTGAATGCCAAATAATCCCAAGTTCCAACAGATGCGAAAACACCTCCTTCGCCACCTGGAGCTCGTCAGGCAGGAGCCGGTGTGCCTTGGCGTGAACCAGTGGGCCCTAGGTGGGGATGTGGTGGAACACCCCGTGGTGTGGTGAGGCAGCAGAGAACTGTGGCTTGAAGAGTTTTGGGAACTCGTCCAGGATTTGCTGAAACTCGTCTCTGGGCGTGCTGATCATGGTCATCTGCAGTTGCTCCGAACTGGAGGTGTCGAGGCAAACAACCTGGAAGGTACAGGCATCCACCAGGTGCCTACCTCGAATATCCACCAGAAGCCCGTGTGCAAGGAGGAAGTCTGCACCCAGGATGGAGGTCAGGAGGATGAGATGGTGAACCTCCATGCAAAATTACATTGGCCGATTTGGAAGTGGACTGTCTTATCTCCATACATCCAGATTTATGTTGCGTTGGCCGCACGGAAGGTAGGTCCATGGGGTTGGTTCCTGGACTCAACGGCCGTGGCCGGGATTATGCTGATCTGGGCTCCAGTGTCAACGAAGAACTGCTGGCTGCTGACTGAGTTCCGCAGGTAGAGGAGGCTGTGCCCTTGGCCAGTCGCCACAGCCATTAACAGCTGTCAGCCTGGGTGTTTTTCTGGAATGAGCAGGGCTGATGACACTCCCGAGCCTTGGCTCCCCAGCATTGGTGGTAGCAACAAAGTCCTGGAGCGGATGCTGTGGCCTTGGTTATGCTCTTGGGGGCCCCTGCACTGGCCGGATTGCTCTACCACAGCGCTAGGGGCGGGCTTGGCATGGTCATGCCTGTACCTCATGACCTGCTGGACCACTGACCACTCCAGGAATCGTGCGAGCCATAGCTCTTGGGCCTTCTGGGTGACCTTCCTCGGGTCGGTGAAGTTCTCCTGGACCAGCAACGGCTGGATATCCACGGGCATATGGTCGAGGAAAATACGCTCAAAGAGTGGGCAGTTGGTGTGATCACACATGAGCTCGAGCATCTCATCCATCAGCTCCATCGGGACCTGTCACCCAGGGCATCGAGGTGCAGCATCAAAGCGGCACACTGGTGCCTAGATAGTCCGAGGGATCTGGTAAGCACTCGCTTGATCGTCTCGTATTTTTCTTCAGCGGTTGGGTTCTGAAAGAGGTGCAGCACGCATCTAGCAGTGGCCTGGTCCAGGGCAGCGACCACATGGTAGAATTTGGTCGTGTCAGACGAAATCTGGCAGAGGTGAAACTGGGCCTCCATGTGGACGAACCAGGTGTCCGGCTCCTGAACCCAGAATTCAGGCAGTTTCATGGCTATAGCGCTGATCCCAGGCTCACTCACGATGGGTTCAAAGACGATTGAACCAGTCAGGGTCACCAATTGTAGCAGCAGCTACACTGCTCCTGCAATAACACATGCAACCAGACGGGTTGAGCTCAGTGAGCAGACTAGTTTATTGCAGGCTGCTGGGCTGCCCTTATACTCCCAGCCCTTCCTGGCTGAGAACCGTACTGGAGGGCACTGACGTCACCCAGGTGTCATGTGGTCCCCCAGCGTGGGCATCTGAGCCCTGTGCTGGAAGGAAGGGAAAACCACCGATGGCACCATTTTGGCCAGCTGCCCCACTATGTGGCTTACAAGCGGAGCTGGTTCACCTGCCTAGTGGTGAGCCACCACACAACCATTTTTTTTCTTCCCATATTAAAAAAAGGAGCAATATGTCAGACTGAAAAAAAACAGTGATACTTCTCTTGTGACTAAGAGGAGAAGGTGGTGTGGAGGTCAAAGTTCAGGTTAGCCAAATCCTTAACGACAGGCAGAGCAGGCTGGAAAATGCACGTGACTTGCATGTTACTTCTACGTATACCCAGCTGCACTGTCTCTTCACCTTTCTGCTTGTAAGTCTTCTGGCCAGTCTCTATTTCTTCAGCGGTGTCACTGTCTGCATCATTGCCTCATTCCTCAACCTATTCCTATAGATCTTCCATCATCTTTTTCTTCCATAATCTCAATGCTATTACAACACAAAATGTTGTGTTGCTAATCACTGATTCATAATCTATTCACTCTTTGTGACTGTTTCCATTATTCTTACTGGTGGTCTGCACTTTGTGCCTTGACCTTTCATCAACGTTTTCAATTGAAACATAAATTAAATTTACAATATCTTGAATATGTGTTTGAGATTTATAATTCCTGTCATCTAACTCTATTGATTAAACACTTCTAGATTTATAAACACCTGATTTAGTGACTGGAAATATCTTAACATTTGCTCCATAAATAAATGTCCGTGAATCTAAGTTTTATTTCTTTAGGAACAAGCAGATTAAGTGTTATTGATTTGTCAATCTCAGAAATGAAGTTAATTTCCACAATCTTCAAACCCAACTGACTATAACAAATTATTCTGAGGCAGCATCAGATAGTTATTGAAAAAAGATGGCGGCACTGCTGGAACTGCAGCACGCCTGCTGATGTGAGGGTGGGAGAGTGGAGGCACATCACTGCTCTGAAGGGTTCAGCCTCCTGGTCCCAATGCCAACTGCTTCGTACAGGCATTGGACAGCCTGTTAGAGGACCCAATGGTGGTGAGAAACTAAAGTCTTGCAAGTATGGATTTATGCCCAAGATGGTGGCACCAGTACACACCAATGGCCACAAAGCATTGCAGACTCCAAGGAGCAGCGGTCCAGAGAAGGGCTCCAGAAATGGGGAGATAGAGGAGATGGCACTACAGGACCATGACCATGGTGGCGGATCAGCAAGGGACTCAGCATTTGAGGGATCTACACAGGCTGCAGCTAATGCAGTGAGGAGACGCATATGGTGTGCCGGCTGCTGGAGATTGGATCATGGGAACAGGTATTGGAGCTGAGATTCAAGAAGGGTGCTGAAGGCAAGAATGGCTGTTGAGAGCCTTGGGCATTGAAAATTTCCTGATCATGTCAGAGGTTTGGACCTGGAGGAACAGAGGAGTTTGTGTGGTAACAGAGTGCTGGAGTAAAATCCATGGACACCTAATGAGTCTGAACAGACGATCTTTTACTTCATTTTCTCTCGTACTGTAAGGGGCACTGGGCAACACTAATTGAGACTCATTTTCTCGCTTACAGCAGACAGAAGGTAATTTCAGATTTATTGTCTGAGTACAGACATGACCTCACATACAACCTTGAGATTTTTTTTTCCTGTGGGCAAGACACTGATTGGTAGTGCAAAAAATCTGTACATAGCATATACATGAAAACAAATAAAGAATTGTATATGGATACTAAATATAAAGAAACTGACTATGCAATACAGAAAATAAAAAAAATTAAAAAGTGCACAAGAGTCCTTAAATGAGTTCCTCATTGAGTTTGTTGTTGAGGAGTCTGATGCTGGAGGGGTAGCAGCTGTTCCTGAATCTAGTGGTGTGAGTCTTGTGGCATCTAAACCTCTTTCTTAATTGTGTAAGTGAGAACAGAATGTGTGGTGGGTGATGTGGATCCTTGATGATTGTTGCTGCTCGCCGACAACAGATATTCTCGATAGTGAGGAGGGTTTTGACTGTGATGTCCTGGGCTGTTTCCAGTACCTTTTGGAGGACTTTCTGCTCAGTGATATTAGTGCCACCATACCAGACCATGATGCAGCCAGTCAGAACACTTTCCAAATGTACATCTGTATAAGTTTGCCAGAGTTTCTGGTATCATCCCAAACCCCTGCAAAGGTTCAAGGAAATGGAGGCATTGGCATGCTTTCTTCACAATGCCATTAGTGTGTTGGGTCGAGAAAAGATCCTATGAGATACTGACATAAATTTTCTCACCCTCTCCACCTCTGATCCCCCACCCCCCATCCCCCCAATGATTACTGGATTGTATACCCCTGGCTTTCCCTTCCTGAAATCAATCAGCTCCTTAGTTTTGGTGACATTGAATGCAAGGTTGTTGTTGAGGCACCATTCAGCTAATTTTTTTCCATCTCCCTCCTGCAGGCTGACTCATCACCTTTTTTATATAACCCACTACAGTGGTATCGTCAGCAAATTTGTAGATTGTGTTATTGTTGTACTGAGTCACAGTTATAGGTGTAAAGTGAGTAGAGAGGGGGGTGAAGAAATAACCCTTGTGGTGCTCTGGGGTACTGATGGAGTTTGTGGAAGATATGTTCTTACCATTTCTCACTCATTGTGGTCTGGAGGTAAGGAAATCTATGACCTAATGACACAGTGGGATGTTAAATCCCAGGTCTTGGAATTTGCTGATCAATTTTGAGGGGAATTTGGTGTGAAATGCCAAACTATAATCGATCAAGAGCATCTTGATGAATAGAGCTTTACTGCTCAGGTATTCCAGAGCTTTGTGCAGAGCTAGTGAGATGCTACTTTAGGTGAACTGGAATGTATCCATGCCTCTGCTCAGACAGGAGCTAATATGCTAAACACCAGATTTTCAAAACACTTGATCATTGTTGATATAAGTGCTATAGTCATTAAGGCAGGTTACTGCCCTCTTCTTGGGCACCGATGTGATTGATGCCTGTTTGAAACACATCGGTATCATGCCTTGCTGGAGTGAGATATTGAAGATATCCATGAATACATTGGTAAGTTGGTCAGCATAGATTTTTAATACATGCCAGGTACTCCATCCAAGACAGATGTTTTCCTTGGATTCACTATCCTGAAGGCAGCACGCACATGAACCTCAGATACGGACAGGATGGAATTTTCAGCGGACATGGGGTAATTCTTCACTTTTAATGTTGTCAAATTGGTCGTGAAAGGCATTGAGTTCCTTAGGGAGCAAAGTTTTACTGTCTGCTACTTCATCCAATTTTGTTTTGTGGCAAATGATGATATTTCAACCCTGCCGCAGCTGTTCACTGTCCATTATTATTTTCTTTTTCATTTGGAATCTCCATTTCACACAGGAGATAGCTTTTTGTTGGTCATACCTGCTCCTTCTATATTGATTTTGTGCAATATTATGTGTTCTGTACTATTACAAGACAATAAAGGAATCCTGAATCTTGATTTAATTTTCTTTTCAAATAGATACATGGAACTTGAGCTCATCTTTTTGTAGCTATTTCAAAGAGAATTTACAATGAATTTTAAAGATGTCAGAAATCCATGTATTAATCTGGGTGTTTTTCTTTTGAGGGCTCTGTTAATGCCCCTATATTTTGTGAATTGTACCATCATAACCAGAAAGAAATTGTAATTTTTCATTTGTTTATTATTGGGAGTATTGATCCTTATTCATTTTGACTTGTCTGTTCTGAAATAAAATCATGTTATTTCAAACGTTGCCAGCGGTGAATATTCCTTATAAGCCACAAAATCCATTATATTATTCAAAAAGTATGAAATCCACAGGCTATACTTTTCTTATCAACTTAAAATTATCAGTCATCAGAGAAAATGAAGTGCTTCAAGAGAAATAAAATACTTGTGCAAGACTGTGTACTCACTCATCTGAACAATTTTAGTGGAGCATACTCCCTCCTTGCTAAAGTTCAAAGTTGAAATTTCTTGTCAGCGTACCTACATGAAATCACATACAAGCCTGAGATACTTTTATTTTCTACAGGCCAGGATTTGTCATCTTTTTCCCAGTCATTCTATAATCTACTTTTTTTTAAACTGTAAAGAAACTGGCTGTGCAAATGCAGATGTAACAGATTACAGATGGGAATGGAATCAATAAGGGATACATAACAGCTTTGGCAGTTTATAACTTTTTATTGTGTCAGATTATAGATATGTTTTTGGGAGATAAATTGTGGCAGGTTTTTTTATAGTGTAGATCACATACAAACACTTTAAAACAGATCTTATTTAAAATATTGCAGATCTGCTCTTGCCCAAGGAGACTTTGCAAAAAGCTTTCAAGAGTGCCCAAGCGACTTCACAAATGGATTGTTTTTTACAAAAAGACAACAGATGAAAGAACTTGTTGGAACCACAGGCTGTCTGGAGTGGAACTTGCTGTTCTAAGAGGGTCATGTGGTTTTGCAAGTAGAGAGAGTCAAAGAGGATTTTCTCAGAGAGAGAGAGAGAGAGAGAGAGAGAGAGAGAGAGAGAGAGAGAGAGAGAGAGAGAGAGAGAGAGAGAGAGAGAGAGATTCAGTTCTGTAGTGCTACATTCAGCAGCAGCAGCTGGGACTGGAACAGGACAAGCTGGAAAGCTTGTGGGAAAACCTCATTTAGAAGAAGGGTTGTGAGTGCTTAGTTCATCCTGGTCAAAGCCCTTGTGGTTCATACAAGAGGAGAGGACTGGCTGCATAATGTTTCACTTGAGATAAAGGAAATCTGAGGTGACCTGAAAGAAAGAGGTTATCATCTGGAAAACCTTGAAGGGGCAAGTTTCTTTGGCAAGACACTGAAGTGGCTGATTAAAAAGGAATCAGTGTGGGTGTCCAGTGAAAAACAAATCTCTCTGAAAATCGACAAGAACCTTCCTGAGTGGTAACAATTTACCTTTCAAGCACCAAAGCCTGGTGAACTTTATAAATGTTAAATTCTGTGCACAGTATAAGGATTGCCTGCAACCAGTAAACTTGGAGGTGTGAGAAGTGAGATTGGACTCCGAATCAAATAACTTTTCTGAACTTATACACATTATATACGTGTGCGCTTCAAATTAGAAGGGGGTTAAGTTAGGTTAAGTTAAATTAATAGTAAGAAGTTAAAATTTGATTCTGTTTTTATGTTTAAATAAAATTAAAAACAGAGAAGTTATTTGATTCACTGTCCAATCTCATTTTTCACTCCTCCAAGTTCACCGGTATCAGGCAATTTTTATACTGTGAACAGAATTTAACATTTATGAATTTTCACCAAGCTCTGGTGTTTGAAGTCAAATGGTTACTGCTCAGGAAGTTTCTGTTGGTTTCAGAGAGAGATTTGTTGCTCGTTAGACACACACAAAATGATTCCCTTCAATTAGTCATTTCAGTATCTTGCCAAAACAATCTGCTCCTTCAGAGTTTTCCAAATAATAGCTTCTTCTTCTGCATGTCACCACAGAGTTCTTTTTGTTTCCCTTATTTCTGGTGAAACACTCTAGCCAGCCATTTCCTCTTGTATGGACCACAAAGGTTTTCAACAGGCTGAACTCAGAACTCACAACCCATCTTCAAAATGGGGCTTCAAAAAGCTGCCAGCTTGTCATGACTGCAGAAACCATTTCTCTCTCTCTCTCTCTCTCTCTCTCTCTCTCTCTATTAGAGAAAGCCTAATTGGTCTCCTCTTTCTCCCTCTGTTTGCAGAACCACATGATCTTCTTTGAACAGCAAACAGCAACCAGATAGATTATGGTACTGGACCCAAATTTCTAACCCTGTTCATCTGTTGCTTTCAAAACAATAATCCATTACTCCACAGCATGTCCAATTAACACCTACTTGTGAAGTCTCTTGAGCTCAGGTCCTTCTATTTGCACCTCCTTATGAAAAACATCTAGCAAAGCAGTTTTCATTGTCTTTACAAAGACACCTGGTCCGGACTGTCTGGTTTGAGCAAAGCTCTTGCATTTTAAATGAGATCAGTTTCGTGAAGTGTTTGTGTTTGTTTGTGACCTACACTATCTCCATAATCTATCTCCTTCAAAAACATATCTATACATAATATAAAATATAATATTATCTGTCACAAGTGAATAAAAGCTTATTGGTTTCTCTCCATCAGAGAAAATTATTCTGTTCAAATAATTTATAGTGCATCAGGGGAACATTTTTGCACCTAGTTCTGCTGACAAGTAAGACAATTCTCCATTGTTTGCTCCACCAAGACCTGGATTACAGAGAACACACCAGACGGTTTCACCATCTATATACTGGATTGGAATCTAGATTCTGGAAGAGAAATAGGAGTCTTAGTTGATGATTTTAACCTGGCCTATGTCAAGAAAGTACTGCCTAACTACTGCCAGCATGTAACCTGCTATACCAAAGGTCCCACCACACTTGATCACTGCTGCACTAGGATAAGGAAGGCCTATGGTTCTTTCTGGAGACTGCGCTTTGGCACTCACCTGGCTGTGGTCATTCTGCCTTCATATAATCAGAGGCCAAAAAGAGAGGCTCCAGAAGTTAGGACAGATAGAAAATGTTTGCAGGAGTCTGAAGAATGGTTAGAGGACATCTTTTAGTCAGCGGATTGGGCAGGATTCAAGGACTCTGCTGAGAACCTGAACAAGTACACCAGGACTGTCACACACTTTGTCAGAACATCTGTGGATGAGACTGTCCCCTCCAAATCAGTGTTTTCCCCAACCAGAAGCCATTGATGAACAATGAAACCAGGAACCTGCTGAGATCCAGATCACAGGCATTTAAGTCCAAAGATCCTGATCAGTACAACAAGAGCAGGTATGACCTGTGGAAAGCTATCTCCTGGATAAATAGAAATTCCAGATGAAAATGAAAACAACAAGGGACACTCGACAGCTGTGGATGGGCCTGAACGCCATAACCTGTTTCAAAACTAAATCCAGTAAAGTAGCTGATGGCAAAGTTTCTCTCCCAGAAGAACTCAATGCCTTCTACGCTCGATGTGATGACAGTAACAGTGAAGAATCACCCCTCAACACCCCCATGTACCCTGATGAACCCACCCTGTCCCTATCTGAGGATGATGTGAGAGCTGCCTTTAGGAGAGTGAATCCAAGGAAAGCATCCGGCCTGGATAGAGTTCCTGACCGAGTATTAAATATCTGTGCTGATCAACTTACAAAGGTATTCATGAATATCTTCAGTATCTCACTCAAGCAGGGCATTGTACCTGGTGTCAATCATACCAGTGCCCAAAAAGAGTGTAGTAATCTGTCTTAATGACTATTGACCAGTAACAGTTACATGAACAGTGATTTAATGTGTTGAAAGGCTGGTGATGGAGCATTCCAGCTTTTGCCTGAGCGGTGACATGGATCCATTATAATTTGACTATCACAGCAACAGATCTACAGCAGATGCCATCTCACTGGCCCTACATTAAGCCCTAGAACATCTGGACAGCATAGATGCAAACATCAAGATGCTCTTTATTGACTACATCATCCCCTCAGCAAACTCCAAGACTTGGAAGTTAGCACCCCGCTGTGTAAATGGATCATGGATTTCTTCACTTCCAGACCACAATCAGTGAAGATTAGTAAGAACTTCTCCACATTCTCTATCAGTACCAGAGCACCACAGATCTGTCTTCTTAGCCCCTTGGTCTACTCACTTTACGCCTATGACTGTGTGGCTCAGTACAATAATAACAAAATCTAGAAATTTGCTGACTATACCACAGCAGTGGGTTGTATAAAAGATGAGGATGAGTTTGCATACAGGATGAAGATTGAAAATTTGGCTGAATGGTGCACAAACAGCAACATTGCACTCAATGTTACCAAAATTAAGGAGCTGAGTGTTGACTTCAGGAAGGGTAAGCCACTATAGTGGATAAAGAATATCAAAATTTATATAGTTTAAACTATATACCTCTATTAAATAAGATTAAATTTGATTTAAATAGATGGAAGGAATTACTATTAACTTTGATTGGACAAGTTAATTGCATTAAAATGAATATATATCCTAGCATTCAATATTTATTTCAATCTATACCGAGTGCTGTCCCGGGAATTTTTTTCAGGAATTAAATAAAGAAGTTTGTTTGTTTTTATGGAAAGGCAAGTTGTTAAGAGTCTCTATGCAAAAGTTGGCATGGAGGTATGATTTAGGTGGTCTTCAATTACCACACTTTCAGAATTATTATGAAGTGGCACAATTAAAGTTTATCAATAAGTTGTTTGATATTGATCCACCTCCGGTATGAGCGAAGGTGGAGTTGGACCAGATTCAGGATAGAAATATACATCATTTTATATATAAATGGAATCCATCGCTTCTACAGCAGTATAAACTGCCAGTTTTGAAACATTTGATGGGTGTATGGTATAAACAAAATCTAATTATAGGATTGAAAGGTAAAATTTCAGCTAAGACACCATTATATCAGAACCAGACAATCCCATTTTATTTAAATAATCCTTATTTGAAAGACTGGGAATAAAAAAGTGTGATACTAGTGGAGGATTGAAGCAGGTCTATTTCTTTCTTTCAAAAGATTTAGACTGAAGTTCGATATACTACCAAACATCTTATTTGCTTACTATCAAGTATGAGATTTATTGTTAGAAAGTTTCATTACAGAGTTCGTGTTACCTGGTCAAACAAAATTTGAGAACCTAAATGTTGATAAGGGGGAAAAGGGATTTGTTTTGGAAATGTATATGTTACTAAAGGAAAAGATGATGAAAGTTGATATATATAAAACAAAAGATAAATGAGAGAAGGACCTATCTATTCCTATATCTGTGGAAGACTGGTCTAATATGTGTGTTGACAGTGCTATGAAGTTAATTAATGTATGATATAATTTGGTTAATTACAATTTTTTTGCATCAGCTATATTTAACCCCTGAAAATTGTTTTTTAAAATATAGATTTAGTTCATCAGACTTGTGTTTTCGGTGTTGTGAACAGACAGGTACATTTTTATATTCAGTATGGGAATGTACAAAAGTCAGATCTTTTTGGGGAAAGCATTTGGGGAAAGTTTTTGCAAGATTTATTCAAGATAGATCTATATATTGATCCATGGTTACGTTTATTGGGCTATATGAATGCACTATCGACAGGTTTGCGGCTGGATAAACCTCAAATTGCATTTATGTGTTTAAGGCTGACAGTAGCTATAAAATGAATAGCTGTCACTTGGAAAAATGATGTTGAATTTAGTATACAAAGATGGCATAATTAAATTCAATTGTGTGTTTATCTGGAAAAGATAACTTACAATTTGCAGAATAATTATTCTTTTTTTGTTAAAATGTGGATTCTGTATTTAGTAAATGTTAAGTAATTTTTTTTAAAAAAGATGTCATACCAAACAGCAACCTGTTAAAACCCAATATAATTGTTTTTTTGGGGAAAAAGCTCTAAGGGGGGGTGGGTTGTTAGGGGTAGATTAGGTGGAGGGGGCAGTAGGGGGTATCTTTTTAATGATTATATGTTTATTTTGTAAAATTCTTAAATAAGATTTTTAAAAAAGGAAGCGAAAGCCAGATATACACAATCCAGTGATCATTAGCGGTATTAGAGGTAGAGAAGGGGAGCACATATAGGTTCTTGGGAGTCACTGTCTCAGAGGATACAACACTTCACTGGCTTCATGAAGAAAGCACGACTGCGTCAGGAGTTTGCGGAAGTTTGGTATGAGATCAAAAACCTTGGTAAATTTTTACAGATGTTTGGTGGAAAGTGTGCTGACCGGATGCATCATGGTCCAATATGGGAACACCAGCATCCCTGAGCATAAACTTTCCAAAAGGTAGTTCACACAGCCCAGGACATTGCAGGCAAAATCCTCCCCACCATTGAATACATCTACAGGGAATGCTGCCATCGGAGAGCAGCAGCAATCATCAAGCACTAATTTAAGGACTCTTACTTGCACACTTTATTGCTTATCTTTGCTTTCCCTGTATTGCACAGTTTGTTTTTTTTTTCATTATCTGTTTACACTTATTTTGATTGTTTACATGTTTACACCATGTGCAGTTTACTTTTTGCACTACCAATTAGTGGAAATTCTGCTGTGCCCGCAAGAAAAATGAATCTCAGAGTTGTATGTAATGTCATGTATGTACTGACAATAAATCTGAAATCTGAAATATGAATCCTCTATAGTTAGTATCTAAATGTAACATATGGGCTGCCTTCAGGAGATTGAATCCAAGGAAAGCAGTTGGTTCAGATGGAGTACCTGGCTATGAGCTGAAAACCCATGCTGACAAACTGGCAATGCATTCATGGATTTCTTCAGTCTCTTACTCCAACAAGGCATGGTACCCATCTGTTTCAAGCAGACATCAATTGCACGGTGGCCAAGAAGAGATTGGTAACCTGCCTAAATGATTATTGACCAGTGATACTCACATCCATAGTAATGAAATAATTTAAGAGCCTGGTGCTGAGGCATATCAGCTCCTGTTTGAATGGTGACATGCATTTGTTCCACTTTTCCCACCATAGCAACAAGTCTACAGTTGATGTCATCTCATTGACTCTTCACAAAATCCTGGAACATCTGGACAACACGAGTGCATGCATTAGATCACACATGTCAAACTCTGGCCCATGGGCCAAATTTGGCACGTGATATAATTATATTTGGCCTGCAAGATCATATCAAAAATGTATTAGAGGTGGCCCGCTGGCTGCCGTGCCAGTATAGCGCATGCACAGTAACCGCTGTGTCCCAGGGTGAGTGAGAGAGAGAAAAATCCTGGTCCTTGAAAAGTAGTGGTGGGTGGTTTTATAAATACGCTGTCGTGTCCCCCCGCCCACCCCCCCACCGCAGCACGGCCTGGTCGGTGTCAGGGGAAGCCAAGGCCGCTTCCCAGCGCCCGGAACCCCAGTGGCACAGCGTTTCTTGGAGCTGCAGATGGAGTCGGGATGCCGGAGGGAAGATTGGGGCTCCCTGCCGGGCGATGGGGGTGCTGGCCGCCGGCTGCCCTGCGCCTTCCCACCGGACCAGAGGCGGGTGCCCGGAGTACACGTGGAGAGCGAGGCTGGTCGGGCAGGTAGGGTGGAACCCCCTGCCAATCTCGAGAGTGGCGAGGGGTGGATCGGGATTAGCCGCGCTCACCTGCTCCTCCACCGCTGACTGGGATCCCAGCGCGGTCCTGAGCGCGGGGACTGCCCTGGAAAGGTCCTGGGACACCGGCACAGAAAGAAGAGCAGGGTCCGTAGAACATTACAGATCAGAAACAGGCCCTTCGGCCCTTTAACTCTACCTTGTGAAAATCCAACACTGGAGAAACTCAGCGGGTTAAACCGTATCCTTTATCCAGCAGAGAGGTACCTGACAATGTTTGGCCCTTGATCCCCCTCATCAATGTATGAGCGAAAGTCTGTGGTTCTCGTAAAAACACCAGAAGGGAGAAACTCAGCAGGTCAAAGGGGGTCCAGGAGAAACTCAGCAGGTCAAAGGGGGGTCCGGCAGAAACTCAGGGGGGGGGGCCTGACCTCGCCAGGACCGTTGCCCACTCCCCCTCCCTTCCGCAGGCCAACCCGTGACTCACGGTGACAGGGCCGCTGATCCGCCGAGATGCTACCCTGCAGCGAGAGCCGATGCCCCCGCACTGTCATTGTCCAACCCGATCGCCCGCAAACCCCGTCCTCCCGCACACAGGCCTAAGTAAGTATTATGAACTTTAATCTCAGGATAAAACGATCTTCCAATAGTTTCATGTCACAGTGATAAATATATTCCTGGTTAAAAATGGTCCTGCACCTGGATACAAGCTCATTAGGCATAAAACGAAAAGTGTGTAAATCAAAGGATATCTGTACCAATGGAAAAAGGGCATGGCAAATAACCCTGCTAGAGTTCATGCCCACAATCAGTCACCCATTTGATTGTTTCAGGAATCATGTTATTCTCCCACATTCTCAATAGCCCTCAGATTTTACTATTCAACAGCACACTAGCAACATTTGACAAATCCTCTATAGAGAAATATTATTTATTGAATATTTTATTTCTCATTTGTTAATGCTTCTGGAAAGAGTTTATCCAAAACTTTTATTAAACATTTATTTTAATAAGAAAAAGTTTAACATTACATATGTTGAAAGAAGAGAAAACATGCAGATGTTGTTGAAAATTTTCAATAAATATTTAGTTCGGCCCTCGACTTAGTCCAAGTTTTTAATTTTGGCCCTCCGTGAATTTGAGTTTGACACCCCTGCATTAGAGTGTTCTTTAATGATACAAGCTCAGTTTTCAATGCCATCACTAAAAGTGAATACCCTAAAAATGAATCAGTAAACATTGAGACCTGGGCCTCAGTACCCCATTGAGCAATTGGATCCTGGATTTCCTCACCTCTAGACTCCAGCCAGTTCAGAATGGCAAAAAAGAAATCTCCACAGTCTCCTTCAGCACTGGAGGATCTCAAAGATTTGCTCTGAGCCTTCTGCTCTACTCATTTTATACCTATGTCTGTGTGGCCAAGTACAATTTTCCAGAGGATTATGCCTTCTCCAAGCCTGGCTCTTGGGGTCCCTGGAAGAATTAATTTGCCTCTCTCTGAGATGCAGAACCGGATTTATCTGAGGATGGAGTAGAGGACCAATCCATAACCCTCAGATTTGTGGTGTCTACATTGATAACTTTGGCATGTTGGTTCCAGTTTAGAATTATCTGGTGTATCATGAGACGTTCACTTCTCCCACAATGGGAGTCCTTGAGACACCAAACCAGATAATTTTGATACTGGCATTTATCCTATGGAACTCTTTTTTTTTTTCTGGCCTTTTGTGTAGGCATCTCCTGCCTGTCATTACTCATTCAGAGCCATATCATTGTCAAAGCATTTTGTTCCCAGGATATGATAGCGAAGTGGCATTCAGGAAAAGGGTCAATGAGGTTCCTGATGGTTCAGATCATCATTTTGAGCAGCAGATCCCAGTACCATGATTTCTTAATGCAGGACGAGTTATTGCACAACCACTATTACTAGGAATTGCACGATTGAGGACTTGCTTCAATGGCAAAGGTTTCCAAGGCAACCAGAAACTCCACTCTGTTGTCTGGGGAAAATCATGTGCATATAGATGGGCACACATGTAAATGCCTGCCTGCCAATATGGAGGTGCACCTTTGCGACCTTAAGCTCAAGTGGCCTCCCCAATGTCTCTTCCTGTTTCCCTGACCAGCTGTTTACATCTTTACTATTCTCATTCACAATCCTTCTATCACTGAATCTCTTGTTCATTTTCTTTCTTTCCTCTTGCAGAATCTCTCCAACACATGCATTTATTTGCCTCTATTACACCTAGTCCCTTGCTCTCCACCCACAATTTCCTGCCAGACATTGGGCAAACCTCTTTCCTCTAACTCGTTACTTCATTGCCCCTATCTCTATCCCCATCCCAGTCTACCCCATGTCTTCCCACATTCTCCAGAACTGCAAAATCTATATCTCACCATCACTTCATGCACCTTGTTGAGCATCCAAAATATATGTTAACGAATAGAAGCAGCATTCTTCCAAGAGATTAGAACATGTCGAATAAAACTTCATAATCAGCATCACATCTGACACAGATACTAAAAAAACGGTTGAATCCTGGTTCATTAAAACTTCATTCTCCTCTCTTGATTTTTAACTGCTTTTAATTACTGAAAGTTATCCAGAAAAAAAATACATTGAAGAATCAAATTGACATTCACATCATGGAACTCAATATTTCTAGCACCCTTCTCTAAATATGAATTGATAATTTTCATCAGACAACCTGAAATTAGAAACAACAGATGTAGTTTATAACAATCTCATGAAAACATGATGCTAAATCACATCGTAATTATTCTACTTTTTCACTGATTTTAACTGAGGCCTTCATGTCAATGTTTGTTTTTCTGCCATTATAATCCAATACAGTAATGTGCTGAGGTCAAACAAATCCCAGGAGAGCTAATGAGGTCAATAATTCATTCCTGGTAATATATGAACGGAAAAGACCTTATGTTTTAATGATAAGTGAGTTAATTAAACCAGCAATGCCACATGAATATTTTGCTGGGAGCACAGTGAGGTCAATTAGGGAATTGTTATCCAGTGTCAGAGACTTTTAAATGGTTGCTGGTCAAACTTAAATTATCTTGATGGGAAATAGTTGTTGAAAATTGACTTAGCAGAATAGCCCATAGCTGGATGAGATTTTAATGATGTTGCAGAGAAGGATCGTGCTTTGGTGATTAGGCAGTGGGATTTTAGTCCATCACTGATAACCAATTTAAGTATACTCACATTGCTTTGCGCTATAATCTTATCCTTCAATGCACATAAGGCACTGTAAGGATGGCAGTGAATCACAGAACAAATATTCATGGCAATTTGTCAACAGCTTATTTAAATACACACAAGTCTGTTGTTCTTAATAATTAACTTCTTATCAGCGTTTCAGCCCCTGATCCTGAAATTCATTGGCAATATTCAGTTTATGTGTGCTTTATATTCAAATGTTTGCTTGAAGCCTCAGTTGGCTTTTAAATCTAGGAAAACTGAGTTCACTTGAATTACTGGTTAAGATCAATATTCCCTCAAATGAGGGAGAAACACAAGGGAGAGTGCCCAAGAAAATTTGTCGACTCAAGGAAAGGACACTGGAAATTTGAGGCTAAAAGCAGTAAATTTTTCATGATGACAACTTTCACTGATACTGAAAAGAAAGTGATGTGTTCAATACTGTTCATTTCATGCCATTTCCTCAAGGAATTATTCTGGATTTGCCACTGGATGTGGTAAAAAAATTGGTCAAAGCCGCTGAAGCAATGTAACAATTAATCTCATAATCATCAGTTGCCTAATAATAGAACTGACTCCAGCCTTGAAGGCAGCCACACCCCAGTCACTATTTCCAGCCATTGAAGGCAGCCACACCCCAGTCACTATTTCCAGCCTTGAAGGCAGCCACACCCCAGTCACTATTTCCAGCCATTGAAGGCAGCCACACCCCAGTCGCTATTTCCAGCCATTGAAGGCAGCCACACCCCAGTCACTATTTCCAGCCATTGAAGGCAGCCACACCCCAGTCACTATTTCCAGCCATTGAAGGCAGCCACATCCCAGTCACTTTTCCTTGAGAAAGTCAGACATGCTGCATGACCTGCTGAGTTTCTCCAGCACATTTGTGTATTGCATTTGACCCCAGCATCTGTTGACTTTCCTGTTGAAGTCAGTTTTCAATAAGTTGTATAAAATTTGGGAGACCTGTTGCTCAACAATTCTGATGCTGATGAATAATGTAAAGGAGAAATCTAGCGCTAACATTAGTCTTGTTGAGCTCATTGTATATAATTTATTGGATGGGTCATTTGATGAGAACCTTAAAGGGGTTTGATGGCCATCAATTATTCCAAAGTGGTGTCTCAATTAATGATTGATTGTTGGATGTCTGAAATGTGAAGCCATTCTTTCATCTGCTCCCGCAATAACACACTCAACCAGACAGGTTGAGCTCAGTGAGCAGACTAGGGTTATTGCAGGCTCCTGGGCTGCACATACTTCCAGCCCAGACCTGGCTGAGAACCACGCTAGAGGGGGCTGACGTCATCCGGGTATCACTTGGTCCCCAAGCGTGGGTTTCTGAGCCCGAAGCTGGAAGGAAGGGAACACACAAGACGGCGCCATTTTGGCTGGCTGCCCTGTCGCGTGGCTTACAAGTGGAGCCACTTTGCCTGCCTTGTGGTGAGCCACCACACAGCACCTCCCCCCCCCGCAGAACCAGCACCAATATCCTTTTTTGCCGGGTGGTCCCGCTTTTTGGGCTAAGCAACGACCACGATCGAGGTGAACTGGCTTCAGTCTGTCCATGGTAAACAGCTCATGCCTGCCACCCAAGTTCAGTGTGAACGTCGAGCCGGAATGCTATATAAACATGTACGGTCCCTGTACGGTCGCTGCAGAGGTGCTGCGGTCGGACCCCGCCGAACGAAAACGTGAGTCGGGCGGGTGCCATGCCTGGGTGGCAGTGGGAGTTTTTAAGGAGTCCAAGCATGCCCTGAGTTGAGGAAATAGTTCATGCGGCGACCACTGGGGATTGTGAGGTGAGTTGACGAACTCACCAGGAAGTGCCAGTGGCCCACCATAGACCAGTCCAGCTGATGACGCCTGCAGATCTTCTTTGGGAGTGGAGCGGATCCCCATGAGCACCCAAGGCAGTTCGTCTATCCAGTCAAGAATGGTGAAGTGTGCCATGAGCGCCGACTTAAGGTGGCGGTGCAGACGTTCGACCAGTCCTTTGGCCTGTGGGTGGTAGGCCATGGTGCGGTGTAGCTGTATCCCCAACCTGTTGGCGAGCTGCACCCAGAACCAAGATGTGAACTGGGCACTCTGATCACTGGTGAGGTGAGCCGGGACGCTGATATGGGCAACCCAACCATGCAACATGGCTCGGGAGCAGGAGTCAGTGGAGGCATCGTGATTGCCTCAGGCCAGCGAATGATGCAGTCCACCACTGTAAACAGGTAACAGTTGCCCTGGGAAATGGGTAAGGGCCCAACGATGTCCACGTGAATGTGGGTGGACCATTCCCGGACGTGCTCAAATTCCTGTACGGGTGCCCTGGTGTGCCTGTGCACCTTGGATGTCTAGCAATGGGTGCATGTTCTGGCCCAGCCCATGATCTGCTTCCGCAGCTCATGCCATATGAACTGTTCTGCCACCATCCGGACCGTAGACCTGATGGACAGATGTGAAAGGTCATGGATGTGACGGAAGACCTGCCTGTGCTACTGCTGCGGAATCACAAGTCGCGGGGTGCCCAAGCAGATATCGCACAGGATGGTGCCTTCGCCACTCGGAGTTGGGAGGTCTCGGAAATGCAGGCCAGTGATAGCGGTCTTGACGGCCTTCGTCTCCTCATCAGCTTCCTGGACCCGGCGAGCTGGTCAAAGTCAAGGCCAGGCATCAGCACACAGATGGCCGGTCATGAGATTGCATCGGCAACCACATTGTCCTTCCCCGCCTTGAGCCGAATGTCGGTGGTAAACTCTGACATGAGGGAGAGGTGATGCTGCTGGCGGGCTGACCAGGTATCCTTTGCCATAGCAAGCACCTTGGTGAGGTGTTTGTGGTCAGTGAAGATGGTAAAAGTCCTCCCCTCCAAAAAATAGTGGAAATGCCACTCCGCCAGGTACATGCCCAGTAACTTGCGGTCAAAGGCACTATACCTGTTTTCCAGCGGGCGGAGCAGGCAGCTGAAGAATGCCAGCGGCTTCCAATGCCCATTCACCTGCTGCTCCAGGACGGTACTGACAGCTGTGACAGGGGCATCAACAGAGAGTGCCATATGCAGGTCGCTGTGCGGATGGGCGAACATGGCGGCCTTCGTGAGGGCATCCTTGGTGGCCTTGAATGTGGTGCAGGCTTCTGGGTTCCAAGCGAGCGTCTTGTGCTTGGCTACGATGATATGCACAGCTCCTGGGATGAAGCGATTGTAAAAGTTGACCATACCCGCGAACTCCTCAAGCCCCTTGAGGCTGTTGGAGCGTGGGAACACCCTGATGGTGGCAACCTTTGCAGCAGAGGGTGTGGCTCCTTCGGCTGTGATGTGATGACCCAGGAACTGCATGGACTCTTTCCTGAACTGGCACTTGGCTGGATTGATGGTAAGGCCGAAGTTGGCCAGCTGGGAGAAAAGGGCAGGTAGGTGAACCTTGTGTTGCGCCTGGTCCTTGCTGGCGATGAGAATGCCATCCAGATAAATAAAGATGAAATCCAAGTCCCTGCCCACAGAGTCCATGAGGCACTGGAATGTCTGAGCGGCGTTCTTGAGACCGAATGGCATGCGCAGGAATTCAAACAGGCCAAAGGGGATGATGATGGTTGTTTTGGGTATGATCTCAGGGTGCACTGGGATCTGGTGATATCCGCGTACCAGGTCAACCTTGGAAAAGACCCTAGCGCCGTGCAGGTTGCCCGTAAATTCCTGGATGTGAGGAATGGGGTGATGGTCAGGAAAGTTTGCCTCGTTGATCCATCGATGGTCTCCACGGGTCGCCAGCCACCAGAGGCTTTTGGGACCAGGTGGAACAGCGAGGCCCTCGGGCTGTTGGACTGCCGAATGATTCCCAGCTCCAATAGGTATGAAAACTCTTCCTTCGCTACCTGGAGCTTGTCAGGCAGGAGCCGGCGTGACTTGGTGTGAACACCTCATGGCGCAGCCAGGTAGCGGAGAACTGTGGCTTGAGGAATGTCAGGAACTCGTCCAGGATCGGCTGGAACTCGTATCTGTGCGTGCTGATCATGGCCATCTGCGGTAGCTCCGTGCGGGAAGCAATGAGGCGAACAGCCTGGAAGGTTCGGGCGTCCACCAGGTGCCTACCTAGAATGTCTACGAGAAGCCTGTGTGTGAGGAGGAAGTCTGCACCCAGGATGGCAGTCGGGAGCGACGAGATAGTGAGCCTCCATGCAAAATTCTGTTGGCCGATCTGGAAGTGGACTGTCTTGTCTCCATACGTCCGGATTGCCATTGTGTTGGCCACACAGAGGGTAGGTCCACGATGTTGCTTCCTGGAGTCAATGGCCATGACCGGTACGACGTTGATCTGGACTCCAGTGTCAATGAGGAACTGCCAACCGCTGACTGAGTCCTGCAGGTAGAGAAGGCTGTGTCCTTGGCTAGCTGCCGCAGCCATTAACAGTGGCCTGCCTGGTCATTTCCCTGGAACGAGCAGGGCTGACGACACTTCCGAGCCTTGGCTCCCCAGCGCTGGTGGTAGAAGCAGAGGCCTGAAGCGGATGCTGTGGCCTTGGTTATGCTCTCTGGGGCCCTTGCAGGGGCTGGGTGCTCTACCGCAACACTAGGACTGGGCTTGGTGTGGTTGTGCCCTTGCCCATGTCTTGTGTCCTGCTGGACCACTAAGCCTTACGAGAATTGTGAGACCCATAGCTCTTGGGCCTTCTGGGTCAGTGAAGCTCTCCTGAACCAGCAGCGGGTGGATGTCCCTGGGCATATGTTCGAGGAAGTTGCGCTCAAAAAGTGAACAGTTGGTGTGCTCACCCATGAACACAAGCATCTCATCCATCAGTTCCACTGGGGACCTGTCCCCCATGGCATTGAGGTGTGGCACCCAAGTGTCATGCTGGTGTCTGGATAGTCCGAAGGACCCAGTAAGCACTTGCTTGATGGTCTCGTACTTGTCCCCGGTTGGTGGGTGCTGAACAAGGTGCAGCACGCGTCTTGCAGTGGTCTGGTCCAGAGCAGCAACCACATGGTAGAATTTGGTCATGTCCGATGAAATCTGGCGGAGGTGAAACTGGGCCTCTGCATGGATGAACCAGGTCTCTGGCTCCTGAACCCAGAATTCAGGCAATATCACGGCTATAGCGCTGATCCCAAGCTCACTCATGATGGGTTCAAAGACGTTTGAACCAGTCGGGGTCACCAATTGTAACTGCGGCTACGCTGCTCCTGCAATAACACAAGCAACTAGATGGGTTGAGCTCAGTGAGCAGACTAGTTTATTGCAGGCTGCTGTGCTGGACTTATACTCCCAGCCCGGACCTGGCTGTGAACCGCGCTGGAGGGCACCGACGTCATCCAGGCATCACGTGGTCCCCAAGCGCGGGTTTCTGAGCCCCGAGCTGAAAGGAAGGGAAACCCTTGGACAGCGCCATTTTGGCTGGCTGCCCTGTCACGTGGCTTACTAGCGAAGCCAGTTCGCCTGCCTTGTGGTGAGCCACCACACAGCCCCCCCCCCCCCCCCCCCAGAACCAGCATCAGTGTCCTTTTTCGCCGGGCAGCCTCGCTTCTTGGGCTGGGCAATGACCACAGGCTCGGTGGGATCGAGGTGCACTGGCTTCAGCCTGTCCATGGTAAACAGCTAATGCCTCCACCCAAGTTCAGCGTGAACGTCGAGCTGGAATGCTGTATAATCCTGTACGGTCGCTGCAGAGGTGCTGTGGTCGGACTCCGCCGAACGAAAATGTGAGTCGGGCGTGTGCCATGCCTGGGTGGCGTTGGAGGTTTTTAAGGAGTCCAAGCATGCCCTGAGGTGAGGAAATAGTTCATGCAGCGACCACTGGGGATTGTGAAGTGAGTTGACAAACTCAGCAGGAAGTGCCAGTGGCGCACCATAGACCAGTCCAGCTGATGACGCCTGCAGATCTTCCTTGGGAGTGGAGTGGATGCCTAGGAGCACCCAAGGCAGTTTGTCCGTCCAGTCAAGACTGGTGAAGTGGGCCATGAGCGCCGACTTATGCGTTCGACCAGTCCATTGGCCTGTGGGTGGTAGGCCTTGGTACGGTGTAGCTGTATCCCCAACAGGTTGGGGATACAGCAATGCAGATGTGAACTGGGCACTCCGATCACTGGTGAGGTGAGCCGGGACGCCGATCTGGGCGACCCAACCATGCAACAGGGCTCGGGAGCAGGAGTCAGTGGAGGCGTCTGACATCGGGATTGCCTCGGGCCAGCGAGTGGTGCCGTCCACCACTGTAAACAGGTAGCGGTTGCCCCGGAAAATGGGTAAGGGCCCAACGATGTCCACGAAAATGTGGGTGAACTGTTCCTGGACGTGCTGGAGATCGCTGACGTCATCCGGGCATCACGTGGTCCCCAAGTGTAGGTTTCTGAGCCTCGAGCTGGAAGGAAGGGAAACCCCTGACGGCACAATTTTGGCCGGCTGCCCCGCCGCGTGGCTTACAAGCGAGGCCGGTTCACCTTCCTTGTGGTGAGTCGCCACACCTGCTCCATTACTGACTGATTGAGGGAAATTTTCTGCATACAGTTCATCACAATGGTGTTATTACTGAGGCAGAACACTTTTCTTGGAGCCACATTGCATATAAAAAAAACACTAAAAGTATTATTAAATTTCACTCAATCTGCACTGTTATTTATAATGTGCAACATCTGTCTTGCACTCAATGCTTCTTTTCAAGTGTAAATTTATCCAATTTTTGACTTAATTACAGAAACTAGAATAGTAACTACTAGTCGGCTGGACAGAGAGGCCACAAGATCTGTCACAATAGCTTATAATTATAAACTGCCTGAAGATATATTGGTTAACTGACAAATGAATGTCAAAATTGACATGGAGAATGCTGTGATAAGTCAGAGAGAATCATGAGGGTGAATTTTTACCTATACTGTAAGGCAATGTACCCCAAGGACTTCATCAGCAGGTGTGATTTCTGACAGAAACTGTGTGATAGAGTAGAACTTTCATCAAACCTGATTGAATCCAGTGAATAAATGTTCAGTCAGAACAATGATTTCCCTGAAGGTGCTTAATATGGTAGACTACATTTTAAGCATTTAACGTTAACTGATGATAGATGTGATTGTCATATCAAATCAAAAGGAACAACCAAACTATAAGATGAATGCTATTGCCCTGTTGGACTTTAAAATAGAATCTGGTTTTATCTCTGTCTATGAAAATGTTCCCTATTGTTCTCTTCCTACTCAATTAATAACTGGATTATGAATTACTGGAAATTTCTGTTCTCCAGCACCCCATTCTACTTACATAAACACACTTCTCTTGAAGCAAAGTAGTAAGTAAGTTTTAAAGCTGTGTCTGCATACAGTTCATGTAGATTTTTGTAGAATTAAGAGTTCCCTTTTGTGTAGCAAAGATGTGTTGAGGTCAAATGAATAGTACAAGAAAGTTTTGAACAAGAGATGCGTTCTGTGAAATGCCTGATCAGTCCAAAAGGTCCAATTCATTAATTTTGTTCCTATTTATTTCACAGGAATAATCAGCTGTAGCATTCTAGTATTAATTGTTTTCAGTAAAAGCACAGCAATGCTGAAGTAACTCAACAGGTCTTGCAGTATCATAAGACGTAAAAAAATATAACCATCGTTTCTGGCCTGAGCCCTTCCTCAAAAAGCAGGCAGGCATCTGAATAAAAAAAGCTAGGGGAGAAGGGAAGAAAGGGCAGGGAGAGGAGCAGAGGGCCACGGACAAAAGGTGATATTTGAACATAGATGAGAGGACAGAAAAGGAAATGTGAGAATTGATCCGGAGGAGGTGGAATAGTGAATGCAGAGCTGGAAGAAAGGAGACAGAGTGATAGGGGAAGTGGAGAGAAGGAGGTAGAACCTAATGGAAAATGGAGAAGATCATGTTAATGCCATCTGGTTGGAGGGTGCACAGATAATCGACAATAGACAATAGGTGCTGGAGTAGGCCAATTGGCCCTTTGAGCCAGGACCACCATTTATGGGATCATGGCTGATCTTTCCCTTTCAATCACCAATCCCAGCCTAATCCCCATAACCCTTAACTCCCCTGCCCACAAGAGCCTTATCCAACTCTCTCTTAAAATCTATCCAACGAATCTGCCCCCACTATCCTCTGTAGCAATGCATTCCACAGACCCACAACTCTTTGGGTAAAAAAAAAATCTCCTAATTTCTGTGTTAAATGGCCTTTCCTGTACTCTTAAATTATGCCCTCTAGTCCTAAACTCACCCATCATTGAGAACATGTGCTCTGATTTCACCCTGTCAATTTGATAATCCTAAATACCTCAATCATGTCTCCCGTCATCCTTCTAAACTTCATCGCATATAATCCAAGTCTTTCTAACCTATCTGCATATGACAATCGTACCATCCCGGGAACTAACCTTGTAAACCTGTGCTGCACTCCCTCCATAGCAACAATGTCCTTTCTTAAATATGGGGACCAGAAATGGATGCAATACTCCAGGTGAGGCCTCACCAGGGCCCTGTACTATATGAGGTGTTGTTTCTCCATTTTGTGGGTGGTCTCGATCTGGCAGTGCACAAGACCATGGACAGATAGGTCAGCATAGGGCTAGGGTGGGGAATTTAAATGAGTTACTTCTGGGAGATCCGTGCTATTGCAAAGACAGAGTTAAAGTGGTGAATGAAATTATCTCCCTCTCTGCGTCCAGTTCCTCCAATGTAGAGGAGACCACTACAGGAGGTCTGGATGCAGTAGATGACCCATACAAATTCACAAATAAAGAGTTGCTTCACTTGGAAGGACTGATTAAGGCTCCAAATGGATATGAGGGAGGAGAGGTAGGACAAATGTAGCTCATACTTTGAAGAAAGGCTCAGGCCTGAAACATCAAATTTCTATCTTTACCTCCCAGGGATGCTGCAAAACCAGCTGAGTTCCTCCTGCAGTTTTTGTACTTTTACTATAACCTCATCTGCAGATTTTGTATTTCATATGAATTGTTCATATCAAGATTAAAGACAAGGTTAACAGGCAATGGTTAGCTTGGTTTTTGAGGGACATTGTTAATCTGGTTTGGAAGAAAAGAGAAGTCCATAACAGGTATAGGTAACATGGAGCAAATGAGGTACTTGAGAATTAAAAGAAGTAAAGGAAAACCTTAAGAAAGAAATCAGGAAGACGGACAATGTGAAGAAAAATCCTAAGGGGTTCTACAGGTATATTTAAAGCAAAAGGATAGTAAGGGGAAAAATTAGTTCATTTGAAGATCAGAGTGGAGGGCATTGTATGGAGACAAAAGAGATGTGTGAGATCTTAGACAACACATAGATGAAGGAAAAGGTTCTTTACTTTAAAGTTGATATAAACAGCACCATGAGGCATGTCATGAGGCTGTAAGCCTCCATTACAGGCCTTGCATACTGACTGTGTTCAGCCCCCTGCTGGAAGCCAAGTCGAATAAAACAGTAACTATAATCAAGGCCTTGCTAGTGGCCTTGCAAACATGATCACTATCATTACATCTCCCTTTCTTAAAAAGAAGGCAGCTTACTTTTAACTAACACGTTTTCTTTGTATAACTCTGCTATTTTAACGTTAACACTAAGCACTTACATTTTTATTATTAAAAAACATTGTTAACATTTTTTAAACTTGTTTTGTGTGTTTACATTTACATACTCTAAAACTTGAAGAGCGAATGATATAGTACTACTTCATTCTATAATAGGAGTCATTAAGTTTACTCAGTGAATCTCTTAGGAGGATTTACATCTCTTGACAATCTCCTGATTGATTGTCGTTGAATCTGACTTGTTGCCTCAGACAATGTCTTCTCAGCTGTGTATTTAGATTGTTCAGCATAATCCATGTTTCCATCTATTGTGGCTGGTCCCCCTTGAAGATCTCGACAATTTCTTTGCAGAAAAGTACCTTTATCTATCTGAATGGTGTATGAACTTGGTTGAACTTCACTAAGGACAGTTCCCTTCTGAGTCCATAAGTTTGTTTTGTCTTTTAGCCTTACTTGGTCACCAGTGTAGAGTTTTGAGAGTTTTTTTTATTCCTCCGTCAAAGTAATACTTTTGTTTTTCTTTCTGTTGTTCTTTGAACTTCCTCACTTTCTCCCCCTCTTTTGTTTTTAGGAGGTTCTCCTGAATGGGTAGGTTTAATCTTAGCCTATGTCCCATAAGGAGTGGTGTTGGTGACATACCACACTCAAGAGGCATTGTGCGGTATACTAGCATGCTCTGGTAGAAGTCTGTTCCACTGTGTTTTGCCTTGTACATCAGTCTTCTCACTGTCTATACCAATTTTTCCACTAAAACATTGGACTGTGGAAAATGAGGACTTGACGTGGTGTGTACAAAGTCGCACACTTTGGCAAACTGTTGGAACTTTAAAAACTGGGTTCTATTGTTTGTGAAGACCATGCTTGCCACACCATGTCTGGAGAATTTGGCTTTCATACCTGTTATTACAGCATCTGCAGTGGTGGTGTTTAGTCTACAAACCTCTGGATAGAGGGAGTAATAGTCTGTGACTACAAGATAGTCCTTCCCTTGACATTCGAATAGGTCATTTCTTACCTTCTGGTAAGGTCTGTGTGGTATTGGCTTTAGTGGTTTTGCAGGAATACTTGCTTGGTATTTTTGGCATATTTTACAGTTTGACACTTCATTTGTTATATTCTTGGCCAGTACATCACCTCTTGTGTTCTTTTCTTACACTTTTCGATTCAGAGATGTCCTCCATGGATCCTTTTTGGCATCTCTTTTCTCAGACTCTTTGGGATAAGGATTTTACACCCTTTTTTGATGATGCCTTCAACTACTAATAGTTCTGCCCTGCAGCTCCAGTACTCTGAAACTTCAGGTGAGCAGTCCTGCTTCAGGTTGGGCTATTCATCCCAGATATTTTTTTCTCAGTTGTTTTAATGTTTCATCTTTGTTTATCTCTGACTTTATTAGCTCCATTTTTACATCTGATATGGGCAGCACACTTGTGATCACACAAAGGTGTTTGCATCTTCATCCATTTTAGTGTTTGTGGGCTCTATCGTGTCAACAGCTCGAGACAACATGCTTGCTATATACATTAACTTATCCGGAGTGTTTGCCACATTCTGTGTACAACGTTGCAGCCTAATCATCAATTTTTGTATTCTAAATGGACATTCATTTAATGGATTTTGGAACAATGCAATCAAGGGCTTATGGTCAGTCCCTCCACTGATTACTCGCTGATGAAATCTTTCACAGGCATATGTGATCCTGAGCAGCTCCTTTCAGTTTGAGCATCTTGTGTCTCCGCATCTGTCATTGAGTGTGATGAATACACAGTGGGTTGCCAGTCATCATATATTTGCAGAAGAACTACACTGAGCCTACTATGTTATGCATCGGATGAAGTCCATTACACCAACCACAGGGCCTCCCCAGGACAGCATGCTGAGTCCACTGCTGTTCAGTCTACTGACCACGACTGAGTAGCTAAACACATCTTGAACCACATCATCCAGTTTGCTGACGACATGACTATGGTGGGCCTGATTAGTAAGAAAGAGGAGTCAGCATACAGAGATGAGGTGCTGTCACTAACGGACTGGTGCGGAGCCAACAATCTGCATCTGAACATCCAAAAACAAAAGAGATGGTTGTTGACTTCAGGAGGGCCCGGGGGGACCACGCTCCACTGACCATTGACGGCTCAACGGTTGAGGTCATCAAGAGTATCAAGTTCCTTGGTGTGCATTTGGCGGGGAATCTCACCTGGTCCCTTAACACAAGCTCCTTAGCCAAGAAAGCCCAGCAGCACCTTTACTTCCCGTGAAGGCTGAGGTAAGTTTATCTCCCACCCTCCATCCTCACTACGTTCTACAGAGGACTTTACTGTGCAACTGCATCACTGCCTGGTTCAGAAGCTGCACCTCCTCAGACCGCAAGACCTGCAGAGGATAGTGAAGTCAGCGGAAAAGACCACTGGGAGCTCTCTTCCTACCATGAAGGACATTTACAACACTCGATGCAGGCAAAGGCAATAAACATTCACACACCCCTCAAGTCAACGTCTCCCTTCTGCCATCTTGTAGAAGCTCAGGCCTTCTAGTGCAGTGGATAGGGTACTGTGGACTGCTATTGTATACGTCTTAATATTTTAATATTTCAATGTGCTTAACTTATATTTTAATTTATATTTATGTAAATATGCTCCATGGTCCTGCAGAAATGCTATTTCATTTTTACTATGCAAGCATCATATGAACAATAAATAAAAGTGACTTAACTTGACTTGAAATGTAAACAACTGATTGTGCAATACAAAGAGGAGTAGAAAAAAAAACAATAAAGTGCAAAAGTAAGAGTCTCTAAATGAGTCCCTGATTGTTGAGGAGTCTGATGGTGGAGGTAGCAGCTGTTCCTGAACCTGGTGGTGCAAGTCTTCTGGCACATACACCTCTTTCCTGATGGTAGCAGCGAGAACAGATTGTGTGCTGGGTGATGTAGATCCTTGATGATTGCTGCTGCTCTACAATGGCAGCTTTTCCTGTATATATTTGCAATAGCCATTATTGTGCTGAGTCCAGGAAATACCCTCTGAGATAGTAACTCCCAAGAACTTAAATTTGCTCACCTTCTCTGCCTCTGATCTCCAATGATCATTGGATCGTACACATCTGGTTTTCCCTTACTGATATCAGCAATCAGCTCCTTGACATAGAATGCAAGATTATTGTTGGTGCACCATTCAGCCAAATGTTCAAACCCCCTCCTGTATGTTGACATTACCTCTTTTTATAAAACCCACTACCAAATTCAGCAAATTTGTAGATGGTGTCGTTGTCGTACCGAGTCACACAGTCATAGTTCTAAAGTGAGTAGAGCAGGGGGCCTAGGAACACAGCCCTGTGGCGTTCTGCTACTGATGGAGATTATGGATGTGATGTTCTTACCAATACTCTTTGATTGTGGTCTGAAGGTGAGGAAATCAAGATTCCCATGTCCCATGTCTTGGAGTTTGTTTATCAGTTTTAAGGGGATGATGGTGTTAAAAGCCAAACTGTAGCCAATAAAGAGCATCCTGAATTCTGTATCTTTGATATCCAAGTGTTCCAGGGTTTTGTGTAGAGCCAGTGAGACGGTTTCTGCCATAGACCTGTTGTTATGATAGTTGAATTGGAACAGATCCAAGTCGCCCCTCAGACAGTCGTTGATATGCTTCAATATCAGCCATTCAAAATACTTTATCATTGAGTGCCACTGGTAAATAGTCATTTATGCCTCGTCTTGGGCACCAGTATAATTGACAATATCCATGAATATGTTGGTCAGTTGGTCAGCACAAAGTTTTATTATTTGACAGGGTACTCCATCTGGATTGGATGCTTTCCTCGGATTCACTCTCCTGAAGCTAGCCTGCGTGTCATCATCAGATATGGACAGGATAGGATCATCAGGGGACATGGGGGTGCACAGTGGTGGTTCTTTCTTGTTCATGTGGTCAAAATGGTCACAGAAACATTGAGTTCATCAGCTTTTAAGTTTTAAATTTAGACATAGAACACAGTAACAAGTCATTTTGTCTCATGAGTCAGTGTTGGCCAATTACATTCGATTAATCTACAACCATGATACATTTTGAACAGTGTGAGGGAACCAGAGCACTCATGGAATACCCATTCAGACACAAACAGTGCAGGGTTTGAAACCCTGGTCCCAATCACTGGTGCTGTAATAGCATTGCGCTAACTGCTATGCCTTTGCCATCTCCGACTGCACCAGATTTTGTTTTGCCACAGGTTATGTAATTTAGGCCTTGCCACAACTGTCAGGAATCCTTTGTGGTTTCCATTTTTTTTGGAAACTGCACTTCTGCGGAGCCATATCTGCTCCTTCTGTAGTGATCTGGATCACCGGACTTGAAAGTCTGTGATCAGGCTCTCAGCACGTTCCAGATTTCATTGTTCATCCACAGGTTCTGGTTGGGAAAAACCCTGAATGATTTCATGGGGATACACTCATCCACAGCTGTTTTGATAAAGTATGTGAAAGCCCTGGTGTAATCATTTGGATCCTCAGCTGAGTCCTTGAACCCTGATGTTCTCAATGTTGGGAAGGGGTTTGACTGTGATGTCCTGGACTTTGCCCTCTATCTTTTGCAGAGCTTTACACTCTGGAGTATTGGCATCCCCATACTAGATCATGATTTAGTCAGTGAGCACAAAACCATGAACTACAACATGTCATTGAAAATTCATGTTCTGCATTCACACTTGGAATTATTCCCAACTGATGTTGGTGCAGTTAGTGATGAATGTGGTGAAAGGTTTCACCAGGACATTGCAGCAATGGAAAAGTGGTATTGAGGCAACTGGAATCCATTAATGGTGGCTAACTATTGTTGGACACTGATGCGAGAGGCATCAGATGCAGAGTACAAACAAAAATCAGCAGCAAAATATTTTTAGGACAGTTGTCTAACACAATGTGTCACCTCCATGACGCAATTAAACATGCTAAATTCAATTAAAGTTAATTTAATTTTTCTCCAACTTCCTACGTAATGCAACAAATCTGAGATTATCTTTGTGTTCAGAATGAAGTTATCTATCATAATCTCAAAATTTGTTTTAGGATGAAAACCTTTGGAAAAAAAGTTTGTTGTCCAGTGTTATATCCTCGCTCTCTCTCTCTCTCTCTCTCTCTCTCTCTCTCTCTCTCTCTCTCTCTCTCTCTCTCTCTCTCTCTCTCTCAGTGTCTTATATTCATCCTAAAAAAAAGGACTGACTGATTTCATAACCTCATGGTCCAAATGCTCTGCATCCAGCAAAAGACTGATGAATTTCAGACCATAATTTTTCAAACTGAGTACCTGCTCAGATTTAAATCTACACCTTCTTAACACACATCCATGTTTGTGATCCTTCTATTTGTCCATGAGTTTCAATTAAAATAAATGTAAAATAGCATGGTAGGCAAATATAAATGTGTTTCTAGCTCCTGTGTGCAGTGAAGACAGACATAAAATGCCCTGTTTTGGTCAATTAATTTGATGTATTGATGTTTATTTATAAGTTTCAGAACCCCTGGTTTAGAACAAACAAAAAAATTAGTTGTTAACATTGTTACCATCAGAACATTTGGTTCTTTCATCAAACAGCAGTCAGTGAAAGACTCTATAACGTCAGATGGATTGTCTTTACATCAAAGCACAATTTTCATATGTGTTTGTGTGCATGTGTGCGTGTGTGTGTATGTGCATGTGTGAGTGAGCATGCACATGTTTGTATGCATTTGTGTGGGTGGGCACACGTGTGCATGTGTGTGTGTGTGGGTGGGTGGGGGTGTGTGTGTGGGTGGGTGGGTGGGTGGGTGTTGACTTACATATTGTTTGCCATGATCCAATATATGCATAAGAAAAGTTGGTTGGACACAAGACATTTTCTAATTCATTGCTAACCACACATTATTTTAAGTCACCAATGAAAGGATTTATCTCCTATAAGATCATTGGCATTTGAAAGAATGAGTATCATAGAATATGTGGTTACTGGTGTTGATCAAAATTCATTGATTCAAAATTTTGTCTATATTGAGAGCATGAAATTTAACATGATGGATTTCATTGATAACAGATGGTGCAGTATTCACTACCAGCTGTAACAATCTTCATGACACGATGTGACCAAAATATTTATCACAAATGTTTAACACATTAGTGATTTCTACTATTGAGTGGTGGAAAATGTGCTGACCGGTTGCATCACAGTCTGATATGCGGACGCCATTACCCCTGAGCATAAAGCCCTGCACAAGTTTGTGGACACAGGCCAGGACATCACAAGCAAAACGCTCTCAACTGAGAACATCTACAAGGAACACTGCCTTCACAGAGTAACAGCAATCATCAAGGGTCCACATCATCTCACACACTTCTGTTCTTGCTAATATCTTCAGGAAATAGGTTTAGGTTCCAAAAGGTTCCCATTTCCAGATTCAGGAACGGCTGCTACCCCTCCACTCCTCAAGCACAAACTCAATCAGACTCATTTAATGATTCTTATTTTTTCACTTTATTCTCTTCTTTTCTCTCTGAATTATGCAATCAGTTTGTGATATTTTATTTGTTTACATGTGAATGTTGAGTACATTATTATGCACTTCCAATAAGTGGTAATTCTGTGCTGCCCACAGTAAAAAAAATCTCAGAGATGTATATAGTGTCATGTATGTAGTCTGACAATAAATCTGAACTTTGAACTTTGTTCTTGTAAGAAAAGAAACAAGAGATTTGGTCTTTCGATGTTTTTCTCTTTTGAATCGTGTCCCTCTTCTCAAAATCTTCACATAGAGGAAGTACTTTGTGATTTTCTATCATGTTCTGATTCTCCAGTTTAAAGTTCTTGCTTGATGAAGGCCCCACCATTCATTACCTGCAAAATCATTATGCATTCATATCCACTACAACAGTATTGTAACATTATTTGCTTTTCTTTTATTTACTGATATTTATTCATAATACATTAAAGTTATTTCTGTTGAAACTGCTTTTGATACTTGCAACATATTTCACATTGCTTTATTAAACTTTCCTTGAACTAGACTCCCATTAGTAATATATTTTACAATTGTTAATTCAACAAATAATTAAAACTTATAACAGGGAAGGTTTCTTTTATTCTATTTGATTGAGTACTAATGACAACACCAACTGCTTTCTTTGTCCTTCCTGGTCCTTTGCCATTACACTCAGTCTTTGAGTTAGGTGCTTTGCGAAATATTGGAGGTGTACTACAATCTTATACAAGGTATTTCTGCTTGCATTATGTCCAAAAAAAAAATCAGTGATATATTTTGAAAATTGGGCATCTTTATTGAATAATGGGGAAATGGCCTAGATTCTTTTTCAATTCTATATCTCAGCAATGCCAACCTCCATAATCAGGAAGCAAATTAAATGGTTGTTCTAAACCTTCAGTCATTTCCATCCTACGATCACTTTTCCCCACAGATTTCTCAAAAAAATCCTAATATGAATGAACATGGAAGGTCCTCAACTATGTCTAGGGCAAATGATGATGCTCACAACCATAGTTTGAAAGGAATTGGTAGAAAGGTACTTAACAGTTCATTCAATATAGAGACACCTGTGTGCAAGCTCCTCCCAGCTTTTGGTGTCAATAAACTGAGTTAAATACATCAATTCCACTTCAGCATAAAGCACCACAAACAGCAAATAAGAATCGGGAAATTGGTCTATCAGTTGCTTTGAAACATTCAGCAAGAGATGTCATTGTCTAATTGAAGATCAATGATATTCAAAAAGGAGGATGTGTTCTTATATGTTGGGACAAACTGTTTACATTTTGCAAAGTAATATGTGAAATTAGCAAAGTTGAGTTTAACAGGGGAAGTTAAATTGGACAGTACTGAGAAATGGACACTGGGATTGTTGCCCATATTTAACTGGTGTGTCAATGACTTGTATTGGATACGCTTTCCCAAATTCATTCTTTAGCCTCAGTAAAATTATTTTGGTGGCCAGCTAAAGCCAGCAGTGCTGTAATTGGTCTGATTAAATCCATGTGCTTAGTTTTGAGTGCTCTGTAACAACTCAAGTTCATCAGCAATTAACTTGAATGATGAACATCAGAATCACAAATGGTAATGAGAAAGCATACAGGAGGGAGATAGATCAGCTCGTTGAATGGTATAATGACAACAACCTTGCTCTCAACATTAGCAAAACCAAGGGGATGATTGTAGACTTCAGAAAGAAGTCAGGAGAACATGACACATTCCTTATTGAAGGCTCAGTATTGGAGAGGGTCAGAAACCTCAAATTCCTGGGTGTCAACATCTCCGAGGATCTGTCCTGAAGTCTCCATGTTGATGCAATCACAAAGGCTCGCCAGTGGCTATATTTTGGAAGGCGTCTGAGCAGATTTGGTACGTCACCGAAAACTCTCAAAAACATCTACAGGTGTACCATGGAGAGCATTCTGGCTTGTGCATCACTGCCTGGTATGGAGGCACCAAATCTCAGGACAAGATAAGAGACCAGAGGGTTGTTAACTTTCCCTGTGATATCACAGGCACCAGACTTCCCTCAATCGCGAACAACTCTATGAGGTGATGTCTTTAAAAAAATCAGCTTCAATCCTCAAAGACCCCCACCACCCAGGGCATGCCCTCTTCACTCTGCTGCCATCAGGGAAAAGGTACAGGAGCATAAAGACTAGCACTCAACAGTAAAAGGATAACTTCTTCCACGCTGTCATTAGATTCCTAAATATACCAAAGACAGTGCCTTACTTTTGTGCACTACTGTTTTTTCTTATTTATAGTAATGTAAGATGGTTTAATATGAATGTTTGCACTGTGATTACTCCTGTAAAACTCTGAATTTCATGCTTTGTTCATGACAATCAATTTTGATGCTGATTCTAATGCATCAAGTCAACAATCACGTTGAAAACATGCAGGTATGGACTCTGTTACAAATGGGTATAAGAAGGCAATTCTAGTGAAGAAGATTGGCTCTGAGACTTCTTGCACATTTGCAAATATGGAAGTCTCACTGAACGTTAAAGATATTCCAGACACTGATGTAGTGCAAAAAATGGAGGATTATTTAAATGCTTTACCATTACAAATTCTAGAGAGCCACATGTTTGGTGTAAAACAGAAAAAGGATGGTAGAAACTGTGAGCAAGTATATTTTTGCATTAGAATATTTATCTTTTCTTTGCATCATGATTACATTCTTAAATCATGTTGAGTAGATTTATCTGTGGCTTCCTGATAGTGTTGAGTGTTTGGATCTGAAGCTTGGGTTGTTGATGTATCCATCAGGAGTCCTTGCAGCTGCAGAGGCTGCAGGAGGACTGGTGGTAAATCCAAGGACACTCAGTGACTCTGAAGGGACTGTCATTTGCTTCTCCTTCTCCCGTATTGTGTGTGGTGCTAGGCAATGGCAATGTTGACTCTTTGTCTGCATTAGGGTAGGAAGAAGGGAATTTTGTGTAATATTTACATGTTCTGAACTATAAGTTGACAATAAATTTAATTGTGAATTCCATCTTAAATGACAAAAAAATTAAATGGAAATTGTAGGTTTAATAGAACTGCAAATGAATTGGCAATTAAAAAAAAAAATCCAGGGTAAATGGTTGAGCTACTGTGTGAGTCACTGTTCTGGTATCCCACGTTCAGTTCTGACCTCCAGTACTGTCTGTGTTGACTTTACATGTTCTCCCTACAATACCATGGCTTCCCTCCAGGAGCTATGGCTTTCTCCCATGAGGAATGCAAGTTTTAAAGTACAATATTGACAAAAGTTGACAAGAAGGACACATTCCATTGTGTAGGTTGATGATTCAGCAAGCTTAAAGCTGATGGTGATGAACAGCACCTTATTTAGCAAAACAGTAAAAGACTATTAACCATTGGGTAAGGGACATGACCCGATGAAACAAATCCTTAAAAAAATGTACTTCTATTAAAAGAGGATTGTGAAATTCTGAATATTTGGGAAAGTTGGAAGTTAGTCTGTAGAAATATACAACTTGTGAGCCATGCAGCAGACACCCTTGTGGTGAGATTAGTTACATGTAGCAGTGCTTCTTGCTGTAACAGAGTTCTTGTGCTTTGCAAAACAACAATAAAAATATGGTGAAATTTGGAAATGTATTTGCATCCCTTTGTCAAGAAATACTAGGTCCACTTTCAGAGCCACATCCAAAGATTAGTAGATTAATTGACCACTGTAAATTGCCATTGGTATGGAGATGGATGGTAGAGTCTGGGAGGAGTTGAAAGGAATGCGGAGGAAAAAATTGGTTTACAGTGTAAAACAAGTGCCTTCTGGCTGGAATGAGCATGCTGGGCCAAAGGGCCTGTTTCCATGTTGTATAACTCTCTCATTCTGTAACAAATATTCATCATTGGGTATTCACATGACAGAAGCCTGCAGTATAAAGGCAGCAGAGGTGACTGCATCCCTGAAACAAATGTAACAAATCCATAGAAGTTTTTTTTTATATTTCAGAGGAAAGGATGTGTAGCAATGTTTATAAATCAAAGCCCAGAACTACTTACCAGAACCAAAATGTTGCACCAGCTATAAAATAGAGGTTTTGCATTACATAAAATATGAATGAGAAGGAAGCTAATAAAGGATCATTGGAATCTGATTTACTAATCGTAGGCAGAAAGCCCTCCAGGATTACAATGACATAACATTGCACATTGAATCTTGCAGGTGATGCTTTAGTTTGTGGAGTGAGCTCTGCTATCTCCCATCCACCCGTCAATGTAAGATGCTGCCTCAAGTGAGCAGACTTCATAAAATACCCTCATCACCCTGTCGCAGCCTCTTCTCATTGCTACCTTAGGTAGAAGGGACAGAAGACTGAAGTCCAGCACCTCCAGGTTCAAGAACAATTTTTATCCAATAGCTATCAGGCTCTTGAACCTTCTTGTTCTACCATAAACCTAACCATAAGCTAGACTAGATCAACTAACGATCTGTTTGTGCTTTTAAAATATATATTTTTTCCTTGCGCCTTCCACTATGAATAGTTATATATCTTCTTATATTTATTATCTCTTTTCCTGTCTTGACATACTGTGGCAATGGATACCCTATTGTATTTGTGTATTTGTGGTACCCTATTGTATTTGTGTGGCTGCAGCAAGTTAGAATTTCCTTATATCTGTGCATTGTACTTTGGTATATGATAATGAACTCTTCATTACTCTTTACTCTTCATTAACTTACCCCAGGGTAAGCCAATACCCAACAGCTGCTGCAATAAATAAAAGTAAACGCAATTATGCAAAGATTAGAAACTAAATGAAATAGGTTCCATTTTTAGAGTACTGTAAAGATGTTTCGCTGAATTCAGTTGGAAAGGATTTTCAATCTACTTAGAGGCTGCAAAATCTTTTAAGCCATTCTTGATCAAAAAATGTGAATTACATCCATAACCACATCAAAAATATTTTTTAAAATTACAACTGTTCTCCCTTAATGACAATACCATTGAGAATGAGGTTTCCAAAAAAACGCATGTTTGTTTTTTTTAAATACAGCCTACCACCTAAGCATTCTGATCTTGGTAAAAGCGATGTAATCTTGACCTCATAATCAGTGGATACAAGAAGAGTCTGGAGAGCACAGCATTAATTACACCTTAAACTCACTGATGAGCACACTTTCCAATGCAAGACCAATTTAGAAAAAAAAATCCATCAAAGACTTACTCTGCTTTCATTCCCGAAGCTGAAAAGTTGCAATTTTCCATCTGAAATGGGAGTAATCATCCTCACAATATTGACAGCATGAATCTCTGCTAAATTTCAGACACTAAGGACAGTTGCAGCTCTTGTTTGGATTTGTAGAGGCTGCATGTGGGACAACTTGATGACCATTACCTTGCAGAAGTGAAATTACTGTTACACTTGTTCTATCAAGAAAAGAAAAACAACTTGAAATGGGTTTAGCACTTTATTTTCCTTGAGCTGCTTCAACTGACTTCCAGCAACAACCCCATCATAACTTGCTCCCAGTTTCCATACATTGCATCCATTACATGCTGTGAAATGTAGTTCTTATTTCCAATCAATAATAATACATATTTCCCCTTTTTAAAAAACAAACACAATACTATGTCTACATAACAAAAGTATCGACATTTCGTGGCCAGTCTCTTTCCACCAGTTCCATCTGATGACTTCTGGCTTCACGAAGATGTTCAAGTTCATTCAGGGCATCAGCTGAAGTTCAGAAATCCACAGAGGTTTTTTTTTCATGCTCTTTCTTTTCTTGTTTCACCAGTAGCTGGTGATTTTGCTGTTGCAGTTCCTCAACATTATGATCGGTCACCAGATGCTGAGAAATCACTTCAGAAGAATTGCTTATAATCAGCAGAACTTCATTTTAACGTAGTATGATTTCCTCACACATCTTCTAGTCCCACTAAAAGCATCCTATTCTGCTGTGAAAGATCTGACACTTGCATTTGGTATCACTGATTCTTCCTGTTGAGTAAACAGGCCTCCTTATTCACCTCATCAGGTGCATTTTTGTTAACAACAAATTTCAATCATGACATTTTCTAATTTACACACTGATTTTTTTTACACACGTTCATATTCATCAGAACTGCAATTCACGAGCAAAGCTTTCATCTCCACTTCTTTACAAATTCATCCAAATAATTTATTCACTCTCTTATTTTCCTGTTTTGTCAATAGCCATTGATCTTGGACTTCAACATATCCATTATACAACTCTGTGATCATCGTTCCAGGCTTTACAATCTTGGCCACAGTGGGCGTCATAGATGCCAGTTCCTCTTCTGACTGAGTGGCGGCTTTTTTAAGCTTTGAAGTTGAAAGAAAATGGTTTGCACTTTCCAATTCCTTATTGTGAAGAGACTCTTCAAGTTGTTTTCTTAAGAGCTCAGATGCTTGTATTAAAATATTCTTATCCTCTAATGCAGCCATCTTAAAAAACTTTTAGGTGCAGCTAAAGTCCCTCATTAGAATCTGTCATCAATCTGTTGACTGTGTCTGACAGTCACTCATTGTGTTCTTTATTCATTTTCTCTCTCTCTGTCGGGTCCTTCTTAGTTCCTCATTCTTTTCTTCAGTTTGAGTCTCTAAATGTCTCAAACGTTCTTCTATGCTGCTCTTCAACTGTTGCCAGAGCTGCAATTTGCTGGGAAAGTTCAGCTTCTACTTCAGCTAATTAATGTTTACGCACAATTCATTGTTTATTCAGTTTCTGTTCAGCAAATTCCACACATTCCTATAATTGTCTATTTTTGTCTTCTGGCTGATGTAAGAAGGCCTCCTTATATGCCAGCTCATGTTCCAGTTTGTCATTCATGTGAGGTAATGAGATTGATTCTCTCGTTACATTAAGGTGTCACTTCTCAAAAGTATCCTTTCTTCCATGAGTATTGTGTGCTTATCAAACATTATAAAACATTATAAGCCATTATTAAAAAAAACTAATTTCACCAGATTGTGCTCTTCACATGCACTCAGACCTAATATTGGGTGTAGTCTCCTTTCTACAAACAGTAGCTGTAAATTTAGATGGTGCCCTTTGTGTTTGAGGGTCACCATACAGTCGCCTTTTGCTGGAATATTCTCTCCAGTGTAGCCTGTCACTTTTAATTTCACAGGGTAAATCTTGCTCTTTATGGTGAGGGTCTTGTAATTGTCCATAGATAACAGATTCACCTGGGCTTCAGTGTTTAGGTTAAATGGAATAACAATCATTCATACTCACTGGAATGATCTATTCCACTTTGTCAGCAGTAGTCTGTAGTGAATTCACAAAGAATTCCTCCATTTCTTCCTTCACTGTGTATTATTTTCTCTTCAAAATAATTCTTTCTTTCCCACATTTACAGCAGGACTTTCCATAAGAAAGACACATCTTTGGAATATGTCTACCTCCACACCTGCTGCATTTGCTGTTGGACCTTACCATTTGCTTTGTTGTTGTTTTGGGAAACTCCCGTTGCTTTGCTTATCTGTTTTCATTGCATGCACTGTCTATCTTGTGGAGCTCCTTAGTTTGTGCTCATGTGGTCTCTGCTGCCCTACACATATTCACAGCCTTTTCCCAGAGTCAAATCTTTTGGAACACAACACTCCTTCTCTAAGTCCATTATCTGGGATTCCACAGCTATTCTGCCTTTAATGAGTGAATTTTTCAACTCTCCAAATTTACAGGACTTAGTGTGTGAAGCTCAGCTAAGTTTTGGACAAAGCTCATACCTTGTTTCTGGTCACAGGAGAAAAACTTGAATCTCTCATTTCAACTTGGAACAAAATACACCTCAAAATTGATCATCAGTGTCCAATGTAAGTGGTGCTTCATCAATTAGAAAACTATTATAGATGTTCAAGGCATCTTTACCCATCATGTGCAGAAACATAGACGCTTTTAGTTTTCCATCATTCTAAATAAATGTTGAATTGCTGTTTGAAATATTTCCAGTTATCGGTTAGATTGCAAGTAAACTGTATCAGTGTGGGAGGACTTAACTTATCCATGTTTACAAACTATTATCTTCTATTATTCATTCAGACACTTCTTGTGATATAGAGAATTTAGGTTAAAAAGACTTAAGTTAAAATGTGATGATTAATCATAAACAGGGAAGCCAGAACGGACAGGGAGTTTACTAGCAGTCAAGGACAGAAGGAGCTGCTGAATATGTTTTTTTAAACCTATCTTTTCATGGTCATAGTGAGAGACATGCAGGAGACAAAGGATTGATAAGAAGTGTGAGAAACAGAATTCAGTGAATGTAGAGTTCACAGCGTACGTAACGAACGTGATAATTAATAATGCAGTTATACTTAGAATGTTTTTGTAATACTAACCAATTAAAACAGTATTAATAAGAAGGGGAAGGGCAAATAATAAAGGTATAAAAATCAATGCACTGTATGTATCGGGGCTTAACTGGTGAGAAACCAGTTGAGTCCAACTCTGCAGACTTGTAAATAAAGCTTGTCGTGTCATCAGTTTTAAAGAGACTCATGTGTGAGAAGTTTTATTTCTGACACTTCTGATTCCATATTATGTTTGTTATTTCAAGAAGAATGGCTTTGCGTGGATTTCACACTTAACCAACTTTATTTTCTATGAGGCCTGCTTAATACGACTTCCAGTGTCAACCCTGCCATATGTCACTCCTATTTTCTGGCCAACCATGCACATAGCATGCTGGAAAATGTAGATCTTGCATTTCACATGCATAATGACACAATTACTTTGTAGCATTGCTACTTGGAGGACCAGGTGACCTGCCAATGTCCTCTTCTCTCTTCTGACAAGTGACTCTAACAATCAAAAGAGCCAACAATCAATGGCCTGCACCAGGCCACAGGTTTTAGCTTAAGTTTAGAAGTCAAATATAAACTCTACATCTCCCTGAAAACTGATACTGATAAAAAACTATTTTCCAAACATGATAACAACTTCTGCAATCAAGTGTCTTTCCAAGCAAAACTCCGAAAAAATTGAACTCTTTAATAAAATAGTGCATTCTTCATTCAGTTAAGCATGTTTACTGTGAGAAATGTTGAGCTGAAATTTGTTTTCTCCTCCTTGGGCAGTCATTGGTAATTGAGGCTGAAATACTCCCAATGCCGTTCATTAGGTTCTGTGATGGATGCTGAGGCTGATGTGGATATCCTAGTCTCTTTCACGGGTCAGACTGCACAAGCACCAAATCAATATTGTTCAAAGACAGATATTATGAACATTCTACTCTTCATACACCCAACAGATGTCAGTATCACAAGCATTACTGTGCTTTTCCCAATGTGCCAGCTCATACCAGACATCCTAAAAATAAGCTTCAAGTATGAAATATGCACCCATCAATCCATGTTAATAATATAACTAACAATGGCTATTTTCAAAGTCAATCATGTTCATTGTTTGAATAGCTATTTTAGTAATCCTTCAGCAAACATTATAGCTTTTAAGTATATTTAATCAGTCTGCAACTCATTACCCGAGAAACTTTATTTTACTTCCAAGAATTCTAACACAGGTCTTATCCTTCACTTGTGCCACATTTTTTTAAATCAACTGATAATAGACATCTGAGCATCTCAGTAATATTTTTTTCACTACTTTTTATCTGTAATGCATTTTTTTTGCATAAAATCCCATGGCAGAGAGTGTATTAATTCTCCTCAGGTGTCAGTAGCCCACGACGCTACAAGCAACAAATTAGAGATGAGAAATTCAGGCATCAATTATTTTCAAGCGCACACTGAGAACGGAAAATGTCTATTGAAACTGTGAACAAGCAATCAGTAGAAAAGGAAATTGTTTTTGAAACTGATAGGGCTTGCATGGAAGATAGTGGTGAGTACAAATAGTCAAGCAAATTATGGGTCTAAAATGTGTGACATTTATAAGGATTATGGTCACATCATCCATCATTTGTCTGATTCAATAATTGCCCAAAACTTAATGACAGAATTTAATTCAATACAATTTGTATTCAACTTTTTTCTATGAAATATTTCTTACCCTGAAATTCTTTTTAAAAAATTAGACATACAACATGGTAAGAGGCCATTTTGGCCCACAGTTCCAATTATACCCAATTACTCTACAACCACTGGTATGTTTTGAATGACGAGAGGAAACCGGAGTCCCTGAGGAAAACCAAGCAAACACGAGGAGAACATAGAAACACTTGACAGACAGCAGGGGCTTCGAACCTCAGTTTTGGTCACTGGGGATGACCATTGTCCTAACTGGTACGCTGACTGTGCCACCCATGAGTCATTTGAAATTGTGATTCTTCCCACCCCAGTTGTTTTATATCACTGTTAGATATTGAATGGAAGAGGAAGGTGGGAGAAAGGAAAGATTAAAGAGAAAAGTGAAAATGAGAGCAGGTAAAGGAGAGATGGAAACATTTGAATCACTCTCCACCACCTCTTCTCCTATCTACCTCTCCCACCTACTGCTGTCCAGCACCCTATCACTTCTTGGTTCCTTCCAAGTCCATCCCCTTTCTCCCGCATTTTTAAAAATATTTGATACCTCCCCTTCTCACTTTAGTCTCAATAAAGAGTCCTCACCTGAAATGTTGACTATTTTACCCAATGAATACTTCCATCCCTGCTGAATCCTTCCAACTTCTATTCACATTTAGACAGGTACTCATATAGGAAGCATTTAGTTATGGGGCAAATGCAGGCAAATGAGATTAGCTGGTCTGGACCACTTGGTTAGCATGGACAAGTTGGACTGATTTCAGGCTGTAAAACTGTGACTATAGCGCAGGCCTCCAGTCCTGGTAACATCCTTACAAATCTTTTCCGCACACTTCCCTGGAAAAGAGAGTCTCTGCAGAAGGCAGGGAAGGGAGGGGAAATCATTTTTGAGCAGTGAATCACCAATATTTATACAGTTGTTACATGATGTCTCAACTCTTGCATTTAATCCCTGACCAATGAAGGCAAGCATGCTAAACACTTCTGTCATCACCCAGTCTACCTGTGTCTCCACTTTCTAGGACCTATGTACTTGTACCCCCATGTCTCTCTTTTCTACAACACTCTGCAAGCTCCAACAATCCAAGGCCTTGGTTTAACTTATCAAAATGCAACAATTTGTACTTTCCCAAGTTAAATTTAACTTTTTCTTATCTGACAAAAAGTGCCCCAGCCTGTCTTATTTCTCCATATAACCTAAGTCATTCATGTCTGGTGCAATTCCAAAGAAAATATACTTAGTTGTCTGAGAATTGCTCGATCATTAGAGCTGTCCTCCTGCTTTAAACATTATTCTTCTTCCTGGAGACCACGTTCCAGTCTTCTGCCTGTTCTGGACCTTTATATTTCCAATTGCTGCTGAGACATAAACTGTATCATCACTACTCCCCTCACATACCCCCTCAGAAAGCCTAACCCTCCATTCTTTCAGCACCAATCTGAACCTCACCATCAAACCCGCAGACAAGGGTGGCACTGTAATGGTCTGGCGCACTGACCTCTATCTGGCTGAAGCCAGATGAAAACTCTCAGACTCCTCCTCTTACTTACCCCTCCAACAGGACCCCACCAAAACTCATCAAACCACTGTATCACACACCATCTCTGAACTCCTCACATCTGGTCACCTCTCGAGCACGGTCTCCAACCTTATTGCTATCCAACCCCACACTATCCATATCTATCTTCTACCCAAGATCCACAAACTCAATTGTCACGGCAGACCTATCATGTTTGCAAGTTCCTGCCCCAAAGAATTGGTCTCCACTTACTTCAACTCTATTTTGTCCCCACCTGGTCAGGTCCCTCTCCACCTTCATCTGGGACTCTTCATGCATTCTCTATCACTTCAACAACTCCATCACTTCCCTGAACTCAATCACCTCATGTTTACCATCCATTCCCTATACACCTCCATCCCCCATACTGAAAGACTCAAAGCCATTTGTTTCTTTCAGGACAATATACCCAACCAGTCTCCCTCCACCACTACCCTGCTCCAGCTGGCAGAACATGTCCTCACCCTCAATAATTTCTCCTTTGACTCATTCCACTTTCTCCAGTTCAAAGGGGTAGCTATGGGTACCTGGATGGGCTCCAGCTGTGCCTGCCTTTTTATTGGCTAGGAGCAGAAAACCATGCTACAAACCTACAGAGGCAAAGCCCCTCAACTCTTCCTCCACTGCATCAATGTCTACTTTGGTGTTGCCTCATGCACCCATGATGAGCATGTTGACTTCATCCACTTTGCTGTCAATTTCCACCCTGACCTCATATTCACTTGGTCCATCTCTAGCAACACTCTCCTTTTCCTTGATCACTCTGTCTCCATCTTGGGAGACAAACTCTTGAGAGATATGTTCTAGAAACCCACCAACTCCCAGAGCTACCACAACTACACCTCTTCCCATACTGTCCCCAGCAAGGATTCTATTCATTCTCCCAATTCTTCCGTCTCCATCGCAGCTGGATCCAGGATGAGAACTTTCATGTTAGATTGTCAGAGATATCATTCTTCTTCAAACAACAAGGCTTTCCCTCTACCACCATCAACTTGGCATTCATTCACATTTTCTCAATTATCCACACATCTTCCCTGGCCACCTCCACATGGACAGGACAGGATTCCTCTTGTCCTCATTAACCACCCAACCAGTCTCCACTTCCAACCCATCCTCCACCACCATATCCACCAGCTTCTAAGTGATACCATCACTAGATACATATTTCCCCCTTTCCCTTCTCCACCTTCTGCAGGGATCACTTCCTCTGTGACTCTCATTTCCTCTCCTCATTCCCCACCCATTCTCCCCTTGGTACTAACCCTGTGACCATAGAAGTTGCTCCACTTGCACCCAACCCTCCTCCCTCATCACCATTCATGGCCTCAAACAATCCTTTCAAGTGAAGCAACATTACACTTGTGTATCTGCAGGGGTCATCTATTGCATCCAGTGCTCCCATTGTCGTCTCCTCTACATCAGCAAGACTGAATGCAATCTGGAAGATCATTTTGGTGAGCATCTCAGCTCTGTCTGCCATTATAGCATAGATCTTCCAGTGGCTACTCACTTCAATTCTCCATCCCAGTCACTTGCTGACATTTCTGTCCATGGTCTCATGCACTGCCAGACTGAGACCACTAGCAAATTGGAGGGATAACACCTCATCGAGATGGGCACCTTCCAACCGGATGGCATTACAGATACACAATCCTTTATCCGGACATCTAAAATTCAGAAAGCTCCAAAATCTGGCAAGTGGGGAGAGAGATGGCAGCGCGGGTCAGACGAGCGAGGGGGAAAGACCGACAGTGTGAGTCGGGCGAGTGGGGGAGACCGGCAGCATGAGTTAGGCAGGCGAGAGACCGGAAGCATGAGTCAGGCGAGCGAGAGACCAGCAGCACAACTGGAAGGGGGTGGGGGTGGATATGGCAGCACAATTCAGGTGGGCTTAAATCTGGCTTTCTGAAATCTGGAAAAATCCAAACTTCGGAACACATTGTCCCCCAAGTGTTCTGGATAAAGGATTGTGTATCTGTAATATCACTTCTCTGGCTCTTGATATCCCCTTGCCCCATCCTAAGATCTTACCCTGTCACCTTCCCTCAGTTCAGTCTCCCCCATCTCCTTTCAGACAGACATGATAATTGGATGTGATAAAGGTAGAGGAGATAATTTAAGACTTTTTGTTGGTCTGGATTCCTCCCCAGCCAGCATGGTCTGAATACTGAGATTTTCTCAGATTTCCTGCTTCTGGCTCATTCTTATTTCTTGAAGAAGGGCTCAAGCCCAAAACCGACAATACATCTTTGCCTTTTATGGAACGCTGAAAGACTGGCTGAGTTCCTTAAGCAATTCGGTATGCTTTTACTTTGAGCATTCTTTCAGTTAATGATGTGAAAATGGATGCAATTCTCCATCTGAGGCTGAGGCAATCAGTTATAAGGACATCCAAGAAGATTAATGGGGTCTCCCTTTCTGCTACTGATGACATTTAACAGGATCATTGCATAAATGAGGCTCAAAGTATTATAGAAAATCCTTTCCTTCCATCAAACAGTATTTCTGACCCATTATTACCAAGAAGGTACAGTAGCATCAAATTCAAGACTGACATGCTGGAAAACAGCTTCTCTCAGCAGGCTGTGTCACTGATGTACAGTATCCTTTAACCAAGAAAATCATCCCAAAATATTTATGGATATTGATCTTAAATTATATCTCATGTAGTTCTTTATTATGGGCTGTGTATTGTGTGTGTATGTGTGTGCTCTGTGATCTGAAGTAATGCTGTTTTGTTGAGTTATGTATGTACAGTCAGATGATAATGAACAGTACAAGTAGTTACTATTGTATTATAATCTTACCAGAAACATAAATTATCAATGCATTATCTTTATTGTCAAAATTGATCTTGACAACGAAGTAAGTGACGGATTAATTGTTGAATCTGCTTTTCTACTATGTGTTTTGAAATATAAATATAAATAGACAATTTGGTCAAACACCATCCTGGGAAGTGCCAGTGGCTCTTCGGGGTGTACACCCACAGTTGGAGTTCACCCTTTTATTCCCCCAAGTTCTGGTATCTATCACTTCAGTCCCAACAATGGTTTCCTTCCAAACCACTTTGGTCAGGCTGCACAGTCGTGGTGAAAGGGTACAAATAGAAGTTGGCCAGTGCTAACACCATCATTTTCTCCAGGCATGTTACATTACACAGTGCTTAGTTGACCTGCCAATTCTCACTGGTAATTGCACAGAAGTATTAATGGGGCTTATAATGGAGATGTGGTGAGCTGTGAATTTTGTTCTGTGCCATGCCAGTCAACATGGCAAGAAGATGATGTCATGTAGAGATTGGTTGAACTCTGAGCTGCTGTGGAGTTCTAGGATGTCAATACCAGAAATAGATTACTTTTTGTTTGCCTTGCTTTCTGTCTCATCTCACTCCTTGCTGGCATTTACACAGCCTGCATCAGTGATTGGTTGACGAGGGTGCAACAAGTTCTCAACATGACCAGGCCCCTGCAAAATCACACCAATACACTGAATGGAGCGGACTTGAGTGATCCTCCTACTTCGTCTTCTTCCATCTACCCCCGACTTTTTATTAACGTGCCTGCCTGCTTTTTTTTGGCTCACGGTATGATGAAGACCTCAGGTCCGGAATGTTGATCATCCTGGATCTTTGCCACCTTTAAACACTGTGGGACCTGCTAGAGTTCCTCCAGCATTCTGTATTTATCCAATACACTGTCTGCCTGCTCAAAAATGCTTTAGATTGTGTTTAAGCATAATCTGATGGAAGAACTCAGTGGATTGACCAGTATCACTGGGAAGAAAACAATGGTTGGTGGTTTGCACCAAAATCTTAGGAATGTGGACAAAAGAATGAGAAGAGATTGTATCGTGGTGCTCCTCTCAATTTATGTGTGCTCCTCTTGTGTGAGAACAAACCTCCCATCCACTTCTTCCTCAATTTGTTTGTCCACCGGTCTCTTAACAGAGATCTGATGTTCCTTTCCATATGAACAAAAGATCATAAACATAGGAACTGAAATAGATTATTCAGCCCATTGAGTATGACCCACTGTTCAATTATGAGATGATCCATTTTTCCACTTAGCGCCACGGCTTGGCCTTCACCCCATAACATTTCATGCCTTTGCTAATCAAGAACCTATCAATCTTTGTCTTCAATACATCCAATGGCCTGGCCTCCACACTGCCTGAGGCAAAAGTTCCAGAGATTTACCACCCTCTGGCTGAAGAAATTCCTAAACATTTTTATTGGTCCTCAGTGTTGCGAGCCCCATGGTCCCTAATTTTCCATTAGTCTGCCAATCCTCCTGAATTATGATTCACCTGCTGCTCCTCAATTCTAACATCACAATCTTTTCCCCCACCAAGTCTTTCTTTGGCTTGGCTTCGCGGACGAAGATTTATGGAGGGGGTAAAAAGTCCACGTCAGCTGCAGGCTCGTTTGTGGCTGACAAGTCCGATGCGGGACAGGCAGACACGATTGCAGCGGTTGCAGGGGAAAATTGGTTGGTTGGGGTTGGGTGTTGGGTTTTTCCTCCTTTGCCTTTTGTCAGTGAGGGGGGGCTCTGCGGTCTTCTTCAAAGGAGGTTGCTGCCCGCCAAACTGTGAGGCGCCAAGATGCACGGTTTGAGGCGTTATCAGCCCACTGGCGGTGGTCAATGTGGCAGGCACCAAGAGATTTCTTTAGGCAGTCCTTGTACCTTTTCTTTGGTGCACCTCTGTCACGGTGGCCAGTGGAGAGCTCGCCATATAACACGATCTTGGGAAGGCGATGGTCCTCCATTCTGGAGACGTGACCCATCCAGCGCAGCTGGATCTTCAGCAGCGTGGACTCGATGCTGTCGACCTCTGCCATCTCGAGTACTTCGACATTAGGGATGTAGACGCTCCAATGGATGTTGAGGATGGAGCGGAGACAACGCTGGTGGAAGCGTTCTAGGAGCTGTAGGTGGTGCCGGTAGAGGACCCATGAATCGGAGCCGAACAGGAGTGTGGGTATGACAACGGCTCTGTATACGCTTATCTTTGTGGGGTTTTTCAGTTGGTTGTTTTTCCAGACTCTTTTGTGTAGTCTTCCAAAGGCGCTATTTGCCTTGGCGAGTCTGTTGTCTATCTCATTGTCGATCCTTGCATCTGATGAAATGGTGCAGCCGAGATAGGTAAACTGGTTGACCGTTTTGAGTTTTGTGTGCCCGATGGAGATGTGGGGGGCCTGGTAGTCATGGTGGGGAGCTGGCTGATGGAGGACCTCAGTTTTCTTCAGGCTGACTTCCAGGCCAAACATTTTGGCAGTTTCCACCAAGTACTGTGCTTTGATTCCCACTTCCATTTCTTTAACTCAGCTCCTGCCTAATGAAAGACTCTGAGATCCATCTACCCAATCAGCTGCAGCTGAACAGCAAAGATACATACTTCAGGATACACTTTATCAACAATTTTAATAGTTTAATACCATCATCCCCTCAAAATTGCTCAGCAAATATCAAGACCTGGGATTCAACAACCCACTGTGTAATTGGATCTGGGATTTTTTCATCTCCGCACCACAATCAGTGAGGATTCGAAAGAATATCTCCTCCAAAAGTGCCATCAGTACTGAAACACCGCAGGGCTGCGTTCTTAGCCCCCTGCTCAACACACTATACACCTATGGCTGTGTGGCTCGGTACAACAACAAATTTGCTGACAATATGTGGTAGCGCATTGTTTAAAAAGGGATGTCAGCATGCAGGAGGGAGATTGAAAACTTGGCTGAATAGTGTACCAAAAACAACCTCACACTCAATGTCACCAAATCCAAGGAGCTGATTGTTGACTTCGGAAAGAGAAATCCAGAGAGGTATTATCCAGTGATCATTGGAAGATCAGAGATGGAGAGGGTGAGTAAATTTAAGTTCTTGGAAGTCTCAGAGGATTTTTACTGGACCCAACACATTAATTTTGTTTTTGGGCATATAGGGTATTACATGCCTGTGCTGTCAAATTAACCTTCAAACTATGGTAAGTTATTGGGAGGAAATTGGAGCACCTAGAGGAAACCCACACAGATATGAGAGAATGTACAAACTCCTGACAGAGAATGTGAGATTGAAAACCTGGTCTTAATCACTGGCACAGTTTTGCACTAACCGCTATGCTAACCGTGCCACCTGGATATTAAAGGAATTGTGATGAATGAATGTCAACACCTCTACTTGCTCAGGAATTTTCAGAGGTTTGGAAACGCAGGAGAATGTCTACAAATGTCTGGTGGAAAGTGTGCTGACCTGCTGCATCGCGGTCTGGTATGGTGACACCAATACCCATGAGCAAAATACCCTCAAAAGGTAGTGGTCACAAACCATGACTTCACATGCCATGAAATCACAGGAAAAGCCCTCCCCACCAACAAGAACACTGACAGGGAATCCCTGTCATCAAAGAGCAGCAGCAATCATTAAGGATCCACACCACCCAGCACATGCTCGGTTCTCACTTCCATAAGGTAAGTGGTATAGATGCCACACCTCCAGGTTCAGGAACAGCTACTACTCCTCCACCATCAGACTCCTCAACAATAAACTCATTCAAGAACTCTTTGCACTTTATTGAGTTTTTTCCCCTCTCTTGCATTCCAGTTTGTTTACATTTTTAAAATTTAAATATCTACATGATGTATAGCTTTTTTTCTTCACTGCCAATAAGTGGTAATACTGCAGGAAAAAGAATCTTAGGGTTTTATGTGATCTCAAATATATATTCTGACACAAAATCTGAAATCAGAAATCTAATTCTCTATTTTATCAACTGTGCTTTCCTGTATCATGCAATTTTACTATTTCTATTGTCATTAAGATTGATTTCAATTTCAATGTGTAATCCTTACATCTTTTAATGCTAGGAACTTCTGATTTTTGGATGGAATTTATCATATTAATTTATCATATTATCATTTGGGTCAATTATGGCATCCTTGAGGTAGAGCGTCAAGATTTTTCACCTACTTCAAAATTCATGGCCTCACTCAAGATCAAACTACTACAGGAATTAATACACTTTCATTTCTCAAATAAAACTTTCTAATATTCTCACTCTTTGAGATTGTCAATTTGATCCCAATTTATGAGCACTATATGGCATTTTACATCATGAACGAGCCTTCAGGAAATTGACTCGAGATTAACAAATCATTTCTCACCAAGAATTATTATGGATGGGAGTCTCCTCCTGGCAGAGCATGGAGTAAATTGCTTGTAAGTACAGCTACAACATTTTTAGCTATATCTTATTTTTGAACAGGCATGTAACTTTTATTAAAAAAAAAGAAAGAGTTCTTTTGTTCAACTTCTGAAGATGTCTGTTACATGAAGCAGTGTACCTTTTGCAGAAGGCAAGAAGGGAAAAAAACGGAAAGAAGGACGAAAAATCTAAGGACACAGAACGCCAATGTCTCTCTGTTATGGAATTGATATCTAGAGTGGAAGATGCTACCTTGAGGTTGGAAAAAATTGTGCTTAATTTTAGAGATTCAGTTAAGGAGACTAATACCCATATTTTAGATATTAAAAATAATATTGAAGGTTTGAATGATAGAGTTGGAAAACTGGAAAGAGTATCAGATATACAGAGTAATAATTTAAAATGACAAAAATTTAAAGGAAGTTACTTCATTGATAGAGAAATACAGACAAAAATATATTGATTTGTAAAGCAAGAATGAAAGATTGAACTTGAGAATCTTTGGTCTACCAGAAAACTTGTATTCAGACAATCCGTTGGATTTTTCCCAACATTCTGGAGAAATATTTAATTGGATTTTGAAGAATCCCCTGACCTTGGACTAAGCACATTATGCATTGAAACAAAAATCATCTCCTGAAGAGAGACCATGACCAGTTATTCAAAATGTTATTATTTTCAGACCAAGGAGGAAGTTATCTATGAAGCTTGAAAGTATGGATTATAGACTATAAAGACGCTGTTATTTGCTTTGTGGAGGATTACCTGCAAGAAGTTCTTAATGAAAGATAAAAATACAAAGTAGTATTGGCTGAGCTCTACAAATGGAAATGTAGACCTTCCCTTCACTTTCCTTTGTGTTTGAAGATCTTTTCACAGGATGGCCAACCTTTGTGGTTGAATTCCCAGAGGCTGGATGAAAGTTCCTTTGAGAAGAACTTGCTTTACAACCAATCTTAATTTATTCACTTGGGTGTTTGGTCTGTCATAATTAATAAACTGATAAACTGAAGTCAGATTGCATTGTTGCTCTGCTACCAGTTTAAATTGAGCTGTTTTATTTAATAAAACCTTTTTGTCTTTCTTTTTTTACATATATAATACTTTCTTTTCCTTTTCTAATATTTCCATTCCTTGATGTTATTTATAATTAATGAAATTTGGGTATTTTATTTGATAATTATATGTTATCTCATGTATTTTATGTTGAAAAGTATCATGTTAAACTAGATGCAGTTTGCCTTTTTTAAACTGTATTATATTTTTTCTTTGTTAATCCGATTGTATACTGTGAGTTTTGTTACTTTAGAATGTCTGAACATTTTTCAACTTTTTTTTTCAATTTTAAGACAGCTGCAGTTATAATTCCAGTGTTTATGAATACCAGTTTTAAAATTGTTAAGTTTCTGTGTTCATCCTTTTGGATTCAAAGCTGACTGCCAAAATCTAAGGCATATTGTTTTTGATCTTGTAACTAATCGTTGCCTTGCAATAGATCAGACAGGAATGTGGGCAAAGTTGCATTTTAATTCAGATTGTAAAATATACACACATTTTTACCATTACAGGTACAGATTGATAAATATTGGAATAGACAGGTGTATCAAATGTTATGGGGAGAAAGCAGGGAGTTGGACTAAGTGGCAGAATGTATCAGCTCATGTTGGAAGGGAAGAGTAGATTTGATAGGCCAAATGGTCTACTGTTCTTCTATCTTATGGTCTTACTTTGAAAAAGGTCCTATTTATGTATGTACAAGATATTGAATGTTAACATACAAATACAGCAAGCAACAATTTAACTAGATTATTTCATTCTTTAAGATTATAGAATTATATTAAAAGGGTGAAATATTCTTCTTTTTTCTGCTGTCAGAGTCAGAATTAAATTTAATTTTGGAGACTTGCCAATTTGAGACTGGGGATTAGATTAAGTGCATTAGCATTTAGCTCCTTTGTGGAACTGCTCAGTGGTGGGAGGAAGGTGGGCTTTGCTAGATTAGTTTTATTGTATCTAGGTAGCAATGGGTGTTCACTCTTAAACATAAATCTTTTCCGTATTTTGTTCTTTGAACATTTTCAGATTCCTCTTCTGAATGTGGTCTATGGAGGCATAGAAATATTTACTTTTGCATTTTTAAATAAATGTTTAAAAAATTTCAATTTCTTTGAATGTTAACAGCTTGAACAATTCAATTAAAAGAAAAAAAAAGATATATATATATATATATATATATATATATATATATATATATATATGTGTTTTTAAATGTATCAAACCAATATTATCTTTGCTCAGGACACACACATTTGGAAAGAGGATGAAAATCAATTTTTCAGGTTCTGGTGAGCTTTGCAATTTAATTCCTGTTTCAGTTTAAAGTTAAAGGTTTTCTATCTTTATTGACTCTAAAGTTTACTTAGTGCAAAATTCCACACATGCACTGACTATAATTGTTATAGTGATATAAATGCAAAACAAAGAGTACATACATGATGGTTTTCAGCCCACACTCAGAAAACTCCTCATTCCCACCAAATCAGTCCCTCAAAGAAAGAATATACTAGATATATATATATATATATATATATATATGTATAATTTGATAAGTATAAAAAGGAAAGAAAAGAAAGAGAAAAATATTTTAATTGCATGGAAAGATGTCATTTACTACAAATCACCAGATCCAACATAAACATACAGAAGAAAATCCCACAGTTCTAGAGGCATAAGAAGGATACCATTACAAATTTAATCCTATTATTTGGGTATACAGCTGCCAAATTTGTCAAAACATATTTAGTACTTATTCCTTAAATTAGAAGTGATTTTTTAATCCCTCTATGACATACAACTTTGAATAGTCAAAGACATACTGGATTTCCAAGTAATTTCAATATATTTCCTTGCTACTGGTAATGCTAATTTAACAACTTCCAATTGATAAATTGATAGTTTTAACTCAGGTCTTCTATCTTCAATATTTCCCATTAAAAATAAATCAAGACATTACGAAAAACCCATTTCTGTAAATGGTTCCAAACATTTTTTTAAAAATAAAGCCACCCAAAAAAGGCCTTACATTAGGACAGGACAATGTTGAATATATAAAGGATAATACATATTCACCACACCTAAAAATTGGTCGGATATATCTGATTTCAATCTATTCAACTTCTGTGGTGTAAGATATAATTGATTTAAAAAAGAACTATTTTTTATCTCACATTAATTGTATTAGTCATATAATCCCTACATAATTTTTTACACATTTGTTGATGAATAATAATATTTAAGTCTGCTTCCCATCTCTGCCTACATCTATGTAATCCTAGTTTAAGAGTTTTGCTTGTAATAATGAATATATCAAAGAAGTGTAGTCACTGAATCATGGTGTAAAATGAAGAGTTGTATTCAAGTTGAGTTCAAACAAAAAACAACAATTTATTGTTGGACCTGTGCACTCTTTAAAACCCTAGGCTCCTAGCCACCCTTATACCGCACAATGTCATACTGCTGCCCAAGACAGTTCAATTTCCTGGCAGGTGAGCCACCACAGAAATATTTTTTTTTAAAAACAATCCTACTCCTAACAAGTTCTACTTCAGTACAACTAAGCAGAAACATGGTTGGTCCAAGTTTATCCCTCATATATTCTCTTACCTGAAAATAGCAACAAAAAAAGAGTATTACGTGATATAACATAATTGTGTTTCAATTGCTAAAATTACATTAATTTTCCTCTTTCATCAAAATATTCAAAATTGATTAATCTCTATGAAATTATATAATCAAGAACTGATTATCTCTTGAAAAAGCTAAAAAGAAAAAGAGGGTTTTGGGTCAATGGCATTTTAGATCATGCACCAACATCATGATTTATTTTATTCCAAACATTAAGCAAATGTTTCAGTAATGGTGTCTCTTTATCAGCAACCAACAATTTTGCTTCCCACTTCTTTATAAATACTTATGCTTTCTTCTCTCCATTTTTTTTTTCAGTTCTATATTAACCCAAGCTGATTTTCTTTTATTTTCAAATTAGAAAAAAAAGCAAGGAACCTCATCTGTGCTGCTTGGTAATAATTTCTAAAGTTAGGAACCAGAAATCTCCCTATTCATATTTCTATGTTAACTTCTCTTGACATTTTACCTTCCCGAAGAGATTTCCTTGCATATTTATTTAATTCTTGACAAAAAATGTTAGAGGCATTAAAATTGGTAACATTTGGAAAAGACATTGTATCCTTGGAAATATATTCATCTTTATACAATTCACTCTTCCATCTAAAATTTTGGTTTTTGTTTCAAATTTTCTTCAATCCTTTTAAGACATAAATAATTTAATTTATATAAATTATTCTTTTATTATCCACACATATTCCTAAATGTTTAATACCTTCAATTGTCCATTTAAACTGCTTATACATTTGACATTGAGTATAATCACCTACTGTTAATAGTATAATTTCACTTTTATCACAATTAATTTATAACCCAAAACTTTTCCATATTCTTACAAATGGGCATAAAATCTTCAAAAGAATGATTCAGGGTCAGTCAAACATATTAAAACATCATCTGCAGAAAAACTAATTTTGTGTTCCTCTTGACTGTCCGTAAAGCCATTAATTTGTAAATCAGAGCAAATTATCTGGGCAAGTGGTTATATAGCTAAAATAAATATGGCTGGTGATAAAGGAAAACCTTGTCTGCTTGATCTCATTAATTTAAATGGCATATACATTTGTCCATTAGGTACTTTTATAGCTTTAGGTCTATTATATAATTCTCCAATTCATTTTTTTAATCAATCCAAAACCAAACTTCTCTCAGACCTTAAACAAAAAAATCCCACCCTAATTTATCAAATCCCTTTTCTGCATCTAAGTCCACTGAACACTCAAATCACCTTTTTTAGCACTAAATGTATTATACTAGCTATGTTTTCTGAAAATTGTCTTTTCTTTAAACCAACTCTGTCTGATTCATACTTATTAATTTAGATAACAAGTTATTCATTCTATTTGCCAAAAATTCTACTATTTTGTAATCCACATTTAATAATGAAATTATTATAGTCTATAAGATGGAAGTTTTAATGGGTTTCTATCCTTTTTTTTAATAAAAAAGGAATCACAGTAATTATTGCCATTAAAAATGATTATGGAAGAGTATGAGTTTCTGAAGCCTGACCTAATACTTGCATAAATATAGGAATTAATATTTATTATTTTTTAATATAAAATTCAGCTGGAAAACCATTTTCTCCTGGAGATTTATTACTTTGTAATGAGCTCATTACTTCTCTTACTTCTGTCTCAATAAATGGAGCATCAAGTCAGTTTGTTATTTCAGACTTAATCTAGGGGATAATATTGATTAATTTATTTTATATTTGTCTCCTCAATCTCAAAAAGTATAATATCATATGAAAAATTCTGGAAGATTAATTTATTTCTTGGGTTTTATATGTCATTGCATTACTATCTTTTTAAAATTTTATTAATTATTCTTGAAGTCTGTTCCCATTTTAATTTCCAAGCTAATACATTATGTTATGTCTCATGTAATCCATAGTATCTCTGTTTCATTCTAATAATTGTTTTCTCAGTTCTATAAGTTTGTAGTGAATTATAATCACGTTTTTTATTGATCAGTTGGCTATGCTTATCATCAAACACACACTTTTGAAGGTCCTTTTCCAAAACTAATTTATTTTCCTAATTAATCTACCTCTCACATATAATCCTCTTTAATTTTGGATGCAACACTTATAATTTGACCTTGTAAATATGCCTTTAAAGCATCCCATATAATAAATTTATTGTTTAAAGAGTTTAAATTTGATTCACAAAATGTCTTAATGTGCTTTCAAACTACATCACAAAAATGTTTACCTTTTCAACAACAAAGAATTCAATCTCTATCTATATATCAACTTTTCCTTATCAGGCATTTCCATAGTTATTAATAAAGGTGAATGATCAGATAAAATCCTCGATTTATAATCTGCTTCAAAAATTCTAGTTTGTATTTGAACCGAAACCAAGAATAAATCAATTCTAGAATAAGAATCAAACCTATGAGAATAAAAATTAATTGTGCTTCTTTCTTGGATGGATTCTTCTCCATACATAAATTATTTCAAATCTCTCATCAAACCCAATGTAGCTTTAGCAGCTTTCATTCACATTGTTACTAGAGTCAACCTATCCAACACTGGGTCTAAGAAAAAATTAAAATCCTCCATATTAAAATATTTTCATGCGCCTCTGCTAAATTAAAATAAAAGGAGTCTGATTAAATTTCTCATCATCAATATTCAAAGAATACAGATTCAAAAAGTCCACATATCAAAAAGTATTAATGTTCCATTACATATCTGCCTGCAGGGTCTATAACAATATTTTGAACTTTAATCAGAAGATTCTTTTTTTTTAATCAAAATTGCTATCCCTTTTGCCCTAGAATCTCTTTGTGCATTTTAAAATGATTATGGATCCCATGGGTAGATTCTTAATAGTTAAAGGTATATATTAAAATAATAATAATAATAGTGGCATTGGTTTATATATATATTCCTAATGTTGATGATCTAGATATTTTTAAGAAGGTGTTTGCTTCTTCATCAAATCTAAATAAATATATATTGATTTTGGATGTAGATTTCAATTGTTGTCTTAATCTGATTAATGGATGCTTCCTAATATATCTGCTACTTTTATTAATACTTTTCTGATTGATTACTGATTGGTTGATATATGGAGGCTTTTCCATCCGAAGGACAAAGACTTTTTTTCTTGTATTTATTGTAGTTATTCTAGGATTGATTAATACTCCATCCTGAATACCTACTCCCACCTAGTGCCATTGACCCACACAGAGCACATAACCTTCCACACCTCTCTTATCCATATACCTATCCAAGTTTTCCTTGAATCCACTTTGGCCAGAAGCTCAATCCACACTCTCACCATCCTCTGAGTGAATAACCCCTCATGTTTCTCCTAAACTTTTCCCCTTCAACCTCAACATCTGCCTGCTTGTTGAATCCCACTCTCAATGAAAAAAAGCCTATCCACATTGACTCTACTTGTCTCCCTCATAATTTTAAATATTCTATGAAATCACCCCTCTATCTTCTACACTCCAGAGAATAAAGACCCAGCTGTCATGATAATGAATATGTATGAGATATACCGGAAGTCACGTGGTATGAGAGAGAGATAAGAACACAAGCAGGAGAACAAAGGAAACCGGAGAATAAAAAGACACTAAGAAGTTTACCTGATAAACTTGTGTTTAATGTTTTATTAACTTCACATTTCGGGCCACAAATGTGACATTGGCGACGAGGATGGGATAAGCTTGAAGAAAATTAAAGACTAAACAAGATTACAGAGGTTTACAGACAACTTCAAGGTGATAAGAATTTTCTCTTTCACTCAGTACTTTTGGGGCTGGAATATTTCCTCATGGCTGGTGCAGACAGTGACTTTCTAACACATAGTAGAATTGCTCATTTTGACCCGACTGGTGATGCAAGCACTGTAAATGTGAAGTGGAAGGCATGGCTGGAAGAATTTGAATCCTATGCCGACAGTCGTGGCCTATTTCTAGATACCGGTACAGTTGAACAAAAAGTGCAGAGAAGGGCATTACTTCTTTTCACTGCAGGACCCTCAGTTCGGGAAACTTTTAAGACACTTTTGAATACTGGAAGGAAGGATGAGTACCGGAAAGCATGATGCATTAAATGCACACTATGTAGTGACACCGAATGCTACATTTCAACGCCATTTGTTTCGGAGAATGAGACAAGAAGATGGCCAGACAATTGCTCAGTACGTGACGAGACTATGCCAGCTAGCTGTTGGATGCAATTACATGCCAGCTGATTTGGACAACCAATTATTGGATCAAGTCATACAGCACTGCAGATCAGATAAACTCAGAAGACGTCTACTGGAAAGAGGGAGTGAGTTGGAACTCACCAATGCTTTAACCATTGCTGCTGCATTAGAGGCTGTTGAAGGGCAATTTCATGACCCTGAAAGACAACTCAAGCCAGCAAATTAAGAGGCTCTCACATCGCCATAATCAGCCAAGATGTACGCCGACACAGGACGTGGAGTGTTATCGATGTGGAAACCGAGGTCACTTTGGAAAAGACCCATATTGCCCGGCCAAAGGAAAAGTTTGCAGAAAGTGTGGAGGCAAGGACCACTTTGCAAAGAAGTGCAAAAGCAAGTCCAATGCAGACCAGAAGAGGAAGAGTACAACTTCCAAAGGCAAAGCCTGGGGAAAGGAAAGTATCCTGGAAAGAAAGATACCATTCGCCAGATAGACGGTGATGATGATGATACCCAGGAGAAACAGAGTTGTTACCAATTTACGTTGAATGAAGTACGTCATGAGAAGGTCCCAGTGATCATTGGTGGAGTGACAGTTCAGGTCATTGTAGACTCAGGCAGTGACAGTAAAGTGATTGATCGACATTTATGGGAGAAGTTGAAAAGGAAAAAGATCATCTGTACCTCAAAGAAGTGTTCCAAGAAACTGTATCCATACACAGCAACCAAGCCATTGCAGACCATTGGATGTTTTACTGCAACTGTTGAAGCTGGAGATAAGTACACCGAAGCAGAGTTTATGGTCATAGAAGAGAGGGGAGAACCATTGCTGAGTCACAGCGCAAGACCTGGCAATACTTCATATTGGAGCTTGTGTCAATTCAATTCAGTCATACGAGGATATGAAGCAAGAATTCCCCGCAGTCTTCCAAGGAGTAGGAAAGCTGAAAGGTCGACAATTGAAGCTAGCGGTAGATGAAACGGTCAAACCCAAGGCACAACCAATGCGCCGAACTCCGTTTGGACTTTGTGGGAAAGTCGAAGCCAAAATTAAAGAATTGATCGAACAAGACATTATTGAACCGGTGGAACATTCGACTCAATGGGTCAGTCCCGTAGTGATTGTGCCCAAACCAAAGGGTGACATAAGACTATGTGTTGACATGAGAATGGCCAATGAAGCTATAATTAGAGAACGACATCCTATACCAACGGTGGAAGAAATACTTCAAGAACTAACTACCAGCAAGGTATTCTCAAAAATTGATCTGAAGTGGGGCTATTATCAATTAGAGCTGGATCCAGGTTCCCGAGATGTGACAACATTTGTGACTCACTGTGGATTGTATCGTTGCAAGAGACTATCATTTGGAATTAATGCAGCTTCTGAAATCTACCAGTATGAGATACATCGAGCGAAGAGGTTGAAAGGCCAATACGAGATGCTGAAACTGAGAGACCTGATGATGTTCCAGAGGCAGTTACCAGCACTCCTGATGAAGTGACTAGAGCGCCAGAAACACGCGAAGCCGTGGCGAGCAGTATTTCCGACGCTGAGAGTGAACAACCGAGAAGCGACGACAATATCGCAGGCAGGCCGAAACGAAACCGGAAACCGCCCAAACGATACGAAGACTTTGTGCCATAATTTTAATAAGAACTTTGGGACAGTATTTAATCTTATATCATAAAGTGCATGTATGAGTGCTGTAGGAAGTAAACTTTATGTAGTTGAGTTATAGTATTACCATTAGTTACGATGTTTGTATGTTTCCGAGGGATATTGGTAAGTGAAGGTAAAGTTTATTTCTGATTAAAGGAGGGATGTCATGATAATGAATATGTATGAGATATACCGGAAGTCACGTGGTATGAGAGAGAGATAAGAACACAAGCAGGAGAACAAAGGAAACCGGAGAATAAAAAGACACTAAAAAGTTTACCTGATAAACTTGTGTTTAATGTTTTATTAACTTCACATTTCGGGCCACATATGTGACACCAGCCTGCTCAACCTTTCCCTGTAACTCAAACCCTGAAACCCCAGCAACATTCTTGTAAATCTCCTCTGCACTCTCTCTATTCTGTTTATATCCTTCCTATAATTTGGCAACCAAAACTGCACACAATATTTCAAATTTGACCTCACCAATGGCTTATACAACTTCAGCATGACATCCCAACTCCTGTATAAAACTTCAACATGACATCCCAACTCCTGTATTGAATCATCTGATTTATGAGGCCAATATACCAAATGCTTTCTTTACCACCCTATCTACATGCAACTCCACTTTCAGGAAATTATGTACCAGAATTCCTAAATCCCTTTGTTCTACTCCACTCCTCAATTGTCTACAATTTAATGTTTATAACCTTTGCTGATTAGTCCTACCAAAATGTAGCACCTCACATTTATCAGTATTGAAGTCCATTTGCCATCTTTCAGCCCACTCTTCTAACCATCCTATATCCCACTGCAAGCTTTGATAACCTTCTTCACTGTCCACAACACCACCAATCTTCATATCATCTGTAAACTTACAAATCCAATTTACCAACCCATCGTCTAGATTAGTGGTTCTCAACCATATTCTTTCCACTCACATACCACTTTAAGTAATCCCTATGCCATGAGTGCTCTGTGATTAGTAAAGGATTGCTTAAGATGGTATGTGAGTGGGAAGGGAAGGTTGAGAATCACTGCTCTAGACCCAATTGTTATTTTGCTTGAGAAAAATTGTAATTGTCCCATTTCCTTTGGAGTTATGAAACCATGCACGTAATGAGTCAATTAGGTATAATTAAAACAGTGGTTTTCAAACTTTTTATTTCCAGCCATATACCAGCTTAAGCAATTCCTTACTAATCACAGAGGACCTATAACATAAGGAATACTTAAAGTGGCATGTGAGTGGAAAGAAAAAGGTTGAGAATCATTCTAGAACATTAATATATATGACAAAAAACAATGGACCCAGTACCAATCCCTGAGGCCACTGCTGCTCTCTGGGATCTCCCATCCAACCATTTCACTACTTCAACATTAATACCTAACCTAATGCTTGAACCTTCCAAACTAACCTCTTATGTGGAACCTTGTCAAAAGCCTTACTAAAGATCATATAGACAACATCCACAATCTTCCTCTTGCCAACCTTCATAGTAACTGATTTACCATGTACAAAACAATGTAAACTACTCCTAAAAATTCTCATCTTTCCAAATAATTGTATATGCCATCTCTAAGAACAATCTCCATTACTTTACCCACCATCTACTTCAGACTCGGAGGCCGATAATTACCATGATTACATTTGAAGACTTTTTTTAAACAGCAGAACAACATGAGCTACCCTTCAACCCTTTGGTACTTCCCCCATAGCCAGTGACATCTTAAATATTTCTGTCAGAGCCCCCATTATTTGGACACTAACCTCCTTCAGGGTCCTAGGGAATATTTTTTTCAGGACCCAGAGATTTATTCACCTTGAATCTCTTTAAAATAGCCAATACTACTTCCTCATTAATCTGTATATTATCCATGACCTCACTACCAGATTTCCTTACTTCACCTGCATCAATATTCCTTTCCTTAGTGAATACTGAAGAAAAAATAAATCATTTAAAATTTCCCCCATCTCTACTAACTCCTCCCATAGCCTACCCCGCTGATCCTCATGGGGCCTAATTATATCCTTCACTATTCTTTTATTTTTAATGTACGTGTAGAAACCCTTTGGATATATTTTTACCTTGCCTGCCAAAGCAGCCTCATATCTCCTTTTAGACTTCCTAATATCTTTCTTAAGAATTTATTTTACATTCTTTATATTCCACAAGCACCTCATTTTTTCCCTACTGTCTATACCTGTTGTACACATCCCTTTTCCTCTGAACCAAATTCCAAATATCCTTTGAAAACAAAGGCTTCCTATATTTTCTAACCTTTCCTTTAATCCTCACAGGGACATACTGACACTGTACTGTCAAAATTTCCCTTATGGATATCCTACATTTATCAGTTACATCCTTCCTTGAAAACAAATTATTCAATCCACACCCTCTAAATTTGTTTGCATTTCTCCAAAATTTGCCTTGTTCCAATCAAGAATCTCAACCTTAAGCCCAGCTCTATCCTTCTCCATTATTAACTGAAAACTAATAATATTATGATCATTAGACCCAAAGTGTTCCCCAACAAAACCTGTCACCTGACCTATCTCGTTTCCTAATAGAAGATCCAATACTGACCACCTTCGCTATTTGGTTCTTTGATGTATTGATTTAGAAAACTATCCTGAACACATTTGACAACCCATCCAGCCCTTTTACTGTATGGACATCCCAGTCAATGTGTGGAAAGTTAAAAATCTCCTTTAATCACCACCTTATGTTTATTATACATATATTCTATCTCCTTACAATTTGCTCTTCCAATTCCTATTAGGTGGTCTATAATTCAGCCCCATTAGTGTTTCCATGCCTTTCCCATTCCTCCATTCCACCCAAATAGCCTTACTGCACAATCCCCCAATCTACCCTGCCATGGCACTGCTCTAATATTTTCTCTAAAAAGCAATGTGACTCCTCTACTTTTACCCCCCTTGTCTATCACACCTAAAATAATGGAATCCTGGAATATTTAGCTGCCAGTCATGCCCTTATGGCAATCAAGTTTCACTGATAGCTATAATATCATATTCCCATGTGTCAAATTGCTGCTCCAAGCTCATCCACCTTTCTTTCAAAGCTCTATACATTGAATTATTTACATTTGAGAATGTCCCCCACATACACTCCTTTTATTATAATCTACTTTCACCAGCACCCCCCCCCCCCATTAACTTTAACATTCTGGTTTCTTTCTTCCTTCAAATCTAGGTGTTCTTCTATCCTAATCTCTGCAGTCTCATTTTAATTCTCACCACCCACCAAACTATTTTTTTTTATTTTATTTATCAAATAAAGCATACAATCAAAAGCAAAGTACAATTATACATAATATTTTCCCCTCTATAACCCCAACCCCCCTCTAGACTACACCAAAGAAAGAAAAGAGATCAAGTCACATAACAATCATCCAATGTCGCCATAGTTGTTGAAGCCCCAACAGCAGGAGAGGAAAAAAAAACGACTACAAATTAAAACCCATATATTTCATATATGAGCTCCACACCTTAACAAAAAATGGATAATTATTACGTAAATTATACGTTATCTTTTCCAATGGAATACAAGATCTCATTTCCATATGCCACTGATGAATACTTAAATAAGTCTTATTTTCCCAAATAATTGACAAACATTTTCATGCCACAGCTAATGCCAGACTTAAAAATGAAATTTGAAACTTATCTAATTTTAATTCCAGACTCAATTTTTTAATGTAACCCAATAAAAATACCATAGGGTCAAGCCAAATTTTGAATTTAAATAAACCCTCTAAAAATTCCATAATTCTATTCCAAAAAGGTTTCACTGTCTCACACAACCAAGTAGAATGCAAAAAAAAATATTTGTGGCATCTAAAACATAAATCTGAAGAAATAAACATATTTATTTAACTTCTCAGGAGTCAAATAGAGCTGATGTGTAAAATTATAATGAACTAATCTAAAACTTGCATTAACTAATTTAGTCATACTATCTTCACATATAGTCATCCAATCATCCTGGGAAATAGAAAGACAATTTTTTTCCCACCTGAGCCCAGATTTATAAGTATCTAGCTTATCTATTTTATGTTGTAATAAAGCATATATCTCAGATATAAATCTCTTCTTACCTCCTGCACAAAGTATGTGATGAATGGCCCAAACCCAAAACTTCAGTTATGTATCTCTGCCTACATAAATGACACTGTTTGACCTGGTGAGTCTCTCCAGCATTTTGTGTTTTTACTTAGTCCTATGTATGATAGATGTAAATCACAGGTGGCCACACTAACGCATATATGATAAATTTGCTCTGTATTGGAGCAGTATTGAACAGATATTTTCAAGATGTTGTCAATTATACCGGTTATTAGATTGCAACCTAATCTATTGATTGCTATTTTTGGAATTATATTTCCAGAGGTGGGCAGAGTTCCCACTTCCGCGCATTTGGTTGTAACCTTTACTACACTGTTGGCTAGAAGAGCCATTCTATTTAAATGGAAAGCTCCTAATTCACCTACTTTGATGCAATGCTTCTCAAGTTTTGTCAAGTTTAAGTTTAGCAAAATACTGAAGTTGTACTTTAGATACCTCTGTTAAGTTTGAAGAGATTTGGCATCCTTTTATGAACTATTTTCATATGAGTTCATCTGTATTGTAACTTTAACTTCCAGACTGTTTTGGATTTCTGTTAGTTTTTTTTTATTGGCAAGAACCAGATAAATAGTTTGTATTGATCTGATGTAGTGAATCCTCATTTTAGGCTGCACAGCCTTTGTTTTTTGTTGTTGAGTTTTGTTTTTGTTTCCTTTGCTAGGTTAGATGGGGTTTTAATATTTTTTTTTTCTCTTTTGTGAATATTCCAAATTGAGGAGAAAGAAAGGGTCAATATTGTTCAATATGTTATAATGTTATACATAGTATTATCTATTGCAATATATTTATGTTTCTGTTTTTACTCTTCGATTCTCTTCATGTATTGCTTACTTAAAATGTGTTCAATAAAAAAAAAATTGAAAAAGAAAGCAAGAATGATTATGGACAAGAAATTCATAGCAACTTCTCTGGCATTACACTTAACAGGGTCCAATTACAGGTTTATGAGCTGAATAAAAACAATTTAAGCCCTCTCCCTACTCCTTCCATGTAGTGATATAACACTACAACAAGATGTTGTTGTTCATCTCTGTGATTAAGAAACATTTCTGGGAATATAGTAAAAACACAATGCTAGAGAAACTCAGCAGGTCAAATAGTGTACATTTATAGCAAAAATAATGATACATAACCAACGTTTCGAGCTTGATCCTTTCATCAAGTTATAAACAAAACGTAGGCAGTTGACTGAACAAAATGGTGGGGGGGGAAGGGGCAAGAGGCTGACAGAGGTAAGTCGTGAGGAGGTCAATGTGGTTGTGGCAGTGAGTCTGGGTGAGTATATGCTAATAAAACATGAGAACACCTCCCCCCACTATTTTTTTAGGGGGCCTGCTCACATTTTGATAATACCTTGATGAAGATTCAAGCTTGAAACATTGGTTACGTATCTTTTTTTTGCTATATAAAGTACCCTGTATGACCTGCTGAGTTTCTCCAGCAATGTGCCTTTTACTTCAATCATGGTGTCTGCAGACGTCTGTGTTTTTATTCTGGGAAAATATTGCTGATAATCCACCTCAATATCCACTTGTAAATTGGTCGACACATGGAAGGATTTCATTTAATTGCGAATTAAAAATCTCTACAACTTTATGTTTAATTTACATCATTCTGCAGCTTTCTTCACACATTGCTTAATTCCCTTGGACTCCCTAATGCTTTAAGAGCTTGATGGATCTGCACATTGCTTGCCTATAAACACTCTGCAGAGCATGAGGTCAGGTTGGAAGGCACATATTTCTAAAACAAAATGATAAGCTTTTTCCTGATATTCCAATTAATCCTTATTTCTGAAGCTCTTAAATCTTATTTTTGCTTGTCACATATTATTTCTAAGGTTTAGAAAGAACACATTTACACTTTTAGGAATTTTTCTAGTTTAATCCTGTTTTTTTTCCCCTTGCATTATTGCTTTTTCTGTCACTAATTTGATCATAATTCTTCTCCTTTTGTTTCATTTCCTCCTGAATTTTGAAAAAAAACTTCTTTAAAATAAATTTGTTAACTTTCTCCAATACCCCAATAACACAAGAATTGGATGAACTCCTAAAAACGTACTTCCAAACTAGTCTCCTGCTATAAGCAAAGGAAGATGTGACTGGCGTACTGGATGCGCTAAAATAATTATTAGTCTGGATGAAATAGAGAGTGGATAATTTAGTGGTTCTCAACCTTTTTCTAAGCATTCCCTAAGCCATAGATGCTCTATGGTTAGTAAGGGATTGCTTAAGGTGGGATATGGGTGGAAAGAAAAAGTTTGAAAACCACTGTTTTAATTGTACCTAATTGACTCGTTATGTGCACGGTTTCATAACTACAAAGTAAATGGGCCAATGACAATTTTTCTCAAGGAAAATATTTCAGTAACAATTGGGTCTAAAGCAGTGATTCTCAACCTTCCCTTCCCATTCACATACCACCTCATGCAATCCCTTACTAATCATGGAGCACTGATGGTATTCGGATTATTAAAGTGCTATGTGAGTGGAAAGAGAAAGGTTGAGAACGACTGGGCTAAGTCAATATGTCCAGAATGGGAAACATAGATTCGTATTTTCATACTGCAGGCAACAGTGATTTGAAATTGCCCAAAACTTGTACACAAGATATAGATATATATAAATATGGATATAGATATAGATAATATAGATATAGATAATATAGATATAGATATGGATATAGATATAGATAATATAGATATTGATATTGTAGATATAGATAGTATAGATATAGATATGGATATAGATAATATATATATATTAGATATATGACTTGGACATGCAGGGCACAACTTTCAAATTTACAAATGACAAAACCAGAGAAGAACTGAAATAGATTTAACAAGAGATTTAGATGCACAGGGAGAATAGACACATCACAGCAAAGTACAATTGAGAAATACAAACGGTTTCATTTTCATCCGAAGAAAATATCAACTACATGGCCCAATTGTCAAAGAGATTTGATGGAGAAAACCTCAAAGGAGATTGGGGAAGTGGGGGAGGATTTGCTTACAAAAGGGTATGTGGACATCTGGCTCATGCTGAAAGCAGACACAATAGCATCATTTCAGAGACATTTAGGCAGATGCTTGAACAGGCTGGATACATGGAATATCCAAGGAGATGGGATTGGTTAAATTTAGCATTATTGTTAACACAGATATGGTGGGCTGAAGGGCCTGTTCCTGTCCTTAACCTCTCTATGTTTTATGTATGCAGTTGGCAGAGCTGTGGATAAAAAAGTGTTAAGAAGCAAACAGGAGTGTGGTCTTTCTGTGCAAGGGAGTAGAGCACAGTGGGGGTAAACACAAGCCTTTATAAAACATTAGTTCAGCCATAACCATTCTGCACACCATACTTTATTAAAGATGAGATGGAAGGAGGAAACAAAATGATATCGATCAATGGATTCAAGAAGTGAGGATAATTCTTCTTGGACCAGAAGTGCTCCTTGTCTGAAATCAAAACATAAGGGGACATTACCAAAAGTGATGTCAGGAATTATTTCTATCCCCCCCACCCCCTAATAGTGACCAATTAGCTTCTGGGATGTGCTGCCAGAGGCAATAAGGAAGGCAGATTTAATTTTTACCATTCAGATGGGAGCAAACATCTGCGGGTAAAAATACTTTGCAAGCTTTTAGGGAAGGGGCAGGAGAGGGCTAACTTTAGTGCTGTTACATAATACTGGTACTATTATTGATTCAAAGGACTGGATAGTCTCTTTCAATTTTGTCATTTATCTCTGTTTCTACAATATATTAACAAGCTGAAGGTTGCAGATTGAACTCTGGTTCGGAAGAGATCTTTTAGACTGAACATCAACAGGAAATTAAATTCAGTGCGGAGGACAACAGTATTTCATTCAGGAGGCATTATTCTTCAGGAGTTACCGAATACTGATCACAAGCAAGTCACTTTCATCTCCTTTATCAGAACCTTGCTGGTGTCTCTTGAAATATTTCTGATGTTTCTCATGCACTTGGATGATTTGAATGAGTATTTCCAAGACCTGGAGTCTATTAGTTGTCTGCTCTGAATGCAGCAGAACCAGAGAATGCCACTCAAACAATAAATGAGTATTGGAGCACATTGATGGCTAGCTGTTGAGAATCATCCATTTTATATGCTCTGGTGCCAGGTGTCTTCACACTCCAATGACTTGAAAAGTACTGAAGTCAAATTTCTGCAGTGAAGAAGTGATAATATCTATAGGATCAGCTTCAAACGGACTGTCACCCTCAAATGGGTGCTAAAATAATCTGTGTTCTTGTATCTTCTGCTTTTTTTATTCTATTCAATTACCAACATTATCTTTCTCCTGGATTTTTTGGGACCTTATTAATCACAATTTTCTGCTGCATTTGTCTAAACTTTCCACAGTTACAACTATGATAAAATTTCTAACTAATTCTGCTGCTGTATGGATCTTGAGAATAGAAGTACAACTGATTTATATACAGAAAATGCTATTGTTTCATTAACTCTTTGTTAAACAGGATGTATTGCACACTGGTGCTTTAGGTCATGCAGGTGTCTCACAATCTGTTGACTATGTTCAAACTGATAATCCACACTGCTGTCTGTGCAACATTTGGATGTTCTCTGCAGGTTTCCCCAGAAAGCACTCTTTCCTCTGACAGACAGAACTAAGTTAACCTGGCCCAAAGTTAAATAGGTGGTAAATGAATTAAGATAGAGATTATCAGAGGCTTCCCCTCTCCCACTGTCAACAAAGCACTTGACCACATTTCAACCATTTTTCTTGCCTCAGCTCTTAACCCCTCTCCTCTGCGACACAAGGACAAAGTTCCCCTTGTCCTTGCCTTCCAGTCCACTAGCCCACACAGTCAACAGATCATTTTCCATAATGATATCCACTTTCCGAGATACTGCCACCAAAAGCTTCCTTCCGTCTCTTCACCTTTCAGCATTCCATATGAAACATTCCCTTCATCATTACTGGCTCACCCTTCCATTCCCACTTCTTCATCACTTCATTGAGCACCTCAGATCTGTCTATCGCAATAGTGTGGATCTCCCAATGGCCACCTATTTCAATTCCTTGTCCCATTCCCTTGCAGACATGTCTGTACATGGACTCATGCACAGACAGACTGAAAGCACTTGCACATTGGAGGAGCAATATGTCATCTTCCATGTGGACACCCTGCAAATTGATGACATTTGGATTGACTTTTCCATTTTATGTTAAACCACAACTCTCTCTCCCCACACCTCCCCACCCCACCCCCCTGACCATCTTCATACCTCCTCTTATTTCTTTCCTTAAATTCCCTTTTTCCTCTGTCTCCTTTCACAGAGCACAAATCAATTCTCACCTTTCCTCTTATCCTATCCAATTCACAATTTTTGTTGGTTGGTCTGGACACCTCTTTTCTCCCCCTGTCTTATTCAGATACCTGCCTGCGTTTTGCTTATACCTTGAAGGGCTCAGGCCCAAAGTGTTGGTGATATATCTTTACCTCCTATGGATGCTGGAAGACTGGTTGAGTTCCTCCAGCATTTACTGTGTGTTTTTACAATAATCACCACATCTGCAGACTTCTGTGTTTCATTCCATTCCCACCAACTACCCTCCTCCTTTGCTCTTGCATCCAAAGGCTATGCATCACTTGTCACTTTACCTCATGCTTTCCCTCTATGCTGCAACCCAACAGTTAATCCAGGTAAAGCAGAAATTCACCTGCACTTCCATTATACCACACACAGTGTACACAATATGGCCTCCTCTGCACTGGAGAAATCAAACACAGATTGTGTGAGCACTTTGCAGAGCTTCCCATTGCCTGGCACTTTAATTCACCTTCCCACTCAGACCCAATGATCCATGGCCTCCAGAACTGTTACAATGAGGCACAATGCAAGCTCGAGGAACAACACCTCACTTTCTTAGTAGGCACATTACTGCTCATCAAACATTATGTTGAATTCTACAGCTTGATTTCTGTCAGCTTCAGCATCCATCTCTGATATTGGTTCAACTTGCTTGTTGGTTTCTTAACATTTTTTGTTTTACCTTTTGAAATATCTTCATTCTTTTGTTTATGTTCAAAATTGATCAGCAAACCCCAAGACCTGTGCATCAACACATCACTGTATGAATGGACCCTGGATTTCCTCATCTCTGGACAACAATCAGAGAGGATTGGTAAGAGGATTTCCTCTGCAATTTCCATCAGTACCAGAGAACAACAGGGCTGCATACTTAGCCTCCTGCTCTTCTCACTATACACCTGCAATTGTGTGGCTCATTACAACAACAACATCACCATCTACAAATTTGTTAATGATACCACTGTGGTGGGTTATATAAAAATAGGTGAAGAGTCAGCACACAGAAGGGAGATGGAAAACTTGGCTGAATGCTGCACCACCAACAACCTCACATTCAATGTCACCAAAGTCAAGAGGCTGATTGTTGACTTCAGGAAGGGAAAGCCAGAGGTGTACGATGCAGTGATCATTAGGAGATCAGAAGTGGAGAGGGTAATAAAATCTTGGGAATCACCATCTCGGAGGATCTTTCATGGAAATGTCATAGTGAAGAAAGCATGTCAGCACCTCCACTTCTTCAAGAGTATGTAGAAGTTTAGTATGACATCAGAAACCCTGGAAAATTTTGACACCATCCAACACACTGCTACCACCAGGGTAATAGGTGCCACAAGATGTGCACCACCAGGTGCAGGAACAGTTGCTACCCCTTCACCATCAATCTCCTCAACAACAAACTCAATGAAAAAAATAATTTAAGGACTCTTATTTTTGAACTTATTGATTTTTTTTTTCTTCGCTCTACAGTAATGATGTTTATATTTTTTTTATTTACATGTGGATGTTCGGTCTTGAGTACAGTTTTTTGCACTCCCAACAGGGAAAAATATCGTGTATGTACTCTGTCAATAAATCTGAATGTCCTCAGGGAAGTGCAAAACTGTATGTAAATAATGAAATGCAAACAAAGTGACTGCAAAATACATACAGATTAAAAAAATCAATATAGTGCAAAAGTATTGGTCTTTAAATGAATCTTTGATTGAGTTTATTCTTAGGGAGTCTGATGTTGGAGGGACAGCCGGTGTTCCTGAACCTGGTGGTGTGAGTCTTGTGGCACCTATACCTCTTTCCTGATGGCAGAGAGAGAACAGAGCATGTGCTGGGTGAAGTGGATCCTTGATGATTGCTGCTCCTCTCCAATGGCAGTGTTCCCTGTAGATGTTCTTGATGGTGGGGAGGGTTTTGCCTGTGTCCATTACCTTTTTCAGGGCTTTCTGATCAGGGGTATCAATGTCCCTATATCTTATACAAAACAAGGAAATATAAAATGAAACAAATAAAATAAGGCACCATGCAAAACTGCTTCATTTTAACATTTGATCTACTTTTAGCATACGATCTTGGACAATAAATGAAAGATTGATTGAAAGTAATGAAACATGTCCTGATCTTTTGAATTTTCAGGATTGGACTGAGAAAAAATGATTGGCTATCCAAATTATTCTGATCACATCTGCTACATTTTGTCATGACTCGACCAGGCTTTTAGGGATCCTGATTGGGAATGCATGTAAGGCTTGGCAATCTATGTATACCAAGAAATTCAAGTGTTCCAGGATATCTGAAATGACTTAAATTGGATCCTTACAGGAAATTAATTGGCTTGGAGAACAGGAAAGTAAAGATAATAAAAAAAGAAAAAAAACTCTGCCTATTTTTTTTTAAAGAAATAATTATATTTGGTTGGATATAGAAACATATTATGGCAATCCCTTCCTTAAGAAAGCATGATAAATCCACAGAGTGATTGCTTATGTTACTCCAAACTATATTCCAATCAGTGCAAACATTGAAATTTCATCTATATGCAAATAGAATAATTTTTTTGTTGTTATATTTTACATGATATTCATACTTATTTATGTAATGGTGGCAAAGCAAAAAGTGAAATTGCCTACAAGTTAACATTTTACATAATTTCAATTAGGTTTATTTTTACTCTTCATAGTTAAAGTTATGGGAATAATTCTGAAGAAATAACTATGATATAAAATAGTTACCAAGAAATTAAATACTTTTTTTTATTATTGGAGTCAATAATAAGAATTAATGAGGGAACATTTACATTTTATCAGTTTTTGTTTCATGTGACTAAAATTAACTTCAAATACAATTTACATTTCAAACCACTTTTGTCCCGAGTCCAGACATACACCCCCTCAGATATACCAGTCATGCATATTAATAGTCATTCAATCACTCTACACGCAGTTTCTGTGCTTGTTGCACTGGCCTCCTGGTACACAATCTTGTAATCCGCTGTGTTTCAAAAGGGTCTCAGATTCGGTGCTGAAACAAAACCAACAAACTGAAGGCTAATGTCAACAGGGATATGTTATGCTTTTGAATTCCACACAGAATCAGCTGTCAGGTAAGACGGCTCATTCAGCATTCTGTATACATCAGTCAGACTTGGAGATTCATATTTTTCAGTTATTAAAATAAAGTGCCATAACTAATGAGGTTTAGATAGAACAATGCAGCGCAGTAGTCTCTTCAGCCCTCGATGTTGTGTTGACCAATATATCCCTTCCCCACATCCACTCCAACCTCATAACTCTCTATTTTTCTTTCATCCATATGTCTGTCTAAGAGACCCTTAAATGCCCCCAAAGTTTCTGCTTCCCCCACCATCCCTGGCAATGTATTTCAGGCATCCATATCTTGGTATAAAAAAGCTTACCCTAATCTCTCCCCTAATCTTCCTTCCCTTAGCTTTGTACATGTGTCCTCTGGAGCTTGCTAGTCCTGCTCTAGGAAACAGGTGATGGCTGTTCACCCTATCTAGGCCTATCATAATTTTGTAGATCTCTATCAAGTCTCCTCTCATCCTTCTACACTCCAAAGTGAAAAGTCTCAGCTTTGCTAATCTTGCCTCTAAAACTCAATTCCCAATCCAGGCAACATCCTCATAAATCTCCTCTGCACCCTCTCCATAGCTTCTACATCCTTCCTATAATGAAGTGATCAGAACAGGACACAATATTATAAGCATGTTCTTACTAAAGAGTTGTAGAGTTGCACATGATCTCGCCTTAATTCAATTCCTCATTAATGAAGCCCAGCATCTCACAGGCCTTCTTAACTACCCTATCAATCTGTGTGGCAACTTTGAGTATGGATTTGAACCCCAACGTCCTTCTGTTCATCCACATTCTTAAGTAAACATAGAAACATAGAAGATAGGAGCAGGAGTAGGTCATTCGACCCTTCGAGCCTGCTCCGCCATTCAACGAGATCATGGCTGATCTTAAAGTTCAGTACCTCGTCCTCGCCTTCTCTCCGTAACCTTTAATACCCTTATACTGAAGAAATATATCTAATTCCCTTTTAAATATATTTAATGAACCTGCCTCTGCTGCCCTCTGTGGCAATGAATTCCACAGATTCACCACCCACTGGGTAAAGAAATTCCTCCTCATCTCGGTCCTAAATGGTTTGCCTATTATCCTCAAACCATGGCCCCGGGTTCTGGATTTTCCCATCATTGGAAACATCGCATCTGCATCCATTCTGTCCAGTCCTGCCAGAATTTTATATGTCTGTGATAGTACAGATCTATCACCAATGTACATAGTGTATATAGTTACTGTATCTAGACTGTGCTTACAGCGATTGGCTGAGAGCTAAGCCACACCTATTGTTTGGGCCTTAAAGGGTTGTGTCCCTAGCCAGGTCGGATCATTCCGGACTGGTCGGCCACCTGTGAAGAGCTCCGGTCTTTTGCTAATAAAAGCCTTGGTTTGGATCAACAAGTCTTTGGTTCTTTCGACGAGCTCTACAATGTCTCTATGAGATCCCCTCTCAATCTTCTAAACTCCAGGGAGTACAATCCCAATTTGCGCAATCTTTCCTCATAAGTCATTCCTGCCATTCCAGGTAGCAGCCTGGTGAATCGTCTCTGCACTCCCTCCATTGCAAGAACATCCTTCCTTAGATAAGGTGACCAAAACTGCACACAATACTCCAGGTGTGGTCTCACCAAGGCCCTATACAGCTGCAGTAAGGTATCCTTGTTCCTATACTCAAACCCTCTTGATATGAAGGCCAACATACCATTTGCCTTTTTAACCGCCTACTGTACCTGCATGCTCACTTTCAGAGACTGATGTACAAGTACCCCTAGGTCTCTCTGCACTTCCCCATTTCTTAATCTATTGCCATTCAAATAGTTAGCTGCCCTCCGGTTTGTATTACCAAAGTGGATAACCTCACATTTATCCACATTGTAGTGCACCATTTCATCAGATGCAAGGATCGACAATGAGATAGACAACAGACTCGCCAAGGCAAATAGCGCCTTTGGAAGACTACACAAAAGAGTCTGGAAAAACAACCAACTGAAAAACCTCACAAAGATAAGCGTATACAGAGCCGTTGTCATACCCACACTCCTGTTCGGCTCCGAATCATGGGTCCTCTACCGGCACCACCTACGGCTCCTAGAACGCTTCCACCAGCGTTGTCTCCGCTCCATCCTCAACATCCATTGGAGCGCTCACACCCCTAACGTCGAGGTACTCGAGATGGCAGAGGTCGACAGCATCGAGTCCACGCTGCTGAAGATCCAGCTGCGCTGGATGGGTCACGTCTCCAGAATGGAGGACCATCGCCTTCCCAAGATCGTATTATATGGCGAGCTCTCCACTGGCCACCGTGACAGAGGTGCACCAAAGAAAAGGTACAAGGACTGCCTAAAGAAATCTCTTGGTGCCTGCCACATTGACCACCGCCAGTGGGCTGATAACGCCTCAAACCGTGCATCTTGGCGCCTCACAGTTTGGCGGGCAGCAGCCTCCTTTGAAGAAGACCGCAGAGCCCACCTCACTGACAAAAGGCAAAGGAGGAAAAACCCAACACCCAACCCCAACCAACCAATTTTCCCTTGCAACCGCTGCAATCGTGTCTGCCTGTCCCGCATCGGACTGGTCAGCCACAAACGAGCCTGCAGCTGACGTGGACTTTTTACCCCCTCCATAAATCTTCGTCCGCGAAGCCAAGCCAAAGAAAGAAGAAGTGCATTTGCCATGTATCTCTACCCAGTCCCTCAATTTATCCAAATCACACTGAACTTCCTGACCCCCTTTTCCATGCACACAACCCCTCCTAGCTTAGTGTCATCTGCAAATTTGGAGATATTACATCCAATCCCCTCATCCAGATCATTAATGTAAATTGTGAACAGCTGGGGTCCCAGTACAGATCCCTGTGGTACCCCACTGGTCACCGCCTGCCACTCAGAAAATGAGCCATTTATCCCAACTCTCTGTCTTCTACCTGCCAGCCAGTTCTCAATCCACATCAATACTTTGCCCCCAATCCCAAGAGCCTTGATTTTGGAAGCTAGTCGTTTATGCAGGACCTTATCGAAGGCCTTTTGGAAGTCCAGGTACACCACATCTACTGGCTCTCGCCCATCTATTTTACCTGTCACCATCTCAAAGAATTCCAATAGATTTGTCAAGCACGATTTACCTTTTGTAAATCCACGTTGACTCCGTCCGATCCCTTAACCGACCATTAACCCAATACTCAGCCTTCTGGTTAGTCCTGCCAAAATGCATCACCTCACACTTATCCAGATTGAACTCCATCCTGCCACTTTTCTGCCCAATTCTGCATCCTGTCTATATCCTCTCATATCCTTTGAAAGCCTCCATCTCCATCCACAACCCCTTCAACCTTTGTGTTATCTGCAACCTTGCTGACACATTCTTCCACCTCTTCATGCAGGTCATTTATAAAACTTACAAAGAGCAGGGGTTCCAGAACAGATCCCTAGAGCACGCCACTAGTCACAACTTCAAAGCAGAATATTTTTTTCTTCCATGACTACTCTCCACTTTCTTCCCACAAGCCAATTTTTTATCCATACAGCTAATTTCCCACCGATGCAGTGTCTCATAACTTTCTGGATAAGTCTCTCATAGGGGACTTTGTCAAATGCCTTGATAAATTCTATTAGACCACATTTACCACCTTACCCTCATCAATTTCTTTTGTAACCTCTTCAAGAAAACTCAATTTGGCTTGTAAGACATGACCTTCCCTTCACAAAGCCAAGCTGACCATCCTTGAGAAGACTGGACTTCTCTAAATGCTTATAGATCCTATCATTGAAAATCCTCTCCAATAGTTTGTACACCACTGATGTAAGATTCACCAGTTTATAATTCCCAGGATTCTCCCTGTTACCTTTTTTTTAAAAACAAGAGGACTACATTTACCATTCTCCAATCCTCTGGCACCTTCCCTGCAGCCAAAGAGAATTCAAAGATCATAGCTACTGTCCAGCTATCTCTTCTCTCACATCCTACAGTAGCCTGGGGTATATTATGTCTGGCCCAGGGACTTACCAATCTTGATGATTTTAAGAAGGTCCAATACTTCCAGTTCCTTAATCTCCACATTGTCCAGCACACAGGCCAGTTCAAATTTGACATCACTATGATCAAGGTTCTTTTGTCTTGTGAATACTGACCTCCCCACCTCCAGCCACATGTTGCCTCCCTTATCCTTTAGCGACCCCACCTTCATTCTCATCATTCTTCTGTTCTTCACATACACATACCAACAACACTCAGGACTTGTCTACCTAGCGCGTTAAGCCTGGATTCAGCAGACTTTGCGGAAGAAACCATCACTGATTCAAAGGTAAAAAGGCAATTCTCAGCAATGTGTCGTGGAAGGTAAAGAGGGCACAGTGAGACATATACTGAACACTGCTGGCTATCCACTGCATCCTGACCAGTCTCCAGCGGTCTCAGATAGCCAGGGTGAGAGAGTGAGATTGACGACATGCGCAACTCTCCTTCATTTTATTTCAAGTCAAGTGGAAGTCATGACATACACATAGAATACCTTGGATTTCTCCCTAATCCTACATGCCAAGGCCTTCTCATGCCCCCTTTAAGCTCTCCCAAGTCCTTTCTTAAATTTATTCCAGGCTAACAGGTAGTTCTCATGAACCCATCCTGTTTGCTGCTTCTTGTATCTAATGTATGCTTTGTTCTTCCTCTTGACTAGTTGCCTGACCTGTTTTGTCAGTCACAGTTCTCCTTTTCTACCGTATTTTCCTTGTCCCAGAGGGTCAAATCTATCCTGAACCCAGCAATTGTGGTTCCGAAACTTCCTCCACATTACTTCTATACTTCCACCTTTGAACATTTGTTTCCAATATATTCTCTTTAGTTCCTGCCTATCCCTTCATAATTAGCCCTTCCCCAGTTTGGCTATTTTTATCCTTTTCCATAGCGTTGCTAAAACTCGAAGTTGTGGTCACTCTCACCAAAATGTTCCCCCAGCAAGAGGTCCACCACTTGTCCAGGTTCATTCCTCAGAACCAGATCCAGTATGGCCTCTCCACATACTGTGACAGGTATCTTTCTTGTATACACTTGACAATTTCAGCCCTATCTATTCCCCTTGCAGTCAGGAGGAGCCAGTCTATATTAGGGATGTTGAAATCACCCACAACTATAACCCTGTATTTCCTGCACCATTCCAAAATCTGTCTGCTTATCTGCTCCTCAGTGTCCCAAGGGCTATTTGAGGGCCTATAGACTAAACCCAGCAGAATGATAGCTCCCTTCCTGTTTCTGACCTCTACCCACACCAACTCAGTGGATGCTTGTCAGCAACATCCTCACTTTCTATAGGTGTGATGATATCCCTGACCAGTAATGCTACTCACTTCCCTTTTCTAACTCCCATCCTATACTTTTTAAAACATCAAAACCCAATGAGCCAATCTTGCCCTTCCTCTAACAAGTTTCAGTCGCAGCCACAACATTGGAGTTCCAAGCACTGATCCATGTTCTAAGTTCATTCTGTTTATAACTAATTCTCCTGGCATTGAAAAAGACACATTTCAAACCCTCTAATTGGCTACATTCATGTTTTGTCCCCTGCCTGTCCTTCCTCACCAACTCAGTGCATATAACATCATGCTTTTGTCTTTCTACCCTAATCTCTGCCCTCACATTCTGATTCCCACTCCCCACAAAACTATTTTAAACCCACCACAACTGATCTAGTAAACCTGCCTGCCAGGATAATGGCCCCCCTCCTGTTCAGGTGCAGCCCATCCTTAGTACAGGTCAGACATTCCCCACAAGAGATCCCAATGATCCAGAAATATGCACCCCTACCCCCTCCACCAAATCTTCAGCCACACATTTAGCTGCCATAACTTCCTTTTCCTATCTTCTGCGGCATAAGCCCCAGGGAGCAATCCTGAGATTACCATCCTGCTTTTTAACTTTTTTCCTAACACCCTGCATTCCCTATTCTAGACCACATCCCTATTCCTATCTTTGTCATTGGTCCCACATGGACTATAACATCTGGCTGCTTGCCCCCCCCCCCTCCAGAATTCTACAAAGTCAATCAGAGGCATCCCTGACCCTGGCACCTGGGAGGCAACTTGCCACCTTGGAGCCTTAATCTTGTTCAATCAATCTCTTGTCCACTTGTCTAACCAATGAGCCCCCTACCACCATCACACTTCTCTTCTTCCCCCTTCCCTTCGCAGCCAGGCAGCCACCTTCTATGCTTGAGACATGACCACCTCAACTTGTCCATGTAGGTCATTTCACCCCCTCCCACCTCCCCAACAGAATACGTTGTTGGGGGAATGGCCACAGGGGTGCTCTGGCCTGCCTGCCTCTTTGCCTTTCCTCTTCTGACAGGCACCCATTTATCTATATCATGACTTTTAGAGGTGACTGCCTCCCTGAAACTCTTGTCTATTACTGCCTTGGTCTCGCATAAGATCCACATTTCATCCACTCCAGCTCCCTAACTCGCTTTGTAAGGATCTGCAGCTGGATGCACCTTCTTGCAGGTGTAGTCAGCAGGACAAACATGGTGTCCCTGACTTCCCACATTCTACAACTAGAGCACTTGATTGCCCTAATACTCCCTCCATTTATTACTCCTAATTTAATTAAATTTATGAAAGCAACCATTCCTCTCTCTTTTAACTACCCCTCCCTTTATTGATCCCTGCCAATTATCTCAATTACTAATTACTCAATCCCACAAGTCAATGCTCTTTAACCTTTCAGTTGCCCTCCTAATACTTTTTAAAAATGAACTCTGACTCACCTCTCATCCACTCCCATCTGTTGCTCCTCCTCTCTCTGCAACTGTCCCATGATATAAACGTTTTCAACCATTGGCCAATCGCTGGCAAATCTCTACCAGGATTATTTTTTCTCAATGGTACATTAAATTGGAAATACAATTTGATATGAGTTAAAGTTTGGAAGCAAAAGAAAACATAGATGTGGAAAATCTGAAACTGAACTATAAAATAACAAGAAATAACTCAGCACGTTAGGCAACATCGGTGGATAGAGAAACAAGGGTAATGTTTCAGGTCAAAGACCTGTGGTCAGAATTCAGAGTTTCTTCAAATTTCCTTTCACAGCTTTGATTATCTGTTTGGGTAGTGGTTGACAGGTTACATTGAGGTTGAAATTTCATTGATTTTTTTTCACTCCTGATGATTCTACAGGGATTACTGACACTAAAGAGAACATTAAATTGGAATGAAAATCCAACCATTAAACATTATGGGATTCTTCTGAGTGAATTTTAAATATAAATTTCCCATTGTATCTCCTATTAAGTTATCTTTACATTTTGATGAGCTATTCAAGAAAGTAACCCCTTTTCCCATGATGGACCATAATTGATAACACCAATGGTTTCAAATGTTTAAACGCCATTGATTCTGGGACATCACAGTGGCTCAGGGATTTTAAAGATAGTGATATTACAAGAAATAAAGGGTGGAATTTCACTATTGTGTAACAGAATAGGCATAACATGCAATCAGAGACTTGGATTAGGCAGAGTAGAATAGGCCTGGCATAAGGAAGCTTGACAAAAGCTTTTGCTCTGTGGATCTGTGATCTTTTGCTCTGTGAAATTCCTGAAGGAATTGAGTAAAGAACCTTAATAAGTGGAGGGTAAAATGGTAATTGAAGGAGAGTATTATAGTTAAAGAGGAAAAATCATAATATACTTTTACACAGAACATAAACAATTACAGCACAGTACCAGCCCTTCAGCCCTCAGTGTGGTACTGACCTATATTTAAATGTAAATTTAGACATACCCTTTCAGCTCATGCCCTTTCAGCTCATGACCCTTTGCTGACCAATTACATCTAATTAACCTACACCCTCGATATATTTTGAACGTTACGTTTGGTATATTCCTACCAAAAAACTAAGCCCTCCTACGTCATAACTCATATTTTCTTTCATCATGTGCCCATCTAAAAGTCCCTTAAATTCCCCTAATGCTTTAGTCTCCTTCACCACCCATGGCAAGGCATTCCAGTCACCTACAACACTCTGTGCAAAATAAAGCATCCCTGATATCTTCTCTAAATTTTTCTCCCTTTACTTTGTACAGAGGTTGTCTGGTGTTTGCTATTCCTGCCCTAGGAAAAAGGTTGCTTGCTCTCTATCTATCTCTATCTCTCAGAAACCTGCAGACCTCCATTGATCAACCTCTCAATCTTCTTCCCTCCAAAGAGAAAAATATTTCTAGCTCTGCTAACCTTGTCTCATAAGACTTATTTTCCAATCCAGGCAACATGCCGCTAAATCTCTTTTGCATCCTCTCATAGCTTCCAGATCTTTCTGATAATGAGGTGACTAGAACTGAGCATAATATTTTTAGAGTGGTTTCACCAGAGATTTGTAAAGTTGCAACATGACCTCTCGACTCTTGAACTCTTTAGCATGTTGAGTACAAGCAAAAATCAGTGACAAACATTGCAGGTATCTTGCTAAATTTAATGAAAGTTAATTTAATATTTCTCCAACTTCCCACAAGGGAGAGCAAATCTGAAATTCTCCTTGTATTCATCTTGAAGTTGTCTCATAATATGTAATTTATTTTCAGGAATCAAAACTTTTGAAATAAACAATGTTGTCCAGTGTTATGTGCCCTTGAAGTGATTGCATTTACAGGCAGAACAATTGCTGTATATTTGATTGATATGTGTTCAGAGGAAACCCCACCAATTCCTGAAATAGATTCAAAAATTCAGAATCAGAATCTATTTTTATGAGCAAGTGTTTTTTCGGCAGTATCATTGTGCAAACATTCAAATTATAACTATCTTACAATATTACGATATAAAAATTAATAGTGCATGAAAAGTAGGGCAGTGCCTTTGGCTCATTGAATATTCAGGAATATAATGACAGTAGGGAAGAAGCTGTCGTCGTGCCATTGAGTGTTCAGCTATAGGCTCCTGTACTTCTTTACCCATTGTAGCAGAGTGAAGAGGGTGTGACCTGTGTGGTAGGGGACTTTGAGAATAGAGGGTTTTTTTAAGACACTGTCTCAGTTAGTTGTCCTTGATGGAGTGAAGTCAGGTGTCTTGTGATGGCACAGGCCAAGTTAACAACCCTCTGGAGTTTATTCTTTTTCTGAGAGTTGACACCTCCATACCAGCCAGAATGCTGTGACATATCGAATCTCCTCTGACACCTGACAAAGTATTGCTGCTAGCAAATTTTCTTTGTGATTGCATCAACTTGGAAGCTCCAGGACAGATCCTCGGAGATGTTGTGTTGGCACCTAGGAATTTGAAGTTATTGACCCTCTCCACTACTGAGCCCTCGATGAGGACTGGGTCATGTTCCCCTGACTTTCTCCTGAAGTCCACAATCATCTCCTTGGTTTTACTGACATTGAGTACAAGGTTGTTGCTGTTAGACTATTCAATGAGTTGATCTGTCTCCCTACAGCACACTTCCTCATTGCCATTTGTGATTCTGCCGACAACCGTCATGTCATCGACAAACTTGTAGATTGGAATTGTGTCCATCCACACAGACATTGGTATATAAAGAGAAGAACAGTGGGCTAATCATGCATACTTGGGGTGTTCCTAAGTTGCTAATCAGTGAGGAAGAGATGTTGTTTCCAATTTGGACTGACTGTGTCACTTGCCAAATGGTCAGATACACTGTTATCTTCAATTTTCCTTTTAGGAGATGTATGGTCATTACTTAGATTGCAGAAAGAACCTTAAGAGGGAAATTAGAAAGGGAAAAAGAAGTTATGAAGTGTCCATAGCTAAAAAGGTGAAGGTGAATCCTAAGGGTTTTACAGATATATGAACAGTAAAATGAGGGTTAAGGATAGAATAGGTCCATTGGATGATGGGACTGGTGAACCATGTAAGGAACCATATGAGATGGGAGAAATACTGAACAATTTTTTTTGTCTGTATTCACGAGGGAAAGGGACATTGGGCTATAGGAAATAAGAGAGCCAAAGAGCTTAGTTTTGGAGAGGATAGGGATTAGTAAAGCGAGGGTTTTGGTGCTTCTAGGGTCAATTAAGATGGATAAGTCTCCTGGTCCTGATGGGATTTTTCCCAGGACTTTAAGGGATGTCAGGGAACAAATAGCAGGGGCACTGACAGTGATTTTTCAAAGATCACTGGAGGAGGGGGTGGTATCGCAGGATTGGAGGGTTGCAAATGTGGTTCAATTATTTAAAAAGGCATTAGGTATAGGCCAAGTAATTATCGGCCAGTCAGTTTGACTTCGGTGGTGGGAATGTTATGGAGGATATTCTTCAAGATAGTATATACGCATATCTGGAAAGGCAGGGATTGATTAAGGGCACCCAGCATGAGTTTGTAAAAGGAAAGTTATGTTTGACGAATCTTGTTGAGTTTTTTGAGGAAGTGACAAAAAAAGTGGATGAAGGTAGAGTGGTTGATGTGATCTATTTGGATTTTAATATGGCTTTTGATAAGGTTCCGCATGGAAGGTTAATAAGAAAGGTTCTGTCATTTGGAATTAGTAGAGAGATTGTGACATGGGTTCAGAGGTGGTTGGAAGATAGACAGCAGAGAGTCATTGTGGACAACTGTCTGACAGGTTGGAAGCCTGTGACAAGCAGAGTGTCGCAGGGATCAGTGCTGGGTCCCTTGTTGTTTATCATTTATATTAATAATTTTGAGGAGGGTGTGGTTAACTGGGTAAGCAAATATGCGGATTATATGAAAATGGGGGGAGTGGTGGATAGTGAGGTAGGTTTTCTTGGATTACAGAAGGATTTGTTTTGTTTGGAAGAATGGGCTGTAAGATGGCAGATGGAATTCAATGTAGTCAAGTATGAGATGTTGCATTTCGGTAAAAATAACCAGAATAGGACATATGCAGTTGAGGGGAGGGCATTGAGGCATGGAGAGGAGCAAAGGGATCTGGGGGTTATGGTACAGAGTTCACTGAAGGTGGATTCCCATGTAGACAGGTGGTTAAGAAGGCATATGGAATGCTGGCCTTCATAAATCATAGTATAGTGTATCGGAGCTGGGAAGTGATGCTGCAGCTGTTTAAGGCATTGGTGAGGCCTGATTTAGAGTACTGTGCTCAGTTCTGGTCTTCAATTTATAGAAAGGATATAGATAAGGTGGAGAGGGAGCAGAGAAGGTTTACAAGGATGTTGCCTGGCTTACAGCATCTGGATTACATTAAAAGATTAAGGAGACTGGGACTTAATCCATTGGAATATAGACAACTGAGAGGGGACTTGATAGAGGTATTTAAAATTATGAAAGGAATAGATAGATTAGACATAAACAGACTCTTTCCCCTGAGGGCAGGGGAGGTTGGAACAAGAGGGTTTGAATTAAGGGTAAGGGGGCAAAACTTCAGGAGAAATATTAGTGGATGCTTTTTCACTCAGCGAGTGGTAGCAGAATGGAATGATCTTCAAATGAGATAGTTGTGGCAGGGTCCCTTCTGTCATTTAAGAGAAGGTTGGATGTGTACATGGAGGTGAGGGCATTGGAGGGTTATGGGCAGAGAGCGCAAGGGTTGAGCTAGTGGAGTTGTTCTAGTGAACCCGTGAGGACTCAAAGGGCCGACATGGCCTGTTTTCGCGCCGTAAACGGTTATATGGTTATATGATTAAAATAATTGAAAAATTACTCCTCACAAAAAACAAGGTTGGAGAGGTCGGAGGCTCCTAAATTTTAATTCAAAGCAGCCAGGGTAATTAATGTTCCCATATGCCTTGCCACATTACCTAATGCAAATGTATTACATTTTCTTTTGTGGTATTTTGGTAGAAACAATAATATCATGACCAAATGTGAATGACATGTTTGTTGATGTGGTGGAGGCAGGTTCCAACACCTTCTTCAAGGAGAATTTGATGAGTTTATGTTGAAAAAAAGATTTACAAGGTACAAAGAAATTGTTAGCGAAGGGAATAAGTGGCACTCTTCCATGAGCATGATGACGTGAATGACGTTCTTCTATTCTATGATCCTAGAGAGATCAACATTCATCTTTTTTTAAAATTTGAATTGTTGAATTGTTGATACATGCATTAGGTCTTTGCTATGGAAATAAATAAATGTTGTTCCACCAGGAAAACAGAAACAAAATGTAAACACATTCATGAAATGGAATACATCCTCACAAGCAAGGAGAATTGAGTCCCAAATTCACATGATATCCTTCACAGAATTTCACTTCCGATAGTCCATGTGGATCATTGCACCTTGTGCTTTTTTACCTCAAAGTTTTTCCAAATCCATTAAACTGAGATATCCAGTTACCAGTCTTATCTGATCATTTTACCTCGAGGTCATGTAGATTTTCCCCAACTTATCATGTGCCTTTGACTTTTTCCAAATGGAGACTTTTTTTCTATTTTCTCTATGAGGTTTATTCTTTTTAACTGGATTGAAAATTATGCGTCACCCCAGTGAACAGTTTGCTGATCCTGTATTTCAAATATCACTTCCCGATAAAATTTAATAGAAAAAAAAAATATGGATTATCTTAAATGCAAAAGAGAAGGCAGCCTAAAATGAAAGCAGTTGGCAATCATATTGTGTTATATTAATGTGCTGGCTCAGAGTGAAATCCCTTTAAGATGCAATATATATTACCCATGTCAGTAAAGTACATAATATTTTATGGATTTTGCACTGATATCTGTTTTGCAGTAGATAGCTGGTTGGGTAAATTCCACATTATGGTTATAAATCATTACTGTAAAGTAGCAGCAACAGTCTCCTCAGTGGGAATCTGAACATACATAGTCAGAGGGACAGCCCAGCACCTGACTGATCATATGGTGATCCTTCTTTCAACTTATGCAGGAAGCTGAAACTGTGACTTATCATATCCAATCAAGACCACTTGTTTGTCTGTACTCTTCCCCCTCCTCCCTTTCTTTAGTCTTTATTCTGATGCATTCCTGTTCTTTGATTATACCTTGAACAAGGGCACAGGCCTGAAACATTGATAATATATCATTACCTCTATGGATGCTACGGACTGGCTGAGTTTCTCCTGCATTTCTATGCTTTTACTGAAATGGATTTGACAGGGACAGAATGAAGATTTTTATTTAACACTGAGATTTGAGGGTTTGGTTGATGGTGAATTTAGGCCAAAAAAAGATCCAAAAGTAATATTCAAAAGAGAATTCAATGTTTAACAACAAAATCTGCAGATGATGGGCTCCAATGCAATGCACAAAACTACTGGAGAAATTTGAGTCATGCAGCAACATAGGAAATAAAAGTCAACCATGTTTTCTGACTGCTAACGAAGGGCTCAGGCCTGAAATGTTGATTACCTTTGTGACAGATTTTGTATTGTATATCGATATGTTTAAAGGAGATAAATTGTGGCAGGGTTTTAGTGTTGGTCACATACAAACACTGCAAAACAGATCTCATTTAAAATACTGGACCTCTGCCCAAGCCAGACAGGCCCAGCTCCTAGTGCATTTGCAAAAACTTTGAAGAGTGCCTGTTACAAACCCAAAGGACCCCAAAACCCAGCAGCATAGACATTCACCAAGACAAGTAGCTACTTAAACAAAAGTTGTTTTTAATTATCTTTAAAAATGAAAACATAATCAAACTCTAACTTATCCCTATTAACTTAACTAACCCAACTTAACTCCCTTCAAATTCTAAGTGCACGTGTGTAAATTTAAGAAAAGTTCCTTGGTCCACAGTTTAATCTCACTTCTCATTCTTCCAAGGTCGCTGGTTGCAGGCAATTATTATACCATGCACAGAATTTAACATGTATAAAGTTCACCAGGCTTTGGTGCTCAAAAGATAAATGTTTACTGCTCAGGATGGTTCTTTGGAGGTTTGCAGAGAGAGATTTGTTGTTTCCACAACTGAGGTACGATCATTAGTCACCTCAATGTCTTACTGATGAAACTTGCCCCATCAGGATTCTGCAGATGATAAGCTCTTTCTTTTGAGCTACCATAGAGACACTTTCTGTTCCTCTTATTCCAAGAGAAACATCAGACAGATAGCACTTCCAGCCATCTGCCGCTCTGGAGTTTCTGTTTCAGTTCCAACCAGCATCTCCTGCTTGTTTCAGCTGTGATTCTCTCTCTCTCTCTCTCCACCTCAGATTCCAACTCCCAGCCATATGTTCTTCTCTTTCTCTCTCTCTCTCTCTCTCTCTCTCTCTCTCTCTCTCTCTCACTTGGCAAAACACCCTCCTTCCCCAGCAAACAATAAAGTTAGTATTCGGCTCCCAAAAGTTAATATTCAGTAAACAAAAACCTAAGTGACCTTTGAGTGAGCACTTTGCAGAAAGGTCAGAATTCTTGTAAAAATGTTCAACACAGACAACCTGTCTCCAGTCCATTCATTTCATGACATAATTTCAATTAGAATCTACTTGTGAAATGTACATAGCATTCTCCATAGTTTCTGTAAAGTCACTGAATATTAATTCTTCAGTATTTCAAATAAGGTCTGTTTTAAAGTGTGTCTGCATGTATTTAACCTACTCTACTTTTACCAGTTTATCTCCCAAATACATCTACAAATATTACATCACATGCTTAAGGAACTTCCTTTATGGATTGTTGATTTGAAAAGCAACAGATGAAAGAACTCAGAAGATTAGGTCCAGAGCCACAGGCTATCTGAGTAGAATTTGCTGTTCCTAGAGGGTCATGTAGTTTTGCAAGCAGAGAGAGTCAAACAGATTTTTTTTTCTCTGAGAGAGGGAGGGAGAGAGAGAGAGAGAGAGAGAGAGAGAGAGAGAGAGAGAGAGAGAGAGAGAGAGAGAGAGAGAATTCAGTTCTACAGTTCAGCAGTAGTAGCTGGGACCGGAACATGACAAGCTGACAAGCTTGTGGAAAAACCCCATTTTGAAGATCGGTTGTGAGTACTTAGTTCAGCCTGCTCAAAGCCTTCGTGGTCCATACAAAAGGAGAGGACTGGCTTCCTAATGTTTCATTTGAAATAAGGGAAACAAAAAGGAACTCTGAGGTACTATGAAAGAAAGAGTTTATCATCTGAAAAATGATGATGTGGCAAGTTTCTCAGCAAGACACTGATGTGGCTTATTGGAGGAATCACTTTGTGGCCAGTGAACAACAAATCTCTCTCTGCAAACCTCCAAAGAGCCTTCCTGAGCAGTAAACATTTACCTTTCGAGCACCAAAGCCTGGTGAAATTCATAAATGTTAAATTCTGTGCACAGTATAAGAATTTCCTGCAACCAATGAACTTGGAGGAGTGAGCAGTGAGATTGGATTGTGAATCAAATAACCTTTTTTTGAACTTATATAAACATTACATACAAGTTAAAAGTAATAAGTTAAAGATTGATCCTGTTTTCATGTTTAAAGATAATTAAAAGCAACTTTTGTTTAAGTAACCATTTGTCTTGGTGAATGTATATTGCTGCTACTCATAACAAAAAAAAGTCAAGTTTTAGTCAATAAAGCAATATTGGAAAGATTGGATATCAAACTCTGACCATTGACAAAAAACAAAATCTTGTGCTGAAGGTAACAAAAAAAAATGGAATTAGCTAAAAGAGAAATGATTAATAAAAATCCATGGCATCCAAAATGTTTTCTAAATAGAAACCAAATCCTCAATGTATGTTTAATAAAAAAAATCTGTTAATTTTGAAGCAGAAAATGATATTGGAGCTCCAACTCTCAAAATGAGGGAATAATTCTTGGTAGAATCAATTTGCAAATTAATTCAACTAGAAACATCCTGTCTGTCCTTATTATGAGTCTAAAAATAATATATCTAATATTAGCTTCCTAATCATATAATCTAAAATTATATTATTATATAATTATAAAATCCAACCTTTTTAGGATTTTTGGAGGGAAGTTTTATTAAGATGAGGGCATTTCTTTCTCCAGAAAAAAGGAAGAGATAATAGAATCAAAAAGGGTTTTAGGAACAAACACAGGTACAGCTTTTAATTAGGGACAATGAAAGAGGAGACCACAAACTAAAGATTTCTTAACAAGGTTCATTAAAGTAAGAGAGTTCTCCTTAAATAAATCATTATGAACTTTGTTAAATGTCTACGTACCTAATGTGGATGATGAAAGGTTTATGTTGGAGGCTTTTTTCTTGTTAAATCAGGCCAAGAAAAATATTTTGGTTGGGGGAAGATTTTAACTCTGTTTTAGATCCTTTGTTGGATAGGTCTCCAAAAAGTATAAGGAAATCAAAGATGGCAATACAAATAGGGGCCTTGATGAAAGATTTGAATTTAATTGATATTTGGAGGAGAGTAAATCCTACAGAGAAAGATTTTTCTTTTCATTCATTTAGACATGATTCATTTTCTAGAATAGATGATTTTTTGGTATTGGCACATTTATAAGGTAGAGTACTCCAAGCCGAATATAAAAGCCGGGTCATATTGGATTATTCTATGTTGTTTTTATCTTGTGCAAGTTCTGAAATGGTGCAATTGTCTTATAGATGGCGGTTTAATACAACACTATTAAAGAAACCAAAATTTGTTACTTTTGTTAAGGAATAGATTGCTTTATTTCTGGCTGAGAATATTAATACAGTAAGTAGTATTTTTGTATTATGGGATACTTTGAAAGCATATTTGCATGGCCAAATTATTAGTTACTCTACGAAAGTTTTTTTAAAAAGTGGCGGAAAGCTTAACATTGGAGAAACAAATTACTGAGTTGGAAAAGGTATTTCAGAAAAATGTTACAGTAGATAAAAAGGCAGCTTTAGTAAAGCTGAAACTACATTATAATACATTACAAACCTATCAGTATGAGCATTTAATTAATCGATCTAAGCAACATTATTGTGAATTGGGTGAGAGGGCTCATAAGGTGTTAGCATGGCAATGAAAAACAGAACAGACATCACAAATTATTAATGCTGTTAAAAAGAATTCAATAGTTATCTATAAACCTCAGGAAATTAATGACCAGTTTTATTTATTTTATCAACAATTATATACTTCTGAGGGAAAGCAGGAAGCTGGTTCTATTGATTCTTATTGATCTAAATTAAATTTACCTGTTTTAGGGGAGGAGGAGGTTAGGGAATTAGAAGCTCCATTTTCAGATTTCGAGATTAAAGAAGCTATACAAGAGATGCTGAATGGGAAGTCACTGGGGGATGATGGATTTTCAGCAGAATTTAATAAAGTATTTTATGAAGATTTATCCTCACTATTTGGAGATGTTCTACAGCAAATAACTGAGGATCAAGTGTTACCAGAATCTTGTTCAAGTGCTTTAATTACTGTGATTTTAAAGCAAGATAGGGATCCATTGAAAGTATCTTCATATAGGTCTATTTCTTTACTAAATGTAGATTATAAAATAATGGCGAAAGTATTAGCGAATAGACTTGCTAAATATTTACCTCAGTTGATAATTGTAGATCAAACAGGTTTTATTAAGAATAGAAATGCATCTGATAACATTCTTAGATTGAGCACATTGGTCAATGAATCTAGACAGCATCCTAACCACTCGATGCACTTGATGCAGAAAAAGCTTTTGATAGGGTTGAATGGAAATTTTTAATTAATATGTTAGAGAAGTTTTATTTTGGGCCTTATTTTATTGGTTGGGTTAAATCTTTATATAAAAACCCAATTGCTAGGGTGGTGACAAATGGTCAAACTTCTTTATCATTTAAATTAACACGGTCGACTCGGCAAGGTTGTCCATTATCACCAGCCTTGTTTGCATTGGCTATTGAACCAGTAGCTCAGACAAAATGACAGAATGGTAAGATTAAAGGGATGAGAATTGCAGATAATGAATATAAGATTAATTTGTTTGTGGATGATGTGTTGGTCTATTTGACAACACTGGAGCAGTCTTTGAAATATTTGCAAGATCGTTTGTTGAAATTTGGGGAGTTATCTGAATATAAGGTAAATTGGGATAATAGTAAAATATTGCCAGTTGGGGAAGGAGACTATTTGTAATATAAAAAAATATTATAAAATTGAAATGGTCAGATAGAATTAAATATTTGGGAGTAATAGTAAATGCAGATTATCAATCTTTATGTAAATAAATTATGTTCCTTTATTAAAAAGGATTAAAATGGATTTGATTAAATGGAAAGATTTTCCATTAATGTTAATTGTTTGAGTAAATTGTATTAAATTGAATATTTTTCCTCGAATCCAATATTTGTTTCAGTCGATACCTTGTTTACATTCAAAGAGTTTCTTTCAGGATTTGAATAGATTGGTACGGGAATTTTTTATGGAAGGGGAAATTAGCCCAAGTAGCTTTACATAAACTTACATGGAAATATGCATTGGGTGGTCTTCATTTACCATATGGGGTAAAACAAGTATGGTTTTAGGGTTGAAGGGTAAACTATCAATTCAAATTCCATTATACCATAATCAACTTATTCCCTTTTCAATGTTTAATAATCATTTAAAGAGATGAAATTTTAAGGGTATAAAAATAGTTCAGGATTGCTTTGAAGAAGGACAGTTTCTTTCCTTTAACCAATTGAGGGAGAAATTTGATATATCTGTAAATTCTTTATTTGTGTACTATCAACTCAGAGCTTTGATAAAAAGATAATTATGGTAAAGAGATAAATTTACCGATATTGACAAAATTTGAGTGTTTGATTTCCTCTATACTTTGGGATTTGAGTCACGCAAACAGGAGACAATTTCTCTCATGTTTCGTTTACTTTTACCAGCTGATTTAAAGAAAATAAAAAGTAAATGAAACATGAGAGAAAACTGTCTCCTGTTTGCGTGACTCAAATCCCAAAGTATTTTAATATTCTTCCATTCAATCCCCTTTTAACTAAGAGTTCCAGAGATTTCTGACCCTAAACTTAGTCTTTCATTTGATGTTCCTTTTAAAATTGTTAAGTATCAATTTAATTGTTACTATTACTAAGAATTTCAACTATTTGTTTTTTTCAAATTTTATTTAAAAGATTTTTTTTAAAACTAAATACAATCAAATAACAGCAATAAATTTTTAGATACATAAAGAAAAACCCTCCCCACCCTACCATCCTTCAGCCAGCTCCCTTAAGGGGAGCCAAATACAAAAAGAAAACAGAATAAAATCAAAGTGAATCATCTTGCTTTTTCTTTCTGCAGCCTATATTACATTTTTTTATGACAACAGGGAAGAAAAATATTTGATCCTTGGATCCTTGCTGGCTCCTTTTAAATCTCATCAATCTTTTTTTTCCGCTTCTATTTCTTTCCTTGTAATCCTGCAATATTATTTGCATGGTGGAGGCTCATTTAATCCCATTTGATTCCAGTGTGATTTACCTGCACAAAGGAATAATTACAGCACCCAAATAAATTCCCAACAAGATTTTGGCATGTGGGAGGTAAACGGAGTAGAATATGGAACTACACACACTAATAGGGAAGAATGTACAAACTCCACATTGATACAACCCTGGTTAAGACTAAAACAAATCCCTGGTACAGTGAATAGTGCCACCTTAAAAAATATATTACATTTATTTTTCAATCTCCATTCTCTCACTTTAAAGTCAACTCCTTGGAGTTAGTTGGTCTTAACATAATCACAGAAAATAATGGAAATACTCAACTGGTATTACATTTGAAAATCCCTTCCAAATGGTCCAAATTGCAGCTGTATTGAATGTTGTGAAGATATTCCCTGTGGAGCAACTGTTGAAAGAGAAATAGATTTAATATTTCAGGTTGAAGAACCTGTCACATTTGTGGCCCGAAATGTGAAGTTAATGAAACATTAAACACTAGTTTTATCAGGTAAACTTCTTCCAGTGGCTTTATTCTCCCGTTTCCTTTGTTCTCCTGCTTGTGTTCTTATCTCTCTCTCATACCATGTGACTTCCGGTACATCTCATACATATTCATTATCATGACATCCCTCCTTTAATCAGAAATAAACTTTACCTTCACTTACCAATATCCCTCGGAAACATGCAAACATCGTAACTAATGGTAATACTATAACTCAACTACATAAAGTTTACTTCCTACAGCACTCATACATGCACTTTATGATATAAGATTAAATACTGCCCCAAAGTTCTTATTAAAACTATGGCACAAAGTCTTCGTATCGTTTGGGCGCTTTCCGGTTTCGTTTTGGCCTGCCTGCGATATTGTCGTCGCTTCTCGGTTGTTCACTCTCAGCGTCGGAAATATTGCTCACCACGGCTTCTGGCACTCGAGTCACTTCATCAGGAGTGCTGGTAACTGCCTCTGGAAAATCATCAGGTCTCTCAGTTTCAACATCTCGTATTGGCCTTTCAACCTCTTCGCTCGATGTATCTCTGGACTGGTACCTTTTTACACCTGAGACATTTCTCTTATACAGGACTCCAGTCGGAGACTTGACTGTCACCATACTGCCACTTCTGGATACGACAGTATAGGGTTGATGGTAATAAGGTGTGTCTAGCTTACCACCAGTTTCATGCCTCACTAGAACATTATCTACTGGCATGATGTCTGAATACTTGGCTCCACGTTTCGAATCTGTGTACAACTTTGCTGCACCTTTCTTTTCAGCATCGTGGTCCCTCATCTCCTGGTCGTCTCGGATTTCCTTTATTTCTGGCATTTTTGTGCAGATTTTTCTCCCAAAAAATGCTTCTGCAGGACTTTTTCCAGTGGTTGCATGAGGCATTGCTCGATAGACAGCCACATAAGATAGCAATGCTTCTCGCCAATTTTGTCCTTCTGCATGTGCAATCCTCAATCGTTTTTCAATGGATTGATTTTGTCTCTCTACTTCTCCATTGGCTTGCAGCCATTTCGAAGTTACTTTATGATGGTGGATACCTGTGGTCCTCATGTATTCCGCAAATGTCTCTGAAATGAATTGTGGACCATTGTCAGACTATAATGTAACAGGTAATCCATATCTTGCGAATATCTCTGCTAATGCTTGTATTGTTTTTTCAGTGGTTGTGGACTTCAACACCACGTACTCATAGTATCTACCGTAGTAATCTATCACTACCATAATTAATTCACCCGTCGGTAAAGGTCCAAGAAAATCAACAGCTACGTCGATCCATGGTCCTGTCGGAAGTTGCGTACTCCGGATCGGTTCTGGCGGATTACTCCTACTTGTGATTTGACATCCGTGACAAGTTTTAACAAATGTCTCTGCGTCTTTATCACAACTTGGCCACCATACCTTGGTTCTGAGGTTTTGCTTGGTACCAACAATACCTAGGTGTCCTTCATGCGCTAAGGATACGATCTTCGGTCTCAATCTTTGCGGTATCACCAATCTGCAACCTCTTAATACACACTGTCTGATGCAACAAAGTTCGTCTCGAATGGGAATGTAAGCCTTGTGAGTACACTTGTCCCATTGTCCACTCTGTATGCATTCTCTTACTTCCTTGAGTTCTGGATCATGTTCGGATTCTCTCTCGACTTCCTTCGTAGTCACAGCATTCGGTGTCGACTGAATAGCTACGAAGCGTACAAAGCTCTCTGTTTCTGTTCCCAATTCTGACTTGGATTGTGGACCTCCATCCTTCACCAGTCTGGACAGCGGATCTGCAATGTTTGCTTTCCCTGCAATGTGGATTACTTTATATTTGTAGGGTTGTAGTCTGAGTACCCATCTCTCTATTCTGGCACATGGTTTGGATCTAGGTGCATAGATCACCTCTAATGGCTTATGATCTGTGATGAGTTCAAATTCAATGCCGTATAAATATGCATGGAACCTCTCACAGGCCCATACAAGTCCGAGTGCTTCTTTCTCTGTCTGAGAGTATCTTCTTTCCACATCTGATAACGATCTGCTGGCATAGGCAATGATTCTTGGTCCTCCATCAGGCATCTGGACCAACACTGCTCCTAAACCAACCGGGCTGGCATCTGCTATGACTTTAGTTGATGCCGCCGGATCGTAATATCCAAGAGTTTTTGCATCTGTCAGGCTTTGCTTCAGCACTGTGAACGCTTTCTTCTGCTCAGATCCAAAATGAAATGGTACACCTTTCCTGGTTAGTTTTCTTAGTGGTTCTGCCACTGTAGCGAGATTAGGAATGAACTTTGCACAAAAATTGACCAATCCCAGGAAACTCCTCACTTCTGTTGCGTTCTGAGGTGCACGTGCCTCTGCAATAGCTTTCACCTTGGCCTCTGCAGGGTTTAGTCCTTTCCGTGTAAGTCTGTGTCCCATGAAGTCAATTTCAGACACACCGAACTGGCACTTGTTTCCATTCACGGTAAGGCCTGCCTCCTGTAGTCTAGATAGTACACGCCTCAACCGTTTGTCATGCTCTTCCTTCGTTGGTGCATGGACTATGATGTTGTCAGAAATATTGGCAACTCCAGGAATGCCTTGAATCACTCGATGGATTTCATACTGGTAGATCTCAGAAGCTGCATTAGTTCCAAATGATAGTCTCTTGTAACGATACAATCCACAGTGAGTCACAAATGTAGTTACATCTCGGGAACCTGGATCCAGCTCAAATTGATGATAGCCACATTTCAGATCAATTTTTGAGAATACCTTGCTGGTAGTTAGTTCTTGAAGTATTTCTTCCACTGTTGGTATAGGGTGTCGTTCTCTAATTATAGCTTCATTTTCCATTCTTATGTCACCCTTTGGTTTGGGCACAATCACTACGGGACTGACCCATTGTGTCGAATGTTCCACCGGTTCAATAATATCTTGTTCGATCAATTCTTTAATTTTGGCTTCCCACGAAGTCCAAACGGAGTTCGGCGCATTGGTTGTGCCTTGGGTTTGACCGTTTCATTTACCGCTAGCTTCAATTGTCGACCTTTCAGCTTTCCTACTCCTTGGAAGACTGCGGGGAATTCTTGCTTCATATCCTCGTATGACTGAATTGAATTAACACAAGCTCCAATATGAAGTATTGCCAGGTCTTGCGCTGTGCTTCTACTCAGCAATGGTTCTCCCCTCTCTTCTATGACCATAAACTCTGCTTCGGTGTACTTATCTCCAGCTTCAACAGTTGCAGTAAAACATCCAATGGTCTGCAATGGCTTGGTTGCTGTGTATGGATACAGTTTCTTGGAACACTTCTTTGAGGTACAGATGATCTTTTTTTTCCTTTTCAACTTCTCCCATAAATGTCGATCAATCACATTACTGTCACTGCCTGAGTCTACAATGACCTGAACTGTCACTCCACCAATGATCACTGGGACCTTCTCATGATGTACTTCATTCAACGTAAATTGGTAACAACTCTGTTCCTCCTGGGTATCATCATCGTCACCGTCTATCTGGCGAATGGTATCTTTCTTTCCAGGATACTTTCCTTTCCCCCAGGCTTTGCCTTTGGAAGTTGTACTCTTCCTCTTCTGGTCTGCATTGGACTTGCTTTTGCACTTCTTTGCAAAGTGGTCCTTACCTCCACACTTTATGCAAATTTTGCCTTTGGCCGGGTAATATGGGTCTTTTCCAAAGTGACCTCGGTTTCCACATCGATAACACTCCACGTCCTGTGTCGACGTATATCTTGGCTGATTATGGCGATGTGAGAGCCTCTTAATTTGCTGGCTTGAGTTGTCTTTCAGGGTCATGGTATGAAATTGCCCTTCAACAGCCTCTAATGCAGCAGCAATGGTTAAAGCATCAGTGAGTTCCAACTCACTCCCTCTTTCCAGTTGACGTCTTCTGAGTTTATGTGATCTGCAGTGCTGTACGACTTGATCCCGTAATTGGTTATCCAAATCAGCTGGCATGTAATTGCATCCAACAGCTAGCTGGTGTAGTCTCGTCACGTACTGAGCAATTGTCTGGCCATCTTCTTGTCTTGTTCTCCGAAACAAATGGCGTTGAAATGTAGCATTCGGTGTCACTACATAGTGTGCATTTAATGCATCTACCACTTTCTGGTACTCATCCTTTCTTCCAGTATTCAAAAGTGTCTTAAATGTTTCCCGAACTGAGGGTCCTGCAGTGAAAAGAAGTAGCGCCCTTCTCTGCACTTTTTGTTCAACTGTACCGGTATCTAGAAATAGGCCACGACTGTCGGCATAGGATTCAAATTCTTCCAGCCATGCCTTCCACTTCACACTTACAGTGCTTGCATCACCCGTTGGGTCAAAATGAGCAATTCCACTATGTGTTAGAAAGTCACCGTCTGCCCCAGCCATGAGGAAATATTTCAGCCCCAAAAGTACTGAGTCACAGAGAAAATTCTTATCACCTTGAAGTTGTCTGTAAACCTCTGTAATCTTGTTTAGTCTTTAATTTTCTTCAAGCTTCTTTCATCCTCGTCGCCAATGTCACATTTGTGGCCCGAAATTTGGTTAATGAAACATTAAACACTAGTTTTATCAGGTAAACTTCTTCCAGTGGCTTTATTCTCCCATTTCCTTTGTTCTCCTGCATGTGTTCTTATCTCTCTCTCATACCACGTGACTTCCGGTACATCTCATTTTTCTTTCTTTGACTTGGCTTCGCGGACGAAGATTTATGGAGGGGGTAAAAGTCCACGTCAGCTGCAGGCTCGTTTGTGGCTGACAAGTCCGATGCGGGACAGGCAGACACGGTTGCAGCGGCTGCAGGGGAAAATTGGTTGGTTGGGGTAGGGTGTTGGGTTTTTCCTCCTTTGCCTTTTGTCAGTGAGGTGGGCTCTGCGGTCTTCTTCAAAGGAGGTTGCTGCCCGCCAAACTGTGAGGCGCCAAGATGCACGGTCATTATCATGACAGAACCCATTTCAGAATAGCCTCACACATTCTCTTAAATTATACTAATGAGGGAGGGCAGATCAAAGAGGACCATCATCACTTATTAGAGTTCACTTGCCCTGGATCTGTGGGTTAGAACCTTTTGTGTCTACCTGACAGATTAGTCATGATTTTATTGAATAAGAGAGAAAAAAAAGAAATAGGTTTGAGCATTGCCTACAAGTATCTGAATGCTGGCTTCAACTTGACCTTCCCTCCTGATTCTCCTTAATTCTTGATTCTATTCATAAACATATCTCTCCCTCCAATATGCTCAGAGTCTTAGCATGGAATTCAAAGATTCAAAATCTATAAAAGAAAATATTCCTGCTTCCCTTATCCTTGTTCTCACATTATCCTGTGTGTTCACAGCATTTGACACAATAACTATTTAGATCATTTGGAAGTTGAGTTAAGGAATGATTCTCAGAAAGCAAAAGATAGAGAATAGCAGAACTCACCAATGGCATTGAGGACTTTATTGTCACCACCTTCCCAGACCCCACAAAGATCTACACTACGCTGCATTAACATTCTGTCTGATGATGTGAAGCCTCAACAGCAAATTTTATTCCTATTTTGGACCCTTGCAGCCAGTGTGCATTGGATAGTTGAATCAATAACTGGAAAGCAGACACCTCTCAAACCTTTCCCAACTTCTGTCCTCCCATCCACATCCAATGATCACCTTTTGTCTTAAAAATACACAGAAATGCTAGAGGAACTCAGCTGGCCTCACAGCATTGATAAGAGGTAGAAATATAGAACCTATAGAACTACAGCATAGTACAGGCCCTTCAGCCCTTGGTGTTGTGCTGACCCATATATTCCTTTAAAAAATGTACTAAACCCATGCTACCCCATAACCCTCTATTTTTTTCTTTCTAAGAGTGCCTGTCTAAGGGTCAGATTTGGACCCAAATTTGTCTAAATCCCCAAATTTTTCAGCCTCTATCACCATCTCAGGCAAGGCATTCAGGCAACCACAACTCTCTGCATTAAAAAAACACTTACCCTGATGTCTCACCTAAACTTCCTCCCTTCACTTTATTCATGTTTCTTCTGGTGTTTGCCATTCCTGCCCTGGGAAACAGGTGCTGGATGTCCACTCTATCTATGCCTCTCATAATCTTGTAGACCTCTATCAAGTCTGCTCTCATACTTCTATGCTCTAAAGTAAAAAGTCCCATTTCGACTAACCTTGTCTCATTAAGACTTGTTTTCCAAATCTAGGCAACATTCTGTTAAATCTCCTCTGCACCCTCTTCATAACTTCCACATCCTTCCTATAATGAGGTGACCAGAACTGAACACAATACTCTCTGGTCTTACCAGATATTTATAGAGTTGCAACAGGATCTCTCTACTCCTGAGCTCAATCTTCCTATTAATGAATCCCAGCATCCCATAGACAAACTTAACTATCTTATTAACCCATGCATTCACACTCTTAAGTAACTTGCCATCAACTCTGTACACAGCCTTCTGGTTTGTCCTTCCAAAATGCATCACCTCACACTTATCCAGATTGAACTCCATCTGCCACTTTTCTATCCAATTCTGCATCTTGTACATATTCTCCTGTATCCTTTGATAACCTCCATTTCCATTCATAACTCCTTATACCTTCATTTTTATCCACAAAATTACTGACCCATCCACCCCCAGGTCACTTATAAAAATCATAAAGAGCATGGGTCCCAGAACAGATCCTTGTCGCACCCCAATAGTCACTGACTTTCTAGGCAGAATACTTTCCTTCCACAAGCCAATTTAAAAAAAATCTACACAGCCAAGGTTCCACTGATCCCATGCCCCCTGAATTTCTGGATGAGTCTCTTGTTGGGGAATCTTGTCAAAAATGTCTTGCTAAAATCCATGTAGACCACATTTACCACCTTACACTATTCTTTTGTTACCTCTTCAAAAAAACTCAATTGGATTTGTAAGACATGCCCTTCCCTTCACAAAGCCACACTGACTTTCCTTAAGTAGACTGTATTTATCCAAATGCCTCACTGTCAAAAGACAAAGGAGGAAAAACCCAACACCCAACCCCAGCCAACCAATTTTCCCTTGCAACCACTGCAACCGTGTCTGCCTGTCCCGCATCGGACTTGTCAGCCACAAACGAGCCTACAGCTGACGTGGACATTACCCCTCCATAAATCTTCGTCCGCGAATCCAAGCCAAAGAAGAAGAAATAATGCTCACAAATCTCAGATTCTCCAAATCCTTAAGAATCGTCTCCAATAGTGTGCACACTAATGTAAAACTCGCAGATCTATAATTCTTAGGATTCTCCCCATTACCTTTTTTTTTAAATAAGGGGACTACATTTGTTATCCTCCAATCCTCCAGTACCTCCCCAGCTATGTCTTCTCTCACTTCACACAGCAACCTGGGGTAGATCACATCTGCCCCTAGGGACTTATCAAACTTGATGTTTTTAAGAAAATCCAACACTTCCTGTTCCACATTGTCTGGATCACAGACCTGTTCTATTCCAACCTCACCCTGATCAAAGTCATTTTCTCTCATGAATACTGAAGCAAAGTATTCATTTCAGACTTCCCCAATTTCCTCCACCTCCAGGCACACGTTGCCTTCTTTAACCTTTAGTGGCCCCACCTTCATTCTCATCATCATTCTGTTTTTCACATATGCATAGAACACCTTGGGGTTCTCATTAATCCTACATGCCAAGGCCTTCTCATGCCCCCTTCGAGCTTCCCTAAGTCCTTTCTTAAGTTCCTTCTTGGCTGGTTACCATGTATTTCTCATGAGCCATTTATTTTTCCTGCTTCTTATATCTAATGTATGTTTTCTTCTTTCTCTTGACTAGTTGCCTGATATGTTTTTTCAATCATGGTTCCTTTTTCTACCATCTTTTCCTCGTCCCAGAGATATATCCTGAACACAGCACATGTGGTCCCTAAACTTCCTGCACATTACCTCTGTGCTTTTACATTTGAATGGCCTTTTCCAATATATTCTCGCTAGTTCCTGCCTCATCCCTTCATAATTATCCCTTTCCAGTTAAGCACTTTACCATTTTGTCTGTTTTTATCCTTTTTCATAGCTAAGGGAACTATGGTCACTCTCAGGAAAATGCTCCCCCACCAAGAGGTCCATCACCTGGCCAGGTTCATTATCCAGAACTAGATCCAGTATGGCTTCAATTACCATCGTTCTTCTTTTCTCCCCCCTTCCCTTCTGAGCCAAGGGGCCTGCCTCAGTGCCAGAGACATGACCACCACAATTGGTCCTTTGTAGATCATCCCCCACAGCAGTATCCAAAACAGTATATTTGCACTATTTGTCTCTTTCCCTTCCCTCTCCTAACATTCACCCAGTTACCTATCTTCTGAATTGTAGAGGTGACTGCCCCCTGAAGCTCCTCTCTATTATTGATTCTGTCTCCTGAATGATCCTGAGTTCATCCAGATCCAAATCCAGCTCTAGCTCCAGTTACTTAATTGTCTCCCAGGAGCTGGAGCTGGATGTACCTTTTGCAGGTGTAGTTATCAGTGACAATTGTGTTGTCTGAGATTCTCCACATTCTGCAATCAGAGCATTTGACTGCCCTAGCTGCTGTCTCCAATAACTCTTCCTAATTTAAATATAAAGATCTTACCTTATTGGAATCAAGCTCTTCCTCAGCCTTCGCTCGCTGGAGTCTTGTGAGCCAAAATGTCTAAGTCCCACTCCACTCCTGAGTCACCCACACACTGACCACTTTCCACTGGCCGCTCTGCTTGAGCTACCCTTCTTTTCATTTGTCATTACCCCTTATCCTAGTTAATCCTCTCACCATTCACCATCTGTTTAACCCTTAACTTACTTTGTAAAGGCACTCATCTCCAGCTGGATCCCAAGAGTCCCAGCTCTCTAGAGTCCCATGCTCCTCATAAGGGTTGTAAGATAAGTGTACTGACAATAACCACACCAGCAGTGTGAGTATAAGACAGCTTTAATAAACTAATATGTACACTAAGAGGTCTTGTCTCTCTGCAAGACAAACCTGGAAGGCTAGACTGTAGTACTGGACTACTTTATATAGATCACCGGGATGGCCCCTGGTGACCTAGTGGTGTAATTACATATCACCACATTCACCCCCCCTTAAAAAATTGTTATCCCCCCCCCCCCCACCCTGTCCTCCTTCCCTTGTTTGTAAGTTTTTAAGTCCAAAGTTTTTTGTGGTTTCTGTTGCCTTCTGGACCTCCTTGGTAGAGATATAGAGGTTGGGAGTGCAGTCTGCCTTTCGGCCATTTTTGGTGCAGGTGTGGGAGTGGGAAATACTGGTTGGTCATGTGGCCGTGTGGGCTGAGGATCCTCTTGTATGAGATTAGGCCCTGCCATCAAGTCTAGGGTGGTGATATTTTGTGGGGCAGGCGTACCCAGGGTCCTGATTTCCAGGGTGGGTGGTATAGTCCTCTGGGGTGACGATGGATGACTCTTCTAGTGACTGCTGCTGAGCTCCTTGTTGATCCGTAGACATCTGTGTTTCCTCCACGTTGTTCACACATTCGGCCGGCGCGAGATCCCTCGTGGCCACCGAGTCTTCTCTTCCATCTGAGAATGGGCGAGCCCTGTCGGCATAGTTGGGGACCCATTGGGCGTAGTATGTGAACAGCCCTAAGCACCTTTTTAGTGCTTTCAGCGTGTGTGGCACTGGAAGGTCTAGGAGAGGGCGCATATGGGCTGGGTCTGGGCTGATTTCCCCATTCTGCACTATGTAGCCCAGGATTGGCAACTTCCTGGGGCTAAAGACTCATTTCTCCATGTTGTACATTAGGTTCCTTTCCTCGGCTGCCTGGAAGAAGCGTTTTAAATTCTTGACATGATCCTCCTGAGTGTGGCCACAGATTTTCACGTTGTCTAAGTAGGGGAACACCGCTTTCAGTTGGAACTTATTTACTATTCGATCCATTTCTCTCTGAAACAGAGACACTCCATTGGTGATACTGAAGGGAAGTCACAGTAATTGATGCAGCCTGCTGTCTGCCTCAAATGCCATGTAAATGCGATCGCTGTTTCTAATGGGCAGTTGGTGGTATGCTGCCTTCAGGTCTATGGTGGAGAACACCTTATATTGCGCAATGTTGTTGACCATATCTGCTATACGTGGCAGGGGGTCGACATCTAGTTGTGTAAATTTGTTGATTGTCTGGCTGTAATCCACTACCATGCACAGTTTTTATCCTGACTTTACTACAACCACCTGGGCTCTCCATGGGCTGGTGCTCTGCTCTATGATGCCCTCCTGTAGTAGCCTGTGCACCTCTGTCCTAACGAAGGCTCTATCCCTCGGGCTGTACCTCCTGCTCTTTGTGCCTATTGGTGTGCATTCTGGGGTCAGGTGTGTGAACAGCGGAGAGGGTTCTATGTTCAGGACAGACAGGCTGCAGTGTTGTTTCTTCGTAAGGCGTAGTGGGGGGTGAGGCTCGTTGTGCACAATTGTAATGCTTTCTAACTGGCACTGAAAATCTAACCCCAATAGTAACGGGGCACAGAGGTGAGGGAGTACTAGTAATTTGAACCATTCATATTTTGTGCCCTGGATTTCTAGAGTAACCCTGCAAAACTGTTTTACCTAATCCACAAGGCTTACTTGGGGATGTGAGGAGGGCAAGGCAGTTGACTAACCCCTGGTCAATAAAACTTTCAGTGCTTCCACTATCTATTAAGCAATTTACCCTCACATCATTAATTTTGATGCACACAATGGCGTCAGATAAATTGTGTGGACTCGCCTGATTCATGCGTAGGGAAGCAAGTCTAGCATGTCCTTCATATCCTTCCATCCGATAGTACTAGGTGTCATATTCATCTCCTGAAGACGGTGTTCTCTGCTCTGTAACATTTGTCCAAGATGGCCGGCTGCACAAGGCATTCTCCTTCTGTTTGTCTGTGGAGAAAGAAGAGTGTTTCCGCCTCTCATTAGCATAAGAATGGGCCTTGGCTGTGGCCTTGGGTCTTCTGCAGACTTTTGCATAATACCCACGTTTTCCACAGTTGGAACAGACATTTTCTCTGGCAGGGCAGAGGGCTCTGGGGTGCTTTCTTTGTCCACAGAAAAAGCACTTGGGATCCTCAAGGTGCTGCTGCTGCTGTGGATTCCTGTGAGGCAGCAGACTTTTCTTTTCGTGGGGCTAGAGAGTCCAGCAGTGTGATGTTTGTCCCAGCCTCAGGGTCCTCTGAGTCCTCCTCCAATTCTTTCCTGGTGTTTTCTAAAGCTTCTGCAATAGTCTTTGCCTCATCTAGCCCCACCATTCCCTTCTCCAGCAATCAATGTCTTGTCTCAGTGGACCGTATGCCCGCAACAATTCTGTCCTTACTAAGGTCCTCCGCATACCCCTGAGCTGATACTGCTTTAAAGTTGCATCCTCTCGCCAGGTCTTTCAGAGAGAGTATAATGTCTCTGGCAGACTCCCCTACTTGTTGTGAGCTGGTCATGAGTCTGTACCGGGAGTGGAGTTCACTATGCCCCTTACTGTAATGCCTCTGTAAAATTCTCATTGCCTCTTGGTAGGACCTGGCATCCTGTATAAGGGAGTAAGGGTGGTCTCCCAGCTGGGCTAACAGCAGCATTAATAGCTCTTTATCTGATGCCTCAGCACCCTCCACGTAATTCAGAAAGCATCTCTGCCAGCGGCTGAGGTGCGTGCCGGCTTCAGGATTTCTGGGGTCAAGCTCCAGCCTGTCTGGTCACAGCACATGGCTAAGCCGCAGTCTCTGGTCCCTTAGGTGTACCAAGGGTGGACCCTGGAGTACTGGCAGCTGCTGGTAGAGCCTCTGTGGGGCTTGTGTCTGCTGGAGGAGTATCCTGGGTGCTTGGGTCTGTTGGCTGAGTCTCTGACTTTGGAACATTTGCAGTGGGCTTTGGGGGGATCCCAGCAGTAGCGTCAGGTCTCTGTGGTACTGGGGAAACTGCTGCTGGAGGGGTGACGGTAGCGGTGTCTGCTTTCCCTTGCTCTGGAGTGGTTGAGAATTCTACACATACGTGGCGATCGAGAGCACGACTTGTGGAGATCCTTCCACCCACACTTGTCGTGGCCCCTTTCTGATCGGACCAGGGTTTAGGGTCGGCGGTGCCTATACTGGTGAACCCATGGGCAGGCAGGATTATTGGCCATTTCTTACCTGCCCTATCGTACTTCTGTGGTCTTTCCTGCATTCCACCACGATTCCAGTGCAGCGGTTCCTCATTGTCTCTGTCCTTGGAATCATGTGCGTGCTAGTCGTCCCTGGATTCCATTCCTCAGGAAGAGTCTCCAGGTGTTCGGGAATGCACATTGGTGCAGAAGAGGCTTCCATCCTAGTAGCTATCATATTAGTTTATTAAATTGTACTGACAATAACCACAAGAGCAATGCGAGTATAAGACAGCTTTAATAAACTAATATGTACACTAAGAGGTCTTGTGTCTCTGCAAGACAAACCTGGAAGGCTAGACTGTAGCTCTGGACTGCTTTATATACAAAGTCACCAGGATGACCCCTGGTGACCTAGTGGTGTAATTACATATCACCACAATAAGTACTGATGTTTCAGGCCTGAGCCCTTCTTAAAGGTAAAAGCAAAAAATAGGCAGACATTCAGTAATATATCTACCTCCTATTGATGCTGTACAATCACAGTGTCTGGACTGTTTTGTTTCACTCAATGTACATATATATCCCGCATCGGACTTGTCAGCCACAAACGAGCCTGCAGCTGACGTGGACTTTTTACCCCCTCCATAAATCTTCGTCCGCGAAGCCAAGCCAAAGAAGAGATATATATATATATATATATATATATATAAAATATCTTTTTTTCTTTCTTTTCTCTTTGGTTGAGAGGTTAAAACACACAAATGCTGGTGGAACACAGCAGGTCCCACAGAGTCCAAAAGAGGCACAGATATATAACCAATGTTTCGGCCTGAGCCTTTTATCAGGCTCTCAACACCTTGATGGGGGGCTTAAGCAGAATATATATATTTGCTACTATGGACACTGCAAAACACATTGAGTTCATCCAGCAATATTTCTATATATATAGTACATTGTACTTTCCATAACTTCAGGATATTCACAAGTGACCAATAATTACTAATGTGGTTTGAACATCTATCAACAAAATCACAAATGGCAATAAGGAAGTGTACAGGAGGGAAACAGATCAGCTCATTGAATGGTGTAATGACAACAACCTTTTGTTCAATGTCAGCAAAAACAAGGAGATGATTGTAGAATTCAGAAGGAAGTCAACAGAACATGACCCAGTCCTCATCGAGGACTCAATAGTGGAGAGGGTCAAGAACTTCAAATTCCTGGGTTTAAACATCTCCAAGAATCAGTCCTGGAGCTTCCATGTTGATGACATCACAAAGAAGGCTTGCCAGTGGCTATACTTTGTGAGGTATCTGAGAAGATTCAGTACGTCACTGAAAACTCACAAAAACATCTACAGGTTTACTTATGGTAGCTGCTTGTATCACTGCCTGGTATGGAGGCACCAACTCTCAGGACAAGAAAAAATTCCAAAGGGTTGTTAACTCGGCCTGTGACATCACTGGCACCAGACTTCACTCCATCAAGGGCATTTACGTGAGGTGGTGTCTTAACAAAAGTAGCCTCTATCTTCAAACCCCCACCCAGGCCATGCTGCCTTCACTCTGCAACCATCAGGGAAAAGGTACAGGAGACAAACACTCAAAGGCACAAGGACAGCTTCTTCCTACTCCCATTAGATTCCTTAGTAATCAATGAACTAAAGACTCTGCCTTACTTTTCATGCACTAATATTTTAATTTTTTTTATTTATAGTAATTTTGTAAGATGATTATAATATGCTGCAACAAAACACCAAATTTCATGACTTGTTGATTACAATAAATTCGGATTCTGAACTGTAGCCATTGCTATAAAATGCAAGTGCTGATACATGAATATCAAGTTCCCATGAGCTCAAACAATGTGACAATGCTCAGTTAGTGGGCACTTGTAGCAAAGATGCTAAAACAATAAATATTGACAGGAGGGAAACATGATAGGCTGCAGATGTTGTGATTGTCATAAAAGCACCAAAATACTGGAGAATCTCAGCTGGTCTATTCAGTATCTATTGGAGACAAAGATATATTGCCAATGTTTCATGACTGAGCCCTTCTTCAAGAAAAAAAAAATCAGAAAAGATAGAAGAGGGATATAGCAGAAAGATTCAGAATTCAAACAACAGGGGAGGAATCCAGACCAACAAAAGATATTAATTGGATGTGATAAGGGACAAGGTAGAATTCATCAAGTCTGTGTGAAAAGGAGACAGGGAATGAAGAGATAATGGGGGAAACAAAGGGGTGGGGGTGTGGGGGGTTTTAATGAAGCCCAGAGAAATTGATATTAATGCCATCTATTTGGAGGGTGCCAGTCAGAAAATGAGGCATTGTTCCTCTAATTTATGAGCGTTTTCAGTCTGGCAGTACATGAGTCCATGGACAGATATGTCGTCGAGGGAATGCGATGGAGAATTGAAATGGGTGAATATTTGGAAATTGGATACATCAGATCAATATTTTAGATGTGGAAAGGATGTTGGAACTTTTGTTCATTCTACATGGTCTTGTTCAAAGGTTAAACCTTTTTGGATTTCTATTAGTAAATTCTTACAATGAATTATGGGTATCATTTTTCTGTTAAATCCTGAATTATTGTTGATGGGAAATTTTGAGAATATAACTCCTAAATGATATGTATCAGAATTTCAATAGAAATTTGTCAAATTAGTTTCGGTAATAGCAAGGAAATATATTGATGTTACTTGGAAATCAGACATTTCATTAACATTAGGAAGATGGCATTCAGAGATTCAAAGTCGTATCCCTTTAGAAAAAAATAGATATAATTTGAGGGGTAAATGTTCTGTATTTTTACAGGTTTGGACCCGTTGGCTCGAATAATGCAACAAAAATTATAAATAGTTTCTTTGAGTCTTCCAACCAGTGAAATGAGTGAGAGTATTATTAGAAAAATGTTTTCTTTGAGATCCCAGAGTGTCCTCTGAAGCAATCCAATTCAATATATAGCTATGTAATCGTGTATTTTAGATTTAGGTTTTAGTTTAATAGGATTAATAAGTGTTGGGGGGGGAAATTACTTGTTTTTTTATAGATTTTTTTCCTTTCTTTTCTTATATATTAATCATATATTTGTAAACCATTATTGAGATTTATGATTTATTGATTGCTATTATATATGTGTTGATTTTAAATAAAATATTCCAAAAAAAGGGAATTAAAATGGGTGGCCACTGGGATATTGACAGGACTCCAGAAATAACCTTTTTGCTCTTCAAGAGGAGCACAGTTTTTGTTTAATTCACCTGCAGGGCGGAACCATGTTTCGGTTTAGCGTGCTCTCCAAAAGACACCATCTGGATCAGAACACTGACAAGAAGATTCCTGCATGCAATATTCTTTGACAGAGCACAAATGTAGAAGCTGTAGCCCAGAATTCTCCCACCTGAATCTTGTCTGATGGGTTAATTTAAGGATGGTAAAAACATCTATGGAAATAGACAGCAACCAATCATGAAGTGAAGCACAAAGGCCTGCAGAGGCTGTGATTGTAGGACGAATCAATCATGAAGCCAACGTGTTAAATTCCCCACAATTCTCTTTTAGATGCGAAGTTTCCCATAAAGGAAGCACTTCTAAATCACAACTTATTGTGTTCATGAAGAATGAGCCTGTTCATCATTACAAAATATGGTTCAAAATATGCAGGAAACAAAACAATTTAACCTAAATGATGAAAAACACTGTGACTGCACATAAATCTAAATAAAATAGTAACTGTTTTAGAAGATGAAATTGAAATGAAATGGTGTAGAAAAAAAATCAATTGAGTAATTAGTTTAACACCATTGATAATATGCACTGAAAGAAAGAATCTGTGCTGATCACCAATAATGAAAGCTAATGGGAGCACTCAATTGAAATAATCACTGCCCAGAAATCTGTTGGTGCTGGATAATTTTACTGGGAAGGTGAAGTGTTTCTTGTCCAGATAGTTTTGGAAAATCAATTTCTCTTGGTTCCCTCAATATCTAAAAGCCAATTGTGTGTTTCTTGAAAATACTTTGAACCCAAGCTCTTGGATTGTGAATTCCTATTCAGGAGATGATACTATGAGTGCTGAATGCAGGAGAGTAAATTATAAACAAAAAGTACATGTTCCTGGTTGCTGGGAAGAGAAGAGGCTAAACAGGCACACATTGTCTGTCTTGTGATTGCAGTAAGGAGATGAAAATCCTGAAAATTGCAGAGAAAATGTGATGTTTTAAGGAGGGGCTAGGGCATCTCATCAAAAGTGGTTGAAATTGGAGGCTGCTGGAAGGGAGGTAAGCACAAGAGGAACCATTATGTTTTACTGCATTATTGTTTTAGCAAGCCCAGTCACTGTCAACATCAATCTTTCATCTACCCCAAGAATTTTTTTTTAATTTCAATGTGATCAACTCTCTCTCTGTTCTAAATGATTATAGGTGCAGCCAAATTATATTTTTTCTCTATGGCAAAACTAAAAGCCAAAAGAATCATATTATCCACAACCACTCTGAAAGTTAAAAAAAAAGAGATGGTTCTTGGGATTAGTAATGCCAATTTACAGGGGTAAATTAGTCCTTCAGCTAAGCCTACACTGGAAATCAAGCATCCAATTTTTCAACCAAACATCCCATTCTATTTTATTCTTCCCATATTCCCATCAACTATCCAGTTACATCAACTCCATCCTAAACTTCTACTGCTCAACAACATGCAAGGACCAATTTATCATGGCCAATTCACCAATCACACAGTGCAAATTTTGAAAGTGGGAGAAAACTGGAGGTTCACAGGGAGAAACTACAAATTCAACCCAGAAAACCTCTGAGGCCATAATTGAACCCAGGCTCCTGGAGTTGGGAGGCTGTTACAGGTGTGCCATTCTGCTGCCCAAGTGTGCTATGGGTGAAATGTTAAACTGAGATACTGTTTGCTTACTCTTAAGGTCATCAAAGATTTCAAGGAGCAATTTTGAAAAGTTACATGGAAATTATCTTGAGTACATTTGGCGATATTACTTTCTTAATCAGAAATACTAAAACAGCATAGAAATGTACACTCAATCAAGTGCTTGATATATCTTTGTGACATATTGCCAGAAGTTGGGGATCCTGTGCTGAGTGACTCAATCCTTGAATCCCCAAAATGTTTCCATTATCTACAAAACATACATCAGAAATGTGATGAAATGCAATCCATTTGCCAGGATGAGAGAAACTCCAACAATGCTAAAGAAACAGAATGCCACACTGGACAAATCAACCCATTTTGTCCCCACTTAATTAACTTCTCAAATTTGGTTAGGATAAAAAGGGAGGTGTACAAGAGGTATAAAGAGCAGGGAGCTGAGAAGTTGAAGGAGGACTACAAGGAGTGTCGAAGGAATCTTAAGAAATAAATTAGAAAGGCCAAAAAAAGGCATGAAGAGGCTTTGGCTGACAGAGTAGAAATAAATCCAAAGGGTTTCTATAAGTACATTAAAAGTAAACGATTAGTGAGAGATAAAATTGAACCCCTTGTAGATAGCGAGGGTAGGCTGAGTGAGAAGTCTGAGGAAATGGGGGAAATTTTGAATGATTTCTTTGCCTCAGTATTCACTAGGGAAAAAAAATGTTGAACCAGTTGGAGTAAAGAAAAATAGTGGGGAGGTCATGAAGCATATAAGGATAACCGAGGAGGTAGTGATGGCTGTGTTAAAAAAGATAAAGGTGGATAAATCTCCCGGACCGGACAAAATATTCCCTAGGACACTCAGGGAGGCTAGTGGACAGTTAGTGGGGCCATTAACAGAGATATTTAGGATGTCACTGGCCACGGGGGTGGTACCAAAGGATTGGAGGGTGGCGCATGTAGTTCCTCTGTTTAAGAAAGGGTCCAAATGCAAACCTGGGAATTATAGGCCTGTAAGTCTGACGTCTGTGGTGGGCAAGTTGATGGAAAGTGTTCTGAGGGATGCTATTTACAAATTTTTGGAGATACAAGGATTGATAGGGAGTAATCAGCATGGTTTTGTCAGGGGTAGATCATGCTTGACAAACCTGATTGAGTTCTTCGAGGGGGTTACAAAAAAGGTTGATGAAGGGAAAGCTGTGGATGTTGTCTATTTGGACTTTAGTAAAGCTTTTGACAAAGTTCCCCACAGGAGGTTAGGAAAAAAGGTGGAAGCGTTAGGTATAAATAAGGAGGTAGTGAAATGGATTCAGCAGTGGTTGGATGGAAGGTGTCAGAGAGTAGTGGTAGAAAATTGTTTGTCCAATCGGAGGCCGGTGACTAGTGGAGTTCCTCAGGGTTCGGTCCTGGGTCCACTATTATTTGTTATATATATTAACGATCTGGATGTAGGGGTAGAAAATTGGATAAGCAAGTTTGCGGATGACACAAAGATTGGTGGTGTTGTGGACAGTGAGGTAGATTACCATAGATTAAAAGGTGATTTAGGAAGGCTGGAGGTGTGGGCTGAGAAATGGCTGATGGAATTTAATACAGATAAATGTGAGGTGCTGCATTTTGGAAAGGCAAATTTAAATAGGTCATATACATTGAATGGTAGACAATTGAGGAGTGCAGAGCAACAAAGGGATTTAGGAGTTATGGTAAATAGTACCCTCAAGGCTGATACTCAGGTAGATGGTGTGGTGAAGAAGGCATTTGGAATGTTGGCCTTCATAAATCGGAGTATTGAATTCAAGAGTAGGGAGGTTATGATGAAATTGTACAAGGCATTGGTGAGGCCAAATTTGGAGTACTGCATACAGTTTTGGTCACCAAATTATAGGAAAGATATAAACAAAATAGAGAGAGTGCAGAGAAGGTTCACGAGAATGTTGACAGGATTTCATGGTCTGAGTTACAGGGAAAGGTTGTGCAGACTGGGGCTTTTTTCTCTGGAGCGTAGAAGATTGAGAGGGGACTTGATAGAGGTGTTTAAGATTTTAAAAGGGACAGACAGAGTAAATGTGGATAGGCTTTTTCAATTAAGAAAGGGGGAGATTCAAACTAGAGGACATGGTTTAAGATTGAAGGGGGAAAATTATAAGGGGAACATGAGGGGAAATTTCTTTATGCAGAGGGTGGTGGGGATGTGGAATGAGCTTCCGGCAGACGTGGTCGAGGCGGGATCATTGGTTACATTTAAGGAAAGACTGGATCGTTACATGGATAGGAGGGGACTAGAGGGGTATGGACCGGGTGCTGGTCAGTGGGACTAGGAGGGTGGGGATTTGCTACGGCATGGACTAGTATGGCCGAACTGGCCTGTTCTGTGCTGTAAGTGGTTATATGGTTATATCTATTCATTCTCTCTCTCTGCAACCAGCAATGTTGTCTTTGCATTGTGTGCCATATGCAAAATGGTAACTCTTCAATTTCTTTGACAGAAAAGAGGAAGGTAGAAGGTTGTGGAACTGGAAGAGAGGAATAATAAAGGAAATGGGACAGAGAGAAAAGAGAGGGAAGAAAGAAAGAGAAGAATTGAAAGGAAAAAAAGGTGGGAGGGAGAAATTAAAGAGACAGGAAAAGAGGAAGAGTGAGAAGACAGAAAGAAAGATGGGTTGCAGCAGAAAGAGGTGAGAATTAAGGATTGAGATGTAGTTTGGGGAGAGAAAAGAGAGGGAGTTGGAGAATAAGAGACAGGGGAGAAAAAGAGGCAGGGAAATAGTAAGAAATATAAATGTTTGCAGGGAAAAGATTAATAGCAAAGAAAAATAACAATTCTTTGCAGGGGATTGTTGAGTTGGAAAGTGTCCCAGGAGAGAATGAGGAGTAGAGTGAAAGAATAGAAGAGAATAGAATGAGGGATTCAGAGGGGACACAGTTCAGAAAAGGGCTGTTTGCAGATGACACAAGGTGTCAAGGTGTAGTGGACCGAGAAAGGCTTTCAAAGTTTGCAGTGGGATCTGGACCAGTTAGATAAATGGGCTACAAAAAGACAGATGAATTTAATACAGAATTTAATTAGGTGTTGCACTTTTGAAGATTAACCCAAAGTGGGACATACATGGTAAATGGTAAAACACTGAGGAGCATTGTAAAACAGAGGGATCTGGGAATACAGATGAACAATTCTCTGAAAGTTGTACACAGGTAGGTACAATTATAAAGAGAACTTTTAGCACATTGACATTCATAAATCAAAGTATTGAGTGTAGGAGTTGGGACGTTATGGTAATTTGGAGTATGGTGTGTAAATTTAGTCACCAAACTACTTGAAGGATATCAATAAGACAAGAATGTGGCTGGGACTTGAATGACTGATTTAGAGGGAAAGGTTAAACAGGTTAAGACTTTATTCCCGGAGTGTAGAAGAATGAAATGAGATTTGTCAGAGGTATGCAAAACTATGATTGGTGTAGCTCAAGTAAAATGTAAGCAGGCTTGTTCCACTAAGGTTTTAGAAGATATAAAAACTAGAAGTTATGTTTTAAGGGTGAAAGGGGTAAAAATTAGGGAGAACCTTAAGAGGAATTTCTTCATGCAGTGGGAATGTGGAACATGCTGCCAGCTGAAGTGATGAATGCAGACTCAATTTTGACATTTAAAGAAAATTTGAAAGGTACATAGATTGGGAGATATGGAGGGATATGGTACAAGGCTGAAGGGCCTATTTCTGTGTTGTCATGTACTATGGTTCTATGGAGAAAGGCTGGAGAGGTGAAGGAAAACAATGGAAGGAGGGAGAGAATGAGTGTGAGGAAGGAGAAGGGCAGGATGAGGGAGGAAAGAACAGAAGATTGTCTCTTACCCCCATTTTCACTGTCATTCTAATATCCTAATTTCTCTTCCCTCTTTTATTCAACCCCTCACGCTCACACTTCAGGACTTCAGAGTTCAGCTCTTTATGATTTTTTTTTTATTTTTACAGACTTACTTCCCTCCTTACATCCTTCTCCTATATAATTGATGAAGTTATTAATAAACATATTTTCTTCTGGCTATCCATCTCATAGGATGAAGATGATTGTTCCTTTCAGTTCGTTTGTGAGGTTTGATAATGAGGATACCCCACTCCTTAGAAAGGAACAGAGGGTATACGTGAATGGATTTAGGTGAGTAGGGGTTGCACAGGTGCAGACCCATGCTCTCGACATCCCTTCCTGGATCCAGTGGGATCCTGAGATCCAAGACAGCTGGGGGATGTTCTGTTGCAGTGAATGGCCAGACCAAGCTTCGATGCATGGGATGCCCTTTCCGTGCTTCAAAGTACACATTTTCTGGATGGCCGTTAATCCTAGAAGAGGGTTTGTCTACCCTTTGACAGGTTTTTTTTTCATCCTGCAGTGTGTCTAGCCACTCTCCAGAACAGGCAAGCCTGGTGGGGAGTCTGTTTAGTCACCGACCACCTGACCATGCAACAGCTAGTACTGGGTTACATGGTACCAGTAGAACTTAGACGAGTGACCTGACTCATAAATTTATATTAATACAGAAAATTATCTACCTTTCTTCACACACACACACACACACACGTGATGTCTGCATTATCTTCTTTGCAAATAGGGAGAATTAATCAAACTGGGTATTAATATAATTCAAATAGGTTTCTATATTTTAACAAATGTGTCACTATTCTTCTTTATATTGTAAGTGATCCTCTCTGAATCCTCTCTGGGGGAATGCAACTCTGGATTTCCATATTCCATTGTGAGATGGTTACTTGGGAGTCAGACTTCCATGAAACCGCTATACACTTCCAGACTACAGCTAAGGTGACCTTCACAAAACAAGTTTGGTGTTTTAATAACTTAAAACTCATGTTGGCAATGACTCCCAAAAGATACACTCCCAGATCTTGTGGAAAATCCACTTTCGCAATTTTATTAAGAATGTCCCCCATATTCACCAAAAAAATCCCTACCTCTGTATGCAACCAGGTGGAGTGGACAAAAATTCCAACCTCAACACCACAGCTATTGCACATTTCTGAAAAATCAGATTTTGATTTATGTATATTTTGTGATGTGAGTTATAACTGATGTACAAATTTTCATTGCACCAATTTATATCTGAATTGTATGATTCCAGTCATACTGTTCATACATAGGTCTCGCCACCACTCTTCATTAAATTTTGTATCTAAGTCCGACTCCCAGCTCTCCCTAGCTCTATGTAAATTTGGTTTTGGACTCTCACTTTGGAATATGTAATAGATTCTAGATATAAATTTACATACATTCATCTGTCGAATTATATCATATTTGGTCCTAATTTTCCCCTTAAGGAATATTTTAGTTATAGAAAGCAGAAGAATGTTCCAGTAGGAAAATCATATTTACTTCTTAATTGTTCAAATGTCCTAAATTGGCTTTGTATTCTGGATACGTCTCATCCAGGATCTCATAGTCAAAGGTATTAAATTAATTTGGGTCAAAGGCATTTTTGGACATGTCCCAATTTTTAATCCAAAACATTGGTTTATTTTTTTTTCCAAATTTACAGTGTATATTTTAGTATAGGGTCATTTGATTTCTTTGAAATTAATTTAGTATTCCATTTGTAATTAAATTCTTGTGCTGTCTTTTCATCTATCAAATACAGCCCAATTTGTGCCTAGGATGGGCACAAATAAATTATGCAATAAAATCTACTTAGGCTGCCCAATAACATATATATATATATATATATATTTTTTTTTAAATCAGGTAATTTTAGACCCCCTAAGTTATTAATTTCTCCATGGAGATTCTAGCCACCTTACCATTCCATAGGATTCTGCTGACACCTTTGTTAAGTAGCTTTAAAAACCTTTGGGGTAATGAAATGGGCAACAATTGAAAAAGATATTGAAGTCTTGGCATCACCTTCATTTTGATACAGTTTACCCTGCCTATATATGTTATTGGCAGAGCTCTAAATCTAGTTAGGTCCTCCTTGATCTTCCAGGTCATTAAGATTCTCTCCCAGAATCTTTCTCAACAGCCATCATCACAATCACCCCAAAAAGACACGGATCCCTAAAACCTTCTTCCTCTAGACCAATCTATTTATTGAATAAATATTATAAAATTATTCCCAAAACATTAGCTAACAGATTGGCAAAAATTCTACCAAAATTAATGAATCCAGATCAAACTGGATTTATTGAAAGAAGATAATCAACATAACTAGATTACTTTCTATAATAAATTTAGCACAGGCAGGACTGGATCTGGGTGTGGCTGTAGGTCTAGATGCGGAGAAGGCTGAAAGATTGGAATGGGACTTTCTTTGCAAGATATTAGAGAAATTTGGATTGGGCCAAGCATTTATTAATTGGGGAAGACACTTTAACATAAATAGACTGATGCCTCCAATTTTTCCATTGAATAGGTCCAGTAATCAAGGCTGCCCATTATTCCCTGCACTGTTCATACAGGCCTCAGCGCTGTCAGCTAGAAAACCACTCAAGGCAGGAGAACACTTGAATTTGGAACATTGAATATATTCAGAAATAATGTTCAGCTTGTTCACAATCAGTCTATTCCTCATTGGTTGAACGAACAAAAGAAAGGCTTAAGTAAAAAGCAAAGAAAAATACTAATTAATGCTAAACAAAGGAGAAAACAACAGAGTACTTAGTGAATATGACTCATATAAATTGAAGAGACTGTAGGGCCTTATTACCTGAAACTCTAAGAGCTTAGAGCCTTTTTAGAAATGGATTGAACATCAAGGTCAATTTATGCAACAGTTTCCTTCTGTTGTTGAAACCCCTCTCCTTTAATTATTTCAGAGAAAATTGAACATGGGGCCATTATTCACTCCTCATTTGCATATACTTTAAATGATATTATGCAGAATTAGTAGGTTAAAGAGGAGTTTACTGCTTTTGAGTAGAGAGAATTAAAAAAAAATCTGTTCTGAATAATCTGCATATGACTGCCATCATTATATTTTCAAAATGTGATATTTTAAGATGTGAACATCTGTAAATGGAGGTGGAGTTGGAATTCAGGAATACATGAAGGAGACTTTTTTTAAACGAAGGTAGACTGTGAAAAAATATATCAAAATGGACGTGCAGGAAGAATGTGGTGCCTATTTGGAATCAAAGTGACACACCTTGTTAGGTCTGCTTTGTTCATGAATGAGTGAGTCAAACACCAGACTGAGTCGAAATCAAGGTTCTTTGTTCTTTATTGCCGGATTGTAACACTTGCAACTAACAGTGTTAGTTGGAGAAGGCGCATTCTGCCATTATCAGCAAGTGGTGTTTTTTATATACCTTAGGAGACGTACTTAGTAAATTATCATACCATGACATGGTCCAATGAATAAACTGTTGCTATCCTTCTCTGTTAGTCTGCTGCACATCATTCTTGTTAGTGCAAAGCTTATCTTGAGTGTACAAGGTCACATCTGCATTCTGTTACTCCTTAGTACTGGGTGACTCCTTCTCCGGTCCCATCTCATGATGTTTTTACCTTACAACCTACCATTTACATTTGGAAATTATCTTTGCAATTTTTTGCAAATAATGAAACTGAACTCAGGCTAAAATGAGTGAATGTCTGATGGAAACTGAATGGGACCACAGGGGGCAGCAGATCCAACAGATCAAACACTGCATTATTTACCCTGGTATACCCCACATCTGCTGCTTGACTTGGATCAGAAACATCCAGAGATATAAAACTGGCAGTTTGGGAGAACGGAGGGAAACACAGCTTGAGTGGTTTTCTGTGGTAGCCCACAGAGATTGACTTTACATTAGCTGGGAAAACATTCTCATTCATCAACTCCATTCACTAACGATCAAATAAACACTCCCCTACTCAAAAAGTATTTAAATCTTTGCCCTCAAACCCTCCCACAAAGCATCCATTAAAAAATTTCTGCAGCCTCACCAGACCAACTCCAAACCATAACAAACGAATGATAGCTGACACCCAGGAGAAAGCAGAGGCTGGAATGTGAAGCTAAATACAAGCTGCTGGAGGAACTCAATGGGTCAAGCAGCATCAATGGGGGGAAAAATGTCTACTTGGTTCACCAATCCTGTTTTGGGTGGCTATCCCTGCCCTCCCACCCTATTTTCTTCATACTTTCTTCTCCATCTCCACAGTCTCATCAAAGCAGTGGTTCTCAACCTTTCTCTTTCCACTCACGTACCACTTTAAGTATTCCCTAAGCCAGAGGTGCTCAGGGATGGTTTATGGGTGGAAAGAAAATTTTTGAAAACCACTATTTTAATCGTACCTAATTGACTCGTTAGGTGCTCAGTTTCAGAACTCCGAAGGAAATGGGTCAATGACAATTTTTCTCAAGCAAAATATTTCAGTAACAATTGGGTCTAAACTTTCCCTTCCCACTCACCTACCACCTTAAGCAATCCCTTACTATTCACAGAGCACTGATGGCCTAGGGATTACTTAAAGTGATATATGAGTGGAAAGAAAGAAGGTTGAGAAACACTACATTAAAGGGTATTGATTCAAAACATTGACCATTCATTTTCTTCCACTGTTGTGCTTGAGCCCGAGTTCCTTTATCAGATTGTGTTCAGAAACAAATGGAAATGTATTTTGGACCACATTTAAGTTTTTAAAAAAAAATCTATCACCAGAAAATTTAAAATGTAATTTCTTATTAAATTTGAGTCAAACCAGGCTTGTTGAGACAAATACTCTCCACTTTAAGATTGATATCCAAGTTAAAACTTGTAACAGATCCAATTTTCCTTTCAGTCATAAATATGATGTTTTTTTACTGCAGTTTGCTTTATCAGACCTTAATTTCAGTCTGAGTTTATGATTATTCTTGCAGCCTCTTTAAAGCAGAGACTTATATTTGCATATATTTGAGAGAAGGAAATTTAAAAAAAAACATTCTCATTGTATTTAGAGTGTTCAGGTGAGGACTGAGAGTTCTGTAGAACTGAACAAATTTGTTCAGTGTACAATGACCACCATGTTGAATTAAGGAGGCAGGGACTTCTGAAATATTGGTTTGGAGAACCAGTACAATTGTAAATCCACACTTCAGAACTGGCTTATGGGTGTTTAATGGCTTCATCAAGGAAGCTCAGTCTAACAAGTAATGAAGATTACTTATTTAACCAAAATATTGACAGATAAATGCCACATTCTTGCTGGGTATTTTGGCCAATTAATCTCATCCAAAAATGAAGCCCAGTGGATGATAAGGGAAGACTGTAGACATGTTAATAAAAGGACTGGACTGCAGTCTGAGTGTGAGAAGTAAAGAAAGTTAACTGACATCCCTGGTATTTTAAAATTAATTTGTTCCCAGTTAATCTTCATGCACTCCTTTTGGATTGCATGAATTAATGGAAGACTTGGAGGCTGAGCTTTTCTTCTACATCCCCTTGTGGAGGAGGAGTTTGTGTGGGCTTCAAAACTTATCAATTGACAACTCACACATTTACTCACGTGACTCTGCTCTGAATGTCAGCACAGCTTAGAGTCAGACGTTTGACCTTCCTTTGGTGATACTTGATGTTATAGGATTTGAAATGTGTACCTTCTGAATGGAAAGGGAGAAAGAAAGGAAGTGGAGGAAAGTGAAAAAGTCAGAAAGGGAGGAGAGAAAGGAAGAGGGAGAGGAGAGGAAAGGAGAGTAAACAAGTGGAGGGAGGGAAAGAGTGGATTAAAAAGCAGTAAGCAAGGAAGGGGAAAACATAAACAGGAGAAAGATAGGAGAGAGATTAAATGAAATGGATAGAAGAATGGAGATAAGGAAGAGAAGAGAGAGTAATTGGAAGGCAGGAAAGAGGTTCACCTGGCAGGTCTACACCTTAAACAGACCGCAACAATGGTTCCCCCTCAACCCTTCCATTGACTAACTGACAAGTCATTGAGACTCAGAAAGTGCTGAATGTGAGATAATAGATTAAAAATTCAGTTTTCTTCCAGACCAGACCCCCACAACTATAACATAAAACCTGTATATACATAAATATATATATGCATTTTTCTTTATTTATTGTGGGGCCTCCTTTTTGTGGGGCCCTAGTTCAGCTGCACCATGGTAAATCGGGCATTGGAAAAAAAAAACTCGATAGTGTCCCTGCCTTGGTGCCCTAGCACATGTTTACTTTGCTTAATGGTTAATCCAGGCCTGCAAGTTCCCTTTCAAGAAGGGGATGAGAGTTCTCGATCAGTACAAAGATTGCAAAAGATGGTAGGAAAATATATGAATAATACTGAATCAATTTCTAACTCATGGGCAATTCCTGAAGGAGGTATGCAGCTTCTGAACAAAAAAAATGCTTTATTTTCCCATTAATGTCCATGGATTTTTTTCTGTTTTCCCCTTCCAGAAAGTTGCACCACTATCAGTGTGGGTATGGTGGAAGGGGTTCAGGCAGGGGTATAAAGGTATTCACATAAGTGGTGTCCTGTCATAACATGCCAGAAATGAGGAATAGAATGCAATATTCATGGACCAAATGGTTTTGCTTTTCTCCTCATATCGTATTTTGCATGCATCTATTCAGAGAGCGTTCTGAAGGTGATACATTGATTTGATATCATTATTCATTCTGTTCAGTTAGAAAAATGAAAATGCTGTGGTTTTTTTCTCTCTTTAATCACTGACATGGAGCTATTAGAAGAGCATAATTTAGGTGCATATCTTATGTTTGTGTGTGCATGTATCACAAATATTGCTCCAATACAAATTGCTGCAATGATCAGTGAAGATGTGCACTTACACCATGATTTCATGCATAAACCCTTGCAGGCATTTTAGCTTGATTTTATCATTCCACACATGCTTTGGGGAAAGAAATCTCTTGCATATCAAGGATGCACATCCATTTAGTTACTCGATATGCAACGGCATATTTTGAACATAGAGAATTAGTATTCAACTCAAAAACAGAAAAAGTCCACTTTCAGCTTTTCTTTTAACTGGTTAAAATCCAATTGAAGTCAACGATAATTATTGTTTCCAGGAAGTTATTCACTGGTTCAGATAAAGGTCACCCAAATAATGAAACTTTGATCTTAATGTCCAATTTGCCTTTGGCAAAGAGATTACTTGATGATAATCACACTAACAGTATAATATATTTTTTAAAATATTTTTGTAAAGATCAGAAGACAATTGGATTGCTTTGGCATCAAAATTTCACAACAGTCTGTTTTAGCTTTGGGAGCTAAGATAGATTAAATTTAAACTTTAAAGGGGTCTAAATCTTGCATACTATACAGCAAATGCAAAGAAGGATCTTGTAAATTGTATTTTGGAAACAGCGACTTTTCTGTCAGGGTGGAGAAATTTTATGGTTTTATTTCTCCCCTTCAGGTTGGGATTTGGATGAAATTAATTTTCCTTTTATGTTTAAGCTAACATTAAAATGTACAGTTCACTGGGGTTGAACCTGTGTTTTTCATCTTTCTTTAGAAGTGACTTTGTAAGGAAAGAGAGGTGGGAGAAGAGGATCCATTGATGAGTCAGAAGATTCAAGTCTCAACATCCATTCTGGGGTATTCTGAAAAAAAGGGAAATGGGACCCTTTCCCCCTCCTTATCCTTCTCAGAATCAGAATTTATGGTCATAAACAAGTTATGAAATTCGGTGTTTTGTAGCAAATCATAGTGAAAGCACACATTTTATAACCATCCTATAACGTTAACGAGAAAAAATAATAATGAGATTAGTGCACAAAATGTAAGGCGGTGTCTTTGGTTCATTGATTACTCAGGAATCTGATGGCAGTGGGGAAGAAGCTATCCTTGACCCATTGTGTGCTGATCTTTAGGTTCCTGTACCTTTTCCCCGATGATAGCAGAGTGAAGAGGACATGGCCTGGATGGTGGGGGTCATTGAGGATGGAGGCTGTTTTTTTTTTTTTAAGACACCACCTTATGTAGATGACCTGGATGGATTGATGTCTGGTGCCTGTGATGTCACAGGCCGAATTAACAACCCTCTGGAGTTTATTCTTGTCCTGAGAGTTGGCACTTCCAAACCAGGCAGTGATTCAACCAGCGAGAATCCTCTCCATAGTACACCTGTAGAAGTTTACAAGTGTCTTTGGTAACATATCGAACTGCCTCAGACACCTCACAGACCTTTCGCCCCAACTCATCCACACCAAGCATTTGACTTAGTTGCTTTTCCCTGATTGATCCATATTCTAGCCATGTTGAAGAAAAAAATAAATCCTGACTTAAATAGATACTTCAGAAATGAAAATAATTCCTCATGGATTAATTGGAAAGTAATCCAACTTTAACTTTAACACAACTTAATTCCTAGTGTTTGGCTTGCATGCACAAAGGGGTAATAGAGATCGTAGAGGTGTTGCTTATTAAGCAGCTGAGGAGAAAGGAGAACTGGGGATGGTTGTGTCAATGCATTTGAAGTTAAAGGTGCTGCAGCCCTTTCATCCTTCATGGGGAACTTGGGTAGGACGGCCAGTGGAGGAATCATCTTTTCACCTTTTTAGTATCTTTGAGTCTTGTTGATATTCATGAAAATGATGAGATTATGATTTAACCTCAAGTTGAAAGCACCCAGATGCTTCAGATAAGTCCTTCACTGTGAACCTTTTTTACTGTTTATGCCCCAGGCAATCATCTACTTGCCTCTCTTCAGCAACCCTTTTACCACCAGTCCCAGTATAACCATGTAGTTCAACTCCTGAGATAGGATTCCAGCAACAGTTTTATATCATTGATTGACTTCCATTGCAAGTTTGAGCTGATGCCGGTAATGATAGGGATCATGGCTGCAAGGCAATGAGCAATGCCTTACTGTTTGTTAGACATGGCTGCCAGTAGGGGACTGACACATAGTATGTGAGATCTGTAATGGAGGCTTGCAACCTTATGGCATGCCTCAGGGTGCTGTTTACAAAAATTTTAAAGTAAAGAAATGTTTCCTTCATCCATCTGTTGTCTAAGGAATCAAATGCAACAAAGCAAGGTTCATGCAGTAGATGAAAGGAAGATAGAGGAATTCTATGTAGATGTTGTGACTGAAAACAAGAAAAGAAACCAGAGATTGGATGTTGTAATTAAAAGTGAATGACATATACATTTCAGTTAAATTGGATACTGGTGCACAAATTAATGTAATATCAGAGAATAATTTCAAGAAGATTAGACCTAGACCAAATATGTATGGAACAAAAGTGAAGGTGACAGGATATTCAGTTACCGATATACCAGTGCAAGGAGAATGCATGGACAAAGTGAAACACAAGGGAAATCATCGTGGTACCAAAGGATGTACAGGCCACTACTTTTAACAGCCTGTGAGAAACTGAACCTGGTGAAAAGCGTCTTCATTGTGGAAAATGAAGGAGAGACAGTCTATGATGAACTCATGAATGAGTACAATGACCTATTTCAGGATCTAGACTGCCTTCCAGGAGAACACACGATGAGAGTGGATAAATATGTGCCACTGATAATACATCCATGCGGAAAAGTTCCATTTGAGCTTCAAACGCAACTAAAGGCAGAGTTGGACAGGATGGAAAGCCTGAACATGTTTCAGAACAGATGAGTTAATGGAGTGAGTGGACAAAAAAAATGGAAAGCTTAGAATTTGCTTGGATCCAAGAGATCTAAACAGAGCAATAAAGAGAGAACATTTTAACCTTTCGATGAATGAAGAAATCATGTCACAGTTTGCAAATGCAAAGTTTTTCAACAAGTTAGATGCATCAGGAGTTTGGCAGTTAAATTGGATGAAGTAAGTTCAAGACTGTGCATGGTCTATAGTCCATTTGGCAGATACAGATTCCTAAGTTTACCATTTGGAATTGCCTCAGAGCCTGAAGTTTATGACAAAACTATCCATATGGTCTTTGAACACCTGGACAGAGTTGATACCTCAATGGATGACATCATAGTATGGGGAACCATGAGAATGGAGCAAGATCAGAGGCTAAGGAAAGTGCTGGAAGCAACAAGGAAAGCAAACCTGAAGCTTGGGGTGACAGAATTAACATTTGTAGGAGATATTATTGGCAGTGAGGGCATCAGACCAGATCCCAGAAAGGTGTGCATCATTGGGAACATGTCAAGGCCACAATGCAAATAAAGGACATACAGAGGATTAATGGAATGGTCAACTATATGGGTAAATTCATATCCATCCTCTGAGAAAAGACAGCTCCACTGAGACTAACAGAAAATAACATTGAATGGGAGTTGGATCATGACCATGAAAAGTCGTGGAGGGAACTAAAGAAACTGCTCACAGAGGAAACAGTTCTGAGGTTTTACAACCCAGTGAGACCCATCAAGATATCATCAGATGCATCACATAGTGGGCTCAGTCCAGTTCTTCTGCAAAAATATGATGACTGGCAACCCATTGCATATGCATCACAATCAATGACAGGTGCAGAGACACGATTCGCTCAAATTGAAAAGGAGCTGCTCAGCATCACATTCGCCTGTGAAATATTTCATCAGTTTGTATCAGGACAAGCAATCAGTGTAGAGACTGACCATAAGCCCTTGATTGCATTGTTCCAAAAGCCATTACATGAATATACAAAGAGTAATGATAAGGCTGCAATGCTATACACTGAATGTGGCGAACACTCCGTGTAAGCTAATGTACACAGCAGACATGTTGTCAAGAGCTGTTGACACGAGAGAGCTCGCAAACACCAAAATGGATGAAGACCTGAATGCCTTCGTGGACATGATCACAAGTGCACTGCCCATATCAGATGCAAAAGTGGAGCTCATGAAGTCAGAGAAAAACAAGGATGATATGCTGAGTCAACTGAGAAAAAAGCATCTTGGAAGGATGGTCCAACATGAAGCAAGACTGCTCACCTGATGTTTCAGGGTGCTGGAATTGCAGGGCAGAACTATCAATGGTTGACGATATCATCTACAAAGGAAGTAAAATCCTTATCCCAAAGAGTCTGAGAAAAGAGATGCGAAAAAGGATTCATGGAGGACAACTCAGAATCGAGAAATGTAAGAGAGAGGTGATGTACTGGCCAAGAATCAACAATGATATAACAAATGAAGTGTCAAACTGTACAATATGCCAGAAATATCAAGCAAGCAATCCTGCAGAACCACTAAAGCCAAACCCAGCACCACACAGATCTTATCAAAAGGTAGGTGATGACCTTTTTGAATGTCAAGGGAAGGACTACTTTGTAGTCACAGACTATTATCCCTGTATCTAGAGGTGTTTAAACTGTACACCATCCCCACTGCAGATGTTGTAATAATAGGTATGAAAGCCATATTCTCCAAACATGATGTGACAAGTGAGGTCTTCACCTACAATGGACCCCAATTTTGCAATTTAAAGATCTAACAGTTTGCCAAAGAGAGGGACTTCGTACACATCACATCAAGTCCTTATTTTCCACAGTCCAATGGTCAGGTGGAAAAATCAGTACAGTCAGTGAAAAGACTGATGAACAAGGCAAAAGGCAGTGAAACAGACTTCTACCAGAGCATGTTGGTATACAGCACAATGCCACTTGAGAGTGGTATGCCATCAGCACAACTCCTTATGGGACATAGACTAAGATCAAACCTACCCATTCTGGAGAACCTCATAAAAACAAAAGAGGGGGAGAAAGTGAAGAAATTTAAAGAACAACAGAAAGAAAAAGTATTACTTTGACAGAGGAACAAAAAACCTACTGGAACTCTACACAGGTGACAAAGTAAGGCTAAAAGACAAAACAAACTTATGGATTCAGAAGGGAACTGTCCTTAGTGAAGTCCACCAAGATCATACACAATTCAGTCAGATGAAGTTGCAGTTCTATGAAGAAATAATTGAGATCTTCAAATGGCACCAGCCACAGTAGATGGAAAATGGATACTGTTGAATAACCTGAATGCACATCTGAGAAGACATCATCTGAGATAACAAATCAGAATCAAGTACAAATCAATCAGGAGATCGTCAAGGCACGCGAATCCTCCTAAGAGATTCATTGAGCAAATTTAAAGACTCCTGTTATAGAATGAAGTAGTGCTATCTTACTCACTCTTCAAGTTTTTGTGTTTGCAAATGTGAACACACAAAAAAAGTTTTAAAACAATATTGATAATAATGAAAATGTAAGTTCTTGGTGTTAAAGTTAAAATTGAAGAGTGATACAAAGAAAATAGCTAGTTTTGTTTCAAGAAAGGGAGATGTAATGATACTGATCATGGTTGCAAAGCAACTAGCAATGCCTTTCTATTTGATTAGACTTGGCTGCCAGCAAGGGGCTGACACACAGACAGCTTGCAAAATCTGTAATGGAGGCTTGCAACCTCATGGCAAGCTGCATGTACTGTTTACAACAACTTTAAAGTAAAGAACCTTTTCCTTTATCCATGCTTTGTCTAAAAACTCATACATATGAATACAAGATGAGCATGTTTATATGATTATTGTTTATAATCCTTGACACCAGCTACTTCCTCAAAGCCCTTGAAGATGTATACAAACAGAGGGTCCATATTATTTTGAACTCCTTTCATATTTTACCTCTACCCTCTTTGCCACAGTATTCTTGATGGTCACATAGTAATTGCATCCCTTCTAAAATTCTTCCACTGCAATACTCAAGAGCAGCCAATAGAAAGCTCATCCAATGGCTCCTACTGAACAAAACCTCTTCCATTCCATTTATTATATTTGGAGAATACCTGAATGTGATAATTTGAATAGAGAATTTGGGGAAAGAAAATCAATATTGAATGGATATATTCAAATTAAATTTAGGCATACATCATGGCAACCCACCTTTCCGGCCCACAAAAAATTGCCCCCCTCCACCACAAAATGAAACAATTAACCTATCACCCCCTTACATTTTTGAAGGGTGGGAGGAAAGCAAAGCACCCAGAGGAAACCCATACAGACACGGGGAGAATGGATAAACCCCATACAGTCAGCCTTGGATAAGAACCCAGCTTCCTGACACTGTAATAGCGTAATGCAAACTTCTGTGCTAACTCTGCTGCCCAAGATAATGACATTGGTATTCTGCTGCTATATCATTTGAATAATAGATCAATACATGTGGACCATATTAATTTATTGATGCCTCTATTTGATTCAGTTAGTAGCTTAGTCCATATTGGCTCAGCCACATGAAAGTATGCAACCATTAATTTCCTTTAGCATTTCTCAGGTACTTCAGGTCATACATACGAACACAAGATGAAGCAATGACTGAGCAAAGACTTCCTCTTTCCATGACGTGAAATAAGATTATGTTGCATTATTCACAGCCTCAAGATGTTCCAAATCAGGTAATTTAAAAGTGCAGAAGATGCTACAATATTCGATTTTGCACATCTTCATCCAACATTTGCTGAAATGTTTATTGATTCTAAAAAGAAATAAACCAAATCAATCTTGGTTATTCTGCTTAACTGAATCTTCACTGAATTTCAAAATGTTGCCATTTTATTACAGCTGCTTCAGAAGTGGTCCAACCAACAAATACACATTGTGACAACAATTTGCATTCATATATCTTTACCAAAATGCCCAAAGCAACGAAAAGGAATATTGCCAGATAAAATCTGATGCTAAACCACAAACATATTCCAGGACATAGAGATAATAGCTTTTTTTTTTAAAAAAAGAGCTGGGCTTGAAAAGCATCTTCATGGAGGAGGGGAAGCCGGTGAGTTTCAGGAAGCCTTTTGTCTCGTCATTGCTGAGGATGATGAAATTGGGATTCACCTGGAGATCAGTTGCAAATGAAAAATTGTATCAGTGCTGGAAAGAGAAATAGAAACAGAAAATTTTGATCATACAGAACTACTTTGATGGGTGCTTGATGGACAGGTGGGCAGAAGTGGGTCTGTTTCTCTATGACCCTAAGGCATGGTGGAATGTGTAGCAAGAGAAAGAAAGCAAATACTCCAGGTCAATAATCTTTTATCCAAATTATTTTATCTTCTGTCACCAGATTGGATCAACCTGGAGATTAGTATATGATACGCATGCCACTAGTGAAGACCAATTTTGTTGAAATGATCTGGGAAGCGTGGATTGGGATATTGTTATCTGGCAAGGATGTGTTCAGTAAGTGGAAGGCCTTCAAAATGTAACATTTTAAGAGTGCAGAGTTTGTATTTTTTTTGTGAGGATTAAAGGAAATGTTAAGAGATATTAACCATCTGGTAGATATGAAGATAGAGAGGTGTGTAGCAGGTATAGGCAATGGAGCAAATGAGATACTAGAAGAGTATAGAGAATGTAAGAAAATACTAAAAAGAAAATCATGAAGGCAAAAAGAAGACATGAGTTTGCTTTAGCAGATAACATGAAGGTAAACCCAAAGGGTTTCAACAAGTGTGTAAAGAGTAAAAGGATAGTAAGGGACAAAATTGGTCCCCTAGTGGTTGTCTATCTGTGGAGCCTAATAAAATGGGGGAGATCTTAAACAGTTTTTTTTTGCATCAGTATTTACTCAGGAAATTTGTATAAGGAGGGGAGGGAAAATAAACAGTAGTGGCATGGAACATATAGAGATTAAAGAGGAGGAGCTGCTTGCTACCTTACAGAGAATAAAGGTAGATAAATCTCCGGGGCCTGATATGATATTCCCTTTGACCTTGAGGGAGACAAATGTAGAAATTACAGGGACCTTGGCCGAAATATTTAAAATAGCCTGAGCCATGGATGAGGTGCCACAAGATTGGAGGGTAGCTCATGTTGTTCCATTGTTTAAAAAAGGCTCCAAATATAAACCATGAAATTACAGGTTGTTAAGGCTATTGTTAATAGTGGGTAAATTATTGGCGGGTGTTCTGAGAGATTGGATATACAAGTATTTGGACAGCCAAAGGCTAATTAAGGATAGTGAGCATGTGATATGTGGTAGGTCACGCTTAACAAATTTTATAGAGTTTTTTGAGGAGGTTATCAAGAAAGTAGATGGAGAGGCTGTGGATCTTGTCGACATGGACATTAATAAAGCCTTTGGCAAGCTCCCATGTGGGAGGTTTATTCAGAAGGTTCAAACACTAGGTATCCATGGAGAAGTTATAAAATGGATATGAAATTGGCTGAATGAGAGAAGACAGAGAGTGGTAGTGGATGTTTCCTTCTCAGACTGGAGGCCTGTTATTAGTGGTGTGCCTCAGGGATCAATGTTGGGACCTTTGTTGTTTGTATCAATGATCTGGATGATAATGTGGGAAATTGTATCAGCAAGTTTGCTGATGACACTAAGTTTGGAGGCATTGTGGACAGTGAGGAAAAATTTCAAAGCTTCCAGAGGGATCTGGACCAAATGGAAAAAAAGGGCTGAAAAAATGCAGATAGAATTTAATACTGACAAGTATGAAATGTTACATTTCAGAAGGTCTAACCAAGGTAGGACATACATAGTAAATGGTAGGGCACTGTGAAGGGCAGAAGAACAAAGAGATCTGGAAATACAGATATATAATTCCCTGCAAGTGGTGTCACAGGTAGATAGGGTTATAAAGAAAGCTTTTGGCATCTCGGCCTTCAAAAATCAAAGTATTAAGTACAGGAGTTGGGATGTTATGGTATGTTATAAAAGACATTAGTGAGGCCAGATTTGGACTATTGTGTGCAGTTCTGGTCATCAAACTATAAGAAGGATATCAGTAAGATTGAAAGAATGCAGTTTTGGTCACCTAACTACAGGAAATATATGAATAAGATAGAAGAGTGCAGAGAAGAATTTTTAAGAGTTGAGTTGCAGATAAAGATTAATCAGTTTGGGACTTTATTCCTAAGAATGTAGAAGAATGAGGGGAGGAGTGATAGAGATTTACAAAATTATGAGGGGAATAGACAGAGTAAATGTGAATAAGCTCTTTCCACTTAGATAAATACAAGAGGACATGGCTTAAGGGCAAAAGGTTTAGGGGGAACATCTTCACTCAGAGAATGGTGAGAGTTTGGAATGAGCTGCAATTAGACATGGTAAATGCAAACTCAAAACGGTCAACCAGTTTATCTATCTCGGCTGCACCATTTCATCAGATGCAAGGATCGACAACGAGATAGACAACAGACTCGCCAAGGCAAATAGCGCCTTTGGAAGACTACACAAAAGAGTCTGGAAAAACAACCAACTGAAAAACCTCACAAAGATAAGCGTATACAGAGCCGTTGTCATACCCACACTCCTGTTCGGCTCCGAATCATGGGTCCTCTACCGGCATCACCTACGGCTCCTAGAACGCTTCCACCAGCGTTGTCTCCGCTCCATCCTCAACATTCATTGGAGCGCTTTCATCCCTAACGTCGAAGTACTCGAGATGGCAGAGGTCGACAGCATCGAGTCCACGCTGCTGAAGATCCAGCTGCACTGGGTGGGTCACGTCTCCAGAATGGAGGACCATCGCCTTCCCAAGATCGTGTTATATGGCGAGCTCTCCACTGGCCACCGTGACAGAGGTGCACCAAAGAAAAGGTACAAGGACTGCCTAAATAAATCTCTTGGTGCCTGCCACATTGACCACCGCCAGTGGGCTGATATCGCCTCAAACCGTGCAGCTTGGCGCCTCACAGTTTGGCGGGAAGCAACCTCCTTTGAAGAAGACCGCAGAGCCCACCTCACTGACAAAAGGCAAAGGAGGAAAAACCCAACACCCAACCCCAACCAACCAATTTTCCCCTGCAACCGCTGCAACCGTGTCTGACTCTCCCGCATCGGATTTGTCAGCCACCAACTAGCCTGCAGCTGATGTGGACATTTTACCCCCTCCATAAATCTTCGTCTGTGAAGCCAAGCCAAAGAAAGATAAGTTTTAATATTAAATTGGATAGATACATGGATGGGAGTGGTTTGGAGGGTTATGGAATGGGTGCAGGTCAGTGGGACTGGCAGAATGATGTTTTGGCACAGATTAGAATGGCCAAATGGCCTGTTTTCTGAGCTGTAGTTTTCTATGTTTCTAAACATGGTGGAAGTGTTAACAAGAATGTGAATTTTAAGATCAAAGTTTTATTAGATAATAATTTGATGTCAACTTGTGAACTTTGGGATTCCATATAGATATGATTTATTGGAAGGTGAATTCCTTTTTATTCTTAAATTGGCAACCTTTTCCTTGGGAGTTTGATTCTGAATAAAAATTTTGAACATATTGTGATAAACTGTACTTGCATTGTGGGAAGGTGCAGAAGCCATTGTGAACCTTAGACCTAAGTACAGTTAATAGAAAACATATCCTATGTTTTCCACCAGATGATTACATCAGTAAAATTTAGCTCTCGCCACTTGATGCTTTTGACCATCAATCAAATGCCCCAAATAAACAGACAATTCCCAATTACAGCAAACTGAAGTTCAAAGCAAATAAATTGTGCAAGAAGTTCACCTTCAGTCCCAAATTGCATTCAATGACATTGGCAGGTTTGTTTGTATGTAGAATGCCTGTTGTGTTTCAACAATACCAAAATGATTAAATATCACATGCTCGATATATCATGTAGCAATCTGATATCCCATTTTCTGAGAGCAATTTTATTCTCTACTGCTTTCAGGAAGCCAGAATACATTTGGCTCACAGAATGAAGAATATATTGAATATTTGCAAATATCCAGAATTTTTATGTATTCACAGACATTTTCTGTAGACAAACTCTGTTTCTATGACTCCATCATTCCATGTTGGTGGCAGGACCATGAAGCAAATTCAGCATCAGACAATATCAATTTGATACTGGAAGGTACGCAGTTAGAATATTTCTCTTGGACTTTGGACATGAATCAAATCATAAACACATTTAATTCAGTATTTAGTCAAGTCATTGAGATAATTAGATGATTGAACTGCACGGAGTCACAATTAAATATTTTGAGTGTTTTAGTTAGAGTGTATTCTTATTGTCTTTTTTTTATCATTTTGTTTTTGGAAATTAGACAGTTTAAAAATTGTAAAATAAAAGTGGCCCTTAGAGAAAAGGAAATTCCAATATTTTGTATGTATTGAAATTACATTGCAACTTGAAATCTAATCATAATTTTTGTTTGTTTACTCTACCTCGATCTATTCAAGGGTAGAATTGGGGTTGGAATATCTTAAGAATCATTTTGGCAAACTGAGCTCAGCTCAGTTCTGAAATTCAAGGGAAAATTTAGTTCCAAGCCCTTATGGACCGTCACCATCTTAGTTGTTGGTGCACATTTACAGCTATGAGGGCAAGAAAACTCAGATGAACTAAAGATGCTAATTATCACAAGAGAATGATTAAGAAAAGCTATTCTGGCAAGACTCTGCAATTGTACCAATGCTTAGATAGGCTTTTTTTTTACTCATTCCTAGCAAAAGACTTCAGAACGGTTCTTAACAAATATGTATGGTATGTAAATGTTGGAAGATCTGACAGGAAATAGATTTGGAAGGGCTATCTGCTTTCTCTATAGCCAGCAACTTACAGCACCCCTGCCTTAAATACCCAACTTGCTGCTAATTCTCAAACATGGATATGATGAGAATCTATTCATTTTAGTTGTAGCAATGATCAATGCAGAATCAAGACTAACCAAGCTTGATTAAATATAAATTTTTACAAGACCATCCTCATTATTTCACAAAACATGATGAATAGTTTCAGTGCTTGAAGTTAGAATATGTTTCCTTTGCTATTCCTAATACCAAGGGAAGATAATGCTATGCATCTTAAAAACCATTCCCCATTAATAATGAGAATTAAATAACAATATTGTTGTTTCATTATCTCAAATTGAATGATCACTCCTGAAAATATCTCTAAAATCATTTAATTTATAGCTATAATTTAAATAAATTGTATGTCTTTCCTTTTATTCAACTCACTATGAAAGTGTGTGCACATTCCAATTTTGATTTTATTGAGATCAATAAGCTTAATCATAAATCAACAGATTGTGTTTTTACTCTATGCTTCAGGAAGAGATTGATGTATTGTATTGTCAGCTTGAGGAGTTTTATCCACGTCTGGTGGGCAAACCATTGTATAAACATGTTGTTTTCAACATCCAAGTGATCTTCCTTCAAGTCATCCCCAAAACTAGCTACCATTAGTCATCAAAGGTAGGTCAAAATACAACCCAACTACAGAACAGGGGTTTAGGCATGTTATATTCTGCAGGGGAAAGATCCATTTTATTTTTAACCACTGCCACATTTCAATTCCTCGATTCAATCACGGAGTCAGAAAGGTTCTCAAATCAACTTAATGTGTTCAAAAAATGAAAATTTTCAATTGTTTATTGATCTCATTGCAATATTCCATTTGTCAAGTTGGAACCACCCTCGAGTAAATGGAAAAAAAAAACAGAATGAAACATGTATAGTTTTTTGACATTATGATGAGTTCATTTTGTAAACTTAATTGGAAAATTAGACTAAAAACTAAATGCTATATAAAATCAGATACCAGTAAATTGCAAAACTATTATTACCCTCCAGCTTATATGATGAGGAAATCAACCACTTGAAACTCCTTAAAACACTAACTAGCCAACATGGAAGTCTTGATTGGGTGGTGTTTATGAGCGGGGTTGACAGTGGATAGACAATGGAAAGCATTCAAAGATCTAATGGAAGAATTGCAGAAATCGTTTATACCGGTTTGGCATAAAAATAAACCAAAAAAGGTGACTCAACTGTAGATAACAAGGGAAATTAGAGACAGTATTAGGTCCAAAGAGAGAGCATATCAATTGGCCAAAAAAAAAACCAAATCCGAAGACTGGGAACAGTTCAAGATGCAGAAAAGGAGGACAAAGGGATTAATCAAGAGGGCAAAAATAAATTACGAAAGTAAGCTTGCGGCAAACATAAAAACCAGCTGCAAAAGCTTTTATAGATATGTCAAGAGGAAAAGATTGGTGAAATCCAGAGTAGGTCCCTTGCAGTCAGAATCAGGGGAATATATAATGGGGAATAAGGAAATGGCAGACCAATTAAATTCTTACTTTAGTTCTGTTTTCACAAGAGAGGATACAAATAAACTCCCAAGGATGTTGGGAAACATAGAGACTAATGCAAGGGACGAGCTGAAAAAAATAAATCAGTATTTCTAAGGACATGGACTTAGGGAAATTGAAGGGATTGAAGGCCGATAAATCCCAAGGGCCTGATAATCTACATTCTAGGTTACTTAAAGAAGTGGACATTCAGATAGCAGATGCTTTAAGAAATATTTTCCAGAACTCGATAGACTCAGGATCAGTACACATGGATTGGAGGGTCGCTAATGTTACCCCACTATTTAACGACTGGCATGCAAAATCAAGGCTTATGGGATTGGGGGTAAGGTATTGATGTGGATTGAGAACTGGCTGGCAGATAGAAGACAGAGAGTTGGGATAAACAGCTCATGACTGGCAGATGGTGACCAGTGGGGTGCCACAGGGATCTGTACTGGGACCTCAGCTGTTCACAATTTACATTAATGATCTAGATGAGGGGATTGGATGTAATATCTCCAAATTTGCAGATGACACTAAGCTAGGAGGGGTTGTGTGCACGGAAGAGGGGGTCAGGAAGCTCCAGTGTGATTTGGATAAATTGAGGGACTGGGTAGATACATGGCAAATGCACTACAATGTGGATAAATGTGAGGTTATCCACTTTGGTAATACAAACCGGAGGGCAGATTACTATTTGAATGGCAGTAGATTCGGAGATGGGGAAGTGCAGAGAGACCTAGGGGTTCTTGTGCACCAGTCACTGAAGGCGAGCCTGCAGGTACAGCAGGTGGTTAAAAAGGCAAATGGTATGTTGGCCTTCATATCAAGAGGGTTTGAGTATAGGAATAAGGATACCTTACTGCAGTGCCTTGGTGAGACCCCACTTGGAGTATTGTGTGCAGTTTTGGTCACCTTATCTGAGGAAGGATGTTCTTGCAATGGAGGGAGTGCAGAGGCGATTCACCAGGCTGATGCTTGGAATGTCAGGAATAACTTATGAGGAAAGATTGCGCAATTTGGGATTGTACTCGCTGGAGTTTAGAAGATTGAGAGGGGATCTCAAAGAAACATATAAAATTCTGGCAGGACTGGACAGAATGGACGCGGAAGGTATGTTTCCAATGGTGGGGGAGTCTAGAACCCAGGGCCATGGTTTGAGGATAATAGGCAAACCATTTAGAACCGAGATGAGGAGGAATTGTTCACCCAGAGGGTGGTGAATCTGTGGAATTCATTGCCACAGAGAGCAGTAGAGGCAGGTTCATTGAATATATTTAAGAGGAAATTAGATATATTTCTTCATTATAAGGGAATTAGGGATTATGGAGAGAAGGCAGGGACGGGGTACTGAACTTTAAGATCAGCCATGATCTCATTGAATGGCAGAGCAAGCTTGAACGGTTGAATGACCTACTCCTGCTCCTATCTTCTATGTTTCTAAAATGTCTGAGGAAAGTGGGATGATGATTTCTGGTGTTATGCATTTTTTTAGTTCAGATGACATGCATTCTCAACAGATTGTAGATAGCATTACTTTTCCAGATGCCATATCCATTTTTTTAAATTCATTAGTGGATAATGAAGAAGGTTTTCAAGGATTGCAGAGGGATTTGGGCTGCTTAGAAAAGTGGGCTGAAAAATGGCAGATGGGAATTTAATGCTGATAAGTGTGAGGTGCTTCATTTTGGTAAGAAGAATCAGAATAGGACATACGTGGTAAATGGGAGAGCATTGAGGAATACAGAAGAGCAGAAAGATTTAGGAGTAACGGTACATCGTTCCCTGAAGGTAGAAACTCACGTGAATAGGGTGGTGAAGAAGGCTTTTAGTATGCTGGCCTTTATCAATCATTGCATGGAATATAGGAGTTGGGAGGTAATGTTGAGATTGTATAAGACGTTGGTGCGGCCTAATTTGGAGTTCTGTGTGCAGTTCTGGTCGCCTAATTATAGGAAGGATATAAACAGAGTGGAGAGAGTGTAGAGAATGTTTACCAGAATGTTGCCTGGGTTTAAGCATCTGGAGTATGGGGAGAGATTGGACAGATTGGGTCTTTATTCTTTGGAGCGTAGAGGGGATTTGATAGAAGTATTTAAGATTATGAAAGGGATAGACAGACTGGATGTGGATAGACTATTTCCGTTAAGAGGAGGAAAGATTAAAACAAGAGGACATGAGTTAAGAATTAAGGGGCAGAGGTTTAGAGGTAACATGAGGGGGAACTTCTTTACTCAGAGAGTGGTAGCTGTGTGGAATGATCTTCCAGGAGAAATAGTGGCGGCGGAGTCAATTGTATTATTTAAGAAAAAGTTGGACAGGTATATGGATGAGAAGAAGATGGAGGGTTATGGGCATTGTGCAGGGAGGTGGGACTAGAAAGGGGTGTTTGGTTCGGTGCAGACTAGAAGGGCCTAATGGCCTGTTTCCGTGCTGTAATTGTTATGTTATGTTATGTTAACTGAATACAAGTATCATGAGCATAGACAGGGTCGATTCTTTATCCTGGGATCAGGAAATAAAGAGCTAAATTAACCTAGCAATGAACAAACCTTTGCAATGTGGGAGGAAACCAGAGCACCTGGAATAAACCTAAATGTACATATGAAAGCCCTTCATCTATGATACTGGAGAAAGAGCTGCAAGTCTGTCAGACCAGGCTGAGGTGATTTGAAGGCTCTATTCCTGTGACCCCATTCCGACTTGCTCCATCACTCTGCTAACCATAGGCAATAATTTATCAGCTTTGGCTCAAATCGTGACAATTGTCTTCTGATTCAGAAAATCACAAGTTCTGCTTTGGGGATTGGGGAAAATAATCCAGGCTTGCATTTTAGTGTAGAGGTGAGCAATCTCTTGGACAAGGATGGCTCTGTGAATGAAGAGGGAAAAGGGTGGAAAGCTGGAAGAAAGAAGAGAGAGGGAATGGGAAGGGAGGGAGATCAGAGAGTAGGCTAGCAGAAACCGGAGAAGTTAATGCCATCTGGTTGGATAGTGTCTAGACAGAAAATTACTGTATTTGATAGCATAAAGATCCATGGATATATAAGACCCCCTATTTCAGCATGAAATATTATGATATTTTAAGTGTATTTATGGGTAAGTGGAAGGTTTTTAATTTTAATTTTAATGTTCTCACTTACTTTGCTGTGCGGCTTCTCCTTGTTGACTGCCCAGCCCAAGGGTCCAGGGTCCCCATCAGCAATCCATGGGTGTTGGCGATGTTGCCAAACAGTTTCATCCTGCATCTCTTGCCCTCCTGGTGGTCAGCCTTCTCAATGGGGGAAGTGAGTGGTGGCACCAGCTCCCGAAAGCACAGCTCATTGATAGGTTTGACAACATGAAAACTTTGAGCGTGGCTTAATCAACTTTCAAGGTAACTTTTAGCTGCAGCAAGTTCAATGCTCAGGAAAAAAAAACTGGAAAGACATGGTTCTCAGATGTTTGCCTTTGGTAGAAACAGCAACAGAAATGTGGAAGATTTAAAATGTGAAGAAACACAAAAAAATCTATAGATTCTGGAATCTTGAGCAAACTTTAAGCTGAAGAGACTTAACGGGCCAGGCAGCATCCGTGAATAGAAATGTACTGTCAACAATATAGGTCGGGCGCTTTTTTGAAACACACAACTAGAAATGTGGACTGAAAATTTCTTCTCATGGATGTTGCCTGGTCTGCTGTGTCTTCCAGCTTTTGATTTTTTGGCTCAAGGATTAAAGAGAGTTTTTTTTTTAATTCTGAAACAGAGAGCAGTACTCTGTCCATGTATTCTTTTTACATTATGCACTCAAAGATGAAAAGGTATAAAATGCCATTTATTTGGCACTGCAGATTCATCCAAATTATCCTGACTGGTATGGTACTCTAATTAATTTTACAATGTTATCAGAACAATTCACAATATTATGTGAATAAATGAGACTCATCTCATCAGTAAATTAAGCTTCTGAAAATAGAAAAGATGGACATTATTTATCACACATGAAATATGACCAAAAAGGTAATTAAAAAAAGGACAAAGCCTTTCTAATTTGGAAATGGTCACAAAAATTCAGATCCAGGCAATAATTTGAAGAAATAAAGATGCTCTCATTTATAAAATGCCAACTGCTACCAGATAACAATGTCTCTTGATGCTGTTTGCAAAACTGACAACAATAGCTTCTGCAAATACCACTGAGATAACAACATTCAGGCAACCCATTAGCAAAACTAAGCCTCTAATTAAATTGCTGCCATCTGGTTAATGTTGCTGCTACAGAATAATAATACGATCTATGAGAGCAAGACAGCCTAAAATTAAAGTAGATCTTATTATTGCAGAAGTAATGTCAATTCAGTATGCTAGATATTAAATAGAAAATGAATAGATAATGTAAGAGACTAGAAAACAATTTGCAAGCAACAGTTAGTTACTGCTTCTTAACCAAAATCGAATATCCAACAGATTTTTTTAAATTTCAGATTTATTGTCAGAGTACATACATGACACCACATATAACCCTGAGATTCATTTTACTGCGGGCAAAAATTATCACTAAATATTATTGCAAAGAAACAACTCAATGCACACATGTAAACAAATAAACTATAAACAACTGATTGTGCAATAGGGAAAAAAAAATCAGTCAAGTACAAAAGAAAGAGACTTAAGTGAGTCCCTGATTGAGTTCATTGTTGAAGAGTCTGATGGTGGAGGGTAGCAGCTGTTCCTGAACCTGGTGGTGAGAGTCTTGTGGCACCTCTGCCTCTTTCATGATGGTAGCAGCAAGAACAGAGCATGTACTAGGTGGTGTGGATACTTGATGGTTGCTGCTGCTCTCCAACGGCAGTGATCCCTGTACATAGGACCATAGGAACATAGGAAGTAGGAACAGGAGTAGGCCAAAAATGGCCCATCGAGCCTGCTCTGCCATTCAATACGATCATGGCTGATCTAATTTATGACCTAACTCCACCCACCTGCCTTCTCCCCATATCCCCCAATTCCTCTATTATGTAAAAATTTATCTAACTGAATTTTAAATATGTTTAATGAGGCAGCCTCAACCACTTCCCTGGTTAGAGAATTCCAAACATTCACTAATCTCTGGGAAAAACTATTTTTCCTCATCTCTGTCCTAAATCTACTCCCCCGAATCTTGAGACTGTGTCCTCTCATTTTAGTTTCCCCAGCCAGCTCAAAAAACCTTCCTACATCTATCCTATCTATACCCTTCATAATCCTATATGTTTCTATAAGATCTCCTCTCATTCTTCTGAACTCGAGCGAATACAATCCTAGACGATTTAATCTTTCAACATAAGTCAACCTCTTCATCCCAGGGATCAACCTAGTAAACCTCCTCTGGACCGTCTCCAAAGTCAGTATATCCTTCCTCAAATATGGAGACCAGAACTGGACACAGTATTCCAGGTGCAATCTCACCAGTACCTTATACAGTTGCAACATTACCTCCCTACTCCTGAATTCAATTCCTCTAGTGATGAAGGCCAACATTCCATTTGCCTTCTTAATAACCTGCTGCACCTGCAACCTAACTTTTTGCAATTCATGAACAAGCCCTCCCAAGTCTCTCTGCACAACAGCATGCTGTAGTTTTTCACCCTTAAATAATATTCAGCTCTTTTCTTTTTCTTGCCAAAGTGGATAACCTCACACTTACATTGTACTCCATCTGCCAGACCTTTGCCCACTCATCCAGCTTAACTATATCCCTCTGCAGAATCTCCACATCCTCATTACAATTTGATCTTCCACTCAATTTGGTGTCATCCGCAAACTTGGCTACACCACATTTTGTCCCCTCCTCCAAGTCATCAATGTAAATGATGAACAGTTGTGGGCCTAACACTGACCCCTGCGGCACCCCACTTACCACTCTCTGCCAACCTGAAAAACTCCCATTTATCCTGACTCTCTGCCTCCTGTCAGACAACCAATTTTCAATCCAGCCCAATATACTTCCCGGACTCCACTTCCCTGTAACTTACTGATAAGTCTCTTGTGCGGCACTTTATCAAACACTTTCTGGAAATCCAAATATACAACATCAACCTGTTCCCCTCCATCCACCACACCCATTATATCCTCAAAGAATCCTAACAAGTTTGTCAAACGAGATCTTCCCTTTCTAAAACCATGCTGCGTCTGCCTGATTGAACCCTTATGTTCCAAAAGTTTCACTATTTCATCCTTAATGAGGGCTTCAAACATTTTTCCAACTACAGACGTCAAGCTAAATGGCTGATAATTTCCAGTCTTCTGCCTACACCCCTTCTTAAAAAGTGGCGCGACATTTGCTGACTTCCAGTCTGCCGGGACCTGCCCAGAATCCAAGGAATTTTGATATATGATCACCAATGCATCAACTATAACTTCTGCCATTTCCTTCAGAACCCTTGGATGCATATCATCAGGACCAGGAGATTTGTCTGGCTTTAGTCCCATTAGTTTCTCCATCACTACTTCCTTTGTAACAACTATTTTATCAAGGCCCTCCCCAACATTCGCATCCTTAATTCCGCACTTGGGCATGCTGGACGTGTCTTCCACCGTGAAGACTGACACAAAATATTTGTTTAATGCCTCGGCTATTTCCTCATTTTTTTGCTACCAGTTTTCCTTTCTCATCCTCCAAGGGTCCTAAGTTAACTCTGGCCACCCTCTTCTGTTTTATATATTTATAAAATGTTTTGCTTTCTGTTTTTACATTATGTGCCAATTTACTTTCATAATCCTTTTTCCCATTTCTTATTACCCGCTTTGTAACCCCTTGTTGTCTCTTAAAGTTTTCCTAATCCTCCAGTTTCCCACTGCTCTTTGCAGCTTTGTACATCTGCGCCTTCAATTTTATACTCTCCTTTATTTCCTTTGTTAACCACGGTTGATTTTTCCCTCTCTTGCTGCCCTTTTTCCTGACTGGAATATATTTTTGTTGAGCATTTCAAAATATTTCTTTGAAAATCTTCCACTGTTCCTCAACTGTTTCATCAATTAGCCTGTGCTCCCAGTCCACTCTGCCCAATTCCTCCCTCATCCTATGGTAGTCACCCCTGTTTAAGTATAATATATTAGTTTTAGATCTAACTATTTCCCCTTCCATCTGAATGAGAAATTCAATCATACTATGATCGCTATTTCCCAGATGGTCTCTGACTATTACATCATTTACTCTACCTATCTCATTGCACAACACTAGATCCAGGAGAGCATTTTCTCTTGTGGGTTCCTTAACATGCTGCTCAAGAAAGCTATCGCGGATCCATTCTATGAAGTCCTCTTCTAGACTCCCACGACCAACTTGATTTTCCCAATCTATGTGGAAGTTAAAGTCCCCCATGACTACTGCCGTATCATTATTACATGGCTCACTTATCTCTCTATTTATTTCCTGTGCCACTAAACTATTGTTATTTGGTGGACGATAGATAACACCCACCAATAATTTTTTTTCCCTTTGTTATTCTTTATCTCTACCCAAATGGACTCAACATTATGCTCTTTAGATCTTTTTCATTGCTCACTACTGCCTGGAGCTCATCTTTGATTAAGAGTGCAGCTCCACCTCCATTACCATCCTCTCTATCTCTTTGCACCAGCTGATACCCTTGAAAGTTTAATTCCCATTTAGGGTCTCCTTGTAGCCATGTTTCTATGATGTCTACCAAATCATAGGCATGGGTACCGATTTGCACCTCAAGTTCACTAACCTTATTTCTAATACTGTGGGCATTCAGATAAAGTGCCCTTATGCTCTTTGTCCTTTTAATATCTAGTGACTTCTGTAACCTTTTCTTTTGATTTTTCTGCCCATTATTTTTCTTTGTAATTTTCTTAACACTATCATTGACCCGAAAACTCACTGCACCATCTGATTTTTTACTTTCTCCTCCCAACATTACTTTTCCTATTTTACTTTTCCTGGCCATTACTTTATCTTCCCTACCCTTTTCCCTATCACTCTGGTTCCCATACTCCTGCCAAATTAGTTTAAACCTTGCTCCACTGCTGTACCAAACATACTTGCCAAAATGTTGACAACTTTTGGATTTAGGTGCAACCCATCCCTCTTGTAAAGATCATGCCTTCCCCAAAAGAGATCCCAATGATCCAAGAAGCCAAATCCTTGCCTTGTACACCAGCACCTCAGCCACACGTTCATTTTCCTTATCTTTACATTCTTTTCATCACTTGCATTTAGAACAGGTAGTAATCCCGAGATCACCACCCTAGCGTTCCTGTTTTTCAGCTTTCGTCCCAGCTCACTATAATCCCTTTTCATTACCTCCTCCCTTTTCTTGTCAATGTCATTTGTACCCACATGTACCAAGACATCAGGCTGCTCTCCCTCTCATCTCAGAATATTTAGGACCCGATTTGTGATATCTCGTACCCTTGCACCAGGGAGGCAGCACACCATGCGGGTATACTTATCTGGCTCACAGAACCTCCTGTCTGTACCCCTGACAATGGAATCTCCAATAACTACTGCATTTCTCCTTTTCCTTTTCTTTTGCACCACTCTGGCAGGCTCATTGCCATTGACCTGGTGCCCGTGGCCATCTTCTGTCCAGTCATCTCCCTCAACAGAATCCAACACAACATAACTGTTGTTGAGTGGGATGTTCTTGATAGTGGGAAGAGTTTTGCCTTTGATATCCTGGGCTGTGTCCACTACCATTTGCAGGCCTTTCCACTCAGAGGTATTAGTGTCCCCATACCATACCGTGATGCAGATGGTCAGCACATTTTCCATCACGCATCTATAGAAATTTGCCAAGATTTTCAATGCCGCAAACCTTCACAAACTCCTAGAGTCTAACATATCAGCTAGAGGGTTTGGAATTTTGAACAGTGATTGGATAAGTGCAGTGTTTTCACTAAAATCTAACAAACCAACATCCTAGGGCTCAGGCAGAAAGTTTTTCCTAGTGGACACGTATAACATTACACATTTAATGCACAGTTTAACCCATTTGATAGCAATTGAAGCTTGCCCAATAAACTTGAGGTAACTAGATTTTGTTTGAGTCTTGACAGAGAGGGAGGGAAAAAAACAACAGAATCTTGCTTGCCAGGGCTGGATGTATGAAGAAAATGATGAGATAAGACAGTCTTCTAAAGAGAGTCTGAAATAATTCAGGTGAAAAGTTGCTCAACTGATTCAGTCAAATAAACTATGTTAATACAATTCTTCTGTTGCAGAAATTGGAAAGGTTTCCTGACGAAGAATATAGGTAAGTGGAGGTAAATGGAGCACATCTCTCACTTCACGTGCATCAATATCAAATTTCTGTCTGCATTCATAATGATTTTTCTTTGTTCCACTCAAGTCATTCTGCTGAGAGGAGGTGATTGGGAAATGCCATACTTAGATGAAGCATAAAAAAAGAGTTTATTGTCACATCTACAAGTGCAATGTATAGATGCAGTGAAAGTAGCACTGACTGCAAATTCCCAGGTTCACAATATGTGCTGAAACATTGTAATTAACACTCTAGATACTGCAAATAGGAAAAAATAAAATAAACATAAGGAAGAGACAAATACAAATATATGCTTTTTTTTTTATACATATTCGCTTTTGAAAGAGAATACAAACATATTGGAGATTGATACCTATGTGTACACCATGGACACCAACCTCCCATCCATTGAAGACATAGATGTCTCAAGAAGGCTGCCAACATCATGAATGATCTCACTCAGCCGGGCCATGTACTCCACTACCTTCATAGTTGGTTAGTCAGCATTTTTTCGATCATGTACACGTTTGACAGAATACCTCAACAATGGTGGAGCTTGTTGAAGCGATAGTTCAGAAGAAGCTTCACTGTCACTTATGCAAATAGAAAGTAGGAAAGGGACACCAGCCCAGACTTGCTAAGGGTGAATCATCATATTTGATTCCTTGATGTGCTGATTGATGAGATAGCAGAAAACAATACAGAGGGCACTCCAAATGATGTGAAAAAGGTTGAGGACCACTGCAGTCATGTTTCAGGATGCCAGCAGGAGGGGATCAGGCAGAATGGGAATTCTGGGGGCCGAAAGAAGCGACTGCGATATTTAGGGGACACTCACTTTGATCTATCCATCCCTCTCCCATTTACACTGCTGCCTAACGCTAACTTGTGTTCTATCTTGTCCACTTCTGATGGAAGGGACCTAGATCAGAAGGATTAATTCAGTTGCTCTCAACCTTTTTCTTTCCACTCACATACCATCTTAAGCAATCCCTTACTAATCACAGAGCACCTATGGCATAGGGAATAATTAAAGTGGTGCGTGGAAAGAAAAAAAGGTTGAGAACCACTGCATTAACTTTTCAACTGATTGCCCCTGACTGACTGACCATTTCCAACATTTGTCTTTATTTCAGATTTCCAACATTTTAATTTTTTTTAACATTTTAATATTTAGGCATACAGCACTGTAACAAGCCATTTCGGCCCTATGAGTCTGTGCTGTCCAATTTACACCCTATTAACTATGCAGACGTGGGGAAAATGTACAAACTCCTTGTAGACAGCAGAGGATTCGAACCCAGATCCAGACCCAAATGCTGGTGCTGTAAGGGTTCTGTGCTACACCAACTGTGCTTCCCCACTTTTTAAACCAACTTGTTCTTTAAAAAAAACACAGACTTTTGATCCATACTATTCTGATTCCACATTGTTGATGCTAATGCTATCTGGTTGGATGGAGAGTGTCGAAATGGAATATTAGGTGCTGTTCCTCAATTTTCAGGTAGCCTCGGTTTAGCGGTGTATGAGGCCATGGATAGACATGTCCATGTGATGTGTGGAATTAAAATTGTTTGCCTCTGGGAGGTCCCTGTTATTGCACTTGTTTCCAAGTGTTGTTTCACATGAAAAGAATGTTTGTGGCCTCAAATGGTTCTGAGGGGGGGAGGTGTGGGAACAAGTTAAGGATTTCCTGTGATCATAGGAGTCGGTATCAAGGAGGAAATCAGAGAAAAGAAATGTGTGGATGAGGGAGTCCTGGATGGAGCATTCTTTGCAGAAAGCAGAGAGGGTAGGAGAGGGGAAAAAAGTGTCTGGTGATAGGATCACATTTTAGGTGGCAGAAATTGCAGAGGATACGATATTGGAAGCAGAGGTTGCTGGGTGTGCCTCGGGACAGATGAGGCCAGGACAGATGTGTGGGAAACAGAGGAGAGGCAGGAAGGCTGAGTTAATGGTGGTAGAGGGGATGGCACATTTTCTGAAGAAGGAAGACATTTTGCATGATCTGGAATGGATATCTCATCTTAGGAGTAGCTGCAATTGAGGTAGAATAATTGACAGAAATCCTTACAGGGGATAGGGTTTGAAGAGGTTTGGTTGAGGTGTGTTTGTAGAAAATATAACCATATAACCACTTACAGCACAGAAAAGGCCAGTTCGGCCCTACTAGTCCAGTCCATGCCGTAACAAATCCCCACCCTCCTAGTCCCACTGACCAGCACCCGGTCCATACCCCATCAGTCCTCTCCTATCCATGTAACTATCTAGTCTTTTCTTAAATGTAACCAATGATCCCACCTCGACCACGTCTGTCGGAAGCTCATTCCAAATCCCCACCACCATATGCGTAAAGAAATTTCCCCTCATGTTCCCCTTATAATTTTCCCCCATCAATCTTAAACCATGCCCTCTAGTTTGAATCTCCCCCACTCTTAATTGAAAAAGCCTATCCACGTTTACTCTGTCTGTCCCTTTTAAAATCTTAAACACCTCTATCAAGTCCCCTCTCAATCTTCTACGCTCCAGAGAAAAAAGCCCCAGTCTGCACAACCTTTCCCTGTAACTCAAACCTTGAAATCCTGTCAACATTCTCGTGAACCTTCTCTGCACTCTCTCTATTTTGTTTATATCTTTCCTATAATTTGATGACCAAAACTGTACACAGTACTCCAAATTTGGCCTCACCAATCCCTTGTACAATTTCATCATAACCTCCCTACTCTTGAATTCAATACTCCGATTTATGAAGGCCAACATTCCAAATGCCTTCTTCATCACACCATCTACCTGAGTATCAGCCTTGAGGGTACTATTTACTACAGCTCCTAAATCCCTTTGTTGCTCTGCACATCTCAATAGCTTACCATTTAATGCATTTGACCTATTTAGATTTGCCTTTCCAAAATGTAACACCTCACACTTATCTGTATTAAATTCCATCAGCCATTTCTCAGCCCACACCTCCAGCCTTCCTAAATCACTTTTTAATCTACGGTAATCTTCCTCACTGTCCACAACACCACCAATCTTTGTATCATCCGCAAACTTGCTTATCAAATTCTACACCCCTACTTCCAGATTGTTAATATATATATAACAAACAATAGTGGACCAAGGACCGATCCCTGAGGAACTCCACTAGTCACCGGCCTCCAATTGGACAAACAATTTTCTACCACTACTCTCTGACACCTCCCATCCAACCATTGCTGAATCCATTTCACTACCTCCTCATTTATACCTAATGCCTCCACCTTTTTTCCTAACCTCCTGTGGGGAACTTTGTCAAAAGCTTTACTAAAGTCTAAATATACAACATCCACAACTTTCCCTTCATCAACCTTTTTTGTAACCCCCTCGAAAAACTCAATCAGCTTTGTCAAGCATGATCTACCCCTGACAAAACCATGCTGATTACTCCCTTGCAATCCCTGTACCTCCAAATAATTGTAAATTCCATCCCTCAGAACACTTTCCATCAACTTTCCCACCACAGACGTCAGACTCACAGGCCTATAATTCCCAGGTTTACATTTAGACCCTTTCTTAAACAGCGGAACCACATGCGCCACCCTCCAATCCTTTGGCACTACTCCTGTGGCCAGTGACATCCTAAACATCTCTGTTAATGCCCCCACTACCAGTTCAGTGGTTCATTGGATGATAATGTGGTAAATTGGATTAGCAAATTTGCTGATGACACAAAGATAGGAGACATTGTGGACAGCGAGGAAGATTTTCAAAACTTGCAGAGGGATCTGGACCAACTGGGTGAATAGGACAGAAAAATTGAAGAAGGAGATCAATGCAGACAAGTGTGAGCTGATGCATTTTGGAAGGCAAATCAAGGTGGGACATACACAGTAAATGGTATGGCACTGAGGAGTGTGGAGGATCAAAGAGATCTGGTAATACAGATACAGTGTTCCCTAAAGGTAGCATCACAGGTGGAAAGAGTTGTAAAGAAAGCTTTAGGCATTTAAGCCTTTATAAATCAAAGTATTGAGTTTAGGAGTTGAGATGTTATGTTGAAGTAAATTAAGACATTGGTGAGGCCAAATATGTGTGCTGTCTTGATCACCTAACTACAGGAAGGATATCAATAAGAATGAAAGAGGGCAGAAAGCATTTACTAGGATGCTGCTGGGTCTTCAGGAGTTAAGTTATCGGGAAAGATCAAACAGGTTCTTACTTTTATCCTTGGATAGAGGTTTACAAGATTATGAGAGATTTCGACAGAGTGGATGCAAGTAGGTTTTTTTTCCACTTACGTTGGTGAAATAAATGAGAGGTCATAGTTTTAAGCTGAAGGGGGAAATGTATAGAGGGAACATTAGGAGGAAGTTCTTCACTCAGAGAGTGGTGGGAGTGTGGAATGAGCTGGCATCTGATGCGGTGGATGCAGGCTCAATTTTGTGTTTTAAGAATAAATTGGATAGATACATGGATGGGAGAGGTCTGGAGGGTTATGGAATGGGAGCTGGTCAATGGCACTAATGAATTGATGGTTGGCACTGACTCGAAGAGCCAAATAGCCTGTTTTTTTTTTTTTTTCTGTGCTGTAGCATTCTATGATCAGGAGCACACATTAAAAAAAAAGGATCTACAGGGATAATTGAGTTTTTGGACTTTGGGTAGGAGATTGAACCAGGCAGTGTGGGGTTGGGAAACAATGAGATTAGAAGCTGCGGGAAAGAGATGACTGGAAATGAGGAGATCAATGATGTTAAATGATTTGTCGGTTTGACGTTTTTTGGTGTAGGGTAAGTTCAAGAATAAGTAGGAGCTGTTGTCTGATAGCTGATTACAAACTTTTGAATACTTTTTTATGAAAAATTCTTTGTTGAGTGATGAGACAACTTGCATTTTCAATCTGCTGCTCTTGAAATTCTGTCACGTGAAGATTTTTGAGTGCTTAAGTTGACCTTGTTTGTGAGGATAGAAGATAGGATCAAGCCATTTTCAATTGTATTTAATGAAACTCAAGTCCCAACAGTTGTGTGCTCATTTGAAATTGCCAGTATGTTTTTTATTTTAAATTTAAATTTAGTTATTGTAATACTGTATTACAAAGTTATTCTTTAATTGTTAATGAGATTGCATTTCATATGTTGCATTTTATATTTAGTTGATCCTGGCTTCTGCTGCCTCAGGTCTCTCTTGCTCCAATCAGCTTCTTGTTGCTGCCTCTTGTCTTTTTTTTAAATATTCTAATTGCTGCCACACTATTAGCTTTATTTTCATACTATTTAGATTGTATATGGTATAGAAGAATTAGTTTAAATCCATTTATGTGGAATGTGTTGTATGAGCTAAGTAGTTTTTATTTCTCATTTTTAGCCTGTAACTATACAATTACATTGAGTAGAAGCTGGGAAAGCAGCCACCAAGTTTTTCATTCTCACAACAATTTACTCAACTTAATTATCAAGCATGGAGATGGCATGAAGGCTGAGTGCTTAGATATGGTCCATAGCTCACCTAAAGCTGCCAAGGCACTGGTGTATGATTTCCATGCTCTAGGCCGACAACTATGGGGACAAGATACTGAACAAATACAGAACACTATTAAGCTGAGTGAACCGCAATGTTTTCGAATACATAGAAGGATGTAAAAAAAAAATTGGCTCAGCTAACTCTAAGTTGAAGAGATTATATGTGAAGACTCCCAATTAGGTTTTTGCCAGACATTTACTGACTACAAGGTGGCAGAAGCCAGGAGAATCATTGGATGATTTCTTCAGGGAGTTGGAAAAGTTAAAGAGGAACTAATTTTTGAGGTCATAGTGTGGAGCAGTGTCGTAACGAGGTGATGCGTGACGTGTTCATCACTAGCATTGCCTCATCTGCAATTCATCAGTGTCCCTTAGAAAATAAAACACTGGACTTACAGACTACTTATAACCAAGCTTCTGCATTAAATGTAGCTCAACACAATAATGATGCATATGCTACCACGGTGGCCCATACAGATGCAGTAGTGAACCCTGAACCTCCACAGGTACCACAAAAGATTCTTTAGAAGGGCTGCTTGATAACCTTCCCATTGCTCTTGAACTGTGGCTGCCACTTACAATACAAAACAAAATGTTTCTTCTGTGGTTTCTCGTAACATTCATGGGATAATTGTCCAGCACGTGAGGCTACTTGTAATAAATGTGCCAAGAAGGGACATTAAGCCTGGGTGTGCAAATCTAAGGCCTCATCAAGCTCAATGACATCAGTGGTCATTTTTCAAGTACTGGGTACATTTACCAATATGCCACAAGGACTTGCTCAAGCCACAAGATTTGTGACTATGAATGGTAAAAGGTTAACTCTGTTGGATTCATGCAGCACCAATAGTTATGTTAGCGAGAAAGTCAAGCAGGAACTAAACCTAAAGGTTCAATCATTCTTCTTCTTCTTTGGCTTGGCTTCGCGGACGAAGATTTAAGGAGGGGGTAAAAGTCCACGTCAGCTGCAGGCTCGTTTGTGGCTGACAAGTCCGATGCGGGACAGGCAGACACGGTTGCAGCGGCTGCAGGGGAAAATTGGTTGGTTGGGGTTGGGTGTTGGGTTTTTCCTCCTTTGCCTTTTGTCAGTGAGGTGGGCTCTGCGGTCTTCTTCAAAGGAGGTTGCTGCCCGCTGAACTGTGAGGCGCCAAGATGCACGGTTTGAGGCGATATCAGCCCACTGGCGGTGGTCAATGTGGCAGGCACCAAGAGATTTCTTTAGGCAGTCCTTGTACCTTTTCTTTGGTGCACCTCTGTCACGGTGGCCAGTGGAGAGCTCGCCATATAACACGATCTTGGGAAGGCGATGGTCCTCCATTCTGGAGACGTGACCCACCCAGCGCAAGACATTACACTATGGCTCAGAAAACTTTAAACACTAGATCCCAAGGATATGTTATTGACCTAACGCTTAGTCTTAATAGCCAGTCATACGCTGCCACACGACTTGGTGCATTGAAGGATATATATTCTGATTTAATACTTGGCCAAGATTTCCAGCGCCAGCATCGGAGTGTGAAATTTGAATATGGAGCACCCTTGTCTGAGCCAATGGGGAATGGTGCTGATCATTACTGTGTACTGACAGCAGCAAAAATAGAAGAGCCATCCCTTTTTAATGACCAAGCTGTAAACCAATTGCTGCCAAATCAATATGCTTTAGCAAAGATAATCAGGACTTCATTGCAGAGGAAATTTGCTGATACTTTCAGAAGGCATAATTGAGATGTGCCCAAGTGGAAGTGGTGAAGGATCCTAATCACCAACACAAGAAGCAAATGTGTGTGGATTATTCACAGGCAATTAATAAATGCGTGGAATTGGATGCTTACCCCTTGCCAAGGATTGACAAAATGGTGAACAAATTTGCAAAATATAGAGTGTTCTCTATTTTTGACCTGAAAAGTGCCTACCACCAAGTGTTACTGAAGGAGTCAGATAAGAAGTATATGGCTTTTGAAACCAATGGATGTCTATACAAATTTTCTAGGATTCCATTTGGAAAAGGGGTAGCTGCCTTCCACTGAGTTAAGGACAAGTTAGAGAACAATATCTGCAAGGTGCTTTCCCTTACCCTGATAATATCGCTATTGTTGGACATACACAAGATAGACATGATCAAAAAGTAAATAAATTCCTAAACACCATCAGTCAGAGGCAACTAACACTTAATTATTCAAAGACTGTGGATTCCAGTAATGCCCTTCGATACTGTGTGGGGAATGGTATCATTAAGCCAGATCCTGAGAGACTTCACCCACAAGAGTTTCCTTCACCAGACAATTTACAATCGTTAAAAAAGACACAGGATGTTTGCCTATTATGCCAAATGGATTCATGGGTTTCCTAACATGATTCAACCAATGATAAATACAGAGAAGTTTCCAATGGAGGAAAAGGCCCTGAATGCCTTTAACTTACTAGAGAGTGAGGGGAAGCCACCCGGCACTCAGTGGATAAAACCTTACCCATTGAGGTAGAGTGTAACACATCTGATGTGGCTATTCATGCTGACTATAACCAAGGAGGACTGTCTGTCGCATTCATGTCAACAACACTACAAGGAAATGAATTGCATGATCACATTGTAATTGATATAATTGAGGCAGTGTGCAAATGCTCTCCTGGCTAATGACCTCTGGACCCACACTACTAGGTTTATGAGGAGAAACAAGAATGAACCACTTGTGGATCAAGTTGAACTCCTTAACAGTAATCCAACATATGCAAACATCAGGTACCCAGATGAACGAGAGTCTACTGTGTCTGTTTATGACTTGGAACCTTGTCTAGAAGCCCAGGCAATCCCCACATCTATTGTGGAACAAGATGAAAGAAATCTTGTGGTACCAATACTGGAAGTGGAGGAAGATATGACATGCCATCATGTGGCGGATGATGAAACAATAGCTCCACAAGAACTAAAGACATCCAGTCGTGTACCAAAACCTCCCGATCGATATGGATGGAAGTAGTCCTATTAAATGTTGTTTGATACTGCTATTTTTTTTTAGGAAGAAAGAATATAATAATACAAAATTATTCTTTAATTATTAATGAGCTTGCATTTCATATATATTTTTAAAATATTTTATATTAATTTTATCAACAAACAATACCAAAATTACCACCACAGATAAATAATTACATGTGAATTAATCATTGATACATGTTCCAAATATAGCCCCTGTCCCCCCCCCACACCCACCAACAAAACCCTAAATAAATGAAGAAAAGGGAAGAAAGAAAAAAAATGAAGGAAAAAATAGAAGAAAGGAGCTGTCACGATCTGCAATCCAATTCAACAAAAAAAGAGTGGCCCAATTATTTTTGTCCAGATCTCAATAAAAAGAAGAAAGCTGAAGGGAAGAAAAATAAATAGAATAAATGTGTTATTTATTAAGTATTCAACCCTACACTTTGTAGGTAAGGTTCTCATACCTGCAAAAAATGTGTTGTATTTATTTCTTAAATTCTAAGTGATTTTCTCTAGGGGAACACAATTATACATTTCAGTATCCAACTTCCAGGTAAATGCAATACATTTCCTGCCCTCTGCCAATGCAATTCTAAGAAACTCTAATTGGTACTTATATAGGCTCATTTTAGGTCTTACGACCACAATATGTCCTAAGAGAAACAATTCTGGACTTAGAGGCAATAGTTTTCCAATAATTTGATTTAGTAAAACTCTTAAATTTTCCCAAAAGGGTTGCAATTCATATATAGTTGATCCTGTTGTGTTGCTCCTAAGATCACCTGACCTCTCTTGCTCCAATCCACTTCTTCCTCCAATCAGTTTCTAGCTGCTGCCTCGTATCTTTTTTTTTAAAATTCTAACTGCTGCTGTACTATTTATTAGCTTTATTTTTATACTACTGTATTTACAATTTATACAGTATAAAAAAATTAGTTTTAATCCACTTATGTGGATTGTGTTTTATAATCATATAACCATAAAACCATATACAGCACAGAACAGGCCATTTTGGCCCTACTAGTCCATGCCAGAACAAATCCCCACCCTCCTAGTCCAACTGACCAGCACCTGGTCCATACCCCTCCAATCCTCTCCCCTCCATGTAATTATCCAGTCTTTCCTTAAATGTATATAACGTTCCTGCTTCAGCCACCTCCACCGGAAGCTTATTCCACATCCCAACCACCCTTGCGTGAAGAAATTTCCCATCATGTTCCTCTTATAATTTTCCCCTTTCAATCTCAACCATGGCCTCTGGCCAAATATCCCCAACTCTTAATTGAAAAAGCCTATCCACGTTTACTCTGACTGTCCCTTTTTAAATCTTAAACACCTCCATCAAATCCCCCCTCAATCTTCCATGCTCCAGAGAAAAAAGCCCCAGTCTGCTCAACCTTTTCTGCAACTCAAACCCTGACATCCTGTCAACATTCTCGTGAACCTTCTCTGCACTCTCTCTATTTTGTTTATATCCTTCCAATAATTTGGTGACCAAAACTGCACACAGTTTTCCAATTTGGCCTCACCAATGCTTTGTACAATTTCATCATAACATTCCAACTCTTGAATTCAATACTCCGATTTATGAAGGCCAACATTCCAAATGCCTTCTTCACCATCCTATCTACCTGAGTATCAACTTTGAGGGTACTGTTTACCATAACTCCTAAATCCCTTTGTTGCTCTGCACTCCTCAATTGTCTACCATTCAATGTATATGTCCTATTTAGATTTGCCTTTCCAAAATGCAACACTTCACTTCTGTATTAAATTCCATCAACCATTTCTCAGCCCACTCCTCTAGCTTTCCTATATCTCTTTTTAAGCTACGGTAATCTTCCTCACTGTCTACAATACCACTAATCTTTGTATCATCTGCAAACTTATTTATCCAATTCACCACCCCTTCTTCCAGATCGTTAATATATATAACAAACAATAGTGGACACATGACCGATCCCTGAGGAACTCCACTAGTCACTGGCCTCCGATTTGACAAACAATTTTCTACCACTACTCTCTGACACCTCCCATCCAACCATTGCTGAATCCATTCCACTACCTTCTTATTTATACCTAATGCCTCTACCTTTTTACCTAACTTCCTGTAGGGAACTTTGTCAAAAGCTTTACTAAAGTCTAAATAGACAACATCCACAGTCTTCCATTCATCAATCTTTTTCGTAACCCCCTCGAAAAACTCTATAAGGTTTGTTAAGCATGATCTACCTCTGACAAAATCATGTTTACTACTACCTATCAATCGCCGTTCATCCAAATATTTGTAAATGCCATCCCTCAGAACACTTTCCATCAACTTACCCACCACAGATGTCAGACTCACAGGTCTATAATTTACAGGCTTACATTTGGACCCTTTCTTAAACAGCAGAACAACATGAGCCACCTTCCAATCCTCTGGCACTACCCCCGTGACCAGTGACATCCTAAATATCTCTGTTAATGGCCCCACTATCTGTACACTAGCTTCCCTGAGTGTCCTTGGGAATACTTTGTCTGGACCCGGAGATTTGTCCACCTTTATCTTTTTTTAACACTGCCATCACTACCTCCTCAGTTATCCTTAAATGATTCATGACCTCCCCACTATTTTTCTTTACTTTAACTGGTTCAATATTTTTTTCCTTAGTGAATACCGAGGACAAGAAATCATTTAAAATTTCCCCATCTCCTCTGACTTTTCACATAGCCTACCCTCCCGATCTACAAGGGGTCCAATTCTATCCCTCACTAATCTTTTACTTTTAATGTACTTATAGAAACCCTTTGGATTTATTCTTACTCTACCTGCCAAATCCTCTTTGTGCCTCTTTTTGACCTTTCTAATTTATTTCTTAAGATTTTTTCTACACTCCTTGTAGTCCTCTTTCAATTTCTCAGCTCCCTGCTGTTTATACCTCTTGTACACCTCCCTCTTTCTCCTAACCAAATTTCTAATATTCCTCGAAAACCAAGGCTCCCTATATCTTCCAGGCTTTCCTTTGATCCTCACTGGGACATATCTACTCTGTACTCTCAAAATTTCTTCTTTGAATATTCTCCATTTTTCATTTACATCCTTTCCTGAAAAAATTATGTCCCACTCAATACTCCCCAAATCCATTCTTATTCCTTTGAAATTTGCTTTTCTCCAATCCAGAACCTCAACTTTAGGCCCTTCTTTGCTCTTCCCTAAAACTACCCTAAAACTAATAGAGTTGTGATCACTAGACCCAATTTGTTCTCCAACATTAACCTCAGACACCTGACCTATCTCGTTCCCTAACAGGAGACCAGTATTACACCGTCCCGAGTCGATTCCTCTACGTATTGATTAAGAAAACTATCTTGTACACATTTGACCATCTTTAGCCCATCCAGCCCTTTTACTGTATGGGTATCCCAATATGAGCTAGGCAGTTTTAGACTGAACTATACAATTAAGTTGAGCAAAGCTTGGAATACAGCCACCAAGTTTTTGATTCTCAAAACAGACATACAGCATAGTAACTGGCCATTTCAACCCATGAGATGCTGGTATATTTCGAACAGTGGGAGGAAACTGGAGACACTGGGAAAACCCAAGCAGACATGGGAAGAACATACCAACTCTTTACAGACAGCGTGGGATTCGAACCCTGGTTCCGATCTCTGGTGCTGTAAAGGCCAACTACTATGCCAACCATGCCAACTACCTTTCAAGTGTCCCACACTTCAAGTTTGTTGATAGTGGAGTTGGTCTTCATTGCTGAAGGATTACATTTAAGTGCAGTTAGTTCATCTTCAATTTTACTGAGGATACCCAATCTGGAGTACTCTGTAAACTTCTGGTCTAGTCTACTTGAGAAAGGATATACTAGATTTAGAGGCAGTGGAGAGGAGGTTCCCCAGGTTGATTCCAGAAATAAGGGCATTAGCTTATGAGGGTAGAGGGAGTAGTCAAGGATTAATTTCATAGGCTTTTAGAGGGAGGAGAGGAACCCTTATAGAAATGTAAAATAATGAGACAAATAGGTAAGACAGAACCAAGTAGGTTGTTCCTCCTGGCAGGTGAAGTACAGATAAGGAACTGCTTCTCCCAGAGAGCAGTAAATCTGTATAAAGTTCAAAGTTCTCACGTGCACCAATGTGTAGTGATAGAGGTTATTTTGCAAGTAAACCAGGTGATATCTCGTGCATAGTACAACATGTAAGGCAGCACAAAAGAGAGAGATTAGTTGTAAAGACAATGTTATTGTATTCATTTGGAGTATGACAATGGGGGACAGAAACGGTTCTTGAATCTGGTGGTGCATGGTCTCATTCATGAACCCTGGCAGAAGGGGGAGTGATTAGAGTGAGGCTAGGGTGGGATAATCTTTTCAGATATTTGTTGCTTCACTTGGAAGGACTAATTGGGGCTCCCGAATAGTGCTGTCACCAAGGGGGCAATAAATGTGAAGGAATGAGTGAATGAGGGAGTGTCAGAGGGAACAGTCCCAACAGAAAGCTGAGAGGAGAAGATTTGTTTGGTGGTGGGATTCCATTGAAGGTGATGGAAATTGTGAAGAATGATATGTTGGATGCGGAGGCTGGTGGAGTGGTAAGTGAGCACATGGGAAATCCTATCCTTAATGCGTATCAAGAAAGGGGCCAGATGTGCAGGAAATAGAGAGGCTGCAGGTGAGGGATGAGTTGATGGCAGTAGAGGTGGAGCCATATTTTCTGAAGGAGGATATCTCGGATGTTCAAGAATGGAAAACCTCATCCTAGAAGCAGATATGGCAGACAATGGAGAGAAAGGATTAGAATCATTACAGGAGACACAGGCGCAGTTGAAGTAACTATGAGAGTTAATGTCCATACAGGAGACACACTAGATTGGGAAAATATTATATTTGAATATCTGCTTCACTTGAAGGAACTATTTAGGTCTCTGGATGTTTGGAGGAAGTGAACAGACTGGCATTAGAAATTACAAATAACTAAAAGAAAGGAATTAATTAGACAATGAAATGTGTAAATTGACATTGCCTTTAGATACATTTTTTCATGTTCATCCAAAAAAAGGCACAAAACAGAATTTAACACCAGAGATGAGTATAAATATCATACTCTGATCATGCAACCATCACACAAAAAAAAATCACTCCAAATAAGAAATTACACAGAGGAAACATCACATTTACAGTTCTTACTGAAATCTTTGTGAACAACTAATTGAAACTTTACTCTTCCAATATATTTATCCAACACATTTACACATATACTACAACTACTGCCCCACATTGCTGGAAACTGGAGTTCATTCTAACCCAGAGGGTTGTGAAATGCATGTCCTCCAAGAACTCCAGTGTCCTATCCCACTTCAAAAACAGGGTTTAGAAATTAATTGACTTCTAAATTGCCTATTTGTGATAGAATAAAATGGATGAGAGATTGTTGGGCAGAGCAGTCAGTGAGCTGACCCTGAAGGGCCTTTTTCTAAGCTATTTTTAATGCTTCTATAACCATTAATTTTCTGAGGTATTTGATAATCCTAACATCTTACTAAGAAAAAGACTGACTGAAACAATGAAAAGTTTCACTCCATGTGGACGATAAAGGGTGACACATTTAGCATCTCTGTTAGTGCAACACTGTTACAGTGCCAGTGAACCAGGTTTGAATCCAGTACTGTCTATGAGGAGTTTGTACCTTCTCCTTATGTATGCATGGGTTTCCTCCAGGTGCTCTGGTTTCCTCCTACCCTCCGAAAAAGGGATTTGCAGGTTAATTGTTGAGTTTCGCTGGCTCAGGCTCAAAGGCCAGAAGTGCCTATTACCATTCCGTATCTCAAAATTATAATTAAGTTGAGCCATATTTTGGAAACACTTTATTATTAATCAATATTACAGAAAATAGTCAGTGCTGTTTGGAATGTAGAAATGATTTTAATTCCTACTGTATTTGCAGTATTAAATAATCCACAGCAATTAATTGCTAAAAGACAGCTTGGCTGGGACAGAATGGAAGGAAACCTATCAGTGAAGCAAACAGTTGAGATCCTTTGTTATTCTTGCTCATTGGTTCTCTGCTTTCATGATGGCCAGGCAGGTAAATCACCCAAAGGTCACCCTTCCTTCAGTTGTAGTTATGAGTGATATTTGACTTTCCCAATTAGTTGGTACCTGAAGTGGTCAAGTTTGTTTTCAGCTACCAGATAAACATTCTTCTTTATCTAGCACTGATAACCTGCAGGGTTTTTACTTTCAGCTGACTGCAAGACATTCGCTACGTTCATGGAGGTTTACACGATTCCGTCTTGCACCATTTACAAAATGTCATTGACATCCTGACAAACAGCAAGAAATCATAGATTTGAATTTTATATTCCACAAAATTCTTCTCTTAATTGCTAAATCCATGGGATGCTAAATGAAGATAGTAAATATCTCTGGTGTGGACATGTAAACGCTTTGTAAATTGCCTCCAAAATTTGTTAAATGCAGAAAACAGAAGAAATATTATTCCATTATCTGATGCACTGCTATGTTCCATGGATAATACATCATTCCAAACCCATTCATTGTAAGTTATGATTGCTTTGACAATGACATTGGCAAATTCATGAACAGTTTGCAAAGTGAAAGTTATTTGGAGGGAGGTCTTTTCAAAATGCAATCAAATTTTTATTTGGCTTTCATAACTTTTATGATTGGAATGAGCTGACTGTTATTTAGCTGCTCAGAAGCATTTGTCATACTTTTATTGGTTTTTACAGCAGATTTGTGATTGCATATTGGAATTTTGTCATCAGCTCTGAAATCCAAGGTATGAATAGACCTTGGGGAGATAATTGATGCAGCAAAAAAGTTGTAATGATCATCAAGTATGTCAATGAAGGATAATATATTCTCTATAACTATTTTTTTTCCAAATGTATGATAATACTGAATGGTCTCATGATGGCTTCTCAGTTAGGACACAAAACAGCCCTTCGGCCCATGATGTCTGTAGCAAAATGATACACATTTATACACAATACAAATCCCTCCATTCCCAACATATTTTCCCAAAGCCTCTTGAACAATATTATTCCATCTGCTTCACCAGCTACTCCTGTTAGCCTGTTTCAGGCACCTATCATTAAAAAAAAAAACATGCTTCAAACATCTTTAAATTCCCCTGCCCACCTTAAACACATCCTCTTGCAGATGACATTTTACCCTGGGGAAAAATGATTGACCAACTATTCCATCAATGCCTCTCACAATTTAAAAAAAAACTATCAGGTTTGTTGACAATGGATCTGGAAGCATTGTCAACAGTGCAAGGAAATAAATAATTGGCCAGAATTGTGAATTGTCCGTGCTTGCGACCAACTCAGTCCTTGAGTACAGGCTTAAATTATCCTGGATCAAGCAACCTTAGTTTGCTGCTCATCACCACCAAAATTCAAAATGATAAGACCCTACAGTGATAATGTTTTTTTTTGTGAGTATAGATTCTTCTAAACTAGCCTCTGGTGTGGAATATTACTGCTGCAAAAAAAAACCAAAAACATGGGAACTTTTTTTTATTAGCTTACAGCCACTAACAAATAAAGTTATTCACTCCATATTTCTGAACACAAACAAATGTAAGGATTTATCTCAGCTGCCTCTCCTGGTTATCCATCCCAAAAGATGATGATGGCTCCTTTCAGTCAGTTTGTGGGGCTTGATAGGAGGATACCCCACTCCTCAGAAAGGAACAGTGTGATACGTGAATGAATTTTGGTGAGTCGGGGTTGCACAGGTCCAGACCCACCCTCTTGACATCCCCTCCCAGATCCAGTGGCATGGTGAGGTTTAAGATGGCTGGCGGGGGGGGGGGGGGGGGAATATTCTATTGCAGTGAATGGCCAGACCAAGCTTTGATACAAGGTATGCCCTTTCCACGCCTCATGGCACACATTAACTAGATGGCCATTGATCCTATGAGAGAGTTCATCAATCATTTGACGGATGTTGTTTTTCATCCTGGAGAGAACCAGTTTAGTCACTAATCACCCAAACATGTGACATGTAGTATTGGGTTACATGGTACCAGTAGCACTCAGATGAGTGACCTGACATCTCAGCTGCCTGTTAACTGTTGATGACTGTTAAATGTGAAAATATTGGTGCATTGATCCATCTACTAGCTTCTGTTCTGAGAATGACATTTCTAGAATTGATTTGTAGAGATATTTAAAGACCACTTGTGGCGATGCACATAATTGATGGAAAGGCAAAGCAGATCCATGTGTAAATACCAGCAGAGCAGCCGCTTCAAAGATGGCACCACACAGCCTTTCTTTTCCAGCGGAAGCTTGGGGAACCACACACGTGTGGGCAGTGCACATGCATCATGGTGACACACGAGGGCGGGAGCTGTGAATGCCTAAAAGCGGTGGCGAGCTAGCTATAATAAATTTCATGAGTTCTGACGAGCCCACCAACTACTGGTCTCATTTATTCACTCAATTAGCTTGCTCACTACATTGTTGATCCTGACGAGACCAAACATTTTTCTTTGGACTCCTCAGCATGGATGCTGCAGCAGTAAGTGTCGCTGCACTAAAACTACTCACTTTTTTGACTCTCTGGCCCCGCATATGGTTTGGATAGGCAGAGGCACAGTTTCAGATTAAACAAATATCCTCCGACTCTAGGTTTGCTCCCTGAACCAGGAGCCTGAAGACACCATAGTGCTACAGTGATTCCATGAGAAAAAGTAATCTCACACCAAAAACACCAGCACATCATGGGCAATTGACATCCTCCATCCCCAAAGACTTAAAACACTCCAAATTTGTGTTCGTCCACAGTGGCATGACTTGTTTGTCCCTCCAACGAAGGCCCTTACAAAGAACTATGCAACAATAGCTCCACTTTCACTCTAGACATTGGGGGAAAGGAGGAGTTTTTCACCATTGACCATTTGAAACTGGCACACCTGGACTTAAGCCAGCATGTTTCATTACAGCCAGCCAAGCACAAGGGTAGAATCCCTAAAGTGAAGACTGTGTACATCCTTGCAAAACACAGACACTAGCACTGGTTCTGGGGGGTGGGGGTGGGGTTGTGTGGTAACACACATAATTGACAGACAGCTGAACCGACTCTGTGTGTTACGCATACATCAGTGGAGCAGCCCCATCAAAGATGGTGCCTCGCAGCCTTTCTTTTCTGGCAGAATCTCGGGGCCCACATGCGCGCAGGCAGTGCACTTGCATCACGATGACATGGTTTCTGGCATGTGGGGAAAGAAAACTTTGAGTGCCTTAAAATAGTGGTGCACTAGCCATAATAAAGTTCATGAGTTCTGATAAGCCCATTGACTACCGGCCTTGTTCATTTACTCAGTTAGCTTGCTTGCTACACATTCAAGATTGTGTACGATGTGTTTAAATAATTGAGAAACACTGATGGTATTGAATATACAAAAAAGTATAATGCACAGATTACGTAAACATATCAAAGACCAGCATGAAACGAAAGTCGAATATCTATAAACAAAGTTGGCGAAGAGGTCAATTTTAATTGTAAAATGTAATTGAGAAACCAAAATGTGCAAAAACATGACTGATTTATCTGTCAGTCATATTTAGAAAAATAAAATTCATGCATCTTGATTTTTTCTCTCAAGTGGAATTTTCATTGAGAGAATCATTATTATCTTTTTTTGCGCCACATCTCAAAAATAGATATCTTCAATCTCAGAGTGGTTTCATTGCAACCATTATGTTTCACCTCTGCCTTGTGAGGGAACCATGTGTCATCCATCCTGTAGTGATCACGTGCTAGTGTTACTCCTGATTACTAGAGGAAGTCAGAGATTAATGTTGCAGTTTGGGTTAGATAAAGAATATGGCTACACCACAAGGTTGTGAGGTGTTAACAAAATATTGTTAATACCAAAAGAAAGCAAGTTTCTTGATTACATGGTGTAATGGAAGATTTAAACAATTTTTTTTTTAACTTTTGCAGCCTTTCCTTCTGCAAGGCTGAGAACCTGCTTGTTTTTGGGAGTCAGCAGACGTGGGTTGGGTTCCACCATGGGGTCCGGAGGTGCAGTTATCTGACAAAAAGACATCTGTATACCAAGAACATTTAATCTTCCTGCTTGTTTTTGTCACAGACTGTTAGAGGCCACGCCTTGACGCAAAATAAATCATTTATTCTAAGTGATAAGTTGGTCCCGCTGCTGAAGTGGGAGTCTCTCCGAGAGGTGGCAACATCTCTCAGCAATAAGAAGAACTTCTAGAGTCCAGCCAACATCCCAGTCAGGGGAGGTGGAGAAGCTGCAACTGGCGCCCCGACAGTATAATGCCCCTACTACAAGTGTGCAGTCATTGCCCCTCTTCGGCAGTTGGGACCAGTCCAGGCATTGATAAGTATAATTGGGAAGGGCTTTCATATTGTAGTTTGATATCAGCTTTAGAATTTGTAATAAAGATTTGTATAAGCTGAAGTACTCTCGGCATGTGTGTCTATTTTCTTTCGGTAGCTCAAACACTGTGACCAATCTAAAATGAACAAAATGAGAGGTACAAGTTTACCCAGGACACATGGTACCAGAAATATGTATTGATCAGATTCAACAGAAAACACGAAAAGTGTGAAGGCTTCTGACGCTATGAATTGGACTGGGAATGTCAACAATAAGTGGTAGTTGTTCAAACAACAATTCACACTGTATCTGCAAGCCATTTGACTTGATAGCAAACTGGATATGCAGAAGATTGCACTGTTACATACCACGGTGGGACCTCAAGCACTAGAGGTTTTCAACACATTGGTTTTTGCCAAAGCAGAAGACCAGGGCAAGTTCAACAAGGTTATTGAGATGTTTGATGAACACTGCTCACCAAAGAAAAATGGAACATTCAAAAAGTACTTGTTTTGCATGCGCACACAGCTGCAGGCAGAGAAATTTGATGTTTTTTTTAATGGATTTAAAACTAAAAGCAAGAACATGAAATTTTGGATCACTACAAGATTCAATGATCTATGATCAAATTGTGTTTGGAATTACTGATAAGTGAGAGAGAGGTTGTTTTGAGACACAGTGAAGCATTCTTTTTGGGTATGATGGTGCTTTTGGCTTCAAACCAACAGACACTGAACAAGTGGTCGTATCATTTAATGCAAATAGAGGAGATATTCCATTCAATCTGGACATGAAGGTAAAGTTTAATTTGATCTGTGAGCTTCTGTGAAGATAAAGCTATACATCCATCCAAATTCTGTTCAGCTCAAAACCTACAATAGACAGCACATAGACATGAAAGGTAGACATCGACTAATGGTGAAAATTAAAGGTAAAGAGCACCACCTCATCTTTGCATTGGACTTGAATCATTGCTTGGTGACCAAGCATGTGAAAACTTATGTCAAGTCAAGAGGGTGTCTCTCTTTAAATGTCAATGCACGGAAGAACTTAGAGGAAATACTGGATCAATTTCCAGACATCTTCGAGGGGTTTGGAGTTCTACCATTCACCTACAAGATACAGTTAAAGGAGGACACACAGCCAGTAGTCCATGCCCCAATGCAAGTTCCAGCACCTCTAAAAGAAAACTTGGACCAGGAACTCGACTACAGAGTGTCACTAGGGTTCACAAAGAAAGTAGTGGAGCTACTTTCAAAAAGAAGAATCGTTGCCTATGCGTGTGCATGTACCCAAAAGTATTGAATGCCAGTATAAAGAGAGAACATTATCAGATTCCTACCAGGGATAAAATTACAGGTGAAATGGCCACTGCAAAGTTCTTCACTAAATTGGATACATTCCAGGGCTTCTGGCAAACAAAACTGCATGATGCAGCACAAAATATTGTACATTTAATGCACCATTTGGCCAATACTCCTGTTTGAGATGCCATTTGGAATTTCCTCAGCTCCGGAAGTGTACCAATGGAGCACATCATGAAAGGCACAAATGGGGTATGTGTGCACATGGATGACATGATTCTCTGGAGATCCACACAGGAATTAAACAATGAGAGGCTCATCGGAGTGGAACAATGCATCCAAAAGTATGGATTGAAGCTAAACTGAGTGAAATGTCAGTTTGATGTGAAGGAAATCATCTTTCTGGGATATAAGCTCTTGGAGGCAGGTGTGGAGCCAGACAAAGCAAGGTGAAAGCAATTCTAGAGGTGCCCAGACCTAATGACATAAAGGGAATATTGAGAGTGCTGAGAATGATCAATTTCATTGTTAAATTCATACCAAACTTGTCTTGCAAAATAATGTACCTGAGGAAGTTATGTGACAAATGTGAATCCAAGTGGGCAGCGAACCACAAGGAAGAAAGGGAAAGATTAAAGATAATTCTAATCACAAAAACAGTGCTTTTGATATTCTTTCACCAAACCAAAAGGTCAAAAAATATCTACATATGCTTCAAAAGATGGAATAGTTGGTGTACTACTTCAGGCTGTGGGAGAAGATTGGAGGACAGTAGCATATGCATCAAGGACAATGACCACATCTGAATGTCAATATGTGCAGATAGATGGACTCAAGAAATTTCACAAATATATGCATGGTCTACCAACATTTGTGGCAAAGACAGACCACAAGCCATTAATCAATAAAATCCTTAGTGAGATGTCACCACAAATCCAAAGACTGATGATTACTTTGAATTGGTGTACACACTATGGAAACTTGTTGTGTTAGCTGATGCATTATTCAGGGTAATGACATAGAGTGAAGCACAAAATGAGAGTGCCACAGAGACAGATGTAAATCTCCACGTGAACCTGATCATTGAATCTTTTCCTGTATCCGAGAGGAAATCGAAGCAGATTGCAGCTGAAATGGAAAAGGACACATTTCTCCAGAAAATCATCAAAAATCTGAATGAAGGATGGCCTAGACATGAACGTCAGCCATACTACAACATCCGAGCTGACCTGTGTGTTCTCAATAGGCTTCCACTTAGACAGAGCAGAGTTATCATTCCTTAATCCTTATGACAAGAAATGCTGGAAAGGTTGCTTAAGGGCATCTTGGAATGGGAAAAAGCAAGAGGGGGGCCAAAAATGCTGTTTATTGGCCAGGGATAAATGCTGACATTCACAGAATGCCTTCAAGCTGTGAGGCCTATTTGAAACATTGTGCAAAGCAGACAAAGAACCCATGATCATAGCTGATTTTCCAATGGAACCATGGCAGAAAGTTGGGACTAATCTGTTACACGTGGATGGAAAGAATTAGTTGCTGGTTAGGGACTCTCAATTCAACTTTTCTAAGATGGATCTGTTTCCTAACTACAGCAAAAAATCAGGTAATTTGGCCCTTCTAGTGTGTGCCAACCATTATTCCGCTAGTTACATTTACCAACTCCCATTCTATAACCCTCCAGACTGCTCCCATCTTGATATCTATCCCACTCATTCTTTAAACTTAAGAGCAACCCTGCATTCACCACACCATATGGCAGCCCATTCCACACTCCCCCCACCACTCTGAGTGAAGAACATTCCCCTAATATCTCCATAAACCTTTCCCCTTAAAATTATGACCTCTTGTATTTATCTCACCCAATCAAAGTGAAAAAATCCTACTCGTATCTACTCTGTCTATACCTCTCATAATCTTGTAAACCTCTATCAAATCTCCCTCATTCTTCTTTGCTCCAAGGTATAAAGTCCTATTCGGCTATTCTGTTTAATCCTTCCCTGTAACTCAACTCCTGAAGACCCGTCAACATCCTAGTAAAATCTTCTCTCCACTCTTTCAAACTTATTGATATCCTTCCTACAGTTAGGTGACTAGAACTGCACACAAAATTCCAAATTTAGCCTCACCACTGTCATAAACAACTTCAACATAGCATCTCAACTCCTATACTCAATATTTTGATTTATAAAGGTTTAGGTGCCTAAAGCTTTCTTTACAACCCTGTCAACCTACAACACTTATCTTCAGGGAATTGTGTATCTGTATTCCCACATCATTTTGCTCCTCCACACTTCTCAGTGCCCTGTCATTTACCATGTATGTCCTACCTTGTTTGGCCTCACACTTGTCTGCATTAAAATTCATCTGCCATTTTTTGGCCCAATCACCCAGTTGGTCTAGATCCATATGCAATCTTTGAAAATCTTCCTCACTGTCCACAACACCTCTATCTTTGTGTAATCAGCAAGCTTGCTGATCAATTTTCCCAGATTATCATCCAGATCATTGATATAACAACAAACAACAATGGTCCCGATGCAGATCCCTGAGGCATACCACTAGTCACAGGCCTCCAGTTGGAGAAGCATCATCCACTATCACTCTGTTTTCTCCCACACAGCTGATTACAAATCCAGTTTACAACCTCTCCATAGATACCTAGAGTCTTAACCTTCTGAGCTAACCTTCCATGTGGGACCTTGTTAAAGGCCTTACTAAAGTCCAAGTAGACAATATCCACACCTACCCTTCATCAAATTTCTTGGTAACCTCTTCAAAAAACTCTACAAGATTCGTTAAACTCGACCTACCAAAGAATATTATTAATTTGAAGTGGACTGATCGAATTAAATATCTGGGTATAATTTTGAATGTTAATTATCAATCTTTATATAAATTAAATTATGCTCTGTTAATGAAAAAAATTAAAACAGATTTTATTAAATGGAAAGATTTACCTATTAATTTAATGGGAAGAATAAATACAATTAAGATACAATATTTGTATCAATCTATTCCGTATTTACTTGATTAAAAACTTTTTTTGAGATTTAAATAAAATGGTTAGTGAGTTTTTATGGAGGGTTAAATTATCAAGAGTAGCTTTGAATAAATTAAATTGGAAATATGAGTTAGGGGGGCTATGTTTACCACATTTTCAAAATAATTATGAAGCAGCCCAACTTAAATTTATTAGTTCATTGATGGATTTGGTACAGCCTCCGAGTTGGGCTAAAATTGAGATGGCAAGTATTTCTGAATTTGAAATACATCAATTTTTGTTTAGGTGGAAAATAAATTTGTTACAACAATATAATGTTGTAAAACATTTAATGAAGTTATGGATAAAGAAAAATAAAATGATAGGTTCTAGGGGTAAATTATTGGCTTTGACTCCGTTGTATAATAATCAACTTATTTCTTTTTCAATACATAAAGTTTATTGCATTGGAAATTTAAAGGTGTAAAAAATTTGGGAGATTGTTTTAAAGAGTGCAAGTTTTTCTCTTTTAATCAGATGAGGGAAGATTTTGGTATTGATAAGAATTCTTTATTTCTTTATTATCAAATTCAATCTTTGGTAGAGAAATGATTTTACCTAAAATGACTAAATTTGAGACTTCTCTTATGAAGGTACCAGAGAAGGGTTATATTTCAACTATGTATCAAATATTACAGGATGGTATGGATAAAAAGGGTTGGGATAGATCTAAAATTAAATGGGAAGCTGATATTGGTTTTACTTTTTCTGAAGATGATTGGTTAGGTATCTGTTATGATAGTGTAACTAGATTGATAAATGCACATTATGCAATGATTAATTACATTTTTTACATCAATTATATCTGACACATGAAAAATTTAAAAAAAATGGTTTTAATGAATCAAATTTGTGTTTTATATGTGGTGTTACAGTTGGAACATTTTTTTCATGCTGTTTGGTCATGTATACATATACAATCTTTTTGGAAGAAAATGCAATCATTTTTAGAATATCTGTAGAAGATTAACATAGTTTTAGATCCAACAGCATTTTTATTGGGTAGTTTACAACCTCTGAAAGGCTTGGGATTAGATAAGTTTCAGCTTGCTTTTGTATATTTAGCTTTATCTATAGTGAAAAAATGTATTGTTACTATGTGGAAAGATACAAATATGATTGATATTAATAGCTGGCATAATGAGATGAAATATTGTTCAATAATAGAAAAATTATGTATGTTTCACATGATAATTATAATTTTTTTATTAATAAGTGGCTGTTATGCTCAGAATATTTACATTTCAATTTATATTGATTAGATTTTAATATGTATATTTAACTTTATTTTTAATATTCTTTCTTTTTTTTTCTTTTTTTATGGCTCTCCTTAGGAGAGTTGGCTGAAGAGGGGAGATCTTTTCCTTTTTTGTTCTATATATATATATATTAAAAAAAATGTTCATGTTTAATTGCTGAATATGTCATATATTATTTGTTTCTTGAACGAATAAATAAAGTTTAAAAAAAAACTCGACCTACCATGCACAAAGCCATGCTGGTTGTCCTTAATCAGCCCATGGCTATCGAAATACCTATTTCACCTATCCCTCAGAACTCTTTCCAATAATTTACCTACTACTGACATCAGGCTCACCGGCCTATTATTATCAATGTTGCTGTTTGGGTTAGATTAGTGGTTTTCAAACTACCACTCCTAAACTCACATTCCACCTCAAGCAATCCCTATAAGTGTGCGTGTACTCTGTGATTAGTAAGGGATTACTTAAGGTGGTATGTGAATGGAAAGAAATAAGTTTGAAAACCACAGTTTTAATAGTACCTAATTGACTTGTTATGTGCACAGTTTCTTAAATCCAAAGGAAATGATCCATTGACAATTTTTCTCAAGCAAAATATTTCAGTAACAATTGGGTCTAAAGCAATGATTCTCAACCTTCCCTTCTCACTCACAGTCCACCTTAAAATATCCCTATGCCATAAGTGCTCTGTGATTAGTAAAGGATTGCTTAAGGTGGAATGTGAGTTGGAGAGGGGGTAGTTTGAAAACCACTGGGTTTGATTAAACTGTTCAGGTTAGATGAAGAACATGGTGCATCATAAGGTTGTGAGTTGTTTATAAAAATATTGTTAGTACTAAGAAACAAAATTTCTTTTTATTACTTAAAAGAAACATCACACTTTGAGTCCTCTCCACTGGCTCCTGCACGAAATTTCCTTAGTCCGGTGAAAGAGTATTGGTTTGAAACATCAACCATTCTTTTTCTCCTACCGATACTGGAGAAAAGACGTCTTGATGAAGTATCATATGCCTTGCTGCAACTTGAATGTAGTGAAATAACTTGTTCTTCCTCACTAATGAAATTAGATGAAGTGCAACTGAGCTTAACTAGATATATTCCTGCGTTGAAGGCAAGAAGCCTGGAATTTTACTCTATAACATTTAGTAGAAGACTGTGATTTTACTCTATAACATTTAGAAGAATGAAAGGTGTAAGCACTGCTGTGCAAATAATTCTGTACAACAGGCTTTAATTGGCTTAAATGTACACACCAAGTCTCAGTATACTCCTGGCTCCATGTGTCTGACTGTCCCCGAAGGGGCCAGCTCAAGTCTTTATATGTGCCGACAATTGACAGCCAGGGCCAGACTCCCAGGTTGCCTATCTGCAGGTACAGAAGTTACCCCCAGTAGTAGGCTTGTAGGAGTGCAGCCAGTTTAGTGGTTGTATCACCACGGGAGGTATCTATTTAAAAACACAAAATGCTTAAAGTCTGTGGATGCAAAGATAATAGTTGAAATAGCCAGAATCAAAGATGATCTCAAAGTAAGGAGTTGGCTTGTCAAGACAGATGAAAAGGAATTTTGTCAGCATGAAGCCAGTGCAACTTAGGGATTCTCAACCCTAAATGCAGGTAAAAGCTAATTTGCTGAGTGTGTTCAAAATGTATATTGATTATGGTGCAGTAAAGTAGCACTATGGCCTATACCACAACTTTTGCTGCTATAAACAGACAGCAAAGATGATTAGCTAAGATTTAGAGCAGAATCTAGATGAACTAGGAAAGTGGGATAAGGAACAGCAGATGGAATTTAATGATGAGGGAAGGGGAAAGGAAGAGAAAGAATTGTACTCTTTTTGCTCCTTCTGATGCTGCTCAAGTGACCCTGGCAGATGGTGTTCGGTTTCAGTTTCTAGCATCTGCAGACTCCATATTTTGGCCCTTGTGTTAAGATTTTCTCATAGAGGTCAGCACACAATTTGCCTTCCCAATCAGATGTTTTCCTTGTTGCTCTCAGCTGAAGACTCAGTTGTCCATTAACCAATCCTACTTGAAATATGTTCTTTTCCAGAACTTCCAGGTGCATTATGTTTCCATGTAGGGTTTAGATTTCAAACACACATGGAGCTGTCAGCAAGGTAAAGCATTTCAATCAACTACCCTTGTGCATTTGCATTCATCCCAAGCCAATGATCATTCACACATCTTTGCATTTCATGCAGATTCAAAGTAGCTCTGATTCCATTCGTAAACACTGGATGATTGTTGCATTTCCTTGTATTCTATTTCTTTTTTAAAAAAAATTCAGGGTCACGAGGGATCAACTGAACTCAGATGGAATCTCAGCACTGCACTTCAGTCATGCATTTGGTATTCAAAAGGGAACAATCACATTTTATCATTAAATCCACCAGTCTTGGAAACCATTAAAAATTAAAGTGTGCCTTTATGCATAATAAGGAGTTTCCACAATTATACAAATATCTGTGGCACAACATGAATGAGGACAGCAAATAAGTTAAATCAGATGGATTAACTGTTGATGGAGACGGTGCTCTCCCAGCTCAACATGCCAATCAAATGGTGCAAAGCACAATTCCTTCAATTTAAGGACAATATTTTTAAAATTCAGGTAGGCTCTCACAATTTTTTTTTTTTTAATAAAAGACATACAGCATGGGAACAGGTACTTCCAAGCCACTAGCCCATGCTTCCCAAATTCGCCAATTAACCTACAAAGCCCATACATTTTTGAGGAGTGGGAGGAAACTGGAGCACCTGGGGAAAACCCACGCAGACATGAAGAGAACATAAAAACTCCTTGCTGACAGCACCAGATTCGAACATGGTCTCTGGTGCTGTAATAACAATGCAATAAACCACTGTGCTAATCGGGCCACCTTTTTCTTTAAATAATTTGGAAAATGTGTCACAGGAAGCATTTTTTTTTAAATTATTTCTAATCAGCTAAGGTGATGGTGATGCCGCCAAGCTGTTGGTGGAGTGCTCCAGGGTTTGGACAGTGATAGTGAACATAGAACAGATTTATGCATGTACTCAAAGCTTCTTGAAGAAATGCATTGACTCCTGGGAATGCATGGTGAGGCAGCAAGAGACACAGATATCCTGTGCAAGTAGCAGAAGGAAAAAGCCACCTTAAAAACTAACCACCATCCCCCACTGACTCCCATTACCCGCCACCTGTCCTTTCCAGAGAAGATAGCATGCATGATTCTCACATTAGGTTCATTAATCATCTCAAAATTGGACCAGAAATAAATCATCCTTGATCCTGAGTGACTGTCCAAGACAACTCATTGATGTATTGACATTCATGTTAAGTAGATAGATAATTAGGTTGCAATTCAGATTTGTAGCAAAACTAAAATATTAACTCTTAACTATTCTGCTCTGTTCCTCATGAATGGACAGTTTTAAATAGGTACAAATGAAGGGACAGCGGGTTGTATAGTTATGCGAGCAAGAATAAACCACAATTCATTGTCATATGGCAGGATTGAGCTGATCCAATTGTATCCTGAACTCTGCATTTCCACTTGCACAGAATGAACTTCTACCTCCTTAAGTATTCTTCTCAAGAACTGGTCTCCGTGAGTATATCCATAAGCAGCCTGCTGGGTAGAAACACTTAAGATGGTACTTGGGCCACAGTTTAAAGTGAGATGAAAGACATTTATGTTACTGATGGAACTCTGTTCAGCCCATCATGACTATGCTGGCCAAGTTGATCTCTTTATTCATCAAGTGGCCTTTTAAAGCAAAGAAAGGATTTTACATTCATATCCCATACAGGCAGGGAGTTGCAGAACCCCTCCACAATGAGTGAAGCAACTATTTAATGACAAGGGACGTGAGTAATTTTTATTTGGTTCTTCATAAATTTCTATCCCCTTGGCAGCAGAGGAGTTCATCCAGATAGTGTAGATGCCTCGAGTGCATCTGATGCTGTCTCCAAATGCTGCTTTTGAATGCTGGAGAAGATGGTACCTCAGAGGTACAATCAGACTCCAGTCAATGGGTACTGCAAAATGGGGGGGGGGGGGGGGGAAGATGAGAGGGGGAATTCTATAGAGAAGGGGATGTGAGGACCCAGAGCAGGACCCCATTTTGAGGTGGAAGATGTCAGAAACACAAGAAAGCACACTCAAAAGCTCAAACTCCATGCTGACAAACAACTACCCATATACACTAATTTAAAATTAATCTCATTTCATATTCTCCTCACTTGCTGATCAGAGCATCAAAGGTTCTGGGGTTGTGGGTGGGATTCTAAGCAGTGGGACTGGAGGGGAAAATAGATCAGCTCATGATTAAATGGTGGGGCAGACTCGAATAGCCTATTTCTGCTCTTATGTTTCATGGATATCAACTCTCTCTCTCTCCAGCATCTGTCAATCTACTAGTGGTAATACAGTGGTCAGGTAACCTGCCAAACTCTATCTTCTTTGAAAGGTGGGTGGAATCTAGAGGAATCCCATTGGGTTGCCAGCTGAATGTGTGAACCTCACAAAGACAGCAGAGATCAGGGTTGAACTGAGGCTTCCCATGATGAGGCAATAGCTTTCAAACTGCATCACTAAGCCACCCAATGTGTAATGTTCAAAATTAATAGACTGTTTTATACCAGTCTTTCACAAAATTAGGCAATTAATGAATACATTAGAATCCAGTTTGAGAATGAATGCTCTAGACATTTATTGGTTAGCAGAATTTGAGCCAGTTATAACCATAGAATACAGCACAGACCCCTTTGGCCCTTCAATTCTGTACTAAACCCTTGTTTTTGCCTAGTCCATAGTCCTCCACACCTCTCCCATCCATGTAAATATCTAAATTCTTCTTAAATGTTAAAATTGAGTCCACCTTCACCATGTCAGCTGGCGGCTCATTCCACACTCTTGCCACTCTCTGTGTGAAGAAGTTCTGCCTCACATTCCCCTTAAACATTTCCCCTTTCACTCTTAACCCATGCACTCTGGTTTGTGTGTCACCCACCATGGAAAAAGCCTACGTACACTTACTCTGTCCCTCTCCCACATCATTTTAAATACCTCTGTCAAATTTCCTCTCATTCTTCTATGCTCCAGGGAATAAAATCCTAACTGGTTTAATCTTTCCCTATAACTCAGGTCTTCTGATGTCCAGGCAACATCCAAGTAAATTTCTCTGCTCTCTTTCTATCTTATTGATATCTTTCCTGCAGTTGCTAATTTTCCATAACTTCCCAGCACTTGTACTCAATACTTTGATTTATGAATGCCAATAGGTCTCCTTACAACCCTATCACCTGTGACACAACTTTCATGGAATTATGTATCTGTATTCCCTCTGTTCTACTGCACTGCTCAGTGCCCTACCATTCACCATGCATGTCCTTTCTTGATTTGTCCATTCTCACACTTGTCTGCATTAAATTGCATCTGCATTTTTTCAGCCCATCTTTCCATCTAATCTAGATCCTTCTGCAAACATTGGAAAACTTCAGCCTCCAATTTTAGCATCATCTTCAAACTTGTTGATCCATTATGTCAATTATCATCCAGATCATTAATATAGAGAGAAAGAACAATGATCCTAGCACTGATCCGTGAGGCACACCACTAGTCACAGGCCTCCAGTCTGAGAAGCAATGATTCACCACTACTCTCTGGCTTCCTCAGTCTAGCCATTGTCAAATCCAATTCAATACCTCACCATGAAAACCCAGCATCTGAACCTTCCTTACTAATCTCCAATGTGGGACCTTGTCAAAGGCCTTATGAAATTCCATGTAGACAACATCCATAGCCTTTCCTTATTCACCTTTCCTGGTAAGCTCATCAATAAGCTTTATAAGATTGGTTAAACATGACCCACCATAGACAAAGCCATGTTGACTACCCCTAATTAGTTTCTCGCGATCAAATAATTGTATATCTGATTTCTTAGAACACCTTTCAATAATTTACCTACTACTGACATTATGCTGGCTGGACTATAAATTTACATGGTTACTTTTGAAGCTTTTTTAAATAATGGAACAATTTAAACTTCCCTCCAATCCTCTGGCATCACATTTGTGGCTAAGGGCATTTTAAATATTTCTGTCAGAATTCCTGCAATTTCTACACAAGCCTCCCTCAAGGCCCAAGGGAATATTTTGTCCACCTTTATTTGTTTTAATACAACATGCACCTCTTCTTCTTTAACCTGTATAGGTTCCATGATTTCATTGTTTGTTTTCCTCACTTCCCATGGCTCTATACTCGTTTCCTGAATGAATACTGATGAATAAACCACTCAAGTTCTCCCCCATCTATTTTTTTGGCTCAATACAAAGCCAACCACTCTGGTCTTCAAGGTGACCAATTTTGTCCCTTACTATCAGTTTGCTCTTAATATACCTCTTAAAACCTTTTGGATTTTCTTTTACAATGTCTACCAAAGCAACTTCATGTCTTTTTTTTTTGTCTTCCTGATTTCTTTCTTGTGGTTTTTCTGACATTTTTAAAAATATTCCTCAAGTACCTAATTTGCTCCATGTCCCCTATACCTGCTATACACCTCTCTGTTCTTCCAAACCATATCCCAAGATCCCTCAAAAAAACCAAGATTCCCTGTGCTTGTTAACCTTGCCTTTAATCCTGAAAGGAACATGCAAACTCTGAACTCCCAAATTTTCACCTTTGAAGATCCTCCACTTACCTCGCACATCCTCGCCTGAAACAATTTATCCCAATCCACCCATTCTAGATCCTTTCTCATTTCCTCAAAATCAGCCTTTCTCCAATTTAGAATCTCAACCCAAGACCCAGAACTAACCTTCTCCAAAATTAACTTGAAACTAATGTCATTATGATCACTTGATTCAAAACATTCCCCTACACATACTTGCCTAAAAGGAGATCCAGTATTGCATTTTCTCTAGGTGGTACATCTAGATATTGATTTAGAAAACTTTCTTGAACACATTTGACAAACCAGTTCCAGTTAATATGAGGAAAATTAAAATCCCTTACTATCAGAAACTTGTGTTTCTTGCAGCTGTTTGCAATTTTATGACAGATTTGCTCCTCCAATTCTTGTTGTTTATTGGGCTGTCTATAATATGAGTGTGGTCATACCTTTCCCATTTCTCAGCTCCACCCATATAGCCTTAGTGGACAAGCCCTCTGTCCTGTTCTGACTGAGCACAGCTGTGATATTTTCCCTGACAAGCAATGCCTCTCCTCCCCTCTTCTATTCATAGAGTTGCCAGTCCTGCTCCTCCTACAAACAAGTTTCACTAATGGTCACAATGTCATAATTGCACATGCTAATTCATGCTCTAAGCTCATCTGCCTTTCCTACAAGATTCCTTGAATTGAAATAGATGCAATTTAGAAAATTTCCACCATGTAGAACCTGTTGACTTCTAACCGTACATGTAATTTTCACATTAGCTTTTACTTCCTCCACTCTTCTATCTGCTCTGGTACCCTGATTCCAATCCCCCTGCAAATCAGAGGTGCACTAGCAAACCTACCGGCAAGGATATTAGGTTGTGGCTTTGGGAGCTGAAATGTGTTGAATAACTGCCTTCTGTATTGTAATAATTCAATCAGGGTGACCTGGAGGTCAGTCATTCTTGCAGATTGAAAGGAGGAGGTCATCCAATAATATTTGGTTTCTCCATCACTGAGGAGACCACATGTGCTGAATACATTCATCTAATTGCTCTACCTGAAAGTTCTTGTGTTGCTGGATGGTAGGAAAGGAAGAGATAACAAGAGGTTGTTGCACCCTTTTGGTTACTTTGAGAAGATGTGTGGGTGTTGGAGACAAAATAGCAAATCAGGGAAATTAAAATAGAATGATACTTCTAAAATGCTGAACAGGGTGCAGGAACATGGTATGATTAATTAGTAACCCACTAAAGGCAATCCAAACCCTGGTCCCAATCGCTGGTACCGTAAAGGCAGTGCACTAACCGCTTTGCCAACCATGCCACCCATGCTTTTTACTTAATTCAAAAACACTCCAAACTCTCCAGTTTATTTTTCTCTATAGAATTGCAATATAATCCCTTTTCGGTATTGTCATTACCCATTCATTTTACCTAAAAAATAAATTTGATATCTTGAAGGATCCTGTTTGAAATGTATTGATCAATGAATGCACAAGTGATTTTTGATCATATATTGAATATTTAAATTTTTTTTTTAAATAAATCCATATTGGCAAAGCCAAAACCCTTTAATGTAAAACTCAAGATGATGTTAATCATGCAAAAATAAAGGAGAAGATTCTGCTACATATATAGCCCTGTATCTACAAAGCAAATGCATGCAGAAACAAAAAAAAAGTTAAATCGATTTAGCTTACTTGTCATCTGCTGCTAAGGTGGATCACATTTCTCACTGAAGGAAATGCAATTCTTCATCATCTTTGAATGGGAATTGGAAAGTTTAACCCTTTTTAAACATCATTCCTGTAATTCCACCAATGGTTAAGTTCAGTGCCAAAAAAGTTGCATTCATAACATTGCCAACACTCAGAAATTACTTCACTTTGTTCCACTCAAAATATGTGCTCGAGTGTTTTGTAACTGGATCAAAGTACAGTAATATCACTTTGATAAAAGCTACCAGTCACTCATAATTAACTAAGGGAGTTTATCTACCAGATGGAGCCAAATTTCAGCCACCAGTCTAATAAGCATCGCCCCATTATGTTGAGGTGTTAGAATACACCAACCTAGATCTTTTCAGATTATACATCTATTCTTGAGCTATGCCTCAGTCTCTGAACCACAAGAGAGTAGAAGAAATTGCATTAAAATTATTTCATTAATTAACGGAAGCAATTTAAGTTTTATGTTACACAAGATCAACAATATATGCATAGAGATTGGAAAGGTAACAGACAGAGGGAGAGGCAAAACAATCGAGTGATTTAAATGTTCAATCTCACAAGCAATTAGAGATGGGTAATAAAGAATAACCTTCACAGTGAAACAAATGAATTAAAACAAGGTAAAATTACTTTAAATTTGAGTACTTGGAAGATGGTGAAAAGAAACAAGAACATATTTAATGGATGGGGTCATTTATTTTGGTTAAGATACACAGTGTTTCACAGATCTATGTCAGTGAGAGAAGAGCGAAATAAGACAGCAAGACTTGGGAGCAATCTAGACTAGCAGGTGGCCAGTAAGATAGATGAAAAGGAGGTAAAAGGCTGAGGATATTAGAGAAAACTAGGGTCCTAATTAATGTCATGATTTGAATCTGATAACATTGGAGGTACAAGTTTTAAAAAAAAGTCAAATATACTGCACGACAAATTAGGTAAGACAATAGACAATAGGAGCTGGAGTAGGCCATTTGGCCCGTCGGGCCAGCACCGCCATTTTAGATCATGGCTGATCATTACCATCAGTACCCCTTTCCAGCCTTATCCCCATAACCCTTAACTCCGTTACCCACAAGAGTCTTATCTAACTCTCTTTTGAACATAGTCAGCGAATCCGCCTCCACCACCCTCTGTGGCAGAGCATTCCACAGATTCACACTTCTCTGGGTAAAAAAATGCTTTCTCATCTCCGTCCTAAAGGGCCTACCCTGTATTCTTAAACTATGCCCTCTAGTCCTCGTCTCCCCCATCATTGGGAACAAGTAATCAGACTTCACCTTGTCTATAAACCATCAAGGTGATTACCAACGTTGAGCAAAAAGATGCTGGAGAATCTCTGTAACTAACTTCTGCTGTTCTGTCTTGGATATTTATTCCAGAGGATGCAGACCTCCCTGCTCCCATTCACCTCAAAACATGAAGTGATCTGCATTCATCCCCATTTCTCTCATCTAGACTGCAAATCAGATGCTATTTATTGTCACGTAATAAAACAGAAATGTATTATTAAACAAAGTTTCCTTTAGTCTGCCAAGCTTCATCATTACCATTGCCCAGCATCCTTTATAATTAGAGATAAAGAGAATCCTTGCCTGAGTCACTGATTGTCCGTGGATTAGCTTCCAGTGCTCCCACAACCTCTATAGCCACACAAAACTTTGATTTCAGTTCAAACTATCAGCAACATAAGCTCCAGATCCAAACCTCCAACTGAGGTTGAAACCATCAGTACTCAAGGTCCTTCAGGAGCTTTTCTTACCCTCAGCACCCTTGAAGCCACCAACAGCCTCTGAGCCCCTCGCTGGTCTGCCACCATGTTTACCATCCTGAGGGTTGTCTCCCCTTTTCAACTGGGAGTATGGGGCATTTTCTCCCCATTACTGGGGCTGTGCGCCAGTCTGGCACAACCCCAGACTCTGTAAACCTCTCTGGCTATGACAGAACACAGGTGCCACCATCTTGGGCCTAGACCCCCTGAGGTCACAGCATTTTAAATAAAACACCATTGGCTCCTTTAACAGGCAGTTTAAAGCCTGTTTAAAGCAGAGGGCAGTAGGACCCCACAGGAGAGAGCTACATCTCGGCTCCCTGCTCTCCCCAGTTCCATAACAGCTGCAGCGCCGCCATTTCCAAGCCCCCAGATGGTTTCAATTCTGAATTTTCCTACCTTTTCTCTCATGATAACCAATATTATAATCACACCAATAAAATGTTCCAAAATTAGTGATTGAAAATTTGTAGTTTTGAAGTATTTGGAGATGCCCAACTTTTGAAAATCAAGCAGAAAACAAACTTAACAATGAGGCATGCAGGCCTCTGATTGGAACACTAAAGGAAATAGCATTTGAAGCCTACCCACTTCAACTAAATAACCTCGGTGTCCCAGGAATTCCATCTCAGTGGGAATTCAATTTGACAAATTGGTTGCCATTTATTGACAACTCTCTGATAAATGATATCATTGGGTTTTTTTTTAATTAATTGCCAATAAAGTCAGCCAGTTGAAATGACAGGAACCCAATGTTTGAGAAAATTAAATAACTGAAACATCTGGTAGATCTAAATTTCCTTGTCATAGAACATGCTTTCCGCACAATCTAACTGAATTTCAAGTGGCCTGCTGGAGACCAACATTAAAGTTGCTTTCACAAGGATTAGACTTAATGCAATTCAGATACAAAATCAAATTTGTTCAATGCAAACGATTCAGTAGGGTATGCATAATCAAAATTAAATTAAATGTGCTGTGCTTTGCTTTGCTGTCATAACGAGCTTGCTAAAATGCATTGAAGAATTTTGACAAAGATCTTGGTGTAATCTGTCTTTTCCCTGTGACTAAAATAAAATCCCTTGTTTCTTGCACTGATGAGAATTGGTAGGTGCCAGATAAGTGAATTTCCCAGTTGCTTGAGATTGTGTGTTGCATGATCAATGAACACGCCAATATTAAACTTCCATATTTTTTACCAATTTATTTTTATTTGCTAGTTGCTTAAATTCCAGATAACAGGGATTTTAGTGCATATGGTTTTCCTCATGATGCAATTTTCTCACCCACATCCCAACGATGTGCTGTTTGGTCAATTAATTGGCCACTACAAATCTGCAAATTGCTCCCTGTATGTATGCAACCAGCAGAATCTGTGTGGAAAAGGGGGAAAGCATAAAGGCAAACAGGATCTTAGTGATCAATGTAAATTCAATGGGCTCCAGGACCTGTTTCTGAGTTGTATGTCTGATTCACATTACAGAAAAGATTCCTTTTTTTTTGGAGAAAATGTAGATTGGATTTACACAGATGTTGTGAAAACCGGAAAGTTGGAGAGAGAAACGATTAACATTTCAATTTGATGACGAATCAAACTGAAGATATAAAATAAGCGTGTTTAAAGTGGCTTTGAGGGGCACAGTCATCAAGGAGAACTTCTGTGTTAAAGCACAGTAGTTCTGTGATAGTACAACCTAAAGAGTGGCAACAAGCAATTAAGTATGCTGAAACTGGAGATCTTTATTGCAAAAATGCTGTGGCATTACAATTCTGTTTCCATCAATATTTGTGAAGTAATCTGTAAAAAGCAGGAAAGAGTTGAGCCTGTTAAAGTAAACAACTCTCACAGTCCTACTGTATGTTGAGACCAAAGATGACAACAAGTGTAAGACAAGTCAATAGCAATTCATACAACTCATAGCCACAGTTCAAAGGGGTCATTCACACAATCAATCCAAGAAATAGATATGCTACATGTAAAATAGTATTCTTACAATCTTTCAGCTCTTCTGGACCTCCAAATTAAAGCAGGTCTTCTCTTGACCTTTCATGCCAAGCATCCGTGGAGTGAAAACTATAAAGTTACCTTTCATGGAGCAACCCTAAAAGGCTGCTCTTGCATTGCATTCATGTTGAGTGGCACCTTGTAGTGCCCTCCAGAGCCAATAGAGGAGGACGACTGGTGTCGTCACACCACCCTTCATAAAATATGAGGCACAGCAATAGCCGTCTTCCCTACCCTTAACCCTAATGCAGCTGGAACCGCTCAGTGTTTCCTAGAATGGTTCCAGCTGCATGGGGGATTATGGCTAGGGAATATGGCCATTGCACTGCTGCATTTTGAGGCCCTGATGAACAGCCCCAAATGTTGAAGCAACAGGTGGGACAGTCACAACCTACGCTGGCTCTGCTCCCTAATGGCCCCCATCCTGATGGCCCCCACTGGCCACCCCAGCTCTGACAGCTCTCACTCACCACCCCTGCCCTGACGGCTCCCAATGGCCACACCCACCCTGATGGCTCCTTCCCTGATAGCTCCCACCATGATGGCCTCTGCTGGCCACCCCTGCCCTGATGGCTCCTGCCGGCCCACCTCTGCCCTGACGACCCCCACTGACTGTCCCTGACTTCACAACTCCCGCCAGCCCACCCTGCCCTGAGGGGATCATGGAGGGAGAGGGGTCGTTGGTTGATGGTGTCATCACAACATCATCAGCCCACCCCATACCAGCTGTTTGCAGTGGCATTACATTCATGCGGGGAAGCAGAGCACAGTGCTCCGCTAATAATCCTTCCCTGAGAGGGATTGCAATCGGTGCCTTGGAGCTGGCCACAGTGCATTCATGGAGGTAAATCTCCCAACGCAAGGGCAGAGAATCTCCACCTTGACATTCAGGCTTTTTCACTGCATGAAAAGGCCTTCTGTCTGTTGTCTTTATCATCACTCACAGACCAAGCCCAAAGTTAACATCTTACCTATCATTGGGGCATCTGCTTATATAACAGAACACTACAGCACAGTATGGGCGCTTTGGCCCGTGATGTTGTGCTGACTGATACATAACTATTTTTTTTTAAAAACTCAACCCTCCCCACCTGATTACTCTTTGTCTTTCATCCATGTGCCTGCCTAAGAGTATCTTAAATGTCTCTAAATTTCCATTCTTCACCACCAACCTTAGCAAGGGATTCCAGGCACCCCCAACTGTGTGTAAGAAACCTTATCACTGTAGTCTCCCCTAAACCTCCTTCCTTTCACTTTGAACAGATATCCTCTGGTGTATGTACTACTGCCCTGGGAAAAAGTTGCTGGTGTCTACCTTATCTATGCCTCTCATAACTTGTTGACCTCAATTTAGTAAGTTCTCTTCCTTCTTTGCTTCAAAGAGAAAAGCCCTAGCTCGGTTAACCTTGCCTCACAAGACATATTTTCCAGGAACCATCCTGATAAATCTCTTCTGCACCCTCTCCATAGCTGCCACATTCTTCCTATAATGAGATGACCAAAACTGAACTCAATATTCTAAATGTGGTCTCACCAGAGATTTGTAGAATTGCAACATAACCTCATGACTCCTGAACTCAATCCTATGTTAATGAAGCTCAGTATACCATAGGCCTTCTTAACTATTGTATCAACCTGCATGGCAACCTTAAGAGATGTATGGATTTGAATCCCAAGGTCCCTCTTTTCTTCCACATGATTAAGAATCCTGCCATTAACCATGAACTCTGCCTTCATTTGACCTTCCAAAATCCACTACCTCACACTTAACTGAATTGAATTCCATCTACCAGTTTTCCACCAAACTGCATTCCATTTCCATCATGTTGTAAACCACAACAACCTTTAAACCTATCCACACCTCCAAACTTCATATCATTGCAAACTTAATGACCCATTCCTCAAAATCTTTGACCTAGTCATTTATAAAAATATCACCAAGATCAAGGGCCCTAGAGCAGATTGCTGTGGAAATTCACTAGTCACTGACCTTCAGGCAGGATACTTTCCATCCATTACTACTTTCTGCTTTCTACAGGCAAACAAATTATGAACCCACTCAGCCAAAGTCCCAAGGATCCCATTCCTCAGGACTTCCTGAACAAGTCTTTCTTGGGGGACCTTGTCCAATACCTTACTAACATCCATGTATGCCACATTTACCACCCTACCTTCATTGATTTCTTTTGTTACCTCCTCAAAAAACACTCTATTAGACTCGTGAGGCACCAAGTTCCCCTCACAAAGCCAGGCTGACTATCCCTGAGAAGACTGTAGCTCTTGAAATGTTCATAAATCCTGTCCTGAATTGTTCTCTCCAATAGTTGGCTCACCACTGATGTAAGGCTCACTGGTCTATATTTCCCAGGATTCTCCTTATTACCTTTTAAAAAAACAAACAAGGGAACCACCTTTGCAATTCTCCAATCCTGCAGCAACACTCCTGTGGTCAAAGAGGATGCAAAGATCATTATCAGAGCCCCAGAAATCTCTTCCCCCCCCCCCCCCCACCCCTTCCCATAACAACCTGGGTATATCTCATCCGATCCGGGGACTTATCAATGCTAATGTTTTTAAGAAGATCCAGCATTTCCCTTTCTTAAACTCAACACAGTTCAACACATAAATTTGTTCTTTTCTAACCTCACCTTGACAAATGTTCTTTTCTCTGGTGAATATTGAAGCAAAGTATTCATTTAGGACATTCCCAACTGCATTTAGGCACATGTTTCCATGTTTATCCTTAAGTGGCCCTAACTTCACTCTCTTCATCCTTCTGTTCTTCACACCTGCATAGAACTTGGAGCTAGCTGGCTACCATATAATTCTCATGAGCACTTCTGTTCTTTGCTTCCTAAACCTAATGTATGCTTCTTTCTAGAAGCTGCCTCACCTGACTTTTCAACCTATTTCCTACTATATTTTCTGTGTCTTAATGGGATCCCAGCAAGTGGTCCCTAAACATCCTTCATGTTACTTCTGTGCTTTCTCCAGAGAGATTTGTTCCCAATTTACTCTCCCTAGTTCCTGCCTCATTCCTTCATAATTAGCACATCCCCAATTAAACTCTACCAATTTGCCCGCTGGTATTCTTGTCCATGGCTATGCTAAAGCTGAGGGAGTTGTGACCACCATCAGCAAAACGCTTCCCCATCAAGAGGTCTTTCACTGGACCAGGTTCATTACGTAGTACTAAATCCAGTGCAGCCTCTCCTCTAGTTGACTGATTCACATGGACACAGAAACCCACACATTTGGTTCCGATAGCTCAGTGGTTAGAGCACTGGTCTTGTAAACCAGGGGGTCTCAAGTTCATCCTCACTGGGGACTCATTTCTGTCAGGCCATTGGAAAAAGTGGTGACTCTCTGCCTTCCTTAAGGTAGGCAACATTAAAGAATTTCAAATATTTCACATTCTAAATGTAGTATTATGTGACAACAATGGTACTTTTACATTTATAGCAATATAAATCCTTCTTGGACACATGTGACAAATTATGCTCCATCTTTTTTTTGGAAAATGTTATTTATTGATCATGATAAAATATACAATGAAAAAATAGAGCTAAGGAAAAAACAAAATACATAGTTTTTATGTGAATAATAACTCCTGCAACCCCCACCCCCTACCCTAACTCACACACCCCTTCCAACCCCACCCCCTACCCTGACTCACACACATATCCCTACCCTAACTCACACACCTACCCCTACCCTAACTCACACCCCACCCCCTACCCTAACTCACACCCCACCCCCTACCCTAACTCACACCCCTACCCCTACCCTAACTCACACCCCACCCCCTACCCTAACTCACACCCCACCCCCTACCCTAACTCACACACCCCTAACTCACACACCCCTAACCCTAACCCAAACCCTAACCCTAACCCTCCCCACCCCACCCTACCTCACACCCACCCCCAACCCCCAACCCCCCCAACCCCCCCCAACCCCCCCCAACCCCCCCTACCCCCAACCCCCCCTACCCCCAACCCCCCCTACCCCCAACCCCCCCTACCCCCAACCCCCCCTACCCCCAACCCCCCCTACCCCCAACCCCCCCAAACCCCCCAAACTCCCCCCAACCCCCCCAAACTCCCCCCAACCCCCAAACTCCCCCCAACCCCCAAACTCCCCCCAACCCCCAAACTCCCCCCAACCCCCAAACTCCCCCCAACCCCCAAACTCCCCCCAACCCCCAAACTCCCCCCAACCCCCAAAACCCTGCAAAGGAAAATAAAGAAAGGAAAAAAAGAGATTACATAACATAAATCTCATAAATTAGTTACCCTGTTTCGGAACAACACCATTAATACGTGGAAAGTGGATTAATAATTCAACCCCAAATAATCCAAATACGGGCTCCAAGTTTTAAGAAATAAAGTATTTAATACATAAATTATATGTTATCTTTTCCAATGGAATACAAGATTTCATTGTTTTTTGAAGTAAGGAGGTGTCAGTCAATATTGGAGTAGTTGAAGTCTCCCATAACAACCCTCTAATTTCTGCACCATTCCAAAATCTGCTTACTCATCTTTACATTTAGATATGCAGCATGGTAACAGGCTATTTTGGCCCACAAGTCCATGCCACCAAATTTACACTCAATTAACCCATACCCCTGGTACAGTTCGATCAGTGGGAGGAACCGGAGTTCCTCAAGAAAATCCATGCAGACACGGGGAGAACTGTCCTTACAGACAGTGCAGCTTTTGAACCCTGGTCTTGATCGCTGGTGCTGTAAATGCATTGTGCTAACCAATACGCCAACCGTGCTGTCCTTTAGTGTCCAGAGGGCTATTTGGAGGCCTTAAATCACAACTAATAGAGTGATTTTTCCATTCCCATATCTGGCATCCACCCAGACCAACTCGGAAGACATTCCATCCACAGTATCTTACTTTCTGCAATGTGAAACTATCCCTGACCAGTAATGCTACTCCCTTCACCATCTCTTTTACCTTCCATCCTATTCATTTTAAAACATATATATTCAAATAGCAAATCTTGTCCTTGCATTAGCCAAGACTCTGTAACTGCCACAATATCATAATTTGTGTACCTTGCATTCAATTTCCTTCCACTGAAACAAACACACCAACTAACTGCATTTATACTTCCTCCCCTGCCTTTCCTTCCTGTCAAACCCACAACACAGAGCATCATTCTTTCCACATTATGCCCTATTGTCTTCCCTCATATCCTGGTTTCCATCCTCCTGTCAAACACCCTAACAGCTCCTGCAAACCTCCCCACCACAATATTCATCCCTCTCCACTTCAGGTGCAGCCATCCTTTAATATAGGTCATATTTTCCCCAGAAGAGATCCCAACAATCCATAAATCTGAACCTCAGCCCCAACTCTTCAGCCGCACATTCACCTGCCACAACTTCCTGTTCCTACCCTCACTCATGCATGACAGGCAGCAATCCAGGGATTACTGACCTTGAAGTCCTACTTTTCAGATACCTTCTTAATTCCTTATATTCTCTCCTCAGAACCTCCATCCTACTCCTATCTGTCATTGGTATTAACATGGAGCACAACATCTTCCTGCTCATCTTCCCACTTGAGAAACCTATGGACTTTGAGACATCCCTGGCACCTGAAAGATAACATACCATCTAGGAGTCTCAATCTTGTTCACAGAACCTCCTATCTATTCACCTAACAATCGAATCCTCATTCCATCTTTGCTTCTCTTCTCAATTCCCTTCTGAGCTAAAGGGCCAAGCTCTGTGCAAGAGTCCTGACCACTCTAATTATCCTTGGTAGATCATCTTTCCAATAGTACCCAAAACAGTATTGTTGAGCAGAACAGCCACAGGGGGGCTCTGCACTGATTGCCTATTCCTCTTCCCTCTACTAACAATCACCCATTCTTTGATATGACTGTCCCCTTTCAGCTCCTGTCTATCACCCCTCTCTGCCTCGAAATCCCCACTCCTACACTGGGCTGCTGTACTCTACCCACTCCACTTGCTTGGCTACAGCTAATTGGCCAATGGAGAGATTTAAATGAGCACCTACCTCCCCTGCTGCTTTTAAACTCTTCCTCCTTTCGTTCAATGTCCAGTTCTCACTTCTCAACAAGATGTAAATGAGCAGCTACTTCTCCTGTTGGTAGAAAAAATTAAACAACTTCCAGTCATGTGACATTCCTTCACAAAAGCAAACAAGCTTTAATTAAACTTATTAGCACATCAGCTATTCTCAACCCAGCTGTTTTTAATAATTTAAATTGCATGGCAAAAAGTGTGAATAAAGTATGGAATGTGTGAATACCATTTATATTAAACTGTTAACAAAGTTCTTGCCATCATCTACATCACAGGTCCCAGTTCAATTGCGTGGCCTGTCATTGTAGCTACTCACATTATTTATATATCCTTTGCGTTGAGCAAGGGCAGCACTATCTTACTCATGAGATAGTTCGATAACAGCAGGGAAGAAACTGTTCTTTACCTTCAATCTGGTAATATATACATGCATCTTCTGTTTGATGGGGGGGCCATTTGGGTGTAAATTTGGCGGCATGGACTTGTGGGCCAAACTGGCCTGTTACTGTGCTGTATGTCTAATTTTTTTTAAAAAAGGAGAATAAAGTATTATGATGGTGGCATTCAGATAACATATTCTCTATGGGAGCATGCTCAATTTATTCACGCATATAAGGAACACTTTTTAGGCTATAGCATCAAGTGATTGGACCAAGAGAGAATGTTGGTGACTTTTACACCTAAAAATATAAAGCTCTCTAACATCTCCACTGTTGACATTGATCAGGGTGGATGCTCTATTGAGGTCGATGAGAGTTTCTTCATTTTGTTGACCCTGAGGGAAAAGTTATTGTGTTAGCACCATGCCACTATACTCTCTATCTCTTAGTTATTTGCTACCTTGTCATTGCTTGGGATCCAACCTACAACAGTGCTTTCACATACAAATTTGTTAATAGAGTTTGAGCAGTATTTGGACAAAATGAATTGAATTAGAAATACTCCAATTATTACTCTAAAAAGATTGATCTTTTAACTGCAAATTCCCTTTTGGTTCAACACAAAGTGGAATTAATGCAGGTAGTTTCCTGCACATCAGAGATGCCATAAGTATAATCAGTATCAATCGAGAGGAAAAATCCAATTGTGAAAACTAAAGAGGGGTGACCATCCTGCCAACCAAAAGAACATATTTCCCAGTTTTCCTTAACCATTTTCTTTCAGGGGCTGAAATGCTGCTCCTCAACTCACAGTGGATTCCTACTTTCCAAATTCACAAGGCACACAATCTTTATTGCATGTAAACTCCAAGAGAATTAAAAGGAACAGCATTAACCATGATGCATTATCCTTTATAATTTCATCCAATGCTTGAATTTCATAAATTTAAAGCAATGGTTCTCCACCTTTTCCTCTTTCCACTCACATTTCTCTTCTTCTTTGGCTTGGCTTCGCGGACGAAGATTTATGGAGGGGGTAAAAAGTCCACTCACATACCACTTTAAGTAATCTCTATGCCATCAGTGCTCTCTGATTAGTAAGGGTGTGGACACTTGGAGACCAAGTTCTGAGTAATTGTCAATTCAAATTTATTTATTTTCCCATATATCGAAAATATCATGATAGAAATTGTTTTTGCAAAAAGACTAAGAGACATCTTGTACATATAGTACAATAAGATATAGTAAAATACATACATGCAAAGAAAAATCAGTTGGTACAGAGGAAAGCAACATAATTTTAGTATTTTGGGATTAATTCTGGAATCTGTGAATGGCAGGAAAGAAATTGTCCTTGAATCTGGTGGTGTGTGATATCATACTTGTGAATATTCTTCCTTTTAATTTATCCCATCCTGCCCACACTCTCTTCAGTCCCTCCTGTCAGGAAGAACATTTATGAATGCAAGCACACAAACCAACAGATTCAAAGACCGTTTCTTTCCATTATCAGAATCCTAATGAACCTAAAAATGGTGAAATTATACTGCCTTTTATCTCCCTCTTTCTTTCTTTCTCTCTCTCTTCTAAACTGTGACCTATTTGCACAGTGCACTAGATGCCTAATGGGTCTGCTCACAAAACCAGCTCTCTCACTGCAGCTTGATACTTGTAACAATAAAATTGAACATGGGCTGTGAGCTGCTGGAGAATGACTTGTGGGAACCAGGTACCAGAGCCAGGATTTGAGAAGGGCTCCCAAAGGGCCGAGGGCACTGCAGGCTTTCTGATCACGTCAGAAGTTTGGATCTGGAGCTCAGGTTGCCGATGGATGAAACAGGAGTATGCGCAGTTGCAGACGACGCAGGAGCACAGGAGGAGGATCAACAGACACTCAGTGATTCTGAAGGGTCTCTCATTTGCTTCTTGTTCTCTCATACTATAAGGGATGCCAGTCAACACTAATAGCAACTCTTTGCCTGCCTTATAGTCGGCAGAGGGCAATTTTGTGTGATAATATGTTTTATGCATGACAATAATGGAACGACAGAACCTGAGAAACTTACAGCTCAGAAACAGGCCACTTTGGCCTTCCTAGTCAGTGCCAAACCATTTTTTTGATGTGCATTCAAGCCCATAGCCCTCCATACCACTCTCATCCATGTACCTGTCCAAGTTTTTCTTAAATGTCAAAATTGAGCCTGCTTTCACCACTTCCGTGGCACCTTGTTCTACACTCCCACCATTCTCTGTGTGGAAAAAGTTCCCCCTCATGTTCCCTCTAATAATTTCTATGTCCTCTGGTTTGTATCTCACCTACCCTCAATGGAAAAAGCACAACTACATTTACACTATCACCCCCCCTCTTCATAATTTTAAATCCCTCTATCAAATTTGCCTCATTCTTCTCTGCTCGAAGGGATAAAGTCCTAAACTGTTTAACTTTTCCTTGTAACTCAGTTCCTGAAGTCTGAGCAACATCCTAGTAAATCTTCTCTTCACTCTTTCTACCTTATTGATATCTTTCCTGTAGCTAGATGACCAACTCTGCACACAGTACTCCAAATTTGGCCTCACCAGTCAAACAACTTTGCCATAACATCCCAACTCCTATACCCAATACTTTGATTTAAGAAGGCCAATAGCCCCAAAACACTCTTTACAATTCTATCCACTGTGATGCCACTTTCAAAAAATTATTGGGAGGTATCTGTATTCCCAGATCCCTCTGTTCTACCACACACCTCAGTGCCCTACCATTTACCATGTACGTCCTTTCTTGTTTTGTCCTTCCAAAATGCAACATCTCACACTTAAATTCCATCTGCCATTTTCCTTCTGCAAGCTTTGAAAACCATCTTTGCAGTTCACAACACCGCTAATCTTAGGTCATCTGCAAATTTGCTGATCCAATTTACCACATTATTATCCAGATCATTCATACAGATGACAAACAACAATGGTCCCAGCACTGATCCCTGAGGCACACCATTAGTCACAGGCCTCCAGCCTGTGAAGCAATCATCCACCACTACTCTCTGGCTTCTCCCATCCAACCACTGTTGAATCCAGTTCACTACTTCATGAATACGGCATTCACATGCCAAACATCAGACTCCAGAGAAGGACAATTTATTTGCACCTCAGTCATGGGAGGATATTATAAGTTTGTTAAAAAAAAAGGCCTGTCACTAGAAACAACCTCCTTGCTTCTATCGTAATTGTTCCTTTCATAATCTTATATGTTGATTTGTTCATGTGTAATCTGTTGCCACAGATGGTGGTGGAGGCCAGGTCATTGGATGTATTTATTGCAGAGATTGATAGGTTCTTGATTTGTGAGGGCATCAAACAGTTTGGGGAGAAGTGTGGGCAGTGGGGTCGAGCGGGAAAAAGGTTGGCAGACTCATTGGGCTGAATAGCCTATTTCTGTTCTTATATCTTATGGTCTAAGATCTCCCCTCCTCATCTTTCTAAACTCGAATGTGTACAGTCCAGGCTACTCAATCCTGCTTCATATGCTGATACCCTCATTTTTGCAATTCATGATGGAACATGCTCCATGTCCATCTATCCATCTCACTATCTAGAACTTCCTGACTAAATAGTTGGAGTCCCTTAATAGCTACTCTAGAATGTATAAAATTTGAATAGAAGAATGCAAGTTTTGACCATGAAGAATTGTCGCACATGAAAAATAAAAACTCAGCTGATAATCACATTATTTAAAACAGAAAATAAATTCTTTACTAATTTTACACAAGAAGATTCTTCACTGCCTTTTGTGTTCAATTGTAAAGATTTTAATCTTTCTGGGATAAATTAGCTTGTCAGTGTGCCTTTTCACCATTCTTCTTTCAATTCAATTTACAAGAGAAGAAATTACAAGTGTAGACAGCCACTGCCATCAGCTGCTCTGCACCCGATGCAATCGCATTACAGCCACTGTACTCGCAACAGTGCACCATGCATTTGCGAGCACCGTGCGAGGGCGCATTAGTTGAATTGCAAACTAGCAGAGAGCGGACGCCACGGTATGGGCTCTCTCTCTCTCTCTCTCTCTCTCTCTCTCTCTCTCTCTCTTTCTCTCTCTCTCTCACTCTCTCTCCCTACCCTGTTTATCATGTTTGGTTGTGTTCAGTAAAGTCTTTTATTCACTTTACCTCACCCACCGACTCGACTCGTTATTAAGCACACAATAATGAGCACAGTGTCAGAAGTAGGATCAAGAGCGCCCTAAGCCTGAAGTCTTCCAACCGCAAATCAGTCACAGTGAGTAACCACAACCACGTTTTGCACAGTCGCCATAATGGTGGACGGATTCAGGCACCCCATGTTTGATGGAAATGTGGCAATAACTGGTGTATCTTTTTTTTATTTTTTTTTTAAATTTTTCACACTATGAATCATATTGACCAAAATACACACAAACATTTCCCTCTGGAATATACACAGTGTCATTTTCTCCCCTTTTTCCCCCCTCCCTTCCCACCTCCCCCCCTCCCCACCCACTAAACGTTCAGCATATACAATACATTAAACTCATTAAACAATGTCATCACACAGTGAACATAAACAAGAAATTTGTGTCATCTACTTTTACACACTGGTTCAGTTCATTTCGTCTTCTTCTCAGTCTGTCATTTTAGGTGGTGGAGGTCCACGGTAGGACTTCTCTGTTGTGTTCCATGTACGGTTCCCAAATTTGTTTGAATATTGTGATGTTATTTCTTAAATTATATGTTATTTTTTCCAATGGAATACATTTATTCATTTCTATGTACCATTGCTGTATTCTCAGGCTATCTTCTGATTTCCAGATTGACATAATACATTTTTTTGTTACAGCTAAGGCTATCATAATAAATCATTTTTGTGCTCCATCCAAATCGAGGCCAAGTTCTTCACTTCTTATATTACTTAGAAGAAAGATCTCTGGATTTTTTGGTATGTTGCTTTTTGTAATTTTATTTACTACCTGATTTAGATCTTGGCAAAACTTTTCCACTTTCTCACATGCCCAAATTGCATGTACTGTTGTTCCCGTTTCCTTCTTACAGTGAAAACATGTATCTGATACTGTTGGGTCCCATTTATTTAAATTTTGGGGGATCTTTGAAAAGGAATATGACAGTCTAGAAAGGACCCCAAAAGTATGATGTGTGAATTTAGAGAAATTTGCAACCCTCAGAGGAATTTGATATTGGAAAGGCACAAATTCAACATGAGAGACCAAAAGCCTGGCGAGTTAATGCACATATACATCAGTGAATTAAAAATAAGCAGAATCCAGACCAGTGGCACAGCATGACTGCGATGTTTTGTAAAAGGACGGCTCCATGTGCTAACCTCCTTCGTGTTCTGTGAGGATGCCATGCCTCTGCTAGACCCCAGTGCATGCATAGATATGGGGCTTGTCTCATTCAGCACAGAAGACGATTTCTCACAGATCTTTTCTGAGTACGACAAACTTTACAAAGTTGAGCTGGGGAAGCTGCCAGTTTCGTACTCCGTGTGGCTTGACCGGGAGATAAGACCCATAGTCCGGTTGGTGCATCGCATTCCAGTAGCAATTAAGGATAAAATCAAGGCCAAGCTGGACAGAGTGCAGGAATTGGATGTCATCACTCCAGTCTCAGAACCAACTGAATGGGTATACTACATGGTGGCTGCCAAGAAAAAAGAAGGACAGAAAATCAAATTTGTATAAATCCACGGGACTTCAATGCGAACCTAAAAAGACCACATCACCCCATGCGTACCAAAGAGGAGGTTGCAATGGCTGGTGCAATGGTTAATGTCAAGATAGACCAGGATTACCCTACCAGTGGCAAGGAGACTTCTGGAGCCTCAACCAAAGGATCTGGAGGATGTCAAGGCCCATCTGCTAAACAGATGGCAGAAATCAAAGAAAAGTTACAACAAAACCAGCCAGCCGCTCATCCCATTGACCGAAGGGCAAGTCATAAGGATGCAGAGTCCACAAGGTTACAACCGCATGGGTATAGTGGAAATAAATTGGTAGGAACCCAGGTCATACCTGGTTCGTTCAAGGGGAAAATATATAGGAAGGACAGATGGCACATCCTCCCAGTTAGATAACCACCCCCCCCCCATCTCAAACTGACCCAGACAAATCGGCATTTTTGGATTTGGAACATGAGCCTGGGATTGACGTGAGCCCCTGGTAACCACAGGAGAAGAGATGGATGATGCCCTTGAGATTATGGACAGTAGAGACCATCAGGACAAGGTACCCCAAACCTCCACAGCAGCAAAGGGCTATCACAAAATGTGCAATGGGCATGTCTGTAAGCCGAACCCAAAATACCAGGACTGAACTGGGTTGAATGTATATATTGGTGTACTAGTGAAAGGAGATGTAGACATCCACTGCCATCAGCTGCTCTGCACCCGATGCAATCACATTGCAGCCACAGCGCAACACGCATGCGTGAGCACCGCGAGGGCAGTTAGTTGAATCGAGAACTAGCAGGGAGCAGATGCCACACTGAGAGCTCTCTCTCTCTCTCTCTCTCTCCATACCCTGTTTATCATGTTTGGTTGTGTTCAGTAAAGTCTTTTATTTGGTTTACCTCATCTTGTTATTCTTTTCTTTCTTTGGCTTGGCTTCGCGGACGAAGATTTATGGAGGGGGTAAAAAGTCCACGTCAGCTGCAGGCTCGTTTGTGGCTGACCAGTCCGATGCGGGACAGGCAGACACGATTGCAGCGGTTGCAAGGGAAAATTGGTTGGTTGGGGTTGGGTGTTGGGTTTTTCCTCCTTTGCCTTTTGTCAGTGAGGTGGGCTCTGCGGTCTTCTTCAAAGGAGGCTGCTGCCCGCCAAACTGTGAGGCGCCAAGATGCACGGTTTGAGGCGTTATCAGCCCACTGGCGGTGGTCAATGTGGCAGGCACCAAGAGATTTCTTTAGGCAGTCCTTGTACCTTTTCTTTGGTGCACCTCTGTCACGGTGGCCAGTGGAGAGCTCGCCATATAATACGATCTTGGGAAGGCGATGGTCCTCCATTCTGGAGACGTGACCCATCCAGCGCAGCTGGATCTTCAGCAGCGTGGACTCGATGCTGTCGACCTCTGCCATCTCGAGTACCTCGACGTTAGGGGTGTGAGCGCTCCAATGGATGTTGAGGATGGAGCGGAGACAACGCTGGTGGAAGCGTTCTAGGAGCCGTAGGTGGTGCCGGTAGAGGACCCATGATTCGGAGCCGAACAGGAGTGTGGGTATGACAACGGCTCTGTATACGCTTATCTTTGTGAGGTTTTTCAGTTGGTTGTTTTTCCAGACTCTTTTGTGTAGTCTTCCAAAGGCGCTATTTGCCTTGGCGAGTCTGTTGTCTATCTCATTGTCGATCCTTGCATCTGATGAAATGGTGCAGCCGAGATAGGTAAACTGGTTGACCGTTTTGAGTTTTGTGTGCCCGATGGAGATGTGGGGGGGCTGGTAGTCATGGTGGGGAGCTGGCTGATGGAGGACCTCAGTTTTCTTCAGGCTGACTTCCAGGCCAAACATTTTGGCAGTTTCCGCAAAGCAGGACGTCAAGCGCTGAAGAGCTGGCTCTTATTAAGCACACAATAATGAACAACAAGTACATTCATTGGACTTATCTTCTGGAATTTCAACAATTTCCATTAAATAAATAAAACGTCAATTATATTTTTGATCAAATGTTACTTTTAAAAATGGGTAGATTTCCAATGGGTCTAAATAAAAGTTAGATCATCAGCATTGCTTGGATCATCAGATTGGCTCTGTTTGCTCAGCTTTGGGAAACCCTTTGATCTCTGCCTCCGATGATACAGATATGGAGGCACGTGATGGCTCAGGAGTAGATTCAATCGAAAAAAAGAACATGAGAAGTCATTGGCTTTGCTCAAGAGAAAATTTCTGAGATCTAACCAAGAGTTATGGATGCTTGGAAAACGGGAAATGTTAGAGGACATCAGGACAAACGTTATTGGAAAAATAAGGCCTGTTCTTGTTATCACTGTGAAAATTAGCCAACAGTTTCAGAGGATTAAATTGTTGTGAATCCCCAAAATATATTTATTTTATATAAACATTCACTTTATACACACAATGTTTGCCCTCGGGGTTGTTTTTAACAATATTCTACATTTGTCACATCAGTGGTTGGACTGGTAATTTAGAACATAAGTACCTTTTTAAATAACATATTAATGTAAATACATCCATTCTATTTCATCCTTTGGAATCATGTGAACAGTGATTAATAAGAGAATGATCTAGAGGAGGGTTCCTATGTGGATAATAATTGCTTATCATTTCTGCTTCAACTCATTGATTGCTGACATCCTAATCCATGCCTTTGTTACCTCGACCATCTCAACTTCTCTCTTTCCTTGGGCATTCTTCATCTTTTAATGTGGTGGATCAGGCTGTGGACTTGGCTCCACTTACTGACCTGTTCTCCATAATCTACAATTCTCTTATTCTTCAAATATCTATCTGCAATATCTTTAATGAGCCAGCCTCCATTGTTTCCTTGCACAGAGAATTACACAGATTCACTCCCTAGGGAAAGTTGTTCCTCATTTTCTCTGTCTTACATATACTCCCACAATCTTGAGGCAATGTCTCCTACTTCAGAATTGCCTACTAGTGAAACAAGCTCCATGCTTCTATCTTATTTCTTTCTTTCATAATTTGATGTGTTTCCATAAGACCCTCATTCATCCTTCTAAACTGCAGTGAGTACTGTGCCTGGCTATTTCCTTTCTCTTCAAAATAATCTCTATAACTGTATTTTGATGGATGTGATAAACTTGAATCTTGAAAAGATTTGCTGCTCTCAGGGAGAAGCAGTTTGTTTTCTGTCTTAAATCTACTCTCATGCATCTTAAGAATTTTTCCCCTAGTTCTTGTCTTTCTTGTTAAGAGGAACAACTTTGCAACATCTGTATTATCTATTCCTATGATTACATTTCATTTCTATAAAATCATCCCCTTTAAACTCCAATGAATAAAATCCTAAGCCACTCAATTTCTCCTTAAAGGCTAATCCCCTAATTTCCAGTATCAATCTGGTGAACCTTCTCTGCCCTTCCTCCAAAGCCAGTATATCCTTTCTCAAGTTACAAGACCAGAATTGCACAAAGTATTCCAGTACCCTGTACTTTTGCAGTAAAATTTCTCAGATCTGAAATTCAATCATTTGAATAATGAAAGACAATATCCCATTTAGCTTCTCAAATGTATCTCACAATCAATAGCAGCAGGTTTTTAGACTGTGGTCCTTCTCTATTGAGTCATCGTGATATCTGCAAAACTTTTTAGAACCCACTCCTGCACTGTGGAAGATGTCAAGTCTTAATATTTGCTTGCCGATAGCATAGGTTTGGGAAATTGCAAGTTAAGCCAGGATTTAAAACAATGGTTCTCAACCTTTATCTTTCCACTCACATATGTATTCCCTATGCCATAGGTGATCTGTGATTATTAAGGGATTGCTTAAGGTTGCATGTAGTGTTACGAGCCCAGAGAACCCCAAAACCCAGCAGCAACATATATTCACCAAGACAAATGGTTACTTAAGCAAAAGTTGTTTATAATTATCTTTAAACATGAAAACAGAATCACATTTTAACTTACTTAACTGACCTAACAACTCCCATTTAATTCTAAGCGCATATGTATGTAGTGTGTGTGTAAGTTCAGAAAAGTTCTTTGGTTCACAGTCCAATCTCACTTCTCATTCTTCCATGTTCACTGGTTGCAAGCAAATCTTATACTGTGCACAGAATTTAACATATATAAAGTTCTCCAGGCTTTGGTGCTTGAAAGGTAAACGGTTACTGCTCAGGAAGGTTCTTGTCAGTTTTCAAAGAGAGAGAGATTTGTTGTTCCAGGACATCCACAACTGATGTACTTCCATCAGTTACTTCAGAGTCTTGCTGATAAAACTTGCCCCTTCAGGGTTCTCCAGATGATATCCTCTTTCATTCAGGTCACCACAGGCTTACTTTTTGTTTCTCTTATTCCAAGTGAAACATTAGACAGCCAGTCCTCTCCTCTTGCATGAACCACAAGGGCTTTGACCAGGCCATCTTCCAAAATGGGGCTTTCCACAAGCTTGCTAGCTTGTCCTTTTTCAGTTCCAGCTGCTCCTATTGGCTGTAACACAGTGGAAGTGATCTGTCTCTCTCTCTGAGAGAAAGCCTGTTTGACTCTCTCTGCTTGCAAAACCACATTACCCTCTTAGAACAACAAGTTCTCTTCTGGACAATCTGCAGCTCCACAAGATCTTTCATCTGTTTCCTTTTGTAAACAATAATCAATTAATGAAGTCTCTTGGGAATTCTCCAAAGCTCTTGCAAAAGCTATGGAGTCAATATGTCTAATATGGGGCAGAGCTCCAGTATTTTAATTAAGATCTATTTTAAAATGTTTGTATGTGATGTACTCTAACGAACCTTTCCAAATTTATCTCCTAAAAACATATCTAAATACTCTGTCACAGTGGGTGGAAAGAAAAAAATTGAAAACCACTGCTTTACTCATTCCTAATTGACTCGCTATGTGCACGGTTTCACAACTCCAAAGGAAATGGACCAATGACAATTTTTCTCAAGCAAAATATTTCAGTAACAATTGAGTCTGGAGTAGTGATTCTCAACCTTCCCTTCCCAAAAAACCTTAAGCAATCCCTTACTAATCACAAAGCACCGATGGCTTAAAGTGTTATGTGAGTGGAAAGAAAAAGATTAAGAAACACTGTTTTAAAATGACTAGAAGTTTCATGATCACCTTTGCCCTCAGTAGCATTTTGTTTTCAGATTTAATTGGATGAACTCATAGCCCCCAGTTTCATGTGAGATTAGAACTCACGTCAATAATCCAGACTCTCCACCATTATAGTACTGAACATACTGTGCTACCTTTATGCAGAGATCATGTATTTCCCATCTGCATTTACCTTGAATTTACTCAATAACTATCTTTCTACTTTTTACTTGTAGGGATTCAAATATTTATTTTCAATGAAAGCCATCTCTATTGATATCCTGACTTCAATTTTTAATTTTAATTTCACAGATTCAGTAACATAAAGAAGAGAAGATCAGTTAATATAACCCTTATATTTTGATCCCACCATTTCCAGGACACTTGAACCAAACAGCTTCTACGTAATGCACAAAGATTGCAATTAAATGCAAACACTTGCCTGCCTATTGCTTCATTGTGTATAACTCAACAACTGCAATCTAAAGAAATTCATAAGTAATACCCAAGAGTCAATAATTTAACTGCACCTATAAGAAAGCTAAAATTAATCAGTGAAGCTATAGAAGTAGAACATGTTCCAAACATGGCCTTGGTGTTGTGCAGAGATTTTATGAATACCACACAGGTCAAGGAAAAGGATAAATATTTTTCATTGCAAGCATGTAAATTGTGATGTATTTACAGCATCAGGGGCAATCTATTTTAATGATTCTGATGAAGATTCCTGATTTTAACAATGTTTTGCAAATGAACTTTTTACCTGAATGGCTTAACTATGGTGCAACTCTAAGTGGACAATAAAAATATCAAGGATGTGTGAAATCTGCTTATTAAACCAATAAATTAAGGAAGTTTCAATTTTGAAGAAGAAGAAAAGCTACGTGTGTTTTAATTTTGTGGAGTACAAGCAAACAGAACACACAAAAATAACATTCTCAATTTAGAATTTTTGGCCCAGAATGTTGAATATTGATTGCTTTTTTAATTGTGTACGACTGCACATAGAAATCTACTGCACAGTAAAGCACCTTCAGTCCATAGTCTAGCATCAGCCTAATAACACACTCTCACAAATACCTAGAATTTCCCTACTGTATTGCCATACCTTCCATTTTGCTCAACTCCATGTACCTCCCTTAAAAGATCCTATTGTACCTGCCTCCACCTCCATTGGTAGCAGCTCATTCCATGCACTCATCTCTTACAATTCTTTGGCTTGGCTTCGCGGACGAAGATTTATGGAGGGGGTAAAAAGTCCACGTCAGCTGCAGGCTCGTTTGTGGCTGACCAGTCCGATGCGGGACAGGCAGACACGATTGCAGCGGTTGCAAGGGAAAATTGGTTGGTTGGGGTTGGGTGTTGGGTTTTTCCTCCTTTGCCTTTTGTCAGTGAGGTGGGCTCTGCGGTCTTCTTCAAAGGAGGCTGCTGCCCGCCAAACTGTGAGGCGCCAAGATGCACGGTTTGAGGCGTTATCAGCCCACTGGCGGTGGTCAATGTGGCAGGCACCAAGAGATTTCTTTAGGCAGTCCTTGTACCTTTTCTTTGGTGCACCTCTGTCACGGTGGCCAGTGGAGAGCTCGCCATATAATACGATCTTGGGAAGGCGATGGTCCTCCATTCTGGAGACGTGACCCATCCAGCGCAGCTGGATCTTCAGCAGCGTGGACTCGATGCTGTCGACCTCTGCCATCTCGAGTACCTCGACGTTAGGGGTGTGAGCGCTCCAATGGATGTTGAGGATGGAGCGGAGACAACGCTGGTGGAAGCTTTCTAGGAGCCGTAGGTGGTGCCGGTAGAGGACCCATGATTCGGAGCCGAACAGGAGTGTGGGTATGACAACGGCTCTGTATACGCTTATCTTTGTGAGGTTTTTCAGTTGGTTGTTTTTCCAGACTCTTTTGTGTAGTCTTCCAAAGGCGCTATTTGCCTTGGCGAGTCTGTTGTCTATCTCATTGTCGATCCTTGCATCTGATGAAATGGTGCAGCCGAGATAGGTAAACTGGTTGACCGTTTTGAGTTTTGTGTGCCCGATGGAGATGTGGGGGGGCTGGTAGTCATGGTGGGGAGCTGGCTGATGGAGGACCTCAGTTTTCTTCAGGCTGACTTCCAGGCCAAACATTTTGGCAGTTTCCGCAAAGCAGGACGTCAAGCGCTGAAGAGCTGGCTCTGAATGGGCTCTTACAATACCCTTATACTTACTCCAAAGCATCTTGAAACTATGCTGCCTTGTGTTAATGATGCATTATAAATTACTTCTAGTTATTTAGAAACTAATAGGCTCTTATTAACAACAGAATGCAGTCCTCCTGGACTGGACTGAGGAGTGAGCTGTGGCACAGTTGCCTTTATTCAAGGGTCTTTGGGAGGAGCCACAGGTACAGTCAGCAAAGGGTGTGTCTAGATGAACTATAACAAATACAAACTCAGCCAAATCACAGTTAACCATTTCAACCCTGGGAAAGAAGCCTCTGGCAACACAATCAATGATTTTCATAATCTCAAACACGACATTAGGTTACCCCTTGTAATGCGCGTCAAAAGAACCAAAGACTTGTTGATCCAAACCAAGGCTTTTATTAACTAGAAGAGTGGAGTATATCACAAGTAGGTCCACCAGTCCAGAATGACCTGGTCTGGCTAGGAGCAATCCTTTAAGATCTGCCAGTAGGTGTGGCTACACTCTCAGCCAATCACAGTCATCCTACACTATCATCTGTACATATACACATTGGTGATAGAATCTGTACTATCACACCCCTCATCATCTGTCATTCTTAATTTGGTTAATTCTTAGTTTCATCTTTCAAACAGAAGGTTCAGTATTCATGGGGCTGTGTGTAGTGTATTTAAATGTGCTAATAATACTAAATTGAGTGGAAAAGCAAATTATGGAGAGGATACGACGTCCACAGTAAGGAGTTTGCACATACTTCCCATGTCTGTGTTGGTTTTTACTGTGGGCTCCAGTTTTTTCTCATCCTTCAAAACATACCATGGGGTTGTAGGTCAATTGGGCAGCATGAGCTTGTGGGCTGAAAGGGTCTGTAACCATGCTGTATGTCTAAATATTGATAGGTTAAGTGAGTCGCAAATGGGAGTACAATGTTAGTAAACGTGAGGTTATTCACTTTTGAAGGAAAAATGGACGATCAGATTCTTATTTAAGTTACAAGCAATTGCAGCGTGCTACTGTGCTGAAGGACTTGGGAGTGCTGGGGCATGAATCGCAAAAGGTTAGTTTGCAGGTGCAGCAAGCTATCAGAAAGGCAAATGGAATGTTGGCCTTCATGGCTGTAGGGATTGAGTCCAGGAGCAGAGAGGTTATGCTGCAACTGTGCAGGGTACTGGTGAGGCTGCATTTGGAGTATCGTGTGCAGTTCTGGTCTCCTTGCAAGAGGAGGTATAGACTGGCTTTAAAGGTGGTGCAGAGGAGTTTCACAAGATTGATTCCAGAGATGAAGGGTTAGCTGATGATGAGTGATTGAATTATCTGGGACTACACTCACTAGAATTCAGAAGATGAAGAGGGGATCTGATAGAAAAGTGTAAAATTATGAAAAGAAAAATAAGATGGAGGCAGGCAAGATTTTTCCACTGGTAGTTGAAATGAAAACTAGAGTTTATAGCCATAAGATTTGGGATGGAGATGACAAGGAACTGCTTTTTTTCTCAGAGAGTGTGAATTTATGGCATTCTTTGCCTATGGAAGCAGTTGAGGCTATCTCAGTAAACATATTTAAGACAAGATTAGATATAATTTTACATGGTAATAGAATGAAAGGATATGGGTAAAGGTAGGTAGGTGGAGATGAGCATATCATCAGATCAGCCTTGATCTTAATGGATGGTGGAGCAAACTTGATGGCCGTATGACCTACTCCTGTTCCTGTTTCTTATTTATGTTCTTAGCGTGGGGATCACCTTTCAAATAGTTTTTTTTTCCTATTTTTCTAGGATGTTGATATCATAACCAGGTCAATGATAATCCGGATTCATTCAAATACCCAAAATATGCAGATGAGCCATCTCTTTCATGTGCTGCAGCCCTTCTAGTGAATGTTCTCTCACAACATTGCTGAGCAGGGAAATTCTGGATTTAGACCCAGTAATAATGAACTATTCTGGATGGATTTCTGAGTCAAGATAATGTGCGAATTGGAAGAAAGTGCACAGGGTGCCCCCATGTACCGGCTGCTCTCATTTTGGGGTTCAAGGTCATGGATATGATGGATGTTGTTGGAGTATTCGAGGTAAATAGCTACAGTAGATGGAATGGAGCGGAGCTGTTACTCATGCAGACTGCTTTGTCTTGGTTAATGTTGACCTTTTTGAAACTGCATTTCGTCTTTGAAGTTTATCATATTTCCTTAGAGTCAGAGAATAATTCTGGAAACAGACCCACAGGCCTAGACTATCTACGGAAAACAATGTGCTCTCCTGCCAGCATGAGACACATACCCTTCCAAGCCTGTCCTATCTATGTGATTACACTGGACAATGAAGATTTGGCTTCCTGATACTTAAGGGTGTATTTTATGACTTTTGGGCTGCTAATAAGAAAATCACCTTAAATGTTTCCAATCACTTACTGTTCTTTAGATTTAACATTTTTTTTTGTGATTTCCTGTAATATTTTAAGTTTTCTAGTATATTTCCAACAAAGCAAGCTGTTTTGTTCAGTCCAAGCATGCTTCGGTATGGACTCAATGCAAGTCCTATGCAAATATTGTGTTAGGCCTGAGCATGCCTTGTCAGGATAGATGCCAACAGGCTATGAAAGCAGTTCACATATACAGATGCTGTGCATTACATTGATTATAGATTGGGCATATGTTGATACACGTGAGTGTACTCTGCAGCTGAGGAACCAATGCATACATTGCGCTGCTGACAACTCAAGGCGAGGAACCCACGGAGACTGTGGGCTTCAGGAAACTGCTTTCGGGAGACTTGTGCCGGGCTGCAGACTGGCTCAAAACTTGCTGAAGGGGTACCAGGTATCAGAAACAGGATGTGAGGTAGTGCCGAGGGCGTTGAAGGGTTGCTGACCCTGTTGGAGGTTCTGATCTGGAGCTCGGGTCAGTGGTCTGGACTCGACTCTGTGTGGCTGTGGCCACTGACTCTGGTGCAGCTCTTTTGTTTCTCTTTCTCTGACTGTGAGAAGCGCTTCAGGAAATTTCTGCTGATGGCAACTCTGTCTGCCTTACAGCAGGCAAAAGCAATTTTCATGTAATATGACAGTTTTATTTCAATGACAATAAATTGAATCTTGAATATTCTTCCGATAATAGCATAGTGAATGTACTTAACAATAGCTTTTGTCTTTAGGGGGATTCAAAACAGCAGAATAGTCTCATCAATGTCACAACAGCTGCAATACATTCTGTTACATTTCTTGCGAGTATACACTGAAGGCTCAAAACCTGGAATCCATCAATGCTGGCTGATTATTGTTGGATACAGATACGAGAGGCATCAGATGCTGAGGCAGCTGAACAAGCACAATGTGTCTGCATCATTATGCAATTAAACATGCTAAATTCTAGAAAACTTCAATGTTTCTCAAACCTCCCATGTGATGCCACAAATCTGAAATTATTTTTATGTAAAGTTTGAAGATGTCGATCAAATTTCCCTTTTTGTTCCAGGAAGCAAACCTCTTGGGGAAAAAAATGTTGTCTAGTGCAGCTAATGTACCTGCATTTATCACTATCACTTTGGCAGCACATCTCCACCCATCCCACTCACCTTATCTTACATCATGGAAGGTGGCCATTTGGTCCATTATTTTTCTGATGGCTCTTAAGAGCAGTCCCATCAGCATTGTTCATCATTATCACCTGTTGTTCATCATTATCTGCCTAATTTGTGCGGTGAAACACAAAAGCCTGCAGATACTGTGAGTGCAGTAAACACACGCAGTAAATGCTGGAGGAACTCAGCCGGTCTCGCAGTGTCCACAGGAGGTAAAGATATATTATTGTAGTTTCAGGCCTGAGCCCTTCAAGGTATAAGCAAAAAGCTGAAAGACATCTGAATTATGAATGGAAAGAGAAAGGGGAAAGAATGACAAAGGGAGGAATCCAGAGCAAAGGTAAGAATTGATTTTGGCTCTATGAAAGGAGGCAGAGGTGGGGGAAAAGCAACACAGAGAAGAAAGGGGGAGGGATATTTAACAGAAACCGGAGAAATTGATGCTCATGCCAAGCCCTGTGGCCGCAGTAGATGCGCCACTTGCGGCCACAACTTCCTCCTCACCAAAATTTGGGGCCCAAATAGTGCTTTCAAGTGAAGCAACACTTCACTTTTGAATCTGCAGAGGTCATCTACTACATCTGATGCTCTCATTGTGGTCTCCTCTACATCAGAGAGACTGGGCATAGACTGCAAAATTGAATTATGAGCACCTCAGCTCTACCTGCTGCAATAGCTTGGATCTCACAGTGGCCAACTATTTCAATTCCTTCACCCAATCCCTTGCTGACATGTCTGTCCATGGTCTTGTGCACTGGCGGTCTGAGACCACCCACAAGTTTGAGGAACAACACCTCATCTTCCGTCTGGGCAATTTTCTTGCCTCTCCTCCAGTGCTCGCTCGCTCTCTTTTCCCAATCTCCTTACACAGAGCCAAAATCAATTCTCACCTTCCCTCTTATCATATCCAATTAACACCTTCTGGTCTGGCCTCTTCCCTTCCTCATTCTTCCTCCTTTCTCCCTCCAGTCTTTATTCTGACACCTTCCAATGTTTAGATTTTTTTTTATTTAAAACATCACACTATAACCAATTTCTTAACAATATTTTCGCAAAGTTTGTGACTTTTTTTCCATTTTTTTCCCCCAACCCCTCTCCCTACCACCACCCCGCACCCAATAACTATAGACCGAAGAGAAAAGAAAGGTTAAAAAAAAAAGCTTATATTTTGAAGAAAGGCTCAGGCCCAAAATGTCAGTAATCCATCTTAACCACCTATGGATCTTGTGAGACTGGCTGAGTTCCTCCAGGATTTCAGTATGTATCTTCTATGGGGATCCCAGTTTTTTTTATTAAAAACAAATTATTGTCCAGTATCCTTTTAAATAATTAATTAATATGTGCCTTAAAATCCTAATTTTCTTCTGTTGTTCAATTTTCTTGTTAAATTTCTTTACAGCCCTCAAAAGAACCCCTTTACTTGCTCTGCTTCACAAATATGACTGTTATGTTTGGCTAAAGTCTTTATAACAGCATTAAACTTTACCATGAAATGATGGCAAGAATCCAGAGACTTTCCTCCTCTTATGTAACGAATCAATTCTTCAATGCTGCTCGACACTAAATCTTTCTTAATATGTATTCCAGTGCAATGCTTCAGTCATGTCCAGAGAAAATTGCCCATAACCTGTGCAATGAAATGAATCCAGTTTGCATTTATCACCTTCAGTTGTCGCCAGCTTGTCCACTTTGAATCTCCCTTTCTCATCATTTGCACATTTTTCACCATTTACTTTTCCTCTTCATGTGTAATTCCCTTAACTGCACATCGACCTTAAACAAGCAGAAAACTATACTGGTCAATTAGTGAATGCAGATTTGTTTTTCCTCTACTGCATGTAGGCATCCTTTAATGCCAGCACAACCATTTCTCGTAATTTTCTCCTCTATTTTCACTTAGCTTATGTTACAGCACCAGTGACTGGAGTTTGAATTCAGTGCTGACTGGAAGGAGTTTATATATTCTGCTCATGTCTGTATGGATATTACCCAGGTGCACCTGTTTCCTCCCACCGTTCAAAACGTACCTGGAGTTTGATTGGAGGAACAGGCTCGTTGGCCAAAAGGGCCCGTTACCAACCTGTATGTCTAATTTTACAAAAAATGACTTTTTCCTCAAATGGATTTATAATGATTATTTGTTCCTCTCAGTAATCTCTGACAGCCAAAACAAATACCTTCCCCCAACATGTTACACTTAAGTCCAGAGTTAATCAAGATCAAATTGTCATTGTAATGGCAGAGAAACCGGCCCTTTGATCCACTATCAACCATCCATTAGGATTATTCCCACATGGTCCTGTTTTTTTCCCCACACGTCCTGCATTCTCATTGATTTCCCACATGTCTGACCACTCATAAATACAATTGCATCAATTTACAACAGCCAAATAACCTCCTGATGAAGGTGGAAACCAAGGAGGAAACCCAGTCACATGGAGAGCACAAAACATACAGTTAGCTCCTGAATCTAGGACTCTGGTGCTGTGAAACTACTGTGTTATCTGATGTGAAACAATGGGGTGTATTTTGTGAGACAGCCAAGGGATTATTTACTCCAACTACTAATGTCCTGGATTATGTCGAAGGAACCAAACTTTACATTAAAAATAATTGACATATAGCATAACAGGCCACTTCAGCCCATGAGTCCATGCCACCCAATTTACACCCCATTAACTTACATCCCCAGCATGTTTTTAAAATGGTGGAAGAAAAACCCATGCACATGTGGGGAGAACGTACAAATTCCTTACAGACAGCGCGGGATTCGAACTGGTGCTGTAAAGGCATTGTGCTAACTGCTATGCCAACCATGCCACCCTAAATGACCCCCCTCAGATATTTCTATTAAATGTTTAAAATATTTAGTTCATCCAAGACTGTTACCATACAAGTGACCCAGGTTTGAATCCGGTGCTGTCTGAAAGTATGCATGTTCTCCCCATGACCTGTGTTGGTTTTCATTGCATCTTCCTGTTTCCACCCACTCTCCAAAACATACAGGATTGGTCAATTCATTGAGTATAATTGAATGGTACAGGTTTCATGTGGTGGAAGGTCACCAACTCTACTGTATTTTTAAAATTAAAATTAAAAAATGTTCCACCTGCAGTTTCAATTGGGAACTATGAAATTGAAGTAAAACCTCCCCACTCTTGCACTCAAGTCTTCTTTCAATAATGACCATCATTTGCCTTCTTAATTATTTGTTGAATTTGCATGTCAAACTTCAGTGGCTTGTAGATAAATATTACAAGCTCTCTAGAACACCAATGCAGGTCTCCTCTATGACAACAGTTCAGGTAAGCAAAATTTGTCCTCACAGAATTCAAAAATACGTCAAAAATTCTTTGCCTTTTTCCTAGGTCTAATTCGAGATCTGTTTCAAAGAGTCTTTCAGCATGTTCTTGTGGGAAGACAAAGACAACAAATTTGTTTAATTTAATTTCTCTTCTATTTTTCTTTATTTCATGAAGTAATTTCTTTCATATTCAGTTGTTAGACACACAGATAAATTGTATTTGTATATTTGTAAAAGCTTGCAATATTTTTATACTTTTTGCTACCCAAAGCTTATACTCCTCACCTTTCCTTATCAATGCCTTAGTCTTCTTTTCCTGTATTTTTCCATTGAACTCACCTTTTATAACATTATTAGATTAAAGTAATGGATTCAGAATGAACTTGTGCACTTTATGTAAAATTCTGCCAAATTATGATCACTCTGAAGTTGTTGTACCTACCAGATCATTAGCTAACCCTTTTTATTAGTCTATAGTAGATCCATTCCTTTACTGGTTCCTCTATACACTGATCTAGAAGTCAATTTTGTTCCTGCTCCATTAATTAATCCTCCACACAATTAGTGTCAATTTGCTTTGCCCAATCTATGTGGAGATTAAAATCTCTCATGATTATTGGATTGGACTCCTCCGACTAACAAAGGGGTTACATTCCTAAAGACCATTTTGGTACAATATATTATGTGGTAAACCTTTAACTTTCATGGGCTCCTGTGGATGGTAATAAATTAAGTCAGTAGCTAGTCAATTCCTTGCAGCAAGGATGTCATAAATCAAAATTATCTACATTTGATTTGTCAAACTGAAATCTACAAGCTTAAACTTACAAATCATTCATCCAATAGCTATATGAAAGAGCAAGGTGCTCTAGGGATTTTTTAAAAAACATTTAATAGCTTCTATGTTTCACAGACTACTTCCCATTAACCTAATCTAAAGGACTCGTACATTTTCTTGGTCTTCATGGACTTGTGTTTCAAAGACTATTTCCAAATATTTTCCATACCTTCTATGAGGCAAATTAAACCTTTGTTAAACAACATATTAAACTAAATAAAATGCTTTGTCACAAAGATTTGTTCAGTGACTATTTGCTAACAATATAGACTAATATTGTGTAGTTTCTGATTGTTCAGGGATCACCTTTCCGGCATGCTTTCAGTTGGATGAAATATACATTTTCTGTTCAGCTGAGAGACATCATGTTCCATTGAGATTCTTTGGAAGCCATGTACAGTATATCCTTCAAGAGTTCCTTTATTATGTCACAAACTCATCTGTTCAAGTTAAGACAAAAATTGCTGCTAATATAGCATTTATTTGATCTGAGCAGTATTTGGCACAGGAGCTGCAAAAGGTTTAAGAAAATGAAAAGTTGTTTTATAAAAAAGCTGTGTCTGTCAACCTGAATTTTACAATAAAATGAACACATTCATCATTATTAATACTTCAAGACATTGTTCACTGCATCTGTAAATAAAAACAATTTGAAGCATTACTGTTTATTTATCAGCAACTCAAATCGATTACTTACTGTAGTGACCTATTAGTTCTTACCTGTTTATTCATCAGGACAAGATAGATGTAGAATTGTAATGAGAAGTGACTGATAAAGTAGCAAAAACAGTGTAAACACAAAAAGAATAAATATTAAAGACATGTCAGCTGTGGGACCAGGTGAATGCAATGAGATTAGATTTTAATTATCACCATCAGTTCCAATCAAGTAAACATGGATAATTTAAGGAAATAACAGGAAATTTATTCAAATCACTAATGAAAAAAATATTTAAAGCTGACTTAATTTAAAAAAAATAGAGCATTATAATATTAAATGTGAAGAACAGTCATACATTGTGATTTACATTTGAAATCATTATACGTGTTTAATGTTAGCATCAGATTATAGTCCCTCAAAAAGGAATGAAATTGGTCAAAAATGTGTCTTCTGTAGTGTTAAGTTCACTTTTTCCTTTTGGAGACCAAGTCAAACAGCTACATGTCTGAAGGACAGTACACAAAGTGTTGGAGAAATTCAGCATCCATAGGAAGTAAATGGCAGTCAATGTTTTGGGCCTGAGCCCTTCATCAGGAATGTGGAAAATCAAACAGATGCTTGATGGGGAGAGGGGAGGACAGAGGAAAGGGAAGGAACACAGACTAACAAGAAAGATGCAGTCATTGGATATAGGTGAGACAGTATTGGAGAAAGAAGCTGAGAAGTGATAGGGAGAGGGCAGAGGGCTAGGAATAACTCTGATAGAAGGGGTGGGGAGCTGGAGGATGGGAGGTAGAGAGGTAGGAGTTGAATGGAAATTTGAGTAGTTGGTATCAATGCAGAGGTGAAATACTGAAGGGGCAAGGTTATGTACAAAGCAGCTGCTTACAATCAACTGTGCAATTATTGGTGAAGGACGCACTCATGATTGGAACTGTAACACACACTATGGCTACAATGGGGAGAAGGGCAACAGAGATGCAGTGGAGATTTCCTGGATTTATGCAGAGAGACCTTGCAGAATTCAGGAAGAAGGGAATTCTTGTTCTGGGAGGTGTGTGGAGAGTTAGGAAAATCTTCCCAGATACCATAAAAGGTTGGCAAGAAGTGGCTTGAAAAGTCTTCACCAGCTCTCAGATCCTTGAAAATTGAAGAACTGTTGCATGAAATGAAATGACCTTGAAAGATAAGATATGCACACAGACATACATACGCGATCTGACCACCACCCACCCCACCCACATTTCATTTAAAAATACTAGTTCTCATTCCAGACACCAACTTTTTCCATACCATTCCAAATCACCAATAAGATTTTTTTTTAAATTACACTTGAACAAAGCCTTCTCAGCATCCTTAATTTAAAAAAAAAGCTCCTTGCAACTACCGAGGGGGTATTTGGTTTAAAACTTGACAGAAACATTTCATTATTTCTTAATTATTATTTTTGCTTCATTAGAAATGATTTCAAGATTTGAGCAATATCCCAATGCATTCTCATTTTGAACACAAAGCATCTGTCAGTGTGTAGGTTTAAGTCACACTGATGTGGCAGGTGCTGGCATTGCCAAGCAAAGCTTCACATGACATTCAATGTTACTAATATCTTATATTTCATAGTAACATTCTTGAGGGAAATCTTTAGACCTTTGTGGGTGCGGGATACATTTGAAATAAAATTTACTGCCTCAGTGCTGATGAGTACATGATTGTGCCACATTTTGACTAATGTCATAGTGACCATGGTTTCCTGTCAATGACTGAATGTGATCAACATTGGCTCTAAAATGTCCTGGTTGTTCTTATGATGCCAGCAGAATATTGTTTTAAACTACAAATAAAAATAAATGATACTGTGCTTATGGTTTGAATGAGAATAGTTGACTGGAGGTTTGAGCTCCAACATAGGGCAGCATGGATAGTGAAGCAGTTAGCTCAATGATCTTATAGTGTCAGCGACCTGGGTTTTGAATCCAGTGCTGTCTGTAAGGAGTTTGCACATTCTCCTTGTGTCAGTTTTTGTTTCCTCTGAATGTTCCAGTTTCCTCCCACCCTTCAAAAAAAAGGTAGGGGGTATTTGGGAGACATGAACTCATAGGCCACATGGACTTGTTACTGTGCTCTATGTCTAAAGTTTAAAATTTATGTCAGTGCAGACCTTAATGTTAATTGCTATTTGACTGATGTCTTTAAATCCTCATCTGACAAGGAAAACGAAAGATGTTATAACATGGATTGTGATTAGAAGTGCCGTTTAACACCATGATTGCTGTAAATTCACCCAGCAATGTCCAAGTGGATCACATCGTGTTGAAAGAAGTCTTCTCAACTGTTCCAATTTCTAGGCATATTTTTAATGAGTAAAATCATGGTAAGGTAAAGAGGCAGTCTGGAAATTAAAATAATACTTAATTAAAATGGGAAATAAAAATAAAAAAAAACTAAATTGAGCTCGCAGAGACTGAACTGAAAGAATTATTTTAGGAAAAATAAATTATTTGAAATGTTTAAATGCATTTGAATAGTGAAAAGAGGTTATTGTTTTACATGGAATGATGCCACACTTTATATCCTTCATAGATTACAGCTGACTTTCAATACCATTATTCCCTCAGTGCTGGTCCAGAAGCTACAAACTCTAGGCCTCTGTACCCCACTGTGCAATTGGACCCTTGACTTTCTCATTGGAAGACCACAGTCAGTACGTATTGGAAACAACGTCTCCTCTTCACTGATTATCAACACATGCGCACCTGTTACCTGTTCTCTTTTAGTAAACTAGGATTATTACTGTAAGGGATGGTGTAGGCAGGAGGAACTGAATTGTCACATTTCACACAAGTCACAGCCCAGTGACAATTCAAAACATTGGAAGAACTGAGCGAAGGCTTGTCTCAGTTTGTTCTGGATTTGATACATTTGATCACTGTGGTGATCTCGAACCTGATATAGTCTGCTGTGCCCAGGCACACCGAGCGAAAGGTGCGGGCATTGAGCAGCCTCTTGCTCCTCACATCCACTAGCAGGTCATGAGCCTTAGGAAGTCAGCCCCCAACAGTGCCGTGCTCACAGAGGCCAGGACGAATCGACAAAGGAACTTCTCTTCTCCGATCTGTATCTGTGCCCTACGAGTGGCAAAGGTTTTAATGGTAGAGCTATTGGCAGCCCATAGGATTGGACCGGGTGTTCAAGTCCATGTTTCCAGTGCTGTGGGGGGTGGGGGGAGGTTGGGGGAAGGATGCTCAGCTCAGCCCCTGTGTCGACTAGGAACCAGCAGCCTGTGGATCTGTTTTGGATGAAGAGGAGACTGTTCACGTGGCCAACAGTCACAGCCATCAACGGCAGATGGCGTGGCCATTGCCCTGGTAATCACAGGGTGGCAGCACTTGTGGGCTTTTGCCCCCAGTGCTGATAGTAGAAGCACCACGATGACTGGGCTTCTTTGGGCTGACAAAGGGGGGTGCCGGCTGGGAGACCTGGCTGAGTGCTGCCTTGTTCTCCTGCTTAGCTCACCAGAGGGCATCCTCTTCAGATAGATGGAGTCGAATGTCCTCTGCCATTTGTTCTTGAAAGATCTATCTCAAGAGGAAGCATGACTTATGATCCTCTGCCAGTGCCAGCATGTCGTCCATGCGGGGCTGTGGTCCCCCAACCCATCTAGATGAAAGATTCTGGATGCACGCTGCTGGGGTGAGAGGCCAAACCTCTCCAGGAGCAGATTCTTGAGGGCTGTGTACTTTTCAGTTGCTGATGGATGATATCATCCACACTCACCACTGTGTCCTGATCGAAGGCACCCACGACATGGTAAAACTTGGTGGTATCAGTCATGATGTTGCGGAGGTGGAATTTTGGGTGATGTAGCCAGAACGGGGGATGTTTGAGGGCTACCACTTTAATCTCTGCCATGTCCATCGTTGGTTGGGTCCAGAAGGTCATCTGGGCCCGTCGGGGTCACCAATGTGGTGTTTTGAGGAGCTGAAGTAAATCACACCGATGGTTGTTAACAACTGTTTTTATTCAAATTCAGCGTGCTCCTTTAAGGGCAGCAGGAGCTCATTCACTTGGTGCATTGTGACATCATAATCACTGCCCAGGACATGCGCTGGAATCAAGAAGAAACCCCTGATGATACCATCTCCTAATGGCTGCCCCGCCAGGTGGCAATCCAAGCGGGGCCGGTTTGCCATTAGGCTGTGCGCTGTCACTGGACTTCGATTACATATGTTATATTTAGGCTTGGGAATTTATTAGTTTTACACTGTTATAGAAATTGGTATATTAACCAGTGGGCATTGTTATAAAAAGGGGGATTATGTAAATAAAGTAATTGTTCATCTTTACCCCTGTGTGACATGCCTTCTTTGTGGTTGCTGGTTTGATCTTGAAACGTAATTTGGGGATCAGCTTTAGGGGCAATTGACTTGTGCTTAGTTATCAGTTGTCTGAGTTTGACTCAAGCTTCAGCTTAAAATTAAAAATAAATGGTGAGTGTATAAATCACCAGCAGAAAAATCAGCCACTATGAATATTGACCAGTCATAGCGAACCCTTCAGTGGTTAATTTAAAAATGGCTAAAAAGTCAGAACTGATGCTTATAGTTGGCAAGTTAAAACTTCTTACAGTAAAAACTGGGATGAAAAAAAGGAAATTGCCTAAAAGATTGTTAAGCACTGTGTAGGAAAGGGAGTACTTGAAGAAGCTGCATTAAAACAGTTTCCAAAGGGGAAAACTTCAGAGGAAGTAAAGTTGGCTTTGAGAAAACGAGAGTTAGAGATAAAAAGAGAGGCAGAAAGGAAATCCGAATGGGAAGCAGTAAGGTAGGCAGACATGGACGAAAGGGCAGCCACAAAGAAGGAGAGAGGCAAACAATGGAAATATGAGCTAGAACTAGCTAAATTGAGGCAGACACTAACCCAAACAGAGGGAGAAGTCCAAAACCCACGTGCTAGCCAGGAGGAGAGGTCCCTGGTCAGTAGAGAAGTGAGGTTAGTTCCTCCATTTGAGGAAGCTGAAATAGACCAGTATTTTCAGCATTTTGAGAAAGTAGCTGTAAATTTAAAATGGCCACCAGACCAGTGGTCACTCCAAATACAAAGTGTTCTTCAAAGGAAAGCCCAACAGGTGTATTTGTGTCTCACTGTATAACAAACATTTGATTACTAATCCCAGAGGCTTATAAACAAATTTCAGGAGTTTAAAAAAAAGCAGCAACCCAATCTTACCTGGATTTTGTTTATAGGAATGTGGTGTGTTTTGACTGGTGATGTCCTGCAATGAAAGTAGAAAATAACTTTGATTTATTGAGGGAAATCATTCTGATTGAGGATATTAAAAATTGTGTTCCAGACGACATTCATAGTATTTGGCAGAGAAAAATATAAAAACTTGGCAAAATTTGGCTAAATTTGCAGAGGAATATACTTTAACCCACAAGCATAAATGGACACCAGGGAAAACTTTTCAAAGGAATACTGCTGATAATCCAAGAAGAGTAGAAAGAAGATCTAAAAGTGAGGTTAAAGGAAGATAAATGGGTGAAGAAAAAAATTGTTTTATTTGCCACTATTGTAAGAAGCCAGGGCACATAACAGCAAATTGCCCTCTACTGAAAGGAAAGAAAGAGAAAGGGATGGTACCAACTGCCTGTGTTCAGAGTGAAGAAGTTAGGGATATTTTTAAAACATTCATGGTTGAAGGTTTCATTTCGGTTAAAGAAGGATCCAATCAAGGGCCAGTTAAAATCCTGTGGGATACTGGAGCAGCTCAATCGCTTGTATTAAGCAACGTTTTGAACTTTGGTGAGGTGACCAATACTGGAGATGTGAATTTAATTAAAGGCATTGATGATGAAGCAGAGCCTATACCTTTGCATAGAAAAGTGATGAAATCAGATTTAGTTAATGGCCTAGTTACAATAGGGATAAGATCAAGTGTGCCAGTGGACAGAGTTTCTTTTTTTTTAGGAAATGATTTCGCAGGGGGTAAAGTCATACCTGCGGTGAAACTCACAAGTAACTCATTGGCTTACGAGTCTGAAAAGGATTTGGAAATCTACCCTGTGTGGGTCATTACTAGAACCATGTCTAGAAAAAAGGTAGAGGTAGACAAAGTCTGTGATGATCTTGTAGTGGAGGCAAGCATTGAGGACAAACCTAAGGATCCAGCTTTGCTGTTGTCAAGAGAAGAATTAATAGCTAGACAAAAGCATGATCCTGATCTTGCTGGGATAAGATTCTGTCTAACCAGGAGATTGAAACTGTGCCAGTAGGTTACTTTATTCAAGATGGAATATTGATGAGAAAGTGGAGTCCACAAGTTATACCTGCCAGTGAAAACTGGGTGGTCATAAGGCAAATTGTAATTCCTAAAACTTACAGGAATTAAATATTAAAGTTGGCTCATAGTACTCCTTTAGGAGGTCATCTTGGAGCAAAAAAGATGGTAGAAAAGATGGTAGAAAAGATAAGGAAACAGATTTATTGGCTGAAATTAAGAAAGGATGTTGTGAACTTTTGTAGAAACTGTCACACTTGTCAACTGGTGGGCAAGCCTAATCAATGACCACCAGTAGCACCTTTACAATCCATCCCTGCTTTCGGGGAGCCCTTCTCAAAAGTGATAGTAGATTGAGTTGGCCCATTGCCAAAACCCAAGGAGGGAAATAAATATTTGTTAACACTCATGTGCACAGCTTCAAGGTTTCCAGAGGCTCTTCCCCTGATCCCCTGAGAAACATTAAAGCAAAGAAGATTGTAAAGCCTATGCTAAAATTTTTCATACTGTTTGGCCTACCAAGGGAAATTCAATCTGACAAGGGAGTAATTTTATGTCTGGAATATTTCAACAGGCGGTGTATCAATTGAGAGCCCATCAAATTCTGTCATCTGCCTATCATCCTGAAAGTCAAGGGGCCTGTGAAAAATATGATGACGGCTTATTGCGTGGAAAATAAAAAGGATTGGGATGAAGGAATCCCCCATTTATTATTGCTTGCTGCAAGAGAGACTACTCAGGAGTCTCTTGGCTTTAGTCCATTTGGTGTTTGATCATGAAATCAGGGGTCCATTACTATTGTTGAAGGAACAGTGGATACATAATGATATACAATCAAATCTGTTGGATTATGTTTTCAAATGTAAAAACAGATTACATCAGGCTTGCAAGATGGCAAGGAAAAATTAAAAAAAACTGCTCAGAAAAATGAAAATTTGATATGATCAAAAAGCAAAAATTAGGGACATTAAACCTGGTGACAAAGTATTGGTTTTGTTTCCAATGCAGTCAAACCCTTTGAGAGCTTGGTTTTCAGGACCATATAAGGTGAAATCAAAAATTAACAAGGTCATCTATGTCATTGAGACACCTGATTGTGGAAGAGAGACACAGGTCTGTCACATGAATATGCTTAAACCTTACTTTGAGAAAATGACTGAGGGGGAGACTAGGATTCCAACCAAGGTGCTAGTTATAGAGGAAAGAAAGGAGGAGACAAGTTTCGTGGAAGGTCATGGAGCACAGAAAGTGATAAGCCGCAGGCTGAAAAATTCCATAGTTTTGCAAAACTTAGAAACAAAGTTAATGCATTTGACTAAATCAGAAATGGAAGAAATGAAGGCACTACTTATGAAATTTAAGGATATATTCCCAGATGTTCCAAAAGAACTACTGTGGTTTGTCATGATGTGGAAGTCGGTGAAGCCAAGTCCATTAAGCAGTATCCTTAGTGAATTAAGCAGGAAAAGGGCAGATTGTTGGACCAAGAGGTGGATTATTTGCTCAAAAATGATATTATCTGAAAATGAAGTTCAAATTGGAGTTCACCCTATGTTCTGGTGCCCAAGACAGATGGCTTAATTAGGTTTTGTACAGTTTATCGAAAAGTAAACATGGTGACAAAGACTTTTTTTTCAAGTCTTCATCAATTTTCTTCAATAAAGGGGAATAATATAATGTAAATATATTAGTTAAATTACTTTCTACCCATATTCCTAAATATTTTATTCGATTTATCATCCATTTAAATTTGGTATCTTTGTGACACCAAGTATAATAACCTCTAGTAAGAGGCATAATTTCACTTTTCTCCCAATTAATAACCAGATAGAATCCCATATTCTTTTAATCTTAAATATAATTTACAGTGAGCATTCTGGTTCTGTCAAATAAATCAATACATCACCTGCAAATAAATTAATCTTATATTCCTCTCATTAATTTTAAAACATTTAATATCAAGGTCAGATCAAATCAATTCTGCAAGTGGTCCAATTGCTAAAATAAAACTAGAAACAACTGACACCTTTACTTACTAGATCTAGTAAAATGAAAATGTGCAGATATTCATCCATTTGTTACAAATTTAGCTTTTGGTCCATTATGTAAAGCCAATTTGCAAATATTTGTCCAACTCAAATGTTTAAAGCACTTTAAACAAAAAATCCCATCCTAATATATCAAATGCTTTTTCCACATCTAAACCCACTGCTATACTTAAGCCCCCTCTCTTTTGTGCAAAATGTATTATACTCAATAATCTGTTTTTTTTTAATTCAGTCTGATCCATATTTATTAACTTTGGTTAAAAAAAAGTTTCCAACCTATTTGCTACATCTTTGCTACTATTTTATAATCTGCATTTGATAATGAAATAGGTCTATATGATGATGGCTTTAATTGCTCCTTATCCATTTTTGTATTACAGTTATTATTGTTACAAGCCAAAAGGACCCCAAAACACAGCAGCAATAGACATTCACCAAGACAAGTAGTTACTTAAACAAAAGTTGTTTTAATGATCTTTAAACATGAAAACAGAATCAAACTTTAACGTATCTAACCCAACTTAACTCCCTTCTAATTCTAAGTGCACATGTATGTAATGTGTGTGTAAATTTAAGAAAAGTTATTTGGTTCACAGTTCAATCTCACTTCTCATTTTTCCAAGTTCTCTGGTTGCAGGTTATTCTTATACTGTGCACAGAATTTAACATGAATAATGTTCACTAGGCTTTGGTGTTCAAACTGTAAATGTTTACCACTCAGGGAGGTTCTCTTAGAGTTTGCAGAGAGAGATATTTGTTGTTACAGAATTTCCACAACTGAGGTACCACCATTAGTCACTTCAATGTCTTGCTGATGAAACTTACCCCATCAGGGTTCTCCAGATGATAACCTCTTTCTTTCAGGCTACTACATAGTTCATTTCTGTTCCACTTATTCCAAGAGAAACATAGAAACATAGAAACATAAAAGATAGGAGAAGGAGTAGGTCATTCGACCCTTCGAGCCTGCTCCACCATTCATCAAGATCATGGCTGATCTTAAAGTTCAGTACCCCGTCCCCGCCTTCTCTCCGTAACCTTTAATACCCTTATACTGAAGAAATATATCTAATTCCCTCTTAAATATATTTAATAAACCTGCCTCTACTGCCCTCTGTGGCGATGAATTCCACAGATTCACCACCCTCTGGGTAAAGAAATTCCTCCTCATCTCGGTCCTAAATGGTTTGCCTATTATCCTCAAACCATGGCCCCGGGTTCTGGATTTTCCCATCATTGGAAACATCCCATCTGCATCCATTCTGTCCAGTCCTGCCAGAATTTTATATGTCTCTATGAGATCCCCTCTCAATCTTCTAAACTCCAGCGAGTACAATCCCAATTTGCGCAATCTTTCTTCATAAGTCATTCCTGCTATTCTAGGTATCAGCCTGGTGAAACGCCTCCATTGCAAGAACATCCTTCCTTAGATAAGGTGACCAAAACTGCACACAATACTCCAGGTGGGGTCTCACCAAGGCCCTGTACAGCTGCAGTAAGGTATCCTTGTTCCTATATTCAAACCCTCTTGATATGAAGGCCAACATACTATTTTTCTTTTTAACTGCCTGCTGTACCTGCATGCTCGCCTTCAGAGACTGGTGTACAAGTACCCCTAGGTCTCTCTGCACTTCCCCATCTCTTAATCTATTGCCATTCAAACAGTAATTTGCCCTCCAGTTTGTATTACCAAAGTGGATAACCTCACATTTATCCACATTGTAGTGCATTTGCCATGTATCTGCCCAGTCCCTCAATTTATCCAAATCACACTGGAGCTTCCTGACCCCCCTCTTCCATGCACACAACCCCTCCTAGCTTAGTGTCATCTGCAAATTTGGAGATATTACATCCAATCCCCTCATCCAGATCATTAATGTAAATTGTGAACAGCTGGGGTCCCAGTACAGATCCCTGTGGCACCCCACTGATCACCGCCTGCCACTCAGAAAATGAGCCATTTATCCCAACTCTCTGTCTTCTACCTGCCAGCCAGTTCTCAATCCACATCAATACTTTGCCCCCAATCCCATGAGCCTTGATTTTGGAAGCCAGTAATTTATGCGGGACCTTATCAAAGGCCTTTTGGAAGTCCAGGTACACCACATCCACTGGTTCTCCCCCATCTATTTTACCTGTCACCATCTCAAAGAATTCCAATAGAATTGTCAAGCATGGTTTACCTTTTGTAAATCCATGTTGATTCCATCCGATCCCTTCTCTGCTAGTCATATGCTCCGGTATTACATCCTTAATAATGGATTCCATCCTTTTGCCCACTACTGATGTAAGGCTCACCGGCCTATAATTCCCTGCTTTTTCTCTACCCCCCTTTTTAAATAGTGGGGTAACATTAGCTACCCTCCAATCCATGGGTACTGATCCTGAGTCTATCGAGTTCTGGAAAATAATTCTTAAAGCATCTGCTATCTGAATGGCCACTTTCTTAAGTACCCTAGGATGTAGGTTATCAGGCCCTTGGGATTTATCTGCCTTCAATCCCATCAATTTCCCCAAGACCATGTCCTTAGAGATACTGATTTCTTTCAGTTCCTCCCTTGCATTAGTCTCTATGTTTCCCAACATCCTTGGGAGGTTATTTGTATCCTCTCTTGTCAAAACAGAACTAAAGTAAGAATTTAATTGGTCTGCCATTTCCTCATACCCCATTATATATTCTCCTGAATCTGACTGCAAGGGACCTACTCTGGATTTCACCAATCTTTTCCTCTTGACATATTTATAAAAGCTTTTGCAATTGGTTTTTATATTTGCCGCAAGCTTACTTTCGTAATTTATTTTTGCTCTCTTGATTAATCCCTTTGTCCTCCTTTGGTGCATCTTGAACTGCTCCCAGTCTTTGGTTGTGGTACTTTTTTTGGCCAATTGATATGCTCTCTCTTTGACCTAATGCTGTCTCTAATTTCCCTTGTTATCCACGGTTGAGTCACCTTTTTTGGTTTATTTTTATGCCAAACCGGTATAAACGATTTTTGCAATTTCTCCATTAGATCTTTGAAAGTTTTCCATTGTCTATCCACAGTCAACTCCCCCCTAAACACCACCCAATCAATCTTACTCAACTCCCATCTCATACCATCATAATTCCCTTTATTTAAATTCAGGACCTTAGTCTCAGTTTTAATTTCATCACTCTCCATGTCGAGTGAGAATTCGATCATATTGTGATCGCTCCTACCCAAAGGGCCTCGTACAACAAAATTGTTGATTAGCCCCTTATCATTGCATAATACCCAACCTAAAATGGCCTGTTCCCGAGTTGGCTCCTCGACATATTGGTCTAGATAACCGTCCCGTAAACATTCAAGGAATTCCTCCTCCTCAGTATTTTTACTAATTTGGCTAGTCCAATCTATATGCAAATTAAAATCTCCCATGATGACAGCTGTTCCTTTATTGCACAGTTTTCTAATTTCTCTTTTAATGCCTTCCCTCACCTCTACACTACTAATTGGAGGCCTATATACCACCCCCACTAAAGTTTTCCGCTCCTTGCTATTCCTCAGTTCTACCCATATAGAAGCATCAGAAAGATAGCACTTCCAGCCATCCACCACTCTGGAGCTTCTGTTTCAGATCCAACCAGCTTCTCCTGCTTGTTTCACCTGTGCCTGTTTAGTTTCTCTCTCTCTCTCACCCCATCTGAGATTCAAACTGCCAGGCACATGTCCTTCTCTTTTTCACTTGCCAAAACCGCCTCCTTCTCCAGCAAACAATAAGAGTTAGTCTTCTGCTCCCATCTGTTGTTTTAGGTAAACAAAAACCCAAGAGTGACCTTTGAGTGAGCACTTTGGAGAAAGGTCAGAAGTCTTATAAAAATTGTTCAACACATGACAATTTCAATTAGCTCCTACTTGTGAAATGTGCATAGCATTCTCCATAGTTTCTGTAAAGTCCCTGAATATGAATTCTTCAGTATTTCAAATAAGATCTGTTTTATGTAACCTTCTCCAATTTTACAAATTTATCTCACCAAATACTTCTACAAATATTACATCACATTATTGCAATGTTAAAATATTCTGGTGAAATATAGGTTTCTGCTGCCTGTCCTAAATCCTCCATAAAAGGAGAAATTAATAATTTTTAAACTCTTTACAAAATTCAGACAGGAAACCATATTTACATGAATGTTGCCTGGGTTTCAGCGTTTGAGTTACAGGGAAAGGTTAAAAAAGCAGGAGCTTTATTCCTTGGAGCATAGAATATAGATGGGTGATTTGACAGACATTTTTAAAAATATGATGGGAAGGATAGAGTAAATGTGGATAGGAGTTTTCCATTGAGAATGGGGGAGATTCAAATAAGAGGACATGGATTGACATTGAAGGGGGAAAGAATAGGGGAAACTTCTTCACGGAGGATGGTGGAAATGTTGAATGTTCTTCTGGCCAAAGTGTTAGATGCAGGCTCAATTTTAATATTTAAGGAAAAGTTGGATAGTTATATGGATGAGAAGGGTGTGGAAGATTATGGGGTAGATGTGGCCAATGGGACTAGGTGATAGAATGTGTTTGGTGTGAACTTGAAGGACCAAACTGGCCTTTTTTCTGTGCTGTAATTCTTATATGGCTACATAGATTGCTTAGTAGCCATCTTAGGAGCTCTCATCGTTCAACTGGGATCTCGTACCACAGTGCCCGGATCTATCTTACTTGTCCATGTTGTTTCTCTTGGTGCGTTCCAATGGGCCAGTGATTGTTTTATTCCTCCTCTTTGGTGACATTGAAAAAATACTTTTCTAAAAGGCTGAGCAGCACTGTGGGCTTGGTCGCTACTCACTTACCTGACCGGGAGGCAGTGCACGGTGCTGTGAGGTGGGTCACTATACACTGGAGACAGGGACACCCACCTTCAAGGTGGTGTGGGGCTCCCGCATCCTTATTTAAAGACATGAGCCCCACAGGTGAGTGGCTGGCACAGGGTGATGTCACTTCTGGTTCTGAGCTGGGAGGGGTTTAAAATTGGAAGCAAAGTCAAATAAAGTGTCTAGCACTGTGTCTGGTGTATTCAGTTCTACTGGAGTAGTCACTACACTTTCTATTTATTCTTAAACAGTTTCCAATAATCTGGTTTAAGTCTCTTTCCCAGGAATTACTTTTTTTATATAAAAATGTGTAAAATTGACAGAGTCCTGACTCTACCTCATCACATGACATCCCCATTGATTTTTTTTGATTTTTAAAAAAATCATAAGATGGTTATTATATAAATGTTTGCACAAAATTGCTGCCACAAAGCACCAAATTTCTGATTCCGATATTTAGCAAAATAAAATATAGTAAACATTAAATAATTCAGGAGTAAACATGGAAGTCTACACTAATGTGATTGTAGTTCACATGAAAATGATGGAGAAATTCAGCAAATCATGCAGTGTTCTTTATGTAGTAATGAGCAGAGTACAATCTGCTCCACCAACTACTCCAAATAGCACAGAGCCAATTTCACTTGGTAACCAAGCTAACAGTTCTTTCCTTTTACATTAAACAAGTGTGAACAGACTGCAATCAACTCGCATTCAGCAAGGAGCCAAATGATTTATTCAATAAATTCAGTCAGCAAGAAGGTGAAATATGCTGAAATATGTAAAATAATGGATAAGTGTGCATCGGTGAATATAAAAATCCACAGCAGGTTAAGGGAAAATTGCTGGAAAATTGGTGTTAAAAATCGTAAATGGTCATCTTACGCTTCGATGATAATGTGATATAATGACTCAAACCAAAAGGAATATTTATTTTGATGTATACAATTAATAACTCTCCACATCTCCCAAACTGCACCCCATTGATTTTCAGTTCTTGATTCAAACAGAAGCTTCAATCCCTTAAAGCTGTTTGTCAAGTTTTCAGATGCCTAAAAATTGTCATCCTGGTTTCAAGTATTTACTGGATTGATGCCATCAATTTTGAGCCAGCACTTAATATACATGTTATCAGATCTATTTCTGCAACCCCAACTCAATTTAACTTTCCCACCCACACATCCATGTGATTTGTCTCTATTAAGAATCACCAGGTGCAGTGATGACAACCTTTGTCACATTTTGGTACACAGATAATTGGAGTACACTCAGTGCTCATGTTGTATTCTTCTCAGCTCTGGGAAAACTAAATGAAGACTGGGTAATTGACTCTGAACTTTATTTCATGTCATTTTAATACTCCATCCTACTGCTTTGATGCAATCGATTCCCATCCATGTAAATAACAGGAATAATTGTTGCAATGGAAGCCATTATTAGTGAAGAACAATACATCTTGTCCTAATCAGGCACATTAGAGCACTTGCAGGAGGATTAGTAATGGTGGCGCCTACATTAATGGAGCTGTGTGGTTTACAAAATCAGAAGTTAAATATCCCAACAAATCCTGAAAGGAGCAAAGATTTATGCCAACAATGCAAAAGAATTCATGGGGGGTAGGGGGTGGATGAGCATCTAATTTTCCTATGGCTTTTAACCTTCCACAGAGCTGTCATGCAAACATAATAGCCTGAAAGTCAACAAGAAACTGTTGGAAGAAATATATTCAAAGGAAAAGACAAACATAACTGATTATTAAACATTTCTGCTGAACTGGAGGATCACAAATGTTACTCCACTCTTTTAGTGAATGGTGGTAAACATTGGTTGTCTGTTTGCTTATACCCATTGGCCAACTGTGCCTGTAGTTCCTCCCACAGGCTCCAGAATGTTCCACAGCCCCTGTCCAGTGCAGAAAGCTGAGCAGCATGGACGTACTTTTGCTCTAAAGCTAATAAAAACTTAACAGTTTGTTCAACTTCAGCTTTTGAAGTCATTGATGGTGCATCAATTTTATTTGCTCTAGTTTTCTATAATGGAGCAGATACTGAAACCAGAGAAGTTGGAAATCAACCCTCAGTCACCAGAGGCCTCTACCAAATTAAAACAATGGCTACGCTGTTTCGAGGCATTCATGCAGGCATCTTCAGCCATTGTGCGGTCAGAGACTGACAAAATGTAGGTACTGCTTTCCCGAGTCTGTACCCTGGTGTCCTCTATGATTAGGTACACTGCATCGTATCAGGAGGTCATGAACATTCTAAAGGGCCAGTACCTATGTAAGATTAACAAAGTCTACATTAGGCATCTCCTGGTGAGCTGGGAAGTCAAATGTCAAGTTCCTCTGCGCTCTGTAACCCCTCATAAGGACCTATGAATTTAAGACCATGATAGCTGCAGAGTGCACGGAGGACCTGATCAGGGATGCCGATGTTGGAGGGATCGAACTACATCTGCCAAAGATTATTGGAGCAAGAAGAGCTCAGTCTGCACAGAGCAGTTGAGCTGGCAGATGCACTGGAAATAGACCTCCAGAATATGGAGGCCTACTCAACCAACAATGTGGTACCTCCTGGTTGCCCCATGCACTGCCATCTTGGGATGTGCCATCACCCCCTCGCCCCACTAATGATCCAACCATGGCAGCAGTACCTTTGATCACCACTGCCAGATACAGTCAGTGACTCAATCATGGCCGCTGTATTCCAGAAGTGCCTTAAGTGCTATTTTTCTGGGCTGAGCAAGCACCTGAAGAAACAATGCCCAGCAAAAGACACAGTCTGCTCCAACTGCAGGAAAAAGGAACACTACTAAGGTGTGTAGATCTAAGTCCCTTCCCAGCAGTTGGGAATTAGCAGCACCATGTATGACTCGTGGGGACTGCCATCTTGGCTCCATCTTCAAGATTCATTGGGGCTGCCATTTTATATATCACCATCTTCCGAATTAGCATGTGACCTCTCCACTGAAACAACAAGCAACGCTCCAACACTGGCCTCCATCACACTCAACTAGGACAACGTACATCAGCTTAGCAGGTCAATGATGGACTTTCAAGTAAATGACCAATTGACAATTTGCCTATTCAACAGTGGGAGTAGGGAGAGGTTCATTCATCCCACAGGTGCAGCAGCTCTACTCCCTTGTGGTATGGCCACTAAACAGAGTGACTCTGACCAAGTGGGTACAGACTATAAAGACTAAATTTTTGGTGATGCCACAGCTCTGAGACTTGATTTTCAATGTCACTTTAAAAGTGTGACAATGGAGTTTGATGGGCCCTATCCACCCCTCACTGTCTAACCAGCAGTTCATGAATGACCCACTGCACTTCAGTTGCTCTCCTCCCCACATCGCATCCAGCCAGCAATCAACTCACTCATTACACATGACCTGCAGGCTCTCCAATCTCAAAATCATCCTTACACTGTTATTTGCCAATCTCATCCCCAAATGTAAACCCATCACCACCAAACGTAGGAGATACAGTGCCGGAGATAGGGCCTTTATTTGGGCAGAGGCGCAGTAGTTACTTAATGAGGGGATCATTGAGCCCAGCACCAGTACTGGGAGAGCACAAGAAGTGGTGAGAAGAATGGGGAGAAGAACCAGATAATCACTGATGACAGTCAGACCATTATTAGGTACATACAACTAGACGCATATCCCTCTCCTGTATATCTGATACGGTGAACCAAAATATATTTAATTTTCTTTAATATAAATCACACAATATGTGGTCTTTTCTACCATAAACCTGAAATCTTCACACAAGAACAGAAATTGGAACAGTAGTAGACCATGCTCCACCATTCAATAAGATCATTGCTGATCTTATCATTGACTCAACTCCTCCTGCCTGCCTTTTCCCTACATCCCTTCATTTCTTTTTCTTTTTAAATATAAATGTTAAAATCTAACTGAACCTAAAATGTTCAACTGCTTCCCTGGGCAGAGGTTGTCACAGATTCACTACTCTCTGGGAAAAACAGTTTTTCCTCATCTCTGTCTTAAATCTACTCCCCTGAATCTTGAAGCTGTGTTCCCTAGTCCTGGTCTCACCTACCAGTGAAAACAATTTTCATGCCTCTATCTTAACTATCCCTTCCATAATTTTATGTTTCCATGGATCTCATCCCATTCTTCTGAATTCAAGTGAGTATAATCCCAGGCAATTTAGTCTCTCTTCATAGGCCAAACCCTTCTTCTCTGGGATCAACCTGGTGAACTTCTTCTTGACTGCCTCCAAGGCCAGTATAGCCTTCCTCAGGTATGGGCACCAGAACTGTACTCTGTGCAGTTATTGTACAAGGTATGCCAGGAACAACCTCACCAGTACCTTGTATAATTGCAGCACGACCTCCCTGCTCTTGAATTCAATTCCTCTTGAAATGCATGCCAATATTCCATTTGCCTTCTTAATAACCTGTTGTACCTGCAACCCAACTCTTTGTGATTCATGCACAAATACCCACAAGACCTTCTGCACAACAGCATGCTGCAGTTTTTCACAATTTAAATAATAATCTGCTCTTCTATTTTTCCTATCTTGCATTTACAAAAGTTGTATTCCATCTGCCAGACCTTTGCCCACTCATCTAACTTAACTACATCCTTCTGCAGTCTCTCCACATTCTCTGTATAATTTGCTTTTCCATTCAATTTAGTATCATCCACAAATGTGGCTACACTACACCCTGTCACCTCTTCCAAATCTTCAATGTAAATGGTGAACAGCTGCAGGCCCAGCAACAACCCCTGTGGTAGCCCACTTACCTCTGTCTGCCAAATAGAAAAAGCACCCATTTATCCCAACTCTCTGCCTTCTGTCAGTTAAGCAATTCTCAATACATGCCAATATACTTCCCTCAACTCCATTCATCTATATCTTATTGATAAGTCTTTTGTGCAGCTCCTCATCAAACACCTTCTGGAAATCCAATTATACAACATCCACATGTTCCGCTCTATCTACCGCACCCATTATATCCTCAAAAGATCTCAGCAAACTAGACCTGCCCCTTCTGAATCCATGCTGCAAACCCCTTCATTCTAAATGTCTCACTATTTCCTCCTTAATAACAGCTTCAAGCATTTTCCCAACTACAGTCATTAAGTTAACTGGCCAATAGTTACCCATCTTCTGCCTACATCCCTTTGTAAAAAGTTATGTGACATTTACAGTCTCCCATTCTGCCAGGACCTGCCCAGAATCCAGATAATTTTAGTAAATGACTATCAACGCATCAACCATAATTCCCACCATTTCCTTTAGTACCCTGGGATGCATCCCATCAGGACGAGGGGATTTATCCGCTTTCAGTCCCATTTGATTGCTCATCTCTATCTCTTTTTCAGCAATCATTTTATCAAGGTTCTCACCTCCCTATCACCACTCTTTGGCATGCTGGTTGTGTCTTCCTTCGTGAAGGCTGACAAAATACCTTCTTCAATGCCTCGGCCATTTCCTCAACACAATATCAATCTACCTTTCTCATCTTCCAAGGGAGTTACGTTGACTCTAGTCACCCTCTTTCATTTTATATATTTATAATTGTTTTTGCTATCTATTTTTATATTTTGTGCTCATTTATCTTCATAATCCTTCCCTTTCCATATTTATCATTTTGTTGACCTTTGTTTGCCTCTTAAAATCTTCCTAGTCTTTGTTTCCCTCTACTCTTGGCTACTTTGTACAAATGAGCTTTTAATTTTATACTGTCCTTTATTTCCTTAGATAACAAAGTTGACTCTTACCTCTCTTAGTACCCTTATTTTTAAAACGGTAATATATTTTTGTCAAGCACTGTGAAAAATCATTTAAAGTCTTCCACTGTTCCTCAACTGTTCTGCCAGCTAACCTGTGCCCCCTGTCCACGCTGACCAATTCCATCCTCATCCTGTTGTAGTCTCCGCTGCTCAAGCATAATACACTAGTTTTAGATCCAACTATTGAACCCTCCATTTTTATGAGAAATTCAATCATAATGTTACGAGCCCAGAGGAACCCAAAACCAAGCAGCAATAGAAATTCACCAAGACAAATTGTTACTTAAACACAAGATGCTTTTAATTTTCTTTAAACATGAAAACAGGATCAAACTTTAACTTATTGCTGTTAACTTAATCCCCTACTATTTCTAAGCACACATGTATATAATGTTCTTCACTTTAATAGTCCAATCATTTACTTCTCCAAGTTCACCAGTATCAGGCAACTCTTATATTATGCATAGAATTAAACATTTATGAATTTTCACCAGGCTCTGGTGCTTAAAAGTAAATGGTTACCACTTAGATAAGATTCTCGTTGGTTTCAGAGAGAGATTTGTTGCTCATTGGACACACAAAAACTGATTTCCTCCGATCAGCCACTTCAGTGTCTTGTTGAAGAAACTTGCCGCATCATGGGTTTTCCAAATGATAACCTCTTCAAGGTCATCAGAGTGCCTCTTGTTTCCCTGATTTCAAGAGAAACACTCCAGCCAGCCATTTCTTCTTGTAAGGGCTGCAAGGGTTTTCAACAGGCTGTATTCAGAACTCACAACATGGGGTTTTCAACATGCCTGCTAAGTTTGCCATGTTGCTGCCTCCAAAAGCTACTGTAGAACTGCCTTCTCTCACTCTCTCTCCATAAGAATCACTTTTTTTTCTCTGATTGCAAAACCACATGAACCCCACCCCTCCACCCCCCACCCCATTAGAACAGCAAACTGGAACCTGACAGATTGCTGGCACGGGAATCAGTTTCTGACCCTGTACATATGTTGCTTTAAAGACAATAGTCCATTTATTCCACAACATCAGTCCAATTAACACCTACCTGTGAAGTCTCCAAAGGCTTTCTCCAAAGTTTCTGTAAAGTCACTGTGGACATGAAGTCTCTGCTTATGTATAGCTCTTGCATTTCAAATGAGATGTCTTTTGTGAAATGTTAATGTCTGTTTGTGAAGTTTCAGACATTTTAAAATCTCCACAATCTCTCTTAAAAACATTTATATATAATGTATAACTCATAACAATACTATGATGGCTTTTTCCAAGATGGTCCCCAACTACTAGATCGTTAATTTTACCTAACTCATTGCACAAAATTAGATCTAAAAATAGCATTTTCCCTTGTTATTGCCTTAACTCAAGAAAGCTATCACAGATGGATTCAATGAAGTCATCCTCCAGACCTACTCGACCAACTGGATTTTCTCCAATGTGAAAGTTAAAGTGCCCAGTGACAACTACCGTTCTTTTCTTACATTCATCCGTTATCTCTTAATTGCCTGTGTCACTGTGGTATTGTTATTTGGTGGGCAATAGGCAACACCCACCAATAATGATTTTTTTCCACTTTACTTTCCTTAATCTCTACCCAGATGGACTCAACATTCTGTTCCTTAGTTCTTGTATCATCTCTCACTATTGCCCTGATCTCATCTCTAATTAAGAGTATCATCCCACCAGCTTTACCATCCAGTCCATCTTTTCATATTACCTGATACCCCTGAATATTTGATTCCCAATCATGCCCATCTTGAAATCATGTTTCTGTGATGGCCATTAAATCATATGCTTGGGTATTGATTTTCACCTCAAGTTCACTAACCTTGTTTCTAAAACTGTGGAAATTCATATAAAGTGCCATTGGAATCTAGTGACCTCTGCATCTTTTGCTTTTGACTTTTCAGCCCTCTTTTTCTCTTTCCTAACTACCTTTGGTCTCTGTACCACCTACCTCATTATTTCTTTGTAGGCTCCAATCCCCCTGCCCCATTAGTTTAAACTTTCCCCAAGAGCATGAGCAAACAATCTCCCAAGACAATGATCCCAGCTCCTCTCAGATATAGCCCATTTGGTTTATACTGGTCCCATCTGCCTCAGAACTGGTTTCCATGCCTAAAGAAACTAAAACCCTCCTTCCTGCACCATTGTTCAAGCCATATATTCATTCTTACTATCGTTATTTTTACTCTAGCTAGCTCGTAGCACCAGTAATAATCCTGAGATTATTACTTTTGAGGTTGTACTGCTTAATTCACCTCCTTGCTCCCTAATTCAGCTTGTAGGACCTCATCCATTTTCTTCCGATATCGTTCGTACCAGTATGGACCACAACAGCTGACTGTTCTTCCCTTCCCTTTCAGAATGTCCCGCAGCCGCTCCAAGACATCTCTGACCCTTGCACCCAGGAGGCAACAGACCATATGGGAGTCCCATTTGAGGCCACAGAAGTTCCTGTCTGTTCTCCTTACTGTAGAATCCCCTTGTTGTTGTTCATCCTTCGTAGTCAAAGATGACCATGAATTCAAAATCAAATTGGAGATGGTTGGCTGTGGGTCCAAAGTGACTGGTGAGGCCAATCTGGGCCCTGATGGCTCGCCCACATGTGGAACACAAGTGGGTGGATGCTGTTATGGTAGTAGATTCTGCTCAGGCCTTGCACACTGCATGCTTCCATTCCACCTCAGTGATACGCCTGACTTTAGCTGCACAGGCTCCTGTGGTGATTTTGCTGCACCAAGCTGGATGGTTGAGGGCAAGTGTCTCCCATGAATCCCCTATAACTATTGCTCTACCACTCTTTTTCCCTCCCTCCTACACAGCAGAGCCACTTGTAGTGCATGTTGCTGGCTACAGCTGCCTTCTCGTGATGGGCCATCTCCCCCAACAATATCCAAAATGGTATATCTGTTTTGGAGGGTGATGACTGCAGGAGACTCCTGCACTACCTTCCTGTTACTGCTCTTGCTGTTGGTCACCCAGTACCTACCTTTCTCTACTCTCTTTAGTTGCGGTGTGACCAACTCACTAAATGCAGTACCTACCACATTCTCCACTCCATATCATCTGCTCCCTATCCTCCCACAGCACCACCAATACACCAGGTTCGAGGCAGATGGCCATCTCTATCACTTCTTGTGAGTCCCCTTTGACATCATCAGTGGAATCTCAGTCTTCCACCAGGAGATGGACCGGATGGTAGATCAGTACAGGTTGCAAGCCACATTCCCATATCTCGACAATGTCACCATCTGTGGCTATGACCTCCAGAACCATGACACCAATCATCAAAAATGCCTCAAATCTGCTAAGTACCTCAGTCTTAAGTACATTAAGGCCCAAGTGTGTATATCCCACAACCTGCCTTCCCATCCTTGGCTGTGTCACTGAGTCATTAGTCCAACCGTGACTGCATGTGCCCACTCTTAGAACTTTCCTTTCCCCATAGCCTTGAGGGCCTAAAAAGGCGCCTGGGCTTTTTCTCTTCTTATGCCCAGTGGGTCTTCAACCATGCAGACAAGGTTTGTCAAATCCACCTCTTTGCCTCTGATGCCAGAGGCCCATACAGCTTTCAGCTGCACCATATAATGCCAAGGCCATAATGCATGTGGTGGATGAATCCACCCTGTTCCAGATAGAAAGTGATGCACCAGATTTTGTTCTAGCTGCCACCCTTAACCAGGTGGGCAGACCCATTGCTTTCTTTACCCGTACACTCCAGGGCCTTGAAATTCACCATTCCTCTGTCAAGGACGCCCAAGCCATTGTCAAGGCAGTGCAGCACTGGAGACACAACCTGGCCAGTAAGCGATTCACCCTGCTAACTGACCAACCAGCTGTCGTGCTCATATTCAACAATCAGCAGTAGGGTAAAATTACTAACGAGAAGATATTGAGATGAGGGATCGAACTGTCCACCTACAATTCCATTACCCTGCCCTATCATATGGGACCTGTGCCAATGCACAGATTGATTGCTTACAAGCCCTTCACAATGATCTCTGCCACCCCACAGTTACCATGTTCTTCCACTTCAAAGTCCACAACCTGCCATACTCCTTTGAGGAGATCAGTTCAATGACCAAAAGCTGCAGCTCTGCACGGAATGCAAACTACACTTCTACTGGACAGACAGAGCACAGTTGATAAAGGCCACCCACCCCTTTGAACGCCTGAGTGTCAACTTCAAAGGACCCTTGCTTTCCACAGACTGCAATGTGTACTTACTCAATATTACTGATGAGTATTCCCGTTTTCCATTCCCTGCTTTGACATTACACCTGCCAGTCATCAAGGCCCTGTGCAATCTCTTGACTCTACTCAGCTTCCTGAACTTCTACTCATCTTTAAGCTCTATGGTCTAGGGGCCTTCCAGGCTCCCGCTAGCAAGAGGTTCTCCCACAGGCACCCCACTCCATCAGATCTCTCCTATGTACTGCCATGAATGCCACAGCATAGGTTTTCCTTCCCCAGGAAATCTGATATTGAGATCACACTGCCAGCATGGCTGACATCCCCAGGGCCTGTCCTACTCTGGAAACACGCGAGGCGCCACACAAGTCCGACCCCCTAGTCAAAAGTGTCCAACTCCTCCATGCTAACAACGCATACCCTGATGGGCTTGAGGGCACTGTCTCCATTAGGGATTTGGTACCCTCAGGAGCCCTGGAGACCTTCACTGATCACTTCACACCCCCTTAACCCTTACCCACCCACGATGAACTAGGGCCATGACACATTTCCTCAACCCCAACAGAAGAGTCATCACTGCACACCCACCAGCCCTACACCAACAATTGAGCACAGATGCCACATACTGTCCATGTCCCTGCCATGGAAAACAACCACAGCTCGATTTATGATGGTCACAGCATAAAACCAGACCTCAAGAATCTTATTTGTAACTGTATTACCACTTTATTCTGCCAGACTCTTAAAAATAAAAACAAAGGTTGAATGCAGTAAACCACTGTATTTATATGATTGTCAGTTTATGCACACCCATTGGCTGATTGTGCCTGTGGCTCCAGAATGTTCCACAGCTCTCTGCCCAGTGCAGAACAACCAAGCAGCATATTTGTTCTAAAGCTAGAACATCAGGAATGAGGCATCAGAAAATAAATTTTAGACCTATTACCCTGACTTTAATGATTGGGAAGCTGTTGGAGTCAACTGTCAAAGATGAGGTTATGGAATACCTGGAGGTGCATGAAAATATAGGCCCAATTTAGCAGGGTTTCCTGAAAGGAAAATCATTCCTGACAAACTTTTTGCATTTTTTTTTTTTTAAAAGAGATCACAAGGAGGATTGACAGGGGATACAGTGGATGTTGTGCATTCAGACTTCCCAAAGGCTTTCAACAAGGTGCCAAGCAAATTGAGAAGCCATGAAATTACAGGAAGGAAACTAGCATGGGCAGAGCATTGGCTGGTCGGCAGGAATCAGAGTAGGAATAAAGGGATCCTATTCTGGTTGGCTAGCAGTTACCAGTGGTGTTCTGCAGGGGTCAGTGGAGCCACTTCTTTTACATTGTATATAAATAATTTGAATTATGGAACAGATGGCTTTGTAGCTAAATTTGCAGAAGATTCCAAAATAGGTGGTGGGGTGGTGGTGCAGAAATACCAAAAGGCTACAGAGAGACTTGGATAGTTTAGGAGGATGGGTCAATATGTGGCAGATGAAATACAATTTTGGAAGGTGTACAGTCATGCACTTTGGTAGACTATTATTTATATAGGAAGAAAATTCAAAATTCTGAGATGGAAAGGGACTTGGGAGTCCTCATGCACGATACCCAAAACTCTAGGTTGAGTTGGTGTTGAAAAAGGTGAATGCAATTACTGGGGACAGGGCCTAGCAGTCGGGAGAGGAGAGGAGAGAGGAGAAGGACAGAGAAGAAACGAGTCGGGGACAGGTAAGAAAACTTTAAAAAAAAGTCTCTTACCGGGGCCTGCGGAGAGGAGTCGGCGTCGAAGGCGGCCATTGGTCAGACGGGCCTACAGGAGAGCGTGTAGGGGTTAATTGGTAAAAGGCCAATAAATAAGAGGGACAGCGAGCGAGTGGCCCAGCGAGCGAGTGGCCCAGCGAAGGAGTGGGACTTCCAGGCTTTGGCTCATCAGGCTTCGGCGATAGCAGGCGGAGCGAAAGGTTGGCTGTTTTTATTAACACTTCCTAGGTGAGTGCACTGTACATTAAAAAGCTGAGCCATGCCTATAGGGTTAGTGCTCTGCTCAAGTTGCCAGATGTGGGAGGCATGGGTGACCTCCACCCTCCCAAATGACCATATCTGTGCCAGGTGCAAAGAGTTGGGGTTCCTTAGGGACCGAGTTGATGAACTGGAGCTCCAGCTTGATGACCTTAGGCTCGCAAGAGAGAGTGAGGAGGTAAGCGAAAGGACCTTAAATCTTCCCACAGGACATACCTGCAGGGGATGTAATGAGACACAAGCATTAAAAAATAAAATTAAAGAAATGGAGTTGCAGCTTGATGATCTGAGGCTTATCAGGGAAAGTGAAGAATTTATAGATACAACACTCAGGGAAGTGCTTACCCCTGGATTGGGGGGGGGTCAGGTAAGTGGACTACTGTCAGGGGAGGGGGGAAAGTTGCTAGCTCTGTGGTGAGCACCCCGGTGGCTACTGCTCTTAGCAACAAATATAGTGTATTGGATGTAGTTGGGGAAGATAACCTGCCAGAGGTTGCACCAAGGGAACCGGTGGTGCAAAAAGGAAGGAAGGGGAACAAGGTGGTCATTGGGGACTCCATCGTCAGGGGAACAGACAAAAGATTCTGCGAACCTGACAAGTGTTCCCGTATGGTGTGTTGCCTCCCAGGAGCCAGGGTGTGAGACGTCTCGGATAGGGTTCAGAGTATCCTGGGGGGGGGGGGGGGGGGAGGTGAATGGCCAGGTCCTGATACACGTGGGTACAAATGACGTGGATAAGATGAAGGAGGAGAACCTGAAGAGGGACTACCGTGAGCTCGGAAGGAGGTTAAGAAGCAGAACCTCCAGGATTGTAATCTCGGGGCTGCTACCTGTGCTGTACATGGGTAGGGGCAAAAATAATAAAATCAGGAGGTTAAATGTGTGACTGGAGGAATGGTGCAGAGTGCAGGGATTCAGGTTCATTGACCATTGGGATCTCTTCTGGGGAAGACAAGACCTCTACAGGAGGGATGGTTTACACCTGAATGCAATGGGGGCCAATATACTGGCAGTTAGGTTTAAAAATGCTGTCAGATTTGATTTAAACTAATTTGGCAGGGGGAAGGGAACAGGACTGATAGGGAAGCAGATAGGAGAGTGTTTCTGTTAGACGGTGAAACAATAAGGAAAAAGGGAACTAAAAAGAATAGGAGAGTAGGGGCAAGTGCATCGAGAACAAAGGTGGAGGGAGAAAGGAGATATGGTATCAAGGTATTGTGTATGAATGCACGGAGTGCAAGGAATAAAATGGTTGAGCTTGAGGCACAAATGGCAATGGGAGGTTATGATATTGTTGGAGTAACAGAGACATGGCTGCGGGAAGGGCAGGATTGGGAAATAAATGTTCCAGAGTACATGTCCTATAGAAAAGACAGAAAGTTAGGAAGAGGAGGTGGGGTAGCTCTGTTGGTAAGAAATGAAATTCAGGTGTTTGAAAGGAAAGACATTGAAACAGGTGGGGTAGAGTCTGTTTGGATAGAATTAAGAAATAGTAAAGGCATGAGGACCATAATGGGGGTCATTTACAGGCCTCCGAAAAGTAGCTTAGATATCAGTAGAAGTATAAATCAGGAATTAAGAGTGGCATGTCAAAGTGGTAGCAATACAGTAGTTATGGGGGACTTTAACATGAAGGTGGACTGGGATAATCAGACGGGGGCAGGAGCACAAGAGACTGAGTTTATTGAATGTCTACGAGATACTTTCTTGGAGCAGCTAGTGGAGGAACCTACCAGGGGGAAGTCGATTCTGGACTTGGTGCTGTGCAGTGACGCAGAGTTAATAAGTGACCTCGATGTAGGGGAGCCATTAGGGAATAGTGACCATGGTATGGTTACTTTTGAGCTGCAATTAGAAAGGGAAAAAGAAAGGAAGTCGGAAGCATCTGTACTGCAGTTAAATAAAGGGGATTATGCAGCTATGAGGGAGGAGCTAGCCAAAATAAAATGGAAAGATACACTAGCTGGGAGGACAACTGGGGAAAAATGGCAGGTATTTTTGGACATTTTTCACAGGTTTCAGGACAAATTTATTCCAAAGTGGAGGAAAGGCTCTAGGAGATGCAAATGGCAGCCGTGGCTAACTAATGAAATCAAGTGTAATATCAAATCCAAAGGGAGTAAGTATAAGATAGCGAAGCGGAGTGGGAAGTTAGAGGATTGGGAAACCTTCAAAGAGCATCAAAGGGTAACTAAGAAAGTCATAAGAGAGGGGAAAATTAAGTACGAGAGGAAATTAGCAAATAATATAATGGAGGATAGCAAAAGCTTTTTTAAATATGTGAAGAGGAAGAAATTGGTTCGGTCCAAAATTGGTCCATTAAGAATGGAAAAGGGTGAAATTATTACCGGAAACAAGGAGATGGCTGAGGAATTTAACAAATACTTTGCAACTGTCTTCACCAAGGAGGATATAGGTTATGGTCAGTTAGGGGGTAATGGTCATGCAGTGTCAAGAGACTTGGGGAAATTTCCTGGGGAAGTAGGGGATCTAATGGATATCCGGATCCAGAAACAGGAGGTTGTGAGTAAATTGTTGGGACTGAGGGCTGATAAATCCCCAGGGCCTGATGGGTTGCATCCCAGGGTGCTTAAAGAAGTTGCTATGGAAATTGTGGAAGCACTGGTTGACATTTTCCAAAGTTCCATAGATTCGGGGGAGGTCCCTGAGGATTGGAGAGTGGCTGATGTGATGCCGATTTTTAAGAAAGGAGGGAGGGAGAAAACGGGAAATTATAGACCGGTCAGCCTGATGTCGGTGGTGGGGAAGATATTGGAGTCTATCATAAAAGGAGTAATAGCAGAACACTTAGGCAGAAATAATAGTATAAGGGCTAGTCAGCATGGATTCCTTAAGGGTAAGTCATGCTTGACTAACCTTCTGGAATTTTTCGAGGATGTGACAAAGAGGGTGGACTTGGGAGAGCCTGTGGATGTGGTGTATTTGGACTTCCAGAAGGCCTTTGATAGGTACCGCACGGGAGACTAGTGGGCAAGATCAGGGAGCATGGTATTGGAGGTAAGGTGCTGACATGGATAGGAAATTGGTTAAGAAATAGGAAACAAAGGATTGGGGTAAGCGGGTCTTTTTCAGGATGGCAGGATGTGACGAGTGGGGTGCTGCAGGGATCGGTATTGGATCCTCAGTTATTTGTAATTTATGTAAATTATTTGGATGAGGGGATTATTAATAACTTGAGCAAATTTGCAGATGACACGAAACTGGGTGGCGATGTGGGGTGTGAGGAGGATGTCAGAAAAATGCAGAGGGACTTGGACAGGTTGGGGGAGTGGGCTGCTGAATGGAAGATGACGTTCCATTTTGGGGGCAAT